>NC_080187.1:12500-629375 GCF_030028045.1 Hippopotamus amphibius kiboko
CCCTACCCTAACCCGACACCCTAACCCGACACCCTAACCCGACACCCTAACCCTAACCCGACACCCTAACCCTAACCCGACACCCTAACCCTAACCCCTAACCCGACACCCTACCCCGACACCCTACCCCGACACCCTACCCCGACACCCTAACCTGACACCCTAACCCCCTAAACCCGACACATGACACCCTAACCCCTTACCCCTACCCCTTCCCCTAACCCGCATGGGAATAAGCTCACCTGCACAGGATGGTCATGGCCACTCCACCTTCCGTGGCTCACGATGAGAATCTCTCAGCCAGTGTCTGGACACAGGGTTCTGTGTCCTTGTGTGCCTTAAAACCCTTGGACTTACCTCAATAACATTTTTTACATGGATCTCCCCCTCAGCATATTTAGAAAATAAATTATTTGCCACATTGCATTATAACACATGAGCAGGAAGACACAGGACGACCCCCAATGATCGATTACTTGCAAGATTTTAAAATTCTAACGAGAAAACACTCACTCTCATCACCCTCTAAGACATGAGCACAGCTGGGAATCCACTGCATTCTTTATTTGTCCCTCTGACGTTCCGGGAACCTTTCCTTAAAGGAGACACCTCTGGGCTCTGTGTGAATGCTGAGTGGTGACCATCAGCTAACTCTGAGACTGAAAAGCATGAGGATAAGAGATGGAAGGAGATGAGAATGGATGACGGGGAGAAGCAGGGGCATCCAAGGCCGAGTCTGGGTCACTGTCCAGAGAACGTCAGCACCACCAGGAGATGCCCCACTGGCCTTGTCATGGAGTGTGGGGATTGGGGACAGATAAACTGCCATGGCCACTTTCAGAGAAATAAAGCAGGAAGGAGACCCCTGTGAGCCAGATTGAAAACGGCCACTGCTATGAAATAAGATACCCTTTTCAAAAAAGTGAAGACTGTTCTCTTGGTTTTCAAAGACTTGCAAACACGCTCTCTTCTTCTGGAGGCATGTGGAAGCCTTCAGCCTTAGAGATCAGTCATGGGAGGAATCTGGCCTCAGAGTCACCCAGCACTCACTCCTGGAGGGTGCTGAGGATGACCAGCATCCACCCTGTGGAAATCCTCTTACCACCTAGGACAGGAGGGGCTGCACAGACACTCCACTGGACCAGAATGGGGCTTGGCTGGTGGGCTACAGACATTATCAGACACATGATGTGCAAACATCTTGTGCTATTTCGGATGCTGAATTATCTTTTTCCTTTCTCCTTTTATGCACAACTGTCTTTAATTTTGTCTATTTTTTCTTCTGTTGCTTGTACTTTGGGTAGCAGATCTAAGACATTATGGCCAAATCCAAGGTCACGAAGATGTATCCTCCTGTTTTATTCTATGAGTTTTGGGTTTGTTTGTTTTTTTATAATGTTGGTTCTTACATCTAGGCCTTTGAACCATTTTCGGTTGATTTGGTATATGGGGGAGGTAAGAGTCCAACTGTATTCTTGTGCACGTGGGTATCCTGTGGTCCCAGCACCTGTGCTAAATTTTTGGGAGAAAATGTTTCCAAATAATGTGTCTGACAAGACCCTAATTTCCAAAACATACCAACAGCTCATACAATGGGAAAAAAATCAAAAAATGGGCAGAAGGCCTAAATATACATTTCTCCAAAGAAGAGATACAGATGGACAATAGGCACATGAAAAGATGCTCCACATCGCTAATTACTAGAGCCATGCACATCAAAGCTACCATGAGATACCACCTCACAGGGGTCAGAGTGGCCATCAAGAAAATAACCTACAAATAACAAATGCTGCAGGGGGTTTGGAGGAAAAGAAACTGTGGTACACTGTTGGTGCGAATGTAAATTGGCACGGTCACTATGGAAAACAATATGGAGGTTCCTCAAAAAACTAAACATAGAGTTGCCATAAGAACCAGCAATAACACTCCTGAGCATATACGCAAAACTATCGTTAAAAAAGATACATGCAGGGACTTCCTAGGTGGCACAGTGGTTCAGAATCTGCCTGCCAATGCAGGCGACACAAGTTCGATCCCTGCTCCAGGAAGATCCCGCATGCCGTGAAGCAACGAAGCCCGTGCACCACAACTACTGAGCCTGTGCTCTGGAGTCTGTGAGCCACAACTACTGAGCCCTTGTGCCACAACTACTGAAGCCCACATGCCTACAGCCTGTGCTCCACAACAAGAGAAGCCACCAAAATGAGGAGCCCTCACACCACAGTGAAGAGTAGCACCCTACTTGCCGCAACTAGAGAAAGCCCATGTGCAACAACAAAGACCCAACACAGCCAATAAATATATATAATTACATAAATTAAGACTTCTTCATTAAATCTGCCCTAATGATTGAACTTGAAAGTGACCTCAAAAAAAAAAAAGATACATGCACCACCATCTTCACAGCAGCACTATTCACAATTGCCAAGACATGAAAGCAACCTGAATGACTATCAACAAATGAATGGATAAAGAAGATGTAGTGTGTGTTTATATACACACACACACACACAATGGAATGCTACTCAGCCATAAACAGGAATGATATAATTCCATTCGCAACAACAGGGATGGACCTAGAGATCACCACACTAAGTGACGTAAGTCAGAGAACGAAAAATACCATGTGACATCACTTATATGTGGAATGGAAAATGAGACAGAAATGTACATATCTACAAAACAAACACTCGCAGATACAGAAAACAAACTTATGGTTGCCAAGGGGAAGGCGGAGGTAGGGATGGATAGCAATTTTGGGGTTAGCAGATGCAAATTATTATACATAGAATAGATAAACAACAAGGTCTGCCTGTACAGCACAGGGAACTATATTCAATATTCTGTAATAAACCATGATGGAAATGAGAATATGATAAAGACTCTGTGTGTGTGTGTGTGTGTGTGTGTGTGTGTGTGTGTGTATCTGAATCACTTTGCTGTACAACAGAAATTAACACAAATTGTGTCAACGATACTTCAATAAACTAAATTTTTTAAAAATGAGGTTGGCATTATACCATCAATTAGTTTGAACACACTTTTATAAAGTAGGCCTTATTTCTCTTTTCCTTTCGTACTGGGACAAATGTTTAATACATAGAAATTATCCTGAATTTCTCCAGTCTGAACTCATATCACACAGAACTTCAATTGTGGAACAAACCATGAATACTAGTTACACCACTGGGACGTCCTGATGCAACATCAAGGTTGTAAACCTTGAATCAAGCCTGCAGAATCCTCTAAATTTGGAAATTCAAGCTGAAATGGAACCAAATATCCCATGACTTCTCTGAAACTAGTGACATAGCCATCAACTGGAAACCATATGCAATCAAATAAATGTAGACAGAAACAACTATACCCTTCCTTTTTTCTTTTTAGGTGAAGATGGTATTTAAGGTGATATCTTGCGCCATTTCAGGAACTTACTCAGTTTTCTTGTATCTCACATGCACACAGGAGGTACACATTTAACTCGTTTGTTCAACGATGTGAAGCTAGTGAATACCACAGAACTGTGCATTTAAAATGAATTAAATAGTGTCATATCTTATACTTTTAATGACAATGAAAAAGAAGTTCTGCTGATATTTGTTAAAAACATAAATGAACATTAAAAACATCCTTAGTGAAAAAAGCCATACAAAAAACGTCACCCAGATCCCATACTTATCTGGTTTGCTTTAAATCCATCAAGGTTGTCCAAATGAGGGAAAAAATCAGTAATGGTTCCAGAAAAATAAAACTGGATCAGGATGGAAAAAGACATTTAAATACTGTTGGGACAGTGGGTGACAGTTGAAGTGGGCCTGTGTAGTAAATAATAATGCGGACATCATGATGTCCTCATTTTAGGGGTTATGTGCTGGTTCCTTGGGTAAGTGTGCACTTTTTGTCATTGTGGAAACTTTTCTGTACATTGTAAATGACTGGAAACTGAATTACTTTTCAAAGCAACCATGTCAATACCATACAAGAAAATCAGATAAGACAGCCATCACACTTTGTTATAGAGGCCAAGACTTACCCAGACCAAGTTCAACCGAAGTTGTGATTCTTATTTCCCTTGTAGGAGTCCACGTGGTATTAAGACGCACTGTGGAAGGAGTATATTAGTAACCACCATGTCTTCGGTCCTCTAGATTACCTGGAATGCAGTAGAAAGAGTGAGATTTTAGCATTACAATTTTTCACATTACTTCAAAAAATATGTTCAAAAATCAATTCAGTACAGTTTCAAAACATGCAATAAATATACACACATCAGTGTTGTTTCTATTCACTAATAATGAACCATCAGAAAGAAACATTAAGAAAAAAATCCCATGTACAACTCCATCAAAGAGAACAAACTATGTAGGAATAAATCTAAGCAAGGACATAAAAGACCTATGCTCAGAAAATTATAAAGCATTGATAAAGTGAAGATACAATAGGAAAAAAATTCCATGCTCATGCATCAAAACAATTCTTATTAAAATGTTTATTCTACCCAAAGCCATCAACAACAGGTGCCAGGAAAACTAGACACCACACTCCAGAGAAGGACACTGGTCACCATCTACAGTGCACATGAAACTACCTAAAAATGCACAATATTCCACATGAAGCCCTTTCTCTCCCGAGTCCCCTGGAGATGCACCCCACCCACCCAGCAGTCATCTGCACACAGGACGCTTCTCCCCGCTTCCTCATTTTCTCCTCTTGTGCTGTGTCCTCACCAGTGAGTCCTGAGCAAACCCAGCTCCTGTCACTGTGGACACTGCCTCACGGTGCACAAACCTAAGCCCTGACAGGTTCTGAGGAGACAAAGCTCCTGTCCACTTGTCACAGAGCAACATCTGTGGGCAGGATGCACCTGGGCCCCGAGGGAGAGTCAGAAAGGTGGGTTCGGTGCCCTCTGTGGGACGTCAGAGAAGCGCTGGGAGCACCACACTCACAAACCCAAAGGCTTCACCCTAAATGCAGTTCTGCTGCACATACTGAGTCTGGAAATCCAAACTAAAATGGAGCCAAGTATCTCACTGCATCTTCTCAAAACAATGGTGAGGGAACAATTAATTAGAAACCATATGTAATTAAATTAATGTAGACACAAACTTTACAACTTAACCAAAATTCACTCAAAATGGCCCATACAGAAATTTAAATTACCAAACTATAAAAATTCTGGAAGATAAAAGAACACCTACATGACCTTGGGTCTGGTGATGCGTTTTAAACACACAACACCAAAAGTCTATCAACAAAAGAAAAATAAGTAATAATGCAGACTTTATAAACTTAAAAATGTCTACTCTATGAAAGACCTTATTCAGAAAACCAAAACACAAACCATGAACTGGAAGAAACTATTTCCAAAACACATATGTGATAAAGGGTTTGTACTCACATTATACCAAACAACCCCATTAAAACTTGGTACAGATGGAAACACACACCGGGCCAAAGAAGATAAACAGGTAGTAAATAAGCATACAAGCATATACTCAACATGCTGCTAGAATGTATGTACAACCGACTTTGGAAGACAGGTTGGCAGTTTTTTCCAAATCTATATAGTCTCACCTTAGGATCCAAGATGCGTACCTCTTCTATGTACACAACTGCTTTGAAAAACTGTGTTCAGAAAAAAAATACCATCAAGTAATGCATACCAGCTCTATTTATAATGGCTAAAAACTTAAAGATATTAGGATGTTCTTCTGTAGATGAATTCATAAGCAAATTAGATCACAGACATGTCAAGGGGAGAACACACTACCCCAAAATATGCCCATTTGACGAAAGGATTATTTTGGACTGATGTAAAAACAGCGGACCCATGAGAATCTTTGAAAAACAAGTAAAAAATGCCTTTTTATGAAGTAAATTCACACTTATTAAGGATTTCTACATATGTAAGGATGTGTCCCTCTCTGGACCAGGAATTGAATGATGACTAAATATCAAAAAATGCTTGTCAGGACTTCCCCAGTAGCACAGTGCTTCAGAATCCACCTGCCACTGCAGGGCACACAGGTTTGATCCCTGCTCCAAGACAATCCCACATGCTGTGGAGCAACGAAGCCCGTGTGCCACAGCGATTGAGGCTGCACTCTAGATCCTGTGAGCCACAACTACTGAACCCATGTGCCTCAACGACGGAAGCCTTCATGCCTAGAGCCTGTGCTCCGCAACAAGAGAAGCCACAGGAATGAGCCACGCACCACAGGAAGAGTAGCCCCCACTCTCTGCAACTAGAGAAAGCCCAAGTGCAGCAACAAAGACCCAACATAGCCAATGCATACATAAATAAATAAATTTAAAAAAGAATAGCTTGTCAATGGAATAAGCCTGGGTGTAAATCTCCATAAACAACACACCCTTGTTTACTGGGCTTTGCCTAATACTCTCCGTTACACGGCTTCCTACATTCCCTAACGTCCCTAGTTTCTTCTTAACTGAGGACAGCATTTAAGGTAACGGTTCGGGCCATTTCAGGGACTGACTCAGTTTTCCTGGGTATCTTTCAAGTACTCAGGAGGTACGCATGGTGCATATTAAACTTTCGACTATTTTTCTCCAGTTCACCTCCCTTTCATTACAAGGTGGGTCTCCATGAAGAATGTAGAAGGGTAGAGGGGCAATGATTTTTCCTCTCATATAAGGCAATGCAATAGTATTCAGAGATATGAAGGAATGAATCAACTCCTTCACAGAAATAAAAAAAAGAATTACTCTAACACTTTATAGCTACATGAAAGAACCCAGTCTGAAGTGCTACACACCTAATGACCTCATGTATATAATATTGTAGAAAAGGTGGAACACATATTCTGGAAACAGTGTATGGATTATGTGGTTAAAATATTCCATATCATACTTTACTGATGAATACCTGCCACTATGCATGTGTCTACACCCATAGATTTTTTAGCAACCCAACAATTATAACCTTTTCAAATTTAGTTACTTACAATATGGGAATGTCAAACATTGGAATACAGAAAATGTAACAAAGAATCTAACTGATTTAGAAATGTATGAGAAAACTCACTGTTGGTGGTGGGACCTAAGTTAACTTTGGAAACGAACAAAATCTGTAGGCCAGAGGCACAAGGTACCATACATAAGTGGTCGACTCTGTAAGTTATTTCCCATGGCGGGTGGTAGCTAACAGTACTGGAACCAGTATATCAGGAATCGAATGAACAAGCACTGAATTCAATAAACGACAAATGGTAGAAGCCAGGTTTCTTACCATTGCAGTGGGAAGTTACAGACAAACAAAGGGAAAAGGTTACAATATCCATGTCTTAACAGAGCAGGTTGGAGACATGAGTATAAAGCATCTTTAGTCATTCCCGCGGACCAGAGAGGCGGGCTTTGCGTTCCCTGCCAGCCAATGGGAGAGGGGAGCCCAAGCCGCCCTCACAGGTCAGCGGAGGCCCCGCCCCCTGAGGGCAGTTCTGCTACATCCACTGAACTGTGGAGATTCAACTTGAAATATTTTAAGTCAAATACCCCATGACTTCTCCAAAACAGTTAATGAATAATTACCTTGAAACAGTACAGAATGAAATGAATGTAGAGACCAAATTCACTCAGATTTATTAATAGACATTTATAATGCAAAACTATCAAAATTATAGAGATAAACATAGAAAATCTACATGACCATGGGTTTGGTCTGTAGATGATGAGCTTTGAGTTTTAACATATAACACAAAAAGGCAATCCAAAAAAGAGAAAAGAATATTGGGGAGTTTATAAAATTAAAGCTATCTACTCAAAGAACTTATTCACAAAAGCAAAAGACAAACCACAACCGGGAGAAAAATATTTGCAAAACTCATATCTGAGAAAGGATTTGGACTCAAAATATATAAAGACCTCTGAAACAACCCCATTTAAAAAAAAAAAAAAAAAAGGTAAGGATCTGAGCAGACACCCAGCAAAAAAAAAAAAAAAAAAAAGTAAAAATCATACAGAAACATGCTCAACATCATATACTGTTAGGGAATTACAAATTAAAGTCATGAGACATCACAGCACGCCTATTAGGACTGCTAAACTCAACACATGACAACACCAACTGCAGACAGTGACGAACAACAGGAACTCTCCCTCATTGCTGGTGGGACGCACTTCAGCCAGTTTGTAAGACAGCTTAGCAGTTTTTTCCGAAGCTAAAGTCTCATCTTGGGATCCAGACAATCATGCTTCCAGTAATTAGGCAACTGCTTTGAACATCTATATCCAAATGCAAACAAAGATGCAATTATGCACAGCAGCTCTACTCACGTGGCTAAAACCTTGAAGAAATCAGAATGTCCCTCAACAGATCAATGCATAAGCAAATTGGGGTACATCCATGTCAAGGCAAGTAGAAACTGTCACCCCAAAATATGCCTCTCTGGCAGAAGATTTCAGTCTGCTTAAAAAAAGAGAGAGAGAATCTCAGAACACTATGATTTCCCTTTTGTGAAAGACCTTTACAATGGAGAAATCTCCATTTGTAAGGCTATGTCCCTCTTTGCATCAGAAATAGGATATTTAAATCTCAAGTAACTTCTCAGTGGAGAAGTCCTGACAAATCTGCAAACAATCATACCCTCGTTTACGGTGCTTTGCATGATAGCCTGCCATAACGGGCTTCCCCCCTTCCCCAACACATTTCCTCTGTTTTTAGCTGAAGGTGGTTTTTAAGGGGATGGCTTTGGTCATGTCAGGGAGTGATTCAGTCTTCCTTGGTATCCCCCCTGTACATAGGAGGTATACATGCTGTTAAACTTGCTTTCCTCCTGGTAATCATTTATTACAGGGGTGAGGGAGTCTCAACCAAAAACCTTGTGAAGTAGAGGGAAAATGTTTTTCCTCCCAGACACGTGCAATAGAATACTACCCATCAGTAGAAAGGAATGAACCATCCGTCTGTGGAAAGACATGGGTAAATCTTACATGCACATTGCTAACTGAAGGAAGCCAGTCTGAGGAGGCTGCACACGGTATGACCCCATTTATGACATTCTAGGAAAGGCAAAGCTACACAGATGATAAGCAGATCATGGGGTGGGGGTTTGAAGTGTTCCATGTGACACTTTAGGATGGAGACGTGTCACTACGCATTTGTCTAAGCCCACAGAATTGTGCAGCCCAACGGGTCCATCATAACCTATTCAAATCTAGTTATTTACAATGTAGGAGTGTTGCAGGATGGAATACACAATGCGACAGAATCTAACTGCATTACAAATGCATGGAGAAAACTTACTATAGGGGGTGGGGTAAAAGGTGCTAAGTAAACTTTGGAAATGAATGGAATCTGTAGGCTACAGGCAAAATGGACTGTACACAAACAGTGGGCTTTATTTTATGACGTTCTTTCCAGGGTGACGTAGCTAACATTGCTGAAACCTCTGTACACATAACCTGGAAAGGAGCAATGCATAGATAAATGGCAGATGGTGGGAGCCCGGCTCCTCGCAGTGGGAGTGGAAGCTTCAGATAAGCAAAGGAACCAGAGAATGAAGCTGAGACCCTGATGGCCACTCCTTTCTGGCTCCGAGTTGCTTCCGGCAGGACCACAGTCACCTGCACCTAGTCTGCTGTGACCCACCGGCCCCCACCTGGCCTTTCCTCTTCCTCCCTGCGATGATCCCAGTGACCCTTCCAGCCTGGACCCCTCGCCCAGGCCAGGCGCCTCAGTCCAGCCACCGCGTCCCCATCTCACCTTGGGGCCAACAGGCCCCTCAGAGGACGGCGACCCTGCTGCTCCCCACACCCAGGAGGCAGCCCCACCTCCCTGGTGGCTGAGCCCAGACACCTGCTGGGACCGAGCAGGACCCTAGGGGGACTTCCCCGGACAGAGCCCTCCCCCATATGCTCTGCTGCAGCTCCTCTCTGAAGCACCTGGATAATAGTATCGGATGCAGGCTTCCTGAGTTGTTTCACAGATGCTAAAACCACCACCAAATAGAAGACATTAACTACCTGGTGATCCTGAGCACAGAGCCCCCAGACCGACCACTGCCTGAGAATTCACAGTGCTAACTGCCTGTGACTTCACCATCCACCAGGGCTCAGACTGGACGGGGCCTACTCTCATTCCTCTGTATGTGACTCACAGGAGCCTCAGGAACGGAGGAGGGGTCCCTGAGGAGAGGCACAAGATAGATGCTAGGCATTAACATCATGGCATTCACGTAAAATGTGCCTGAGCTACATTCACATGAGAGGATTCTGTCCTACATGTGCACCCCCAGCAGCACCTTCAGGCTGAACTGCAGACCTCTGGCTTCACCATCTCCACTGAGAACACTAGCTTCACCTGATGTGAACCACCTCCTGTAGGATTTCCAGAGCCACACAGCACGGAAGAGCTCATGCTGGTGTGTAATCACATTTCACAGGACCCACAGACGGTGCGCTAGCGTCCAGGTGACCCTCACAGCAGACCGCCCAGCTGGCCCCCAGAACCCGTTTTCCTTTTTCCTGCTCACGGCTACCCTGCACCTCCCAGCCTTCCCGTCCCTTGAAGCTGGGGTACAGTTTCTCCTGTTACCAAGGGGAAGTGGTGGAGGTGGTGCCGGCCTTGGCCTGCCTGTGTCCTAGGACAAAGGGTGTGCTGCCTGTATGGCCACCCCACCCCCTGCAGGTTGGAGCCCTCCACCCAGAAGCAGGGGAGGGAAACAAGGTAGACAGAGCCTGGGCCCTGACACCCACCTGCCCTGGACTCTCACATGAAGGGGACAGAGACACGCTGGGCCTCAGCCCATTCTGTGGGGGACACTCTGTTCCAGTAGCAAACCTTTGCCCTAAAAGCCAAGATGTAACAGAAAATAAGGCTGAATTTCATCACGCTTTCCTCAAACCACAGCCCATGCCGCGACCACTACTCAGGTGGTGGTGCTTCAGCGCAGCCCCTTTAAAAGATCCCTGGACCCCAGCTCCCCGAGCTCTGCCTTCAGTTTCAGGGAGAAGTTTCCTTGACAACCTGGACACACCTGCTCACTTTCCTTGACAACCAAACTTCGCCATCTCCCAAACTCTTCTTCAAACATTTCTATCCTAGGCTTGCTGCACCTAAAGTGACAGTGCCATCATCACGTGCCAGAAAGCGACGCCTCCAAGCCCGTAGTTATTTGTTACCTGATGCTATTGATGATGAAATCCCAGAAGAGCCAGCTTTACAAGGTAACTGCTGCTGGACTTGGCACTGGGCCCCTTTCCATGGACAGGATGGAGTGTCTGTTTCCATGGGCCCCGTGGCGGAAGAGCTCACCTGATGACGCCAGGCCTGGATCCTTTCCTCATTCTCCCCAGACGGCCACCCACATGGCTGCTGTCTGTACCAGTCTATATGAGACCTTGGTCATCTCCTAAAATGAGCATTATTTTATACACAGATAAAGGGTTGAACACTGGCCCCAAAAGATGTGTCCCCCCAAGAACACATGAACAGGACCATATCTGGGAAAAGGGTCATTGGAGATGTAGTTAAGGTGAGGTCATCTTGGGTTAGAGTGGCCCTCCTTTCAACGATAGCATCCTTATAAAAGACCAAAGCAGAGATGGGAGGGAGGCAGCCACAAGCCTGGGGACGCCTGGAGCCCCCAGAAGCTGGAAAAGGCAGGAAGCACCCTATCGTGGAGCCTCTGGAGGGACCTCAGCCCTGCAACACCTTGATCTCAGATGTCTGGTCTCCAGGACTGGGGGAGGATAAATTCCTGTTGTTTTAAACCACCCAGCTTGTGGTCATCTGTTAGAGAAGCCACAGAACAGTCACACAGACCCTGCTCTGTAGGATCCTGGAAGTGTGGGTCTCACTAAAGGCAGGTAGAGGCTTAGAGTCAGCATTGGGTACAGAACCCACAGAGTCAGCATTGGGCCCGCAGAAATCCTAAAGCTGCAGACACCAGAATGTTGAGCGGTCAGGTCAGAAGTCTATCCCTAAGAGTGCTGGCTGCACACAACCTCCCTAGGTTCTTACACCTATACATGGTGGGGGGGAAAGTATTTCAATCCTGATTCAGGACCTTTGATATCACCATTCACGTTGCTAATTGAGAACCCACCAGTTACACAGGGGAAAACCCAATCAGGACACTTGCTACAGTGATAAACAATTCTGAAGTTGGTCAGAGGTGGGGACTGTCTCACGTGCAGCCAGCAGCCTGCAACAAGAAGCGTCCTCATTGGAAACCTGGTGGACCATGCGGAGGCGTCTCAGTAACCGTTAGCTGACCCCCAGGCCAGCTGCTCCTGAACCTTATCCACCCTCCCCAGGTAAGCAGACCTACATACGTGCAGAGACCTTACAGGCTGGAGGAAAGGGCTAAGAGCCGCCCCAGTGACAGCACGCTTGCTGGTTGGCTCCTGCAGGCCATGCGAGATGGTCCTGGCCCCAGGCACTCTCCTGGTGGCTTTCCATTTCCCTGCCTGAGTTAACCCTCCTGTCCTGGCCCTCACTGCCTTTTACTTGCTTCCTCACCTCTGCCGGGGAGAGCTTCCAACAACAGGTACAGGCAATACATCTTCTTCATTAGCAGGTAGCAGCCCAGCAACTCCTGTAAAAGGTCCAGCAGAGGTCCACTCAGACTGGACCACCCCCGAGACTACGGCCCCTCACTCCTTCCTGCCGGCCCAGCCCCACAGCCACTGATGGGGCAGGAAGTATGGCAACAGGCACAGCTGCAGGTGCGCTTGCTGCCTGGAGGGGTGTTTATATAGACCTCAACCCAGGCACACCTGGGGAGGGCGGGCCGCCAGGTCACGCTGCCCAGGCTGGCCAATCCCCATCCATCAGGGGCTCACAGTTGAGAAAACAGTTGTGCTGGCCAGGTCCAAGGAACAGGTGTCCTGAGGGTCAGGATGGCCATGGGGCTGCAGCTCTGGCTTGCTTTCTAATCATTTTAACTGGAACATGAGTGGGAGACAATTTCAAGAAGACCCTCTCCTCACAAGAGGACTCCAGGAGTCAGGGAGAGGAGGGGTAGTGGGTGGAGATAGGGGCCCGGTACCCTGGGTGCGGTGGAAGCCTCTGGAAAACCCAGTGGAGGGAGGCTGCACAGATTAAAGCCCAGGGTCACAGCCCTGTCCATGAGCTGCTGTTTGTTAGTTCAGGTCCTGCTCTGAGGGGCTCAGGGTCAGCTCTGACCAACAGGTGAGCCAGGGGTGCTGTGCAACAAGCGCTATGTGCACGGTTCCTGTGCGCCAAGTCCTGCCGGGGTGCCTACCCAGGTGAGCTCCATGTCCTTGGAGGGACCTGCCCACGAGAGCCCCGTGCAATGGGAGTGAGGCCAATGGACAACGGGGGCGTGGGGACAAAGCTGGGTCACGGTCCATTGAGAAAGGGTCGGAGGAGAGAGAACACGGCTGCCCTTGCCTGGCAAGCTAAGACTTAACGTCCACCCTGTGGTCACTCACACCTCCACACATCCCACTATAGGGCTTCTTTCCTGGGCCCTGGAGCCTCATGCGTGGCTGAGGCATTTGGGCACGTCTGGAGGGAGCCATCACCTGTCAGCACAGGTGGACTGAGGACACCCACCAAGGGTGGGCAGGTGTGGGAACCCAGGGGAGCCCCAAGAGATGGTCCTGAGTCAGCCCTGAGGCTGGACAGAGGCCGTGGAGCTGGCGGTGATGGTGGTTGGCACGAAGAGCTTACCACCCGACAGGAGAAAGGCCAGCCCAGGCAGCAGGCGGAGGTGAACACTGTGCCGAGGGGAGGGCGGAGAGACCAGCAGGCATATCCGTAGGCGTGGGTATCTGCGCTGCTCTGTACTGATGGGAACCCGGCCCCGGCCCCAGTGCCCCACCCCCGGCCCCGCCCCGCTCCTATGGAAACCACCCTGTGTCTCCCCAGACCTGAGGCAGGAAAAGACGGGAAGCCCCGTGTACACTGCTGGAAACACCGGTGCGGGGCGTTCACTCTGTCTTCACCCAGCAGGAAACCCGCAAATTGAACTGGACAGTGAGGGGGTTGAGGTGGGGAAGTGTGGGCGCTTGGAGCCTAGAGAGGAAGTTTCCTGTGGGATAAGACCACAGGGAGCCAGAGAGGGACAGGGATGGACATGGACAGAGAGCTGCGCCTAGGACAGGGGGATGGGTAGGGGGACGGTCAGTGAGTGCCCAGCACTGGAGCACGTGCAACCTCCCTCGGCCGGTGCCCTCCCCCTAGTGCATGGCCGACGGGATCACTGGGACAATTTATAGTTAACATGGCTGGGGGCTGGGGGCTTGGAAACAGGACATGCATTCCGAAGTCAAGGTTCATGAAAGAGTAACTGGTCTCATGGGCGTCAGGAACACGTCAGCAAAGGTCGTCATTGTTTGGGGACTGAAGAAGCATAGAGGCCACCTGGTCGTAATGGTTATTAAACAGGCTCTATTAACTAGAAAGGTCTTGAGGCAGAGAAGTGACTGACCACACAGTACAGTCCTGGATAGGGTCAGTGGACCGACAGGAGGAGATGTATGGGCCCAGGATGGTGTCAGTTATGCTGACAGCCTTACATGGTGGGGGGCTGGGGGGCCGGGGGGAGGCAAGGCTGGAGAAGGTGTGGGCTTGAGTCCTGCAGGTGCCACAGAGCAAGGGACATGGAACGGGCAGGGGGGCAGGCCTCGCACCTTGACGGGACAGGGATTGTGGCCCTAAGAAGTGACCTCACACTTGCTCATAGGGGCCCCGCTGTGCAGGGTGGACATGTCTATGTCCAGAATCATGTCCTGCTGCTTTGGGACCTAACTGCTCAGACCTCTGTGTGACCTCTGCAGGCTGGCCTGAGTGGGAGCATATTGCGTCAGGAGCCTCAGGCAGGTCACATCCTCCAGGTTCGGGGAGGACCCCCAGGAGGCCTTGGAGGCCAATTCCGGGAGGTGGGGTGCTGGGTGGAAGGGCACAACTCCAACCACCATGGGGAAGGTGACCAGGGCAGTGGGCGTGCCATGTGGACGGGGAGGTATTATCAGCTCACCTAAGAAAATAAACTTTCATGGCTCCCGTGCGTTATAAAAAAATCAAGTTTCTACCATGTGGGTTTTCAAGTAACTGGAGGTGCTCCTGTCTTACTCTGCAGCCATGCTTGTGTTCCAGCAGTGACCATGGACTGACTGCAGCGGTGTCCACTTCACCTGGCAGGTTCCAGCCTCGGGGTGAGAGGAATCAGACCACGGGCCCCAGCATCCAGGGCTGCAGTCACTCAGCCAGTGCACGGCCACCAGCCCCCAAGGCTGTTCATAGCTCAATGGTAAAGCTGGCCAGCCCTCCCAGGGGACACTGTCCTGCACTGTGGGGAGGCATCCACACGTGGGCTGAGCACCAGGTCTGCCTCTGGACTGTCCTGGTATGGGGTCATTCATCCCCTCATGTACACTCCACAGCCCCCACATGGTCACCCAGGCGTCACCTGGGCAAGCAGACGGGCTCTTTCAGCAGAAATGGGAATTCCCTGTGATGTCAGGTTGTTGATGTGATGAACGGTGATTTTTTTTTAATTGTGATTAGATATATGTAACATAAAAGTCACTATTTACCACTAAAGTGGACAGCTCAGTGGCATTTATCACGTTCAGATGTTGTGCAAGCACCACCTCCATCTGGTTCCAAAATGTTCTCAGCCCCCAAAAGACACCCCATCCCCATGAGCTGTCACTTCCCATCGCTCTTCCCTGCCCCCAGCCCCTGGTGCCACTAACCCACTTCCTGTCTGTGAACATGCCTGTGCTGGGTGTTTCCTATAAATGGAATCCTGCAGTTCATGGTTATTCTGGGCTGGATGTTTGTGTCCCCCCAAAATTCACCTATTGAAATCCTAAGCCCCAAGGTGATGGTATTAGGAGAGGGGCCCTGAGGAGGTGATGAGCTCATGAGAGTGGAGCCCCCATGAATGGAATTAGTGTTCTTATCAAAGAGACTACAGAGAGCTCACTCAGCCCTTCCTCCCCGTGAGGACACAGTGAGAAGACACCGTCTGCCAACAAAAACAGAGCATCACCAGAACCTGACCACCCTGACACCCTGATCTCACACTTCTGGCCCCCAGAGCTGTAGGAAACACATTTCTGTTGTTGAAGCCCCCAGCCTGGGGTTTTGCTGTGGCAGCCCACGCCGACTAAGACAGCATCCTTCTGTGTCTGGCTTCTCTCCCTGAGCATCGTGTTTTCAAGGTTCGTCCACGTTGCAGTGAGCATCAGGGCTTCACTCCTTTTCACGGATGAGTATATTCCATTGTGTGGAGGGACCACAGTGTGTGTATCTGTTCTCTGTTTACCTCTGGATGGTCATGTGGGGGGTTCTCACCTTTTGGCTGCTGTGAATCGTGCACCTATGAACATGCATGTACAAGTGTTTGTGTGGACACGTTTCTCTCTCTTAAGCTTATACATAGGAGTGGAATTGCTGGGTCACGTGGTGACTCCATGTTTGACATTGTGAGGAACTGCCAGACTGTTTTCCAAAAAGGTGGCACCATTTCACTTTCCCACCAGCGGTGTTTGAAGATTCCAATTTCTCCCCTTATTATTGTCTTTTCGATTCCAGCACCTTAGTGGGAATGAAATGCTATGGGGGGTTCTGTCAGCCCATCAGACCCTCACCCCTTTTATATCAAGCTCTTTGTAACACTCCCCTCACTTTCTTAAATCAGATACAGAGATAACATATTCTCTCTACACATATAATTTAAGTATAATTATATTTATGTGAGTATCTATGCAGCTTTAGTTACAATAGAGAGAATTCAAGATAAACACATTTTAATGAAATAATACATAATTTAATAGGTGATGCTTGGCTTCAACTACACTAAGTAATCAGACGTCTGCCTAAATTTTTATTCAATTTAGGTTTAAGAATAGGCAGATAATATTTAACTGGATTCAACCTTTATATTTCATATTTTTAAATGAGGACAAATAGGCATCTTTGTATATAATTTGAATTACTGTGGTGACAGCAATCCTGGTACATTTACTGGCAATTCAGAAACTCTTAGCCCCTTTACCAGGAGATTTGATTTTCCAAAATGTCAGAGACTTCTTGGTAAACTTCTGAGTAACTATTAGAACAAGCTTTGCTAGAATCACATCATTAGTTTATTCCTGAAAAACTTAGCATATATTAAAGCCATACAGAAATAACTTGCATGTGAAGTAGAACAGAGTCAGATTCTCGGCTCAGAAAATCATGGGCAGGTCCTTCCCAGGAAGTGGGGGCAGGCACAGGGAAGCCCTTTCTGTGGGACAGCTAAGGGCACAAATGCACAATTCCACATGTGCCTGAGAGAACCCAACTGAGACCAGAGGGTCCCAAACAGGGACGTGTGCCCCCCTGTCCAGGGTGCAGGAGAGGGCATGGTTTGGAAAGGGTCACTTTGCAGCTGCCCCTGCGACTGGCCTCCCTGGAGCTCCTGCATGAGGAGCAGCTCACATGCAGAGGGACCCTGGTGCAGCCCCCTCTTCCCAGGACATTAAATCCTTACGTCCCCATAAATGCAAGAAGTCTTAACTTGGCTACCACAGCAAATACAACACACAGGGCTGCTTAAACAACAGACGTTTATTTCTCACAGTCCTGGAGGCTGGAAGTTCCAGGGCAAGGTGTCAAGCAGGGCTGGTTCCTCCTGAGGCCTCTCTCCTTGGTGTGTGGACAGCCGTCTTCTCCCTGTGTCCTCATATGGTCATCCCTCTGTGTGTCTGTGTCCTAATCTCCTCTTCCTATAAGGGCACCAGTCCACCCTAGTGGCTTCATTTTACTTTTTTTTTTAATTTATTTTATTTTTTTATTGGCTGTGTTGGGTCTTCATTGCTGCACATGGGCTTTCTCTAGTTGCTGAGAGTGGGGGCTACCCTTCTTTGTGGTGCGTGGACTCCTCGTTGCAATGGCTTCTCTTGTTGCGGAGCACAGGCTCTAGGCACGTGGGCTTCAACAGTTGCGGCACATGGGCTCAGTAGTTGTGGCACACGGGCTTCGTTGCTCCGTGGCATGTGGAATCTTCCCAGAGCAGGGCTCGAACCCATGTCCCCTGCATTGGCAGGTGGATTCTTAACCACTGCGCCACCTAGGAAGTCCTCATTTTATTTTAATCACCTCTTTAAAGACCTCACCTCCAAACACAGTCCCATCCTGAGGTCCTGGGGGTGAGGACACAACTTGTGAATTTTGAGGACACAATTGAGTCCACAGCAGGCGCATGCCCGTAACAAAAGACTGCCTGCCTTTCCCGGCCAAGGGCAAGGACAGGAGATGGGGCAGGTGGCCTCACTGGGCAGCAGGACATCAGCTGTGAGTGGAGCCAGGACAGTTCTGCACGCGTGCCTCGTCCATCCTCCAACAACACGAGAACCACTGCCCTGAGTGGAGCCCACGAGGACAAGGTGTCCACAGCGCTGGTGAGAGGGGTGAACACAAAGGTGTCACTTTTTTAATACAAGCAGTTCTTCTCAGCTTTTCTCTACATGAAAGGAAAGACCCCAGGAAAGTCATGGGTTATCAGCTCTTATGCTGTCCAGGGCTGGGTTTGTGCCTGGAGCAAGCACTCGGTGACTCTTCCCAGGGAGTGTGCGTTCCTGGAGCGGCCAGAGCTGCTTCTGTTCACTCCATGTGTGGCTGGTCCTCATCAAACCTTAGAAAATGTTTATAACTTTCTATTAGTAGAGTATCTGCACACTTTTCCATTAATACAGTGTATTATACCTGCTGATCTGATCTGCCCCACCCCACCCCCAGTACATACATTTCTATTGCCTTGAAGTTTGACTGTGATAAACTCATTGAAGGCATTTTTTAATTTTTATGTCTTCTTAGTTACTTATTCTGAAGCTGAAAAAAAATTTTGATACACCTCTCCCCCGCCCACACGCACACACTCGCAATGTACATTTCCAGAAAATGCAAAGTAATCTGTAGGGACCGAAAGCAGATCTGAGTTTGCCTGGATGGGGGAGAGTGGGAGGAAACTTCTGCGGATGAGGGCGTTGATAAAATAAAAATTCATATTTTCAGGCCAGACAAAAATTTTAAACGTAACCCTTTTCTCTGCCCTTTGGCCTCCCCCCCCCCCACGGGGGTGCATGTGCACCTGTGTTCTGTGTTAACCTGGCCTCTGCAGTGGCAGAAATATCTGCTCAGCCACAAAAATAAATTTTTCTCTTTCTGGCAACCATGTAACTCCTTAGAAGATCACCTCCCCTTCCTTATTCTGTAAGGGGTCTCGATGACCCACCACTCACCTTGTACGTGCAGACATCTTTTGTGGACTTCAGGGACAATGCCAATATGTCATTTCCCTTACAGATAGTGACTACAGAACAGATTGGTCAGACAACCAGGGGAGGTACTGGGCTGTACCTAAAGCAAGTTCTTAGCTGAAATACTTACTTATGACCTTATTAATCACTAGTTATATTACTTGTATTCTGCCTATTTTACAAAACTATTGCTTTTTGCATTACCAACAGTGTGACTAAGTCTCCAATACAGATAATGATGACTAGGTGACCTAAAACAATTGACCTAATACATAGTTCCGTAAGATCAGTGATGGAAATAGTTTGGCTCTGGATGTGGGAAGAAGCCACAGAGGGAACCATTTCCTGGACCGTAACAGACTAGCAGGACAGGCGGCCCAGAGGCTTCGGGCTACTGTTAACAGCGCTAGTCCAGTAACAGCACCTTGAGTGACCTATCAAGGAAATCCTCGCCTGACCTGGGAGTGAGCATTCCTAGCGCCATGGGATAGATCTATCATGAAATGCCTCCTAAACCTTTGTCAACGTTAAGACCAAAAGGGAGCGGACTGTGACAAAGAATGTTGCCCACCATCCAGTTCTACAAGAATTAAGTCATCAACCTCCACCATCACTGACTCACAGGACAGCCTGAGAGGCATTCAGGGCGAAGACCAGGATGAGGCACTTTGTGCCCTGGGGAAACTGGCAGAACTGGCCTTCAGATAGTTAGATATTTTCAGGACACAAGTTTTACTAAACCTGGATTCTTGCCTCTTCCCACACTTAGAAAAGCACTAAAGGGACTTACCTGGTGGCACAGTGGATAAGACACCACATTCCAAATGCAGAGGGCCCAGGTTCGCTCCCTGCTCAGGGAATTAGATCCCACACACATGCCACAACTAAGAGTTCACATGCCACAACTAAGAGCCCACCTGCTGCAACTAAGACCTGGCTCAACCAAATAAATAAATAATAATTAAAACAAAAAACAAAAAACAAAAACACGGAAGGGCTTCCCTGGTGGTGCAGTGGTTAAGAATCTTCCTGTCAATGAAGGGGACATGGATTCGATCCCTCGTCCAGAAAGATCCCACGTGCCATGGAACAACGAAGCCTGTGCACAACTACTGAAGCCCACGTGCCTAGAGCTCATGCTCTGCAACAAGAGAAGCCACCACAGTAAGAAGCCCACTCACTGCAATGAAGAGTAGCCCCCACTTTATGCAACGAGAGAAAGGTTGTGCACAGCGATGAAGACCCAATGCAGACAATAAATAAAAAATAAAATAAATAAATAAATTTTAAAAAAGAAAAGAAAAGCACTAAAGCCATGAAGGCACCTGTTCCTCCTGAACAGCAGTGGCCTCCTACCAAGCTGACTGCTTGGTTGCACGTACCCCTTCATCAAAGCTGCATATATACTGGCCCCCCTTACCTATTCAGAACAGCCCTCAGAGCTCTCTGAAAAACTGTCCCCCGGGTTATAATGCTGAGGTTGGCACACATACAATTCTCCATTTCTTGCTTAGGTTGACCACTGAGTACTTTTCCATCGACAGTATAATCATTATCTTGATGGGGTACACGTGTTTCAAAACCTAACAAGTTGTACACTTTAAATGTGTACATTTATCGTATGTCGATTACACCTTGATAAAGCTGTTAAAATGCCCCAGAGTTTTAGGTACGAACGCATCACTGCATGTCCAGCAGCTGAATGAGAAGCGGCATTTTGATCCCTCCTGCTTTGGTGACTTACGCAGGAACCGTGACCACCCAGCTCCAGCTTACTCGGACCTCAGCAGGGCTGCTCTCAGGGATGCGTCCTGCCGTTTGCCTCTCACCAGTGTGGTGAGCCTCCTCGCAGCACAAGCACATTTTTCTTGCAGTGAACACTGAAATGAGTCTTGACGATCAGAGAATCCAGCCAGGCTGGTGGGCCAGGCAGGGAAGACAGACTTGCCAATCATCTTCCACAAATAGAATAAGTTAAACGTGCAGATTTGAAGAAAATGCACTTACAGCACATCCTGCAGTAAGAGCCCTTTGTTAAAATACCACATCACACGCACAAAGGGGGAATACGATGGACAGTGTTGCAAATTTCCCAGGCCCTCAGGTTAAGCAAGACAATCTCAGAGAAAGAGTAGCTGCTCAAATCCACAGATGCTCAGTTGCTGAGCCTGGTGAAGCCTTTGTCCTGCTTCCCAGACACTGAAAAGGGATTCTCATAAATCCTCTTGAAAGTTTCACATGGTTTGCTTCCAAGAAGATGTAAAGAAAAGCTAATCACATTGTCAGCTGATAGGTTACCAAACTTTTTGTGTGGTATTTGGGTATGTAATTGGGAAGGAATTGAAAGAAAAAGTGACATTTTTAAAACAAAACTCCCACTCTTATCTGAACAAGGTATCTCAGTGCTAATATCTAAAAAATACAAACTAGGAATGGATCTAATTATTTAATCTTTTCTCTTCCTAGCAATTAGTCATGGTCATCCTTGAATACACATAAAAAAAATGAAAGGGAAAAGTTAAATTCATTCTATTAAAAGATGTGTTTCAAATAAGTATTTGTCTTTGTTTAATAATTATAAAAATGTGTAATCATATATATACTGTTTTACTGAGTTGTAAGTACTTATAACTATGATAATAATTCAGAAAATAAATGTAACTCAGAAGTTTATGGTCATAGTTAATAGAACAAAAATTTAGTTATCTCTTTATAAGCATAGATATGCTGGGTAATCAATGAGACGTTCAGACATCAAAGTCCATCGCACTGGAATAACATTCTCTGAGTGATGTGGAATGAAAAGACAATTTCAAATAAACAAAGAACAGGAAGTTAGTCTAAGACGCTATGTGCTGTGTGATTCCAACCAAATGGCACGTTGGGGAGGGCGGATTACAGAGACAGTAAGAGGGTAGTGTTGCCAGGGGCTGGGGGCATCAAACAGGCAGAGCACAGAGGATTTTTAGGGCAGAGAAATACCCTGTATGTTACTATAGTTGTGGATACATGACATTACACATTTGTCTACATACATATACGTTGATGTATACACACACACGTGTAAAATTACCCAATAATCAATAGCCATACGTATGTCCCAATCACACACAGCCCAGCAGAACACTGGGCCAGTCGTGAACAGCATGTCACAGGAGAGCACACGGAATGGGCCAGTCGACAGTGGGGAGGTGGTCCTCGACACATGCCTTGTCCTTTCACCCACCGTGTTGGGGGAAGATGAACCAGAATGTCCAGCCCTGGGCCCTGTGTGTCTGACATGCCCCCTCGGGCCCCACTGGACATCTGGCTCCCAGAGGGGGAAACACAGCCCCTCACGTCCTTCTCTTTGGTCTCAGGTACAGGGAGCACCCCTCTGTGGCCCGGATGCCTCGGCACAGAGCAGCCACGGGCAGGGGCAGCCCCCAGGGAAGCAGCAGAAGAGGAAGGCTGCCGTCACCATGGAGGTGACCCTCTTAAAGAAGTACTTGCCCAGGGGAAGTACTCTGCGCAGGTGCAGCCACTGCGGGGAGACATGGGAGGGGACATGGGAGCTGCTGGGCGCGTGGTGGGGGAAGGACTGGGGGTGGAGGCGGGGGAGGGGTGCTCCACACCAGGCAGGGTCGGTGGCTCGAGCCCGCGGCAGCACGGCAGCCCTGTGGAGCCCTGCCCGCCAAGATGCCACGTGCGCCTGATCACACGTGTGCTCACTACTGACCCATCACATGTGCCTGATGTCACGCACACACGTGTGCTCACCTGCTCCTTGCAGGCCTGTCACATATACTGAATCACACACCTGCTCACCACTGCCTGTCGCCCCCAGACCACGTGGGTCGAGTCCTATAAGGAGGACGGAGTTGCCCTGCTGGACCTCATCAGCCGGTCCAGGGCTGCAGCTGCGAAGGGGAGCCTCACACGGGTGCTTCCTGGGGTCCTTCACCCTCGGGCCACGAGCCGCACTCTCCTGTCCAGGTCAAGAGACCAGGCAGGCTCGGACCTCTTTGAGGGGCTGGCCTGGGTAAGGGGCTTGCTTCTCCTCTGGGCAACATTATCTGCTATCTCAGAGTGAAGGGAAATTGTGTCCACCCAGGGAAAGAGATGTCCACATCCTGACCCCAGGGCCTCAGGACGTGACCACATTTGGAAGTAGGGCCTGGTCGTGTAAGAAAGTAAGACCAGGGCAGTACGGTGGCCCCAGTCCTATGTGACTGTGTCCTTATAAGATGAGCAGAGACACAGACACAGAGGGGAAACCACGTGAAGACGAGGGCAGAGGTGGGAGGGAGGCTGCCACAAGCCCAGGGAGCCTGGAGCCCCAGCAGCTGGAAGAGGCAGGAAGGACCCTCCCCTGGAGCCTCAGCACTTTCCAGCTAGACAGCTGCCATGAGCGGGCCTGACCTGAAGGCAGCACCGTGGCCCCTGACTGTTCCGTGTTGCCCACATGGCGCCCTGGGGAGCAACGCTCACAGGACACTGACCAGCGAGTTGGTTTCACAGGAGACTGTAGGACGCTGGTCCTGTAAACATGCAGGCCCACCTCACCCTTCCTCCTGGGCTCTGGTCACACAGGGGGACTGTGCCCTGTGTGGGGCTGGGCTTTCGGCCTCTGCACAGGACCCTGGGTGTTGGTTAAAAGTGCAGGTTACACCCCGAGAAGGACGGAAGGGGACTGTCTCACCAGCCCTGTGCAGTGCAGGCAGGAACGCACAGTAAATTACAGCGTTGGAAGCAGAGAGGGTGACCGTCACTCAGCCACGAAAGGCAGCGACGCGATGACACAGGCTACAGTGTGGGTGAACCTTGAAAACACGGGGCTCCGTGAGAGACGTCAGACACACAAGGACAGTGAGTTGATTCCACTTACACAAGCTGTCCACACAGGCACGTCCGCAGAGACAGAGAGTGGCCGGGTGGTGCTGGGGCTCCGGGAATGAGGGGTGACCTCTAAAGGGTGGGGTTTGGGGAGATGATGCAAATGCTGTAAAATGGACATGCTGGTGGTTGTACAACCCTGTGAACACGCACCCACCACTGAGCTTTATACTTAAGATGGGGGAATGTGTGCTATGGAAATTAAATCTCTATAAAGATGGTATCAAAAGTGAAAAACTGGAGGCTTCCAGGCCCACCTCCAGAATCTGACCCCAGAGGTGTGGGGTCTGGCAAGACCTGCGTGTCTGAAAGCCTCGTTGTGTTCAACCAGGTGGTCTGAGGGCACCTCATGAAATTCTCCCCATTGCATCACAAGCGTGGGGCCCTCGTGTGGTTCGGCCTCAGGCAGAGAGGCTGGATTCCGTGACCTTGTCGTCCTCTCTTAGGGACTGTGGTATCGTCTCCGTAGAAGGAGGTGGGTCAGCTTGAACCCCACTTGCCTCTTCTTCACGTTTCTTCTTTCTCTCCCGGCGATGGTGCCGGCCAAGCTGTGCCAGAGCCACCAAGGCAAAACTGTCACGCACAGAATGACTGAGCAGTCTGACCGGGGGGGAGGGGCTCCTCAGAGGCAGTGACCCAGGGTCGAAGCCCCAGAGCCTCCTTCTGAGTGTCACGGCCCGGGTGCCCTGCTCACGGGAGTCACTGTCAGGATTGATGGTTGAAGCAGCTACGGTATCGCGATTTCACTGGTTCTGGAGGTGGATGGGTGGTCCGGGTTGCACAACAGTGCAAATTACATCATGACCCTGAAATGTGCACTTAAAAATGGTTAATGTGGTAAATTTTATGTTATGTGTATTTGACCACAGTTTTTAAAACCTTTTTTTTTAAACAACAGGAAATAGTCCATGAATGCAAGAAGATGCACAATTTCACTAATAAGCCAGGGATTAAAACCCTAAGGAAAAGTGTGTACACCTAGCAGACGGGCAGATAGGAAAGACACAGCATCACGTGTCAGCAGGACGTGGAGACATGGAAAGCCTGGTACCCAGCGCGGGGGGCAATTTTCACGTCCGAAACAGTCTGGGCTCAGAGAGCAAAGTCCGTGCACGCAGACCCACAGCACCGCTCCCAGTTAAACACATACCCACCAGCACGACACCAGGGCACACGGCCACGGACTCCACGGCCACAGGAGCCAAACCTGAAACCCACCTGGAGGCCATCACAAGAGGGGACAGAAATGAACCCTGCACAGGCCTGTGAAGGAATATCCCACAGGAATGGAGTGTGTTTTTGTTTATGGTTAGTAAAATTATAAAAATTATCTTACTAACCCTAACACTAACCTTAACCCTAACCCCAAACCCTAACCCTAACCCCTTACCCTAAACACTAAACCCTAAACGCAACCCCTACCCCAACCTCAACCCCAGCCCCTCACGCTCACCCCTAACCCTCACGCTCACCCCTGACCCCTAACCCCTAACCCCGAGCCCTGGCCCCCACGCTCACCCTAACCCTGAGTTATCCCTTCTTTCCTGGCCCCCACTGCTTTTTTTCCTGCTCCCTCACCTGCCTGGGGAAAACTTCCAACGCAGATATAGGGTGACACATCCTCTTCCTCAGCAGGGGGCAGCGTGGGAACTCCTGCGGAACGTCCCGCAGAGCTCCACTCAGACCGGGCCGCCCACAAAGTCGTGCCCCTTACTCTTCCCACCAGCCCAGCCCCGCGGCTGCAGACGGGGCAGAGAGTACAGCGTAAGGTACAGCTGCAGGTGTGCTTGTTGCCCGGAGGGGGCGTTTACATCGACCTCCACTCAGGCACACCTGGGGAGGGCTGTCTGGCCCCGTCAGGTCAGCCAATCCGCACCCATCAGGGGCTCCTAGTTGCAGAAAATGGACCTTGCTGCACTGGCCAAGTCCACGGAGCAGGTGTGGGGTCCTGAGGGTCAGGATGGACATGGGGCTGCAGCTCTGGCTTGTTTTCTAATCACTTTATCTGGCCCATGAGTGGAAGACAATTTCAAGAAGACCCCCTCCTCACAAGAAGAATCCAGATGTCAGGGAGAGGAGGGGTGGTGGGTGGAGACAGGAGCCCAGTACCCTGGGTGCAGTAGAAGCCTCTGGAGGACCCAGTGCAGGGAGGCCACACAGAGTAAAGCCCAGGGTCACAGTCCTGTCCAGGAGCTGCTGTTTGTTACTTCAGGTCCTGCTCTGAGGGGCTCAGCGTCAGCTCTGACCAGCAGATGGGCTGGGGGTGTTCTGCAACAAGGGATACGTCTGCACGGTTCCTGTGTGCTGAGTCCTGTCGGGGTGCCTGCCCAGGTCAGCGCCGTGTCCTAGGTGGGGCCTGCCCACGAGAGCCCCGTGTGCTGGGCGGGGCGTGTGAGTGAGCGTCCTCTCTGTGCAGCCGGCAGAGAGTTGCTTAGCGACTTCCCTTGGGCAGCGCTGGGATGAGGTGAGACCCAGGAGATGCTGTGGGCCCCCTGAATCCCCGCCTGGGCCCATCCAGAGTGACGAGGTCCGTCGGCGGGTGCTGGCCACTGTGCTGGTGGGGAGGCCCCATGGGGACCTCTTGTTTCTTCCACCTGGTACCACAGAGGCCTCCCCAGGGCAGCGTGGACGAGCAGAGGGTGAGTGTGGTCCAGGAAAGCGGCCCTGGTGACGTGAGGCTGAACCTGATTCAGGGTGACAGGCCTTCCGGATGACTCCGAAAGCAGCACTGTGAGACAAATCCTGTTAAAGCAGGTAAGTGACTCCCCCAGGAGGAGGCTCTGTGAGCTGGTCCGGGGGCGGGGGTGAAGGGAACAGCTGGGGAACCTGTCACCCCGGGCGGGCGGTGGGTACAGACCCCACACCATGGCCCCACAGCTGTGCTTCTGGGGGGTTTGCTTGTGTTCTCGGAGCCTCGGCTTCCCAGTCTGCTCGTGGGGTGACGGCAGCACGGACGGACTCGTAACTTACTCAGAACAGGGCAGAAAGGGGTCTGGGGGAAACTCCACAGAGCACTGTCAGTATGGGAATCCCAGGCCCTGTTTCCCGCAGGTCTGTCTGCAGGATCAGGCGAGCAAATCCGAGCAGACCTGCAGCAGAGCCTGGGGACGGGCTCGGTTTGGAGGGTCCTCCTGTGTCCTGAGTCTGGGAAGGAGCGGGCTCCAGCAGGCGGTGGCAGGGTCATCCCACCCCTGGAAGCGTCCGGACCTCAAGGCCCAGCAGCCCCCAAGCCCTGTGTCTGGGCCCCCGGGGGGCAGACAGGACAGGCCGGTCTCTTCCTCGGCCCTCTTCCTGCCCAGAACATTCGAGGTCCAGGGCATCATTAGGGAGAAGCAGAGATGGGGGCATGCCGTGAGGGAAGAGGACACAGAGCAACTTGTGTTCATGGATGCCCACACCACGAATGTGGGTCCATGGGACATGGGCACCGGGAAGGGCAGACAGTGAGCCTGGGTAAGCAAGGCGGGGCCGGGGGTCCTGGGAAGGGCGTGCGTCGAGCTTGGCCTGTGCCGGGTCTCAGACTCCACTGGCCGTCCCTCTCCTGGCCGCTGGGGAGGAGGCGCTGAGCACTGTTTGTAGAGTGACCTCTCTCGTACCCAGGCCCTGCCAGCGTCGGCCCTTCAGGCTCTGGGTCAGGGAGCCTGTGACGTGTGGGTCCAGCTGTGCCCACCAGGGAGGCCTGGAGGGGTCGGGCAGGAAGCACTGGTGTGGTCATCACCTGTGTGGAAGCCTCCCAGCCAGTGTCCAGTGGGAGCTCCTACCTCGCACGTGGGTTTCAAGTCCACAGCACAGATCACTTTCTAGTGGCTTGGTTTGTTTTCTAGGCACAGAGTCCTACTATCTACTCTGTCCGCTGCCCGTGAAAAGGCACGTCTGATCCGGCACCAGGTGCTGCCTCTGGGTCCCTCCTGACTGGACGCCCGGCAGCCCATGTCACCGTGTCACGGCTTTCAGCTGGTGTCAGGCATGGGGGACAAGAGCACACAGTCCAGGCCCATGAGGGGCCGTGCTGTCCACGGAGCCGGGGCTGTGGCTGTAGGTGTTCCCTCCACCCACCCCACGGGCAGAGACCACCGTCCCCTTACAGAGTGTTACCAAGTCGTATGGCCCTTGCTCGGGCCCTAGAGTGGCTGAGGCTCTCTTCCTGGAGGGGGAAGGGTTCCTTTCTCCATTCAGGTTCAAGTAGGCAAATAACAAAACCAAAGCTGAGACCAACACAGCACAGGCTTTATCCAGTGGCCAAAGAACAGAGAAGTGGGAACTAAGTTCACAGATCCGCTTCTCGCCCACCTGGGACAGTGACTTCGTTTTGAAGAGTAAAGAGGATGGGAGGAGGAGGGAGGCTACTGACGGGGGCAGACGCGTTTGTCTTCCCGGGAAGGGGCGGGGCTTTTTCCAAGGGCGGGGGAGGGGGGTGCCACCTCCTTTTTACCCTTTTTTGGTCCTTCGTGTTCAGTCATGGCCACGGGTAGGTGTGTCACTTAATGTGGTGATTTAGTACAGTCAACATATGATGAGACCTCTGGCGGAGGTCAGATTCATTGCCATCTTGTTCCCAGCTGGTTACATCTGGTTTCTTTCTAGCTTCCTTTCTTATATCTGGACCCTTTAACATAAAGACGTATGTGAACTCCTGCTAAAGGTGGGGGTTGGACGACAGCCCCATTAAAGGTGGGTTCACGGGTTTTGAGCACGGGCTGGGAGCAGCTCTGACAACAAGATGAGGAGGCTGAGACGGGCGGTCCGTCTGACACCTGCACTGGGGCCTGCAGCCGGCATGCGGAGGCGGTCAGCAGGGGGCATGTGTCAGGGAAGGTTCTCGGTGTTTACACGGAAGATGTGAACATGGGTCCAGATGCAGAGCTGCCTGCAGACGCTGCTACAGGAACCCCTGATTCTTTCCTGAGAAAACTGGGGGGGGGGGCATTCAAGAACCAGCGCAAACAGCGTGCTCTGGATGCTTTTGTAGGGAAGTGGGGGCACAGCCACAGGCGCTCAGCCCACAACACCCCAGAACAGCTCCAGAACCGCTTCTGGAATGGCAAGGAGAAGTGGGTCTTCCACCTACCAGATGTGGAGGAAAGGGGTGGCGTCTGCACGGCCGCCCTCACCATCAGGGACTTGCTGGGAGGCTCACGGGTCTCAGCACACGCCTGTGTGCTCACCGCTCAGATGGGTCACGGCGCACGGTAAGGGAGGGTCCCCGCTCCGGTCACCTCATGACCCTTCATGCCCCCTCCTTCCCTCAAGGGCCTCTAGGGTGTCTCTTCCCCCAGCGACAAAAGGCAGAACCATGACAGTTACCCCCACGCCCGTCCCCCCAGGGAAGCTCATTAGAGACGTGGCACCCCCGAGGGCTGGTCACCTGGTGTTACCTGCCCTCACCGTCCACAATGCCAGTGCCCAGAAGGGGAGCCGGGGTTCAGCATGAACCACATGGTTTGTGCAGACAGCACTGGTGCAGGGGGCTGCCCCTAACGGGAGGGAGGGTTCACATGAGGGCAGGAGCTCTCACCAGCTGCATTAGCTTCCTGGGGCAGCTGTGACCAACAACCGCAAACAGAGGCTCAGAACAACAGAAGCCTGTCCTCTCAGTCCTGGAGACCAGAGTTGCAGATCAAGGTGTCCCAGTGCTGTGCTCCCTCCAGAGGCTCCAGGGCAGGGTCCTCCTTGCCTCTTCCACCTTCTGGGGGCTCCAGGCATCCCTGGGCTTATGACCACATCTCTCCCACCTCTGCCTCCATCTTCACCTGGTGTCTCCTCTGTAATTGTGTCTCGCCTCTTGTCTCTTGGGAAGACACTGTCACTGATTTAGGGCCATCCTGATCCAGGATGACCTCATCTCCAGATTCGTAACTAATTATACCTGCAAAGACCCTACTTCCAAATAAGGTTCCAGTCTCAGATCCTGGGGGTCATGAAGCAGACATAACTTTTTGCACAACCCCCACCCCCCCATTCAACCCACTATAGCACCCAGTTCCCAGACATCAGCCAACCTTCCTCAGGACAGCAGTCAGGCTGGTGATGTTCTCTTTCTGCACAGAGGTGTCTTTTGTTTCTTGTGGTACCAGTGAGGTTGGGTGGGGGGCACTGCTGGCTGACCTCCTGCTCATTCCACAGACCACGCTGAACTGTCCTCCCCGGGAGTGTGGGAGCATGGCCAGGGCTCCTTGTGGACACTCTACACTGACAGCTTGGTGGTCAGATACCTGCAAGGGCTGGATTGGTCCCTGGACCCCTGCACCTTCTACCACATCGGTAGCCTGGCGCACTGTGCAGGGCTACGACCGTGACGTGTGGCCTGGCAAGATCGGTGGGGGCCCTCCTGCCGGCCACATGGCCTCCGGCCCACCACAGACCCTCCAGTCCTGCTGTGGACGCCCCCATCCCGTCATGGACCCCTGCTCCTCCCACGGACAGCCCCATCCCATTAGCCCCCAAGAGGCCTTCTGGGAGGGGTGAGAACTTGGCCATGAAGAGGACAGAGCAGGCCTTCACTGCAGCAGATATACCCAAGTACCAGGGGTGCTTAGGTATTTGTCCCCCAAACGCCCAGAGTGTGGGTGTATGAGCAGTGAGGGCTCAGACTTTAGGGGACCACCTCCACCTGGGCTCACCTGGACAGTTACTACAGGGAGAGGGTGTCTGTGGGAGATTTTCCAACTCTCCCCACCCCCAGCCTGACCCCTGGGCCCTCCTGGCTCCATGAACAGTATTTAAATGGTGTCTCCCACCCAACAGCCCTGCACGGGACATTTTAATACCGTGTGGGAGGCCAGTGACCAGCGCCCCACGTGTCCTGTGTGTCTTGGGAGGGGTAGGAGCCTCGCTCTCACATTCCTGCCCCGTGCACCCGGGAGGCAGGGGCGGCAGACCCAGGCTCTGTTCTGGCAGAAGCTCCCTTCCTGCGAAGAAATCTTCCCCCACCCCCACTATCCTCCCTGGAGGTTCAGGAGGCCCCAGCAGCCTGGATGGTCAGAGGTCAAAGGCTGTCCTGAGACTTGATGGCTATTGACGCCCACTCAGACAGGACAAAGGATCCCTGCAGTCCCAGGAGGGCCCCACCAGCCCTCAGGAGGCAGCACCTGGGGACAGGTAGGTCGCTGAACCAAGTTCTGTATAAATTTATACATGACCACTGAGTGTCCTTGGTCAGGCCTGTGCTGGACCAGGACTGCCCAGACAGAGTGGGGCCAGTACTGCCCCTCCCAGGTCAGATGGCAGGAGGAAGCCCTGTGGACTTCGGAGGCCCTAACAACCACTGACTGAGGTTGAGTTGGATTTGAAAGAGTCAGTGACCAGAGCAGACATTTCATTCTTCTACTATCAGGTCGCAGGACGGGGGGGTAGACAACCAGTGGTCCAGGTCAACGCCACACTCCTGAGTGACCCAGGGCAAGTCCTGTCCATGCTGGATGCCTCAGAGATACTGGGGGGGGGGGGGGGGGGGGTGGAGTGGACAATGGGGCAGTTGTGCTTAACCCTAACCCTAACCCACTAACCCTAACCCCCAAATCTCTACCATTAACTCCCTAACCCTAACCCTCTAATGCTAACCTCCTAATCTCTAAACCTAAACCTTAGTACTCCTAACCCCTAACCCCTAGGTACTCAAACTTGACCCCTAAACTCCTAACCCTGACCCTGACCCTGACTCAGACCATCTAACCTAACCCTCTAACCCTGACCCCGACCCTACCTTCTAACCCTAAGCACTGAACCTGGATTTCTGTCCTTAATCCCGACCCTCTAACGCTGAACCTTATTCTACTCCCTCACCCTAACCGCTGAGCCTGACCATAATCCCACATCACCCCAACCCTAATCCAGCTATAGGCCCATCTCAGAACAGACTGGAAACCTGAACCCTACTCAATCCTTTTTTCCAGTGTAATCAGAACCATAATTTTTTTTTTGTCTGAAACATAAGCCTGTTCAAATATTCCTGTTCTAAATGAACTGTAATGTACAGTAAACTGAACAAAACCATAATTCTTACACCCACATAACCTTATGTTGTTAGTGGTTATATAGCCAAACCCTTTGCCTATTCCTAATCCTCACCTCTAATTCTTAAACCTAACTCTAATCAACACCCCAACCTCAACCCCAAACCTAACTCTAACCTAGCCCTGTCACTCCGACCTCTACTCTCTAAGCACTAACCCACCCGCACAGCCACCCCTAACCTCAGCCGACGCCTGCTCAACCCCAACCCTAACCCACCCACCGCCGTACTCCTAACCCTGAGACCCACCACACCCCCCATGAGGCCTCACCCGGGCTCCTCTGGCCACAAGGCTACCCCGATCCTCACCCTTGCATGCTGACCAGGCCCAGAGCAAGCTGAAGGGGTCTCACCTTCTTCTGAGCCCTGTGCACTCCGCCCCGGGCCCACGGACATGGCTCATCCACCTGCCTCCACACCCCTTGCATACATCACCCAGCAGCATGGTGGGGTTTTGGTTTTGATTTTTTGCTAAGTTTTATTTTAATCCAAGGACTTTGCTTCATACAAAATGTCATTGTAGAAACAAAAGCAGAATCCAAAGTTTGGCTGATAAATATTACTCAGGCAGCAAACTAGTCAATCACAGAGTTTTTTTTTTAAAGCGAGTCCCACTTGTGTTGCATGGTTGGGACTTCTCTTTTTGTTTTTTTTGTTTTTTTTTTTAACACTGTTCTTAAATATAAAGTTTTGCAACAAACCTTTGCTTTATATCAAATATAATTAAAAATTAACAAATGAATACATTGTATCAAAAAGTACGAAGATATACATTTCATGCACATACTTGAATATATGTATATATGTATATATTGTACATGCACACATAACTTGTTCAAACTACAGCCACTGCTTGACTGGTTCCAGATGCAGACAACTGGTTGATGCACTTCAAATTTGGCAACTCACTACGAGAATTGCGGGGAAACGTGACAGCTGAGAAGAGACAGTACAGAAACAAAACGCAGTCAGGAAAACACGACACAGTGTCTCCCCCACTCTGTAATTTTCACCAATTCCAGTGTCTAGAAAAATCCAGACACGCCAGCAAGGCTGTGTGGGTCTAGAAAGGTGGATTCTCTGCCCAACATGGCCTGGGGAAGCAGCTGTGGTTCTGCACAGAATGAATACATTCAAAATAATACGAGCTGGGGGGACCAGAGACAAACATCAGTACCAAAATACACATCCTTCTGCTTGGCAACAGGAGCCAGTGATCACATGCACAGTTTGAGATTCCGATTTTAACTATATCCTATTGGAGTAAAATACTCTGTTATCTTAAAGTTTCAGAGTGTTGTGCCTTCGAGTAAGGAAATTCTATAAAATGGTTTGGTCACAATCATGCTGAAACCCTAGAACAGGTGGCGGTCTTGTGTGTTTTGTTTCTAATATTAAACGTGTGTCTTTTGTTGCATAGCCCTATGGGTTAACGGCACCCACTCACTGGGACACACAGACACGCACACGCACATCACACACCACGTTTCTTCAGGAGAATCATGGGGTAAAAGCCAATGGGAACACTCCATTGATCCAGCAAAGAGATCATCTCACATTTCAAAACATGGAGGACACACCAGAATCTCCTCATCTCAATGTTCTTTTTGATGACAAGGCAAAGGGTGGGTCTCCCAGTGTTTTATGCACCACACCCTAACCGCGGTCTTTCTCCTTTGAAGGTGGCCCTGAAGCTGGACTTCGTTCCGCTGCCTGCTTCCCCGTTTCTTGTGCCAGAAACAGTGTGGGCTCAGACGCCCATCTCAGCAGCGCAGCTCAGCTGCGCCTTCCTCGAAATTCGGGCCTCACTTCCGTTTGATTCCCAACTGTCCTCATTTGCTCAGATGCGGGCGCGCCTCCCGCCCCCACCCCGTCCAATCTGCCCCCCCTTCCCACCAGCCTCTCCCCGACGAGCCTTCTGTGACAAGAAACTTGCACAACCACAGAGATTGCGCCCTGCCTGGCAGGCACCCCGTCCCTGAGAATCGGGTGTAGAACAGACTGACGGGCCCACGTGGGCCACGCTCCACGTGCCCTGCGGCCTCTACTGGTTGGAGGAAAAGGGCCAACAGCCGCTTCATTCGAACTGGATGTTAACCCTAACCTACTGGGTGTCTTCTGCGTGTTCTCCATTGTATCTTCTTTCTACTCAGTTGCTGTTTGGAATAGTTTCCATAAAGCCCACTCGCGGCTCACACAGGCCTCCCATCGCGCCCCCAGGAGCCTGCACAAGCGGCTCGGAGGTCAGGCACTTGGTCAAGAGCAGCGGGAGCCGGGGTGCTCTGGTTGGCTGCCTGGACTGGACACAGAGCATCTCCCCGAGCAAGCCAAGAACACACATCCTGAAAGGCTGAGATCCTCCTACAGGTGTGATGCTTTACAGTTATGTTAACATGCCCTTCCCCATTACTCTGTTTTTTTATCTTTATTTTTTTGATCAAGTATATAGAGTCGACAAAAGAGCGAAGGGTGTTGTGACTAAAAACCAAAACCGACAGCAAGAACGTTGTTCAGGTTTGGTCCCTGTCAGGGCTGACTGTGTCTGGAGAGAACTGAGCATCTGCGTCCTCTCCTGGAGCCTGTTTGCCGTCTCAGGCACGAAGGCTGCCTCTGGGTGGTTGGTGTGAGGATGCTGACGAGACCTGCTCGGCTTGCCACGGACTCTGCCCTGAGGCCTCACCTGCTCCTCTGTGCCCCACGTGCGCAGAAAGGAAGATCCCTACGCGATTCAGACCTCCTACGAAACGTTCCCAGCACACACCCCGGATGCCGGGTCCTGTACCCGGTCCCGCTCCGCACACACAGCCGCGTGCTGTGTAGGGTCTGTGCTGTGAGACCCAGGGAGGCGGCACAGGAAGGGTAGAGAGGGAGCCACATCCCTCTACAAACCGCTCCATCCAGCGTGGAGGAGGAGAGACAGGGGCGAGCCCTCCTCCCAGGGCCGCCGCCTCCCCCTCAGTGCCCCGAGCGCCCCCGGAGCCCAGCGCGGATGATAAAACTCATCCCCTGGGACGCGCCCGCCGGGTCGCGGTGCGGCTAGCACCAGTGGTCTTGGTCAGGGTGGTGGTAGCTGTGCCGCCCCCGGCCGCCCCCGCCCGAGCTGAGCCCCAGAGTGCAGTGGTAGCCATTGGGCACCCGGCGGAGGGGGTGGGACTGGGAGGTCAGGGAGGACACGTAGGAAGTCCGGGAGGAGCGGCCCGAGTTGGTGGCCACCGCCTCCTCGAAGGTGAGCGTGTCCTCGGGCTGGGTGCGGGCAGCAGCCTCGCCGTCCAGACGCTGCCCCAGGTAAGGGTCGGAGCCGATCCGAGAGCTGGGGGCCAGGGGCTGGCTGAGGGGGTCTCTCTGGAGCAGGGCGTTGTGTTCTGAAAGGCCACGGCTGAGCCGGCCGGGGGAGAAGGCAGGGAGGCTGGTCTGAGCCCCGGCAAAGTGGACAGGCGAGGAGTTGGCCGTCTTATAGGTGATGCTGGGACGGGGGGTCAGCGGGGTCTGGGGGAGCTGCCTCCGCCCACCACGGCCAGGGGTGCTAGCACCAGATGTTGACAGCAGGGGGCTCCCGTTCACCGCACCACTACCCTGCGGGAAAACGGAACAGCGCAAACCCAAATCAAAGGACAGGGCGACCAGGGCGCAGCACAAGGGAGAGCCACGGTGGGGGAGGGACAGACCCAGGGCGGCCCCAAGAGGGTGGGTGGAATGGCGGTCTGGGGATGATAATGGCAGAAAGGGACAGGCACAGGGCCCGGGAAGAGGAGACCACAGCCCAGTCCCCCTCAGTCAGGAAGGAAAGCCAAGAAGGGATGGGAGAGCGGGAGGGCCGCGGTCCCGCTGGGCGGGATGGACAGGGCCAGGAAGCGAGGCGTGCAGGCTCAGGCCTGGGAACCAGGACAAGAAGGGGACTCCCTCCCGGGACCCCAGGGAGTCGGGGCAAGGCAAGGTCCTGAAGCCCACGTACCTGTCTCGGGGGTCCTGGCTCCTGCCCGGCCGTCGGCGACGCGGGGTGGCTGCTGAGGGAGGGCTTGGGCTGCGGGGGCTCACGGCCCCCGAAGCGGTCGCAGGAGTAGAAGCGCTGCTTCTCAGAGGAGGAGGAGGAGGGCTGCCTCCGCTCCTGGGACCGGCCACGCTCCTGCCTGCGCTCCCGCCGGCAGCCTGCTGGCCCGTCCCCCGGGGGCGGCCCCGGCCCCGTGGTGCTGTTGGGTGCTGGCCAGGGGAGAGGAGAAGTCAGAAGAGCCAAGCCAGGTGAGCAGACAGACACTACCCAGGCCTGGTCCCCCAGGGCCAGCAGGGGGGTCCCCAGGGAAGAGCTGGGGGGGGGGGTGTCCTGGCTGGTCTCCAGACTCAGGGTGGCCGTGGGGTCATGAGGTACAGACCGGAAGAGGGCCCCCCATGTGCTCCTGGACCCCCAACTCGAGCCACCGCCCCTCGAGAGACCCCTCGCACGTACCACCATCCGTGTCTGCAGACGGGCCGGGCCCCTTCTCCAGGGACTTCTGCTTCCTGTCCCTGCGGCGATGGCAGCGGTGGTGGTGGTGGGCGGCAGCCTGGCTGGCGGGGGCGCGGTCCAGGGCGGCGCTGCAGAGATGAGCCACGTGCGGGCGCTGGGGCGCCAGCGTGGAGATGGAGCGCTTCATGGGGCTGGCATCTGGGGCCGGCTGCGGGTGGGGACGTGGGTGGGCGCAGAGCCTAAGAGCGGGGTCCAGGGGGGTCCCAGGAGGCCCAGGGCGGCCAGGAGGCAGCCATAGCACGGGGCCCCGGCAGACCACAGGACACGTCCCGTCGGGAGGAAAGGGCCCGGGACTCTGCCCCTGACGCTGGGACATCTCCCCAGACGGGGGGGGGCTGTGTTTCAGGGGGGTGGGGGGTGGGGAGGATGGCGCCACGCGGGGCCTGGCCTGCAGTCTGGCAGGGTCCCCGGGGAGGCCCACTGAAGGGCTGGGGCTCCGGGACCACCAAGCCCTTCCTTCTCCCTGGAATACTCTTCCCCGCCCGAGACACACCCTTTCTTCAAAAGCACTCTTCGCACAAGACGCTGTTTCTGTGCCTGTCTCTCTCTCCCAGGCCGGGTGGGGCCCAGGCAGCCTCTTGGCCTCAGGGTCCCTGAAGGACAGGGAGGGTGCCAGCAAGAGGGAGGCTGCTGGCCTGGCTGGAAGGATCTCAAGTGGGGGCCCAGAGCTGCCTCGGCAGCTGCAGTGTGACCCCTCTGCCAGCCCTTCCGTCCATCCAGGACTGCGGGAAGCTGCTCCCCCAGGCCTGAAATCAGGACCCGTGGAAATGGGCTCACCCACAGCCACCCCTCGAGGTCGAGCCCCAAGGAGTGGGAAGCGATGCCTACGTGGCACTGAAGGGAGGTGGCCGAGCCAGGAGGGTGCTGGGTGCAGTGGGCAGAGACAGGGGAGGGAGGGACTGGAAGAGGAATGCTCAGCCCAGGCACCCGGCCCAGGAAACAGGGCCGTAGCCCCCTGCCCAGGTGCTTCCTGCCAGGTCGTCAAGTGAGTCCCAGAGAAAGAACAGGGTCACCCCCAGGGCCTCCGAGAGGATGTGAAGAGGAAAACAGTGGCTGCATGTGATCTCTGGGGGAGGGGGAGCGCTGGGGTGGGAGAGACGTGTCCCAGAGACAGGGAAAGGCTGGGTCAGGGACACAGGGCTGTGGGGTAAAGGCCCTGGTGCCCAGGCAGGTGGCTGAGCCCAGTGGGCACTGGGGACTCTTGCTGTCCTGGCCCCACCTCTCAAGGTCAGCACCATGTTCTGGGGCTTCCCAACAGGCCTGATGGTGCCCAGGCTACCATTCATTCCAGGATGGTCCACCCCAGCAAAGCCCGCACGTGGGGTGCAAGCTCCTCCAGGCCAGGTCTCCTCACCCCCAACCACCCTCCCACGACCCCACCCTCCCAGACCACCCACCTGCGTCTCTGCCGCCAGGCGGGGCATGGAGGCCGCTCGGCCCTGGCTCTCCAGTCCAGGTTGGGGCTCCCCGTCAGGGCCTCTCAAGGTCATGCTCTGCATCTGGACGTCCACAGCCTGGGGGTACAGCAGCCCCCCCGTCACACCCACCCCCCTCTCCCTCTCATGTTCTCCCTCATCCCAGCTTCACCCCCCCGTCCTGCTCTCACCCTCACCCACCCACTCTCATCCAACCCCCAACCCAACCCGGCCCCCCCCCGCCGCCCCAGGCCTGGGAGCCCTCACCGGTGTTGCTGTCTGCACCACTGGGATCTCCGTGGAGTGGCCACGCTCCAGGGGTGTCCTCACTTCGCAGGGCACCTCCTGGGTCCTCTGAGTGCCCCAGGAGACAGACTCCTTGATGCCGCCCTCCTGGGTTTGTCTGTGGAGGAGAAAGGACCGACCTGTTGGCCTGGAGGCCCGTGGGCCACAGAACCTGGCTCCCACCCAGATCCTGGCTCCAACCTGCCAGAAACCTCCACCCCGACCCTGTTCTGAGCTACAAGGAGCATAGAGGGGTGAGGCCCCTCGAGTGTGGCCATTCTCAAGTGGAGGCACAGCAGTGGACGTGGACCCCGTGCCACAGCTCAGAGTGGACGGGCAGAGAGGGGACACTAGTCTGGGGACATCTGGCCGAGTCAGAGGCTCACGTGTGCCGTGGGAGCAGGGATCGTGCGCAGCAAGGACAAGGCCACATGCCGAGCACTGCTGCCGTCAGCCCTGACGGCCAGCGGCTCCTCCCGACGCCCGACCCCCGCCACGGGGGCCTCTCTGTCCTGAGGTCTCGGCACAAGTGCCACCTTTGGTGAGACCACTTTTGGAGGCCTTCCCAACACATGCAACCTACCCACCTGCCCTCTCCCTGTCAGTCAGTGTCTTGTCTTTCTTATCGTGTCTCCTAAATGGCACCGAGACGGCCCAGCATTTGCCTGGGTTTCTGCTCATTCTCGCGCTCAGCGAGGCAGCGCGCGCACTCTCCATCACCCAGGTCGAGGGGCAACAATCGCACTCTCAACTCCGAGGTGAATCCTGAGGGCCTAAGCTGGCCGCGCCAGTGACCAGGCCCACCGCCGCTGGGGTTTCTGAGAAGAACATCCTTCATCTTTCCCAGCTGCAAGCATTTCCCCTGCACTGTGCTGTCTGGAGCTGCTGCAGCCGCAGGAAAGGCTGACCCTGAGAGGAAGCTGCCCAGGAGGACAGACGCTGGAGCCAGGGCCTGGTCACCTGAGGTCACGCCATGCCGAGGCCGGGTGGGCACTTACACCAGCCATCAGGAGGCTCGGTAGGTGCCCCACTGCCTGGCCCTGGTAGATATGGCCCCTCTCACATGCAACAAAAAGGGGTGGCAACTGATCCGTGTAGAAATTATAACCATGGAAATAAGTGACATTCATCTTCCTGAACCGAAAGCCCAGCTCAGATCAATCCACAAAGACACCTCCCCACCCTACCCCCTCCAACACACATGCACACTCAGAATCCACTGTTTAAGTTTAGATGCACAAAGGAGATCTTAACCAACACGGAGAAAGAGTGTGGGAACACAGGGGCTCCCTGGGGCCAGGCAGCCAGTCCCCAGGGCCTGCACGCGGGGAGCGCGGTTTTCAGGTTTCAGGTTCTCCCAGTGTCCTGCAGCGTCTCCACCTCTGGACTTGTGCCACTGCAGTGTCACCCCGCCCCCCATCCCAAGAGCTCGGGCCTGGGAGGTGACTTGGTTTGGCCAATGGGGCACAAGGAGAGGCCTGACCACCTGCGCCCTGGCTTCCTTTCAGGCCTCCGGCCTCACCACACAGATGAGCCCAGACATAGGGGGGTAAGAATAAGCTGTCCTGGGCCCACTGGCCCTAGAGGAGCTGGCCCAGGCCCAGGCCCAAAAGCACTGCCAGGCTGGCCCCCAAAGTATGGCAGTTCATTACTCAGCAAGGGCTACCTGATTAGCAGTCCATGACCCGAAACCGGGCTTCAGAGAGTACGCAAAGCATGCACGGGAGAGGAAGAAACCGGGAGCCCAGCCAGGCCTGCTGCCCGGCCCTGTCCGTCTCCAGGACAGCTCCTGCCAGTGACACCGAGCACACACCCCTGCTTTGGGATCAACCAACGAGCTGCTCTGGCCAACGCGATGTCAGCAGACATGCGACCCCCCACCGTCCGGCTGGGGGCAGCGGCTGAGAGGGTCCTGCCCCTCAGGGCAGCTCAGCCTGGCGCCGGCTACCACCCCTCAGAGTCCCACCGTGACTGCTGTCTTACATCAGTTGGCTTTTGGGTCGTTACTAAGAGTTACTGTGGCAAGAGTTCCGTGACATGGAAAGATCTTACCATTTTGTCTACAAAATGCAGACACCGATACCAAGACGGAGATCTGAGAGGAAAAGCGTCTTAAAGGACAATGAGGACACTGACAGGCCCTTCACAAAGAGCAGTGAGAAGCTGAGCTGGAAACAGACACCTTCCTAATGGTCTGCAGGCCTCAAAGGCCAGTGAGGAAGCAGAGGGGAGCCCTCACCCTAGAGAGACAGGCTCCCACAGTGGCTGGAATAACAGACTGTCTGAATCAGCTGAGCCCGGTGCCGTCAGAGCAGCTGTCTGCTGTCACAGGAATGAGCCTCACAGCCACCCCAGAACTGGCCTGGCGGCAGACTGGGCCAGCTGGACCCACCTTGAAGCATCTGGGTGGCGGTGAGACCCGAGGGCTCCCTGTCCCGCAGCGCTGCCTGCGGGAGCCCCAGAGGGAGCCCTGCCCTCCTCCCGCCGCCACCCCACGTCCCGCCCAGCGGCACTCACACGGCCCCACCATTGCTGAGGGAGGCCGAGCTCTTCTGCCGAAGGAAGACCCGGGCTCCGCGAAGCACGGCCGGCTGCGTCTGCTCCAGTGTGGCCTTCAGAGGGTGGAACAAGGACACAGGGCCCATCTGCAGAAGGGGCGCAGGGAAGAGGGTCTCTGAGGCTGGGGAGGCCCCAGAGACCCCAGGCACCGCGGCGCTCGGCCATCCGCCTGGACCCCCCAGTGTGGGGCAGTGATCCTCGGGCCGGCCCTGTGCCCGTCAGGAGCCCATTCCCAGCCTGGCCTGTAAGTGACTTCAGGACAGTCATTTCACTTCTTGGAGCCTCAGTGTCCCTTCCTGTACAATGTGGGGACTGGGTCTGATTACAAATGGCAAAAGGATTTCATCTCATCATCGACCTGGACCGACAGGCAGAGGCCGCTAGAGTCCCAGGCTGAGTGGACTTCGGAGGCGATTTCAGGGCTGGGTTGTGGGCACCAGACACTTCACACCTTGGGGGTGACCGCCCTGTAAGCTGTGGACACTGGACAACGTTATAGACGAGAGTCTCCACATGGTCACTGGAGGGTTCGGCTGTGTGGTGACGTCATTATCTTTGAAGGATGACCTCTGGAAGACGGGCTCCGCAAACCATCCCAGCCAGAGGCGTAAGCGGGACACATCACGACCCTGGGCTGTTGGTCTGAACCTCTTCGGGCCCCGCCCGTGTGCACCTCCCAGATAACCTCAATTGTTCTTGTTTTCCTTCTAGCACTTAAGGAAGTGGCACTGCCCACGGCCTCTGTTCTCAGCCCCCATCTCTGCCTCTGGACACTACGAACTCTCCGTGTCAGGGGCTCCCCAACACCACCAGGCAACCGGCTAGCGGACGCACAGGCTGTGTGGGGTTCCTGACTCTGGGGGCCAGAGAGGCGGCCGCAAGAACCTCTCATCTTCCGCTTCCCGCTGCACTGTCTCCCACAAGGGGCTGGGTCCCCTCGGCTGCCAAACAACAGAGGGTGACAGAGCTCGGGGTCACTTCCTGGACCTCCTGGAACCTGGTACCTGGGACAGGCCTCCAGCAGCTTGGTGAATCTGGTCTCTGGCGGTTTTGTTCTGTTTGTAGAAGTCGAATATCATCAGAGCTGCGTACACTTTCCCCACTGTCATCTCGTCCGCTGCAGCGCACGGCAGGCCAGGGAGGGAACACAGAGGAAGGGGCACGTGGGTGGGCTGTGGGGAGGGACCCGCACGCAGCACCGGGGCTCCCGGACCCGCGAGCGGGAGCACCGACGCTTCCCCGGGCCCCGCTGCGCTCCGCCCAGCAAAGCGCAGCTCCGTTTAAGCCCAGACACCGCATCCTTCTGGCAGCACCAACGGTACGTGTCCCCCTACCTTCTCCCCGGATTTTCTGAAGGGAATTCCCCACGCTAGGAGCGCGGGTGACTCTGCTCAGTGGCAGGCGGCCCAGACATCTCCGCCCACAGCCCCTGTGCACCCACCTTGGAGACCCGTGTTCCGGGCGATCAAGGACGTGAGCCCTCCTCTCCAAGGTGGCTCGGCGGCTGCCCTCACCCAGGACTCCCTGCCCTGCCTCTGGGTGGGACACAAAAGGGGGGTGGGCAGAGGGCGTTTCTCCCCCGACTTACGTTTATGGGGTGGCACCAGTAAATCCAGAGTCTTCTGGGGCAGGTTGGCCCACACAGAGGAGATCTCCTTCCTCAGCTCTGCGTCACACTGATGCTGCTTCGTGCCAGCTGGGGCAGGACAGGGGCGGGAAGGGAGGAGAGGTGTCAGGAGCCAGCCCCCAGCCCCCTTGGGGGAGCAGGCAGAGCCGGGGTGGGTGGGGAAAGACCCCACGCTGGAGGAAGGGTGCGGAGGAGAGGACCTGCCGTGGAGGCTGACCAGAGGGCTCCCCGCCAGAACCCGTCTAAAGAGGCCTGGGAGCCGAGCCGTCCAGGGGCGCGGGCGCGTGGCCGCGCAGGCGTGGGTGGACGGGAACGGGAAGGGCCGCCGCAGTGTTCCAGCCGCTCACCCATCATCCCGTGAGATCTACTGAGTGCCCTCCAAGCACCAGGTGCTGCTCTAGGCGATGGGACAAAGTCAAAAGAAACTGCCCTTGTGGAGTCACGTGATTTTAATCTACAATAAAGTAGCAGTAAGTTTAAAATCCAGTACGTTGGACGCAAGAAAACCCAAGAGGGGAGGGACATGAACCATCCGGAGGGCTGCAGTTTGGACAGGACGGTCAGAAAAGGGCTCACGGCACCTGGAGGCAGAAGGGGGTCAGGGAGCCAGGAGGGCGAGGCTGGAGCAGAGGGAGCGGACGTGCAGGTGGGGGCTGCTGAGATGGGACGCAGCAGAGGGTCCGAGCAGAGGAGTAAAGTGCTCTGATCTATCGTTTCTCAAACATCATGTTTACGGAGGTGTGAATCACGTACAGTAACACCCACCTTGTTAGCTCTCCCAGTCTGTGATCTTTGGTAAACGCACACGACCGTGAGTCCACCGTCACAGTCCAGGCAGGCGCACAGCACCCCTACCAAGCTCCCTCTGCCCCCTCTGCGGCCCACCCCTTCACCGCCTCCCAGGGCCCCCACGTCAACGATGTGTTCCCCGTCCCGACGGTTTCGACCTCTCAGAACGTCATAAAAAACCGCGTCCTCACACAACGCGCTGGCTGGGCTGCTGAGTCTGACGTCTGGCCCAGCACGGCGCACCTGAGACCCACCCATGCCGAGCACGTGGCAGCCTGTCTCTCTATTGCTCAGTGAGAACTGTCTCATCGCACAGACGCCACAGTTTGCTTATCCGTCACCACCTGGCTGATGGCTGAGTTGTTTACAGTTTGGCACTGTTATGAATAAAGCCACACACATTAGCGTATAGGGTTTGTGTGTGTGTATCTTCATGCTAGGAGTGGGGTGCCTGCGCCGCACGAGAAAGAACTGTCAGGCTGTCTCCCAAAGCGGCTGTGCCGCTGCATCCACACGAGGGACACGAGAACTCGTTTTCTGCATTCTCGTCAGTACTTAATACTGTCATTTTTCAAATGGCTAACATACTTTATTCTTTTTTCGAAATTGTTTTTGTTATCCAAGTTTGTTTTTTTACGTATATTTTAGAATCAGTTTATAAATTTCAACCCAAAAAGCCTGTTGTGATTTTGATTGGGATAACATGGATTCTATTGACCAACATAAGAAGAACTAACAATACTGAGTCTTCCAATGCATGAACATGATATAGTGCTTGGTTTATTTATTAAAGATGATTCCTTTGGTCAATATTCTGAAATATGCAGCATACACTCCAGCCATCTATATTTTTAGAGTTAGCCAGCAATACAGAAATATTTGATGTTTTTGGTGCAATTTTAATGGAACTTTTTTCAATTTCAATTGTTAATTGCTAATCTATAGAAATACATTTGCTTTTTATATATTGACCTTGCTATACTCAGGTATTAGTTTTAGTAACTCCTTTTTACAGCTTTAAACAACAGAAATACATTGCCTCAGTTCTGGAGGCCAGAAGCTCAAAATCAAGGTGTTGCCAAGGCTGTGCTCCCTCGAAAGGCAGTGATGAAGAACGTTCTTGTCTCTTCCTAGCTTTTCGTGGTCCCCAGCAATCCCGGTGTTCCTAGGCTTGCAGGTGCTCCCGTTTTATTCATTTTTTATTTGATTCTTTGAGATTTTTCTGGATAGATAATCACATCAATCATGAATAGAGACAATTTTATTTCTTTCCAATCGGTACACCTCTTATTTCTTCTTCTTGACTTGTTACAATGGCTAGAACCTCAAGGATGATATTGAACAAACGTGACAGCAGACATCCCTGCCTTGTTACTGATCTTGGGGGGAAAGGAACCAGGCTTTCTTTGTTAAGCATGTCATTAGCTGTAAGTTTGTCACAGATGTCCTTGATCAGTTTGAGGAAGTTTGCTTTAATTTCTAGTTTCATAGAATTTATGTACCATAAATGGATGTTGAATTTTGTCAAAGCTTTTTCTGCATCGACTGAGATAACTATATATAGTTTTTCTTCTTTGATATATTAAGTTACATGGATTGATTTTTAAACTTGAGCCCACCTTGCATTTTTCACTCCTGGGGTAAACCTTCATTAATCATCATGTTCCGTTTGCTAAAGTTGTGTTGAAAATTTTATTGTCTGTATCCCTGAGGAATGTTGGTCTGTAATTTTTCTTTTGCTTGTAAGGCCTTTGTCTAGTTTTGGTATCAGAGCAATGCTGGCCTCATAAAATAAACTGCGAAAAATCTTTTCTTTTCCTATTACCTAAAGAAGTTTGTATAGAATTAGTTCTTCCTTAAACGTTTGGTTGACTTCATCAATGGAGGAAACTGGGCCCACGATTTTCTTTGTTGGAAGATTTTTAACTACGAATTGAATTTATTTAATATATATAGTGTGACTCCAGTTATCTATTTCTTATTTTTTCAGGTTATCTACTTTTGAATGAGCGTCACAGTTTGCGTCAGGGAATTTTTCCGTTTCATTTAAGTTACTGAAGTTATTGACACAAAGCTGTTCATAAAATCTCCTTGTTATTCATTTAATGTCGGCAGGGTCTGTAACGATGTCCCCTCTTTCGTTCCTTACACTGGTTACTTCTATCTTCTACTTTTCACAATCGGGCCAGCTGGAGGCTTATTAATTTTACTGGTTTGATCTTTAACATGATCATTCTGGCTGTTGTGTTGAAGGCAGACCGAAAGAGGCAAAAGCAGAAGGCTACGGCAACAATCCCGTCAGGAATTAACACAGTGACTCGGACCAGGAGGTGGCAGCAGGAAAGGGTAAACAAGTGATCGCATTCTGGCGTACTGTGGAGGTGGGGTCAGAAGATATTATAAGGGTTCAGGTGTGGATCAGAAATAGGGTAAGAAGAAAAAGTAGACGATAAAACTGACTCCCAAAGCTCTGGCTTAAGCAACTCCGAGAGCAGTTTCCGCTGATGGAGACAGGGAGGAATCTGGGGAGTGACTGGAGCTCAAGGGTCGGCACTGGGCCTCCAAGTAGAGACAGTGAATAATCTGTGGGATGTATAAGCCTGGGGTTTAAGACCAGGCCTGGCATGAAAATACAAAATTGAAATTCACAACACTTACAGCCATGGGAAAAGGTGAGAATGAGTGTCTGAGGCACACAGTGACCTTCAGAGGCCGGGAGAAGCCAGAAAAAGAAACACAAAGGGGTGTCACATAGAAGGGAGTGACAACTGCGGTAAGGATGTGGACAGGTCCCCAAGGCAAGGGTTGAGAACGGGAGATCCCTGCGGAGCTTGACAAGAGCAGTTCCAGGAAAGCTGTGCGCTGTGAAAGCTGCGCTGCAGACTAGGAAAGGAGAAATCAGAGAATGCAGATCCGTCTCTCCTGTTGCTCAGAAAGAAAGAAGAAAAACAGAGAAGTCGGTGGAGGGGGAATGGAAAAGCTTTTTAAAAATAGGAAAAATAACAGCGCATTTATGTATCGATAGTGATAATCCAGCAGAGAGAAAGCTGACAGGGCAAGACACAGAATACAGAATTCCTGGCATGACACCCTTAGGTAGACGATAAAAACAGGGCAGAGTGCGCAAGGCGGGCACTGGCCTCAGCCCATCCCTTACACAAGAGAGGGCCGCGCTGGAGGGCCCGGGTGCGGGGAGGAAGGCGATGTGGGGAGAGGGCCCTCCTGGTGACGCATTTTCAGTGCGAAGGGGAAGCGGCCACCACCTGAGGAGGAGGGGAGGACAAGCAGGCGCTTCGTTTCCGCTTTGATGTGACGCGCGCTGCGCCGTCCTGTCAGTAACTGGTAACTCGGGAGAGGGCCTGACGGGGGGCCTGGGCTCACGATGGGGAAGGGTAGACTCTTCACCCGTAAGGGGTACGGCCCACGTGACACTGGCTCCAGCACTGCGTAACTCTGGGAAACCTGGAGTCATCCCATTTCACTCCGCCTCCGCTTCCTCACGTGAAAACAGGATCCCTGCAGCGCTAACGTGCAGGACGGTTCCAGGGGACAAGGTCAGCCCGACAGAGGTGCCAGGGGCAGTCCCTCTCCGTCCCATCCAGACAGGCCCCTCCCCCAGCCCCTGCACAGCCGCCTGGGGTAGCTCTTGAGGGCGGTCACACCACACCCTGGCTTCGTGCCCTCCCTTCGAGGCTGCCTTGCTCACCTGGAGCCAGCTTGATCTCCAGTGCGGTCCGGATGAGAGCCATCAGCGTGGACGTGAAGTGGACGGTCATGTCCTCGCTGGAGATGGGCATGTTCATACGAACCAGGCGCTGGCGACAAGAGGCGCAGGTCAGGGCCAGGCCTCCCAGGGTCCCCCCACCACAGGGTTACACAGTGCTCGAGGGTCCTAGAGGCTGGGCTTGGTCTCCCAGAGGTGGTTCCCGCAGGTGCCCAGGACCAAGAGAGGGTGGGTGGATAGGAGTTTTGCCAGCATCCACACTATCACCGGACCCCGACCCTCACCCGAGCCGAGGTCTCCCTCGGCTGCAGAGAAGCAGAGGTACAGGTAAGTCGTGTACGATGGGGCCAGGCCGGAAGCCTGCATCCCTCTGAGGGCCCCCTGCCCACCGCCCACGACAGAACAAGTGTGAGGCCCAGGCTGAAGAGGGGTCTGGGCTGCAGGACCCCGGAACAGCCCACAGACAGCAGCATCGGACAGCCCAGACCGCAGGCTCAGAGGTCAGTTCCCAGCGGGGAGACCCGCAGCCCCAGGAAGGCCTCTGCCTCTCACCACCCAGCTACGGGACCAGGAATAGGCGTTCGATGCCGCCAGGCCAAGGCAGCAAGGGACGCCTTAGAGACCAGCTCCAGGGGGAGAGACCCAAACAGATGTGATTGCACAGGGCCTCGGGCTCAACCAGCTGCGTGGGGGCCCAGGGCCCTCCCACGGGAACACAAGTGCTAGGACCAGACTGGGGGCCCTGCAAGCTTGCTCCCTGTTTCCTTATCCGGTGAACAGCCTCCTTTCCTCTCTTCCCTTTTCCTGGACAGAACAGCTGGAGACAGCCGTGTATCTGCACCAAAATCCTCTGGGTATAGCCAGCAGCTGCCCAGAGCCTGAGGCTCTGAGAACTTATGCAATCTCCAGAAGGAAAAGGGTCTCAGGTGTGTCTGGAATGTCCTGCGCATCGGGGGGCCATCTTGCCGGCCGAGTGGAGACCTCGGGGCACCGTGAGCCCCCCCTCTTCTCCCAGCAGCCCCTTGTTCCTTACCAAGACGGGAGCTAGAGGTGGGGGCACAGGGCCCCTCCCTGCGGTCCGTCCGTGCTCTGCCAAGCCTGCACCCTGTGACAGGGCAGCCGCTCTGTCCCTTCTCTGGGTAAGGTCACTCTGCCCCCAGACCTGCCCCTAGCATCCTGGCACCAAATCCAGTCTTCGGCCTGATGGAGGGCAGGTGGCTAGAGAGATGAGCCCAGATGCTGTCCCCTCATGCTGGCAAAGCCCCACTTGACACCTCCAATCATGGTCCTAGGACCTCACTGGTCACCTGTATGACATACACAGCTTCCCAGAGCACAGTGTCCCTGCAGACCAGCACCGATGGCAGTGGGAGAGGCAGAGGGGTTCCTCTCCAGGGGAGTCATGGAGTCAGGGGCCAGCGTGAAGGAGGAACAAGCAGGTGTTTTCCAAGAGAAGAGAGCTCTGTCCAGGGCACCTTTACAAGAGCTCCCGTCTGCCTGCCCAGGCCCCAGAGGCCCAGCAATCTCAGGGAGCAGCAGAGGGGCAAGACCAGGGCAGAGAGACAGGAGTCTCTGCCTGGGCCTAGACCCTCTTGGCCGTGGCGCTCTGTGCATCTCCTGGGCGCTCCCCAGCGCACCAAGCCCATCCACTCCCACCCACTGGGAGGCCTCAGCTGGTCTCTTCACGCCCAGGACCCTGGAGTCGGCCAGCACTCCAAGGCGAGGAACTCCAAAGGCTACCCCACCACGGCCCTGGCGGCCCACCCTGACCCGAGGTCTCCGTGTGGACAGAGCTCTCCTTCTTGGGGACACAGCTACAGCCTGGCATGCAGAGCCTCCAGGCAGGCTCGACACGCATGCCGGGCAGGGGAGGACCGGGCAAGACACCAGAGGCATCAGCACGTGGCCTGGAGGAGCGGCCGAGCTCCCAGAGGCCGTGCTGAGCCAGGGGACAGATGCAAGCCCAGAATCAGAGCACAGAGACAGACAGCATGGACAGAACCAGAGGGATGAAAGCCGGGGTGGGAAGCCTGCTCCGAGAAAAGGAGACAGCGGTCGGGATGCAGACACACGCTGGCTGTCTCAGCAGCGCTGGGGCTGCAGGAGGGCTCTCGGGCAGGTGGAGCGCGGGAGGGGTGGAAGGTGCTCACTCACCAAGAGGGTGGCTGAGGGTGCAGGGGCAGGCGGGAGCGGGCTTGGCAATGGAGCCATGCGGCCCGCTCACCCCCCCGGGACGGAGGCCTGGCGGTGTCCCCAGGGTGCCCCCCGCCCTTGCAGCTCAGCCCACTGGGCGCGCGTCAACAGTGGGGGAGGGACACGGGAGCACCCAGGCCCCAGAGGCTGTTCTCTCCCCACAGGGTTAGGGTTAGGGTTGGGGCCCTCTGGAGCCCCAGGAAGGAAGGCACGGTGCCTCTCCCTGGCACCCTTCCTTCTTAAGGCTCCACGGACCGCGAAGCCCTAGAGATAACACTGCCTCCCCAACCTGGGCAGCCCTGCACACGTGGAGCTGGGGGTGGGCTCCTCAGGTACACCCTGCACAGGTCTTGAAGGCTGCTGCTCCCCTGGGGTCAGACCCTGAGGGACAGACAGCTCCATCCCCATCAGGGGCTGAGGAGACAGACGAGCAGAGCGCAGTCCGGAGCTCAGAACAAAAACAGCCTCTTTCCAAAACGCTGGTTTGTCCCCTCCTTTCTAGGGAAGAGAAGGGAAGGAGAAAAGGCAGATGGTGGGCTCCAGCTCTGTCGTCTTCCTGAGCCTCCTCGGGGGCTCTCGGGGGGCAGCCCTGGGGCACGGGGGGCCAGTGCAGAGACACCTCACAGGGTCTCTTTCCCTCTGGGAAGGAAGGGGAGATGGTCGGGGCAGAGAAAAGAAAGAAACAGTGAGACAGCAGAGCAGCAGACAGACGGACAAGCCCCAGAAGAGACGGGAGCCCAGCCCCAGCACAGCCTGCAGGGTGCGGGAGTGTGGTCTACCTTGTACGCAACTCGAGCAGGGCATTTCTTCCCCAGCCCCAGGGGCGGGGACATGTGTTTCAGCATCTCAAACATGTCATTGTAACTGATGCGCCCACTGGAGGCCCGGCCCAGAGGACAGAGGCAGAGTGGGGTCCACGGGGGGGGGGTGTCCACAGGAGGGGTCCACAGGAGGGCGGGGGAGGAAGCAGACAAGAAAACAGACCCAGTTAACCGACGTCGGATTAAATGCCAGAAGTCAACACAAGCAAAATGAGGGATTTCTCTGCTGGGCTCAATCCCCTCCTTGCCCCCCAGCCTCACCTCCGCACTCCGGCCCCACGCAGGGAGCGGGGCAGGGGGGCGTCTGAGCTAATGAACATGGAGGGGGTGACAGAGGCTGCATCGGGGTGGCTTTGGGTTGTCAACTCTGATTTTATACTTTCAGAAGCCACGGATAATGCCAAATTGGGAAAGAGCTGTTTCTCCACGCCAGGAGAGCTGGTAGTCAGAGTTAAGTGACCCACAAGGCCGGCTGGAGAACCACGGCAGAAACACCAGCTTTCCTTCGTGCTCAATTTGCTTCCAAGTCAGCCACGAGGCTTACAAAGTGGAGAGAAGCCTAAAGCAGGCCAGAAAACTAGAGCGGGAGCCACGCTGTTCTGCAGGGAGCCCCGAAGCTCCAGAGATGAAGTCCACGGGGGCAAGGCCTGCTCCAAGCCCAGAGACACCCGAGGCCGGCCCGGGGCAGGGCTGCTGCTGGGGCAGGGCTGGGTGGGAAACAGGGGACTGCAGGGCGGGTGGGGTGGGATGAGAGCTGGTGCCACTCTTGCACCCTCCCGACAGGTGCCAGGAAGGGCTGGGACCAACACACGGTATAAGGCTCCAGACTCAGGGAGGTGTCCAGGGGTTGATGGCGGCGTCTTCCCGAGGCAGCCTGGCCGCCAGGCCTGACGCTTCACCCCCACCCCTGGGACAGCTGCCTACGGGACCTGCTTGGGCTCCCAGAGACACCGTGCCGTTCAGGCCACCCGAGAGAGAAGGGGGGCAGCCTTCTCCTGGCAGGTGGATCCACCCCAGGGTCTGGCCCGCCTCTCAGAGCTCCTCGGCTCAGCTGAGTGGATCACTCCAGAGGCGAAGCAGGAGGACCTGTCTTGGGGCCCCCGCTGCCTCTGCCCTCTCCTCCCCCAGGAACCAGAACCCCCTGGGTTGTTGGACTCTGCTGACCCTGAGGGGCAGCCGCGCCTGCTCTACCTGCACCCATACCCCCCTCTTCTGGGGCCCTCGGCCTCGGGCCTGTCTGACCATCCGTCCACCCTCAAGAGCCCGGAGGCAAATCCGGGTGAGATGGCTGCTTCCTCGGCACGGGTGGGACCTGGTCCCCGCTCCCACCCAGCAGCGGGCCCCCGTCCTCGCGGCCCTGCCAGAAAGCTCTGTGTGCGCTGGCTCACGAGGCTGCCTGTCCCCAGCCAGCCGGAGGGGTCGGGCGTCAGATGGGGAACCGAAGCGTCCAGGAGGTTGGAGTGCGGGCAGGACAGGGCAGGAGGAGCGAGAGGTGAGGTGTCATCATTCCCACATCAGGCAGGGAGTGTGTGCCGTGTCTGCGTTTCGGGCGGGGAAGAGTATGTCGGATGGAGGCTCTGAAGGAGCAAACCTTGCGGGCCAACCTACGAGGGCAGTTCTTCCCTAAGCCAACGGGTGGCGCAATACAACGCAACAAACTGTACATATCCTTGTAATGAATCCGGCAACTGGAAAGGAAACGTCACAGGTTACGGCAACCACGGCACGGCAGGAGGAGCCCGTCCCGCCCGCCCGCCCAGCCGTGCGCGGTCTGGAGGTGGGGCCAAAGGGAGGCTGGACAGGCAGCTCCGGGCTGGGGCCGGGCCGCGTGCCCCAGGAGGCGCGGCCGTCCCCAGACAATCTCCAGGGCCCCACTGCAGGCAGGAGACCCTCCACACAGGCCAGTGTCGGGCCCTGCACGTCCACTCTGCACACAGCACAGGCGTCGGCCCGTCCACCCCGGGCCTCGGTTCCACCAGCTCCCTGGCGGCCACCCCCCTCGCTCCCTGAGTGCCCGAGCCCCCAGGGCCTCCTCGGCGGAGCCTCCTCTCCCCACCTGGCTCTCCTGACGACCCCCGCACCCCTGAACACACCGTGTCCTTCCCTGGAACCTGCGCGCCTGGCTCAGGACGGCCCTTTGTCCCAGGGTGGGCGCCCCGGCCAACGCGGATGCTCCCCCTTCCTGCGCCACAGCCCCCTCCGTCCCACCAGCTCCAAACTGCGTTGCATTTACTTCTGGAAAAGACGGAAAAAAGAGGAAGCCCCACTCTGGCCTCACCCAAGGAGCGTGCTAACCTCGTGGACCTGAGGGACCACCACAGAGGGCCTGGAAGCCTGGCGGAGCTGCAGCCCTACAGTCACCCCTGCTCCTCAGCTCACCTTCTCTCTCCTGCCATCAACCCCCTCAGACGCCAGCAGAGGAAAAGCGTGGGCCTGACGTTGTCGCTCTGATTCCAAAACTGTATGTAAAACAAAGTCAGAGCTGGCTGTTGAGCCATCCTTCTAGCCTCTTTGCAATGCCTGCTCCCCTCCAGCCAGGCACTCAGCCTTGTCTCCTTCCCTCTGCCCCCACCCCTCCGTTCAGCTCAGCTGCCACCTCCTCCGACTCACCAGCCAGATGTAACCTCTCTCTCCTCGGACACGCCTGGCCTCACACTGCAGCTCCCTTGCCCCACACCCAGCTGGGCTGAGCAGAGCTGAGCACACACACCCGCTTCACTGTGGACCCCAGGCCCCAGCACGTGGCACAGGCTTGGGGATGTTCACTGGACAGACGGGTGACCGTGACGACGAGCAGACAGATCCCTCACGGGAGGGGGGCCGTGACCCTCCTCTGGCGTCTCTCCACTTCACCACCAAGCGCGGAGGCAGCGACAACAGGTGGGAGAGGCAGCACCAGAACGCAACAACGCCAGCCCTTCCTCATCTCCCCACAGCACGCGTGCACACACGCGTGCGAGTACACGCCCACGCACCCCTGCATTCACACGTGCACACACACTCACGCAAAGATGCGCCGCACTCACACGCACACACTCGCACATGCACGCACATGCAAAACACACGCACACACACGTCTGTGCCTGCCTGCGCATACACACACCCACAGGCACTCGGGTGCGCAGCCCCGGGCACAGACAGCACACGCGCACGTGCTGTGCACACGCACAGAGCACACACACGCACACACAGACGCTCGAGAAATTTCACGACGTTTGTTCCTGTTTCAGCCTCTCCAAGAATGAGGAGACGGCAGACGGTCCCTGGGACGTGAAGACGGTCACGGCCCTGTGTCGGCCACAGAGGTGAGCTGAAGGCTCAAAGCACGCTCCGTCCTGCCCGACACGGGTCCAGACCCCGTCTGCTCAGCTGCGTCTGCCGAGCCCGCCACTGCCCCAGCCACGCGGGGAGGAAGCAAGTCTGCGTGTCAGCTGCAGGCCATATCTGTGCTACTTCCGGACTGCGCATCATGTGTTATCTTGCATGGTGTCTTGCTCTGGGATGAGGCTTATATTTTGCTACCTACTCTTCCGTAAGCACTCCAACATATTCCGGAATGCTCATGCCTTCCAGAGGCCCCAGTTCTAGAACGCTGGCTTTGGGAAACAGTCAGCCATCTCTGTGCACAGTCACAAAGCTGCAGTCCCACCCAAGTCCACTGCGTGTACGTCCTAGTTCTGCTCCACCCGGGGCTGACTGGGGGGGTACGGGGTCTACAGTCCATAGAGATCTGGGGGTGTCATCCCCCTCTCGCAGGCCTTCACTGACTTGCCTTTGCCTGTTAGTCCAAGTCACATTCTATACCACAGCTCCGTTTTTCTGCAACACAAATCTGCTCTAGGAAAAAATATGCCAGAAACAGCAGCATCTCTTTAGAGCACCGTCAGGATGATCCTCCTGGAATAAACCTCAGTCCTGCCTCAACTAGACGCTCTCCTGCCCTCTTCCTGACAAGGACCGGGCCTCACGTATGGTCAGTCTCCTCCCCAGTCTGACTGGGCCTTCCTGACCAGAGGACCCAGGAACACCCCTGAGCCTGTGGGCTCGACACGTGCTGTGGAAAGTGACGGGGCTCTCCAAGACCACGGACGCCACACACAACAGGAAACAGAAACAGCAGCCAGGCTTGCTCAGCACTGTGTGGAAACTGCAAATTTTCCACTACAGTGGAGAACGCCCCAGGGCCAAGACTGGAAAGGGCCTCACGTGGCATCTTTTGCAGCCTCACTGTGATGGGGCGGGGGATCCAGGGAGACCGGATAAGAAGCAGGTACGGGAGCCCAGCCGAGCTCCCAGGCTTTTGGGGTCTGGGGGGGGTGGTCAGAAAGCTCCAGAGCGTTCCCCTTGCTGAGCTTGGATGCAGGGCCCCAGATGCTCTGTGGGCAGCAGGACCCTCCCAGGAGGACACTGACCGTCTCCTCCAGGCCTCTACCACACAAGGGGTGACCAAATGCAGAGGCGTGTGACCGGGACACGGGCAGGCCGGGGAGCCTGAAAGAGAGGAGGCGGGAAGCAGCTGCAGCCCAGGTCCACGGTCTCCTCGTCTCTCTGAAGCCCCCTGCCCTGGTGCACGGTTCACTCCCGGGCTCACTGTGAATGAGGCGCTAAGCAGGCCTGGGTCTTACCCACCGCCAGATCTCGGGCCCTCCGCATCCTGTGTTCTGCTGCCGAGAGCACGCCCTCAGTAACTCCTCAAGTCGTGGCTCGAGAGGGTAAATGAATGGATGAGCAAGAGAATGCGTAAGCGATGAAGGACAGACACACGGGCAGATGGTTCAGCCACGCTGCTCCGCTGATCCCGAGAACGCAACGTCACGGGCGTGCAGGACGCTCCCGCGAAACACGGTCTCCACCACCTCCTGACCCCGAGCCACTCCCTTCAGGAGGCCCTCGCCCCGTCTGGAAGTGAATCGCCCCTCACTTATGCGACAGCAACGCAGTGACCCTTGTCCACCAACCAAAGGGCCTCAAACACTCTAGACCCTTCCTGGCAGTTCATCTGATTCCAATAAAAGTTTACCAAGAACCTTCCATTCGTGGCCTGGGCTGGTGACACGCAGATGTACTGGGCTCTTGCCCTCAAGGAGCTGGCAGGGAGGGAGAGCCCTGAGCCCACGGAGGAGAATGTCCTAAGGTCCCACATTATTTCTGCCCACAGAGGCCTCAGAGCTTCACAAGAACGGTGAGGCCCCAAGAGATGGTCCTCCTCTGTTTCCACGCCCTCTCCATGACCCCAGATATCATGGGCCTTGTGAGAAGACAGGGAGCTCCCGTTCCATAGGAACACTGAGTCTCACAACCCCCTGAAAACCTTCCATGACCCCCAGGCAACCTCCGAAGGGCTGGACGGAGGGTCTGAGAAGAGGATTTCTCAGCCCAGGGAGCTGGATACAAGAACACGGAGACTGAGAATGGGCGCGCCTCCCGGGAGGGGGCTCAGCAACACCCCACGTGGAGCAGGATGGAACCCTGACCCCCAACCAAAACCCGAAGGGGGACGCTCGCTTGAAACATGTCTGCAGCCACCAGACCTGTGCTGAGACCCGCGGGTGGCACGGACCACCCCTGAGGACCACGCAGCACGGGGGCTCACTCACCATGCAGCCGGGTCGTACTCAGCCCAGACCCGGATGAACTCGTCTAGGTGGTGAGGCCCTAGGATGGAAGAGTCCCGCGTAAGGTACTCAAAATTGTCCATGATCACAGCCACAAAGAGGTTCAACATCTGCAGGACAGGAAGGAAAAGAGGTGACGTCCAGAGACCTCAGCCTGCCCCTCCACCACCCCTCCCCCTGCAGCCAACGTCTCTGTGTGGGGCGATTAGGGCAGCAGACATCATGAACTCAGGCAGAGCCTGTCCGACTTGCTCCCTCTGCAGGCTTGCAGAGGGCTTCCCAGGCCCCCTGTACACTGCCACCACCAGCAGCAGCACCCTTCCCCGGGTTCTAGGTCCCACAGGCTAACCCTGACCCAGTGTTTGGTCCTCTGAAGGCTTCTATTCTCTACTTGTCCGGCCCCATCATCTTCTGTCCAAGATCTGTCCTGCAGTCTAGGTTAATCTTCCCCACTGTGTGGTCCCCACATTCTCCCCTTCTCAGCTAAGCCTTCAAGGAAAGTAGCGACTTTGGAATTAATAGTTTGGGGTCTAGAGAACTACAGCTCAGCTATTTCTTTTTAAATGGAGTTGAAGTTCACTTAACATACAATTAAGTTTACAGCTCAGTGGCATTTAGTGTATGCACGATACTGGGCAACCACCACTTCCCTAGTTTTACAACTTTTTTCATCACTCCTGAAGAATACCTTGCACTACTAAGTAATCACTCCCTATGCCTCCATCCTCCCTTTCCCTAGAAACCACCAATCTTCTCTCTGCACCTGTAGATTTGTTTACTTTGGATAGCTTGAATAAAAAGATCCATACAAACGTGACCTTTGCGTCTGGCTTCTTTCATTTTGCGCTATGTTTTCCAAGTTCAGCCACATTGCAGAACTCCACCCCTGTTTATGACTGAAGAATATTCCTTTGCAGGAATGCATCACAATTTGCTTGTCCATTCATCCACTGATGGACATTTGGGTTGTTTCCACCTTTGGCTATTATGGTTAATGCTGCCATAAATATTCACATACAAATTTCTGTGTAGACATATAATTTCATTTCTCTTGTGTACACACCTAGGAATGGGATTTCTAGGTCATATGGTAATTTTATGCTTAATTTTTTGAGGAACTTCCAAACTGTTTTCCACAGAAACTGTTGCTTTTTACATTTCCATCAGCAATGTACAAAAGTTCCTATTTCTCCGTATCCTCACCAACGCATGGTATCTTCTGTTTGTTTGAATTATTCTAGCCATCCTCGTGAGTGCAAAATGGTATCTCATTGTGGTTTTTATTTGTATATCCTTAATGACCAAGGCTGTCGAATGTCTTTACGTGCTTGTTGGCTGGCCAGCTGAATATCTTCTATTCTGATTCTTTGTCAATTTTTATATGGTTGTTTCTCTTTTCTGTTGTTGCGTTGTAGGATTTCTTTATATATTTTGCATATTAACCCCGTATAAAATACTGTCTCCCATTCCTTCTATTGTATTTTCATATTTTTATAATGTTCTTTAATGCACAAAAGTTTTAAATTTTCAGTAGTTCAATTTATCTGTTTTTTCTTTTCTTGCTCATGATTATGGTGTCAAATCTAAGAGTCCTTTGCCAAATCTGAGGTCATGAAGATTGGCTCATTATGTTGTCTTCTAAAAGTTTTATAGTTTTAGTTCTTACACTTAGGTTTATAATCAATTTTGAGTTATTTTTTGTATATTGAGTGCGGTCAGGGTCCAACTTCATTTTTTTGCATGTGAATATCCAGTTAGCTCCTCACCATTTGTTAGAGAAACTGTTCTTTCCATATTGAATGGTCTTGGCATCCTTGTCAAAAATCAATTGGCAGACTTCCCTGGTGGCGCAGTGGTTAAGAATCGCCTGCCAATGCAGGGGCCACGGGTTCAAGCCCTGGTCCAGGAAGATCCTACATGCTGCGGAGCAACTAAGCCTGAGCACCACAACCACTGAGCCTGTGCTTTAGAGCCTCCGAGCCACAACTATTGAGCCTTCATGCCACAACTACTGAAGCCCACGTGCCTAGATCCTGTGCTCCACAACAAGAGAAGCCACTGCAACGAGAAGCCCATGCACTACAATGAAGAGTAGCCTCCGCTCACTGCAACTAGAGAAAGCCCACACGCAGCAACGAAGACCCAACACAGCCAGAAATAAATAAATAAGAAAATAAATAAATATAAATAAGTAAATTTTTAGAAAAATCAATTGGCCACAGATGTTTGGGTTTACTTCCAGACTCCCAATCCTATTCCATTGCTCTATGTATTTATCCTGAGGCCAGCACCCCATTGTCCCCTACCCTCGGGCTTTATTAAGATGGAATTGACAAAACTGCAAGATTTGTAAAGTGTACTTCATGGTGATTTGATATACATATACATTGTGAAAGGATTCCCGCCATCTATATTAAATAACACATCTATCAACTCACATGTTTATCTTTTTGTGATAGAACATTTAAGTTCTACTCTCTTAGCAAATTTCAATTATATAATACAGTGTTAAAAACTATACTAACCATGTTTTACATCAGATACTCAGACTTTGTTTATACAGCTGAAAGTCTGTACCCTTTTATCAAGCTCTCCTTATTTCCCCAACCCTCAGCCCCCAGCAACTTTTCTACTCTCTTTCTATGATTTTGACTTCTTTTAAAAAAGATTCCACATATAAGTGATACTACGCACTTATTCTGTCTTTCTCTGTCTGGCTTATTTCATCTAGCATAACGCCCTCAAGGTCTACCCATGTTGTCACAAATTGCAGGATTTCCTTTTCATGGTTGAATAATATTCAATTGTGTGTGTGTGTGGCTAGGACTTCCATCACAATGTTGAAAACAAGTGATGAAATTGGGCATCTTTATCTTATTCCTGATATTTGGGACAGAGCTTTTAGCCTTTCACCATTGAGTGTGATGTTAGCTGTAAGTTTTTCATAAAAGCCCTTTATCGTGTTAAGGAAGTTTCCTTCTATCTCATGTTTACTAATTGTTTTTATTCATAAAAGGGTGTTGAATCTTGTCAAATGCTTTTTCTGAATCTATTGAGATGCTCATGTGTTTTTTTCCTCATCACATCGACTGAGTTTCATATGTTGAGCCATCCTTGTATTCCTGGGATAAATCCCATTTGTTCATGGTAGATAATCCTTTTAATGTGTTCTTGCAATTAGTTTGTTAATATCTTGTTCAAGATTTTTACATGTATATATTCTTAAGGAATATTGATCTGTAGTTTTCTCTTCTTGTGGCATGTCTGCCTGGCTTTGGTATCAGAGCGATGCTGGCATCACAGAATGTGCTAGCAAGGGTTCCCTCCTCTTTCACTTTTTGGAAGAGTCTGAGTAGAATTTAATTCTTTTAACACCATTTTTACTGTAGTAAAGTATACATAGCAAAACCCAATTTAATCATTTTGAACTATACAGATCAGTGGTATTACGTACATTCACACTGTTTATAATCATCACCACTATCTACCTACAGAACGTTTTTTATCTTTCCAGACTGAAACTCCATACCCATTAAACATTAACTCCCCATTTCCCTCATCCCTTGCAAACACCATTCTACTTTCTGTCTCCATGAATTTGACTACCCTAGATACCTCATATAAATGGGATCATAGTTTTTTTCCTTTTGTGACTGGTTTATTTCACTTAGCATAATGTCTTCAAGGTTCATTCATATTGTAGCGTGTGTCAGAATTGCTTTCCTTTTTAAATCTAGATAACATTCCTTTGTATGTTCTTATCACATTTTACTTATCCAGTCATCTGTGGGGGAACACTGTGGTTGCTTTTACCTTTCGGCTATTGTGAATAATGCTATGAACATATGTGTACAAATATTTATGTGAATCTTGCTTTCGATGCTTTTGGGTGTATGTCCAGAAGTAGAATTGCTGAATCATACCATAATTCTACATTTAATTTTTTAAGGACCCACCATACTGTTTTCCATGGTGGCTGTACCATTTTATGTTTCCACCTGCAGTGCACAAGGGTGCCAATTTCTCCACATCCTCACCAACACTTGTTATTTTGTTTGTTTTGTTTATATTTTTGTTTTTTTCAAATAGCAATGCTAATAGGTATGAAGTGGTATCTCATGGGTTTTAATTTGCATTTCCCTAATGATTACTGATGTCAGGAATCTTTTCATGCATTTATTGGCCATTTGTATATTTTCTTTAGAGAAATGTCTCTTTAACTACTTTGTACATTTTTATACGGTTGTCTTTTTTTTTTTTATTTTTTATTTTTTTATTTTTTTTTTTTTTTGGGGGTACACCAGGTTCAATCAACTGTTTTTATACACATATCCCCATATTCCCTCCCTTCCTTGACGCCCCCCCCTCGAGTCCCCCCCACCCTCCCTGTCCCAGTCCTCTAAGGCATCTTCCATCCTCGAGTTGGACTCCCTTTGTTATACAACAACTTCCCACTGACTATTTTACAGTTGGTAGTATATATATGTCTGTGCTACTCTCTCGCTTCTTCTCAGTTTCCCCTTCACCCCCCGCCCCCTCCCATACCTCGAGTTCTCCAGTCCATTCTCTGTATCTGCTTCCTTGTTCTTGTCACTGAGTTCATCAGTACCATTTTTAGATTGGTTGTCTTTTTGTTGTTGAGTTGTAAGAGTTCTTTGTATATTTTGGATATTAACCTCTTATCATATATATAATTTGCAAAACTTTTCTCCCATTCTTTGGGTTGACTTTTCACTTTGTATGACAGTGTCCTTTGATGCATAAAAGTTTTAAATTTTGAGTAGTCCAATTTTTCATTTTTCCTTTTCTTGCTCATGATTATGGTGTCAAATCTAAGAAATCGCTGCAAAATCTGAGGTCATGAATATGGACTCCCTATGTTTTCTTCTAAGAGTTTTATAGTTAAAGCTCTTGTATTTAAGTCTTTGATCAATTTTGAGCTGATTTATTTCCTCCTTCCTTCCTTCCTTTCTTTCCTCTTTCTCTTTCTTTTTTCTTTTTTTGAATGTGCCCTGCACTCTGTGGCATGTGGGATCTTAGTTTCCTGACTGGGGAATCAAACTTGTGCCCCTTGCAGTGGAAGTGCAGAGTCTTAAACACTGGACCACCAAGGAAGCCCCGAGCTAATTTTTTTTTGGGTGGGCCAAAAGGTTCGTTTGGTTTTTTCTGTAAGATGGCTCCAGTAGCACATAGTTGCCTTTAACTTCATTCAAAACAATTTTGTTAGATTGTATGTTACAGCTGTCATATCAGTATGCATTTAAAACAAGACATCAAAATTGGTGAATTTTTGTGTAGCCATTTTAATACTGAAGTTGGAAGAAAAAAGCAACGTTTTTGACATATTATGCTTTATTATTTCAAGAAAGGTTAAAAATGCAACTGAAACACACAAAAAGATTTGTGCAGTGTATGGAGAAGGTGCTGTGGCTGACTGAACATGTCACAAGTGGTTTGTGAAGTTTTGTGCTGGAGATTTCTCACTGGATGATGCTCCACGGTCGGGTAGACCAGTTGAAGTTGATAGCGATCAAATTGAAACAATAATTGAGAACAATCAACATTACACCAAGCAGGAGACAGCCGACATACTCAAAATACCCACATAAAGTGCTGAAAGTCATTTGCACCAGCTTGGTTCTATGAATCACTTTGATGTTTGGGTTCCACATAAGTTATGTGAAGAAAACTTTCTTGACCATATTTTCGCATGAGATTCTCTACTGAAACACAATGAAAACATTCCATTTTTAAAACAAATTGTGATGGGCAATGAAAAGTGGATACTGTACAATAATGTGGAATGGAAGAGATTGGGGGGGCAAGCAAAATGAACCACCACCAACCACACCAAAGGCCGGTCTTCATCCAAAGAAGGTGATGTGTATATGGTGGGATTGGAAGGGAGTCCTCTATTATGAGCTCCTTTTGGAAAACCAAACAATTAATTCCAACGGGTATGATCCCACTTAGACCAACTGAAAGCAGCACTCTACGAAAAGCGTCCAGAAATAGTCAACAGAAAACGCATAATCTTCCATCAGGATAACACAAGACCACATATTTCTTTGACGACCAGGCAAAAAGTGTTACAGCTTGTTTCGGAAATTCTGATTCATCCGCTGTATTTACCAGATGTTGCACCTTCGGATTTCCGTTTATTTTGGTCTTTACAAAATTCTCTTAATGGAAAAAATTTCAATTCCCTGAAAGACTGTAAAAGGCACCTGGAACAGTCCTTTGCTCAAAAAGATAAAAAGTTTTAGGAAGACAGAATTATGCAGAAGGTAGTGGAACAAAAGGGTGAATACATTGTTCAATAAAGTTCTTGGTGAAAATGAAAAATATGTCTTTTACTTTTACGTAAAAAACCGAAGGCACTTTTTGGCCCACCCAATATACATGGTGTAAAGTAAGGGTCCAACTTCTTCTTCCTCTTTTTTTTTTTTTTTTTTTTTCATGTGGATATCCAGTTTTCCCAGCACTATTGGTTGAAAAGTCTGTTTTGTCCTCATTAAGTAGTTTTGGCAGTCTTATCAAAAATCTCTTGACCAGGCATGTGAGGATGTATTTCTGGGCTCTATTCTATTCCATCAGCCTATGTGTTTGTGTTTCTGCCAGAATAATACTGTTTTGATTACTGAAACTTTGATGTAAATTTTTAAATCATAAAACATGAGACCTCCTACCTTGTTCTTAGTGGAGACTTTTTGCATTTAAGAAAGATTTTCTTTTAAGTATAGTTGATTTACAATGTTAAGTGTACAGCAAAGTTCATACATGTATGTATACATTCTTTATCAGATTCTTTTCCATTACAGGTTATTACAAGATATTGAATATAGTTCCCTAAGCTATACAGTAGGTCTTTGTTGTTTATCTATTTTACATAGAGTAGTGTGTGTATGTTAATCCCAAATTCCCAATTTATCCCTCCCCCTCCTTTCCCCTTTGGTAATCATAAGTTTGTCTTCTATGTCTGTGAGTCTATATCTGTTTTGTAAATAAGTTCATTCATATCATTTTTTAAAGATTCCACATATAAGTGACATCCTATATCTGTCTTTATCTGACTTACTTCACTTAGTGTGATCATCTCTAGGTCCATCCATGTTGCTGAAAATGGCTTTATTTCATTCTTTTTTATGGCTGAGTAGTATTCCTGTGTGTGTGTGTGTGTGTGTGTGTGTGTGTGTGTGTGTGTGTGCACGTGACCGCACATGTGCGTGTACACACCACATCTTCTTTAACCATTCATCCGTCGATGGACATTTAAGTTGCTTCATTGCCTTGGCTACTATGAGTGAACACTGGGGTGCATTTATCTTTTCGAATTATGTGCAGGAGTGGGATTTCTGGATCATACGGTAACTCTATTTTCAGTCTTTTAAGGAACCTCCATACTGCTCTCCATAGTGGATGCACCAATTTACATTCCCACCAACAGTATAGGAAGGTTCCCTTTTCTCCACACCCTTTCCAGCATTTATTACTTGTAGACTTTTAAATGATGGCCATTCTAAATGGTGTGAGGTGATATCGCCTCACAGTTTGATTTGCATTTCTCTAATAATGAGCAATGTTGAGCATCTCCTCATGTGCCTGTTGGCCATCCGTATGTCTTCTTTGGAGAAATGTCTATTTAGGTCTTCTGCCCAGTTTTTGATTGCTTTTTGTTTTTTGTTGTTGTTGTTGTTGTTTTATTGAGCTGTACAAACTGTTTGCATATTTTGGAAATTAAGCTCTTGTCAGTCACATCATTTGCAAACATTTTCCCCTATTTCGTAGGTTGACTTTTCGTTTTGTTTATGGTTTCTTATGATGTGCAAATTTTTTTAAGTTTAATTAGGCCCCATTTGTTTAACTTTGCTTTTGTTTCCATTACTCCAGGAGATGTATCCAAAGAAATATTGCTGCAATCTATGTCAAAAGTGTTCTGCCTATGTTTTCCTCTAGGAGTTTTATCGTATCTGGTCTTACATTTAGGTCTTATTCATTTTGAGTTTATTTTTGTATTTTGTTAGAGAATGTTCTAATTTTATTCCTTTATGTGTAGCTGTCCAGTTTTCCCAGTACCACTTATTGAAGGGACTGTCTTTTTTCCACTGAACATTATTGCCTCTTTTGTCATAGATTAATTGACCATAGGTGTATGGGTTTATTTCTGGGCTTTCTATTCTGTTCCATTGATCTATGTGTCTGTTTCTGTGCCATCACCATACTGTCTTGATGACTATAGCTCTGTAGTATAGTCTGAAGTCAGGGATCATGATTCCTCCAGCTCTATTCTTCTTTCCCAAGATCATTTTGGCTATTCAGGGTCTTTTGTTTTCCATACAAATTTAAAGATTTTTTTGTTCCAGTTCTGTGAAAAATGCCACTGGGAATTTGATACAAGTTGCAGTGAACCTGTAGATTGCCTTGGATAATATGGTCATTATTGACTTGGATAGTATGGTCATTTTAACAATATTAATTCTTCCAATCCGAGAACATGGTACATCCTTCCATCTGTTTGTGTGGTCTTCAATTTCTTTCATCAGCATCTTATAGTTTTCAGAGTACATGCTTTGCCACCTTAGGTAGGTTTATTCCTAGGCATTTCTTTCCTTTTGATGCAATGGTAAATGGGATTGTTTCCTTAATTTTTCTTTCTGATATTTTGTTGTTAGTGTACAGAAATGCAACAGATTTATGTATATTAATTTTGTATCCTGCAACTTTATTGAATTCATTGATGGGATCTAGTAGTTTTCTGGTACTGCCTTTAGGATATTCTATGTCTAATATCCTGTTATCTGCAAACAGTGACAGTTTTACTTCTTCCTTTCCAATTTGATTACTTTTATTTCTTTTTCTTCTCTGATTGCTATGGCTAAGAGTTCCAAAACTATGTTGAATAAAAGTGGCAAGAGTGGGTATCCTTGTCTTGTTCCTGATTTTGAGGGAATGCTTTCAGCTTTCCACCATTGGGTATGATGTTAGCTGTGGGTTTATCATATATGGCCTTTATTATTTTGAGGCAGGTTCCCTCTATGCCCACTTTCTGTAGAGTGTTCATCATAAACAGATGTTGAATTTTATTGAAACCTTTTTCTGCATCTCTTGAGGTAATCACATGGTTTTTAATTCTTCAACTTATTAATGTGGTCTATCACATGGATTGATTTGGGAATACTGAAAAATCCTTGCATCCCTGGGATAAAATCTCACTTGATCATGGTATATAATTCTTTTAATGTACTTTTGGATTTCATTTGCTCCTACCATGTTCTTTTTCAAAAACAAAAATATTTTTTTTGGTTATTAGTAGACCCTTGAGATTCCATATGAATTTTGGTTGGATTTTTCTATTTCTGTAAAAAATTTAAACCATTAGTTTTGATAAGGATTGCACTGAATCTGCAGGTCACTTTGGATAGTACTGACATCTTAACAATATTAGATCTTCCAATCCCTGGACATGGGGTGTCTTTTCATTTAATTATGTTTTCTTTAACTTTTTTCAACAATGGTTTGTAATTTTCAGTGTACAAGTCTTTCACCTCTTTGGTTAAGTTTATTCCTAAGATTTTGATTCTTTTTTATTTTTTGATGCTATTGTAAATGGAATTGTTTTCTTAATTTCTTTCTCAGATTGTTCACTGTTAATGTATAGAATGTATCTGATTTTTGTGTGTTGATTTTGTATCCTGTAACTGCTGAATTCATTTACTAGTTCTGACAGGTTTTGGTGGCATATTTAGAGCTTTCTGCACACAAGATCATGTCATCTGCAAAAAAAAAAAAAAAATCATACTTCCTCCCTTCTAATGTAGATGCCTTTTATTTCTTTTTCTTGACTAATTGCTTTGGCTAGGACTTTCAGTTCTATATCAGATAGAAGTGGTGAAATCAGGCATCCCTGCCTTGTTCCTTATCTTAGAGGAAAACCTTTGAGTTTTTCATCATTGAGAACGATGTTAGCTACGGGTTTTTGATATATGGCTTTTATTGTATCGAGGTAGTTTCCTTCTATTCTTATTTACTGAGTGCTTTATCAAAAAAAAAAGGAGGTTGAAGTTTTTCAAATGCTTTCTCTATATCAGCTGAGATGATTATGTATTTTTTCCCCTTCATTCTGTTACTGTGGTGTGTTACACTGATTTTCATATGTCGAATGAACTTGCATTCCAGAACTAAATCCCACTTGGTCATGGTGTATAATCCTTTTAACATGCTGTTAAATTTAGTTTGCTAATATCTTGTTAAGGATTTTTACATCAATATTCACGGGAGTATTGGTCTGAAGTTTTCTTTTCTAGTATTGTGCTGGGTTTTGGTATCAAGGTAATGCTGACCTCATAAAATGACTTTGAAAGTGTTTCCTCTTCATTTCTGGGGGGGAGTTTGAGAAAGATTGGGGTTATTTTTTTAAATGTTTGGCAGAATTCACCAAGGTAGCCATCTGGTCCTGGACTTTATTTTGTTTCGTGGTTTTGGATTGGTGATTCAAATTCCTTACTATAATAGGTTTATTACTATAATGGGTTTACTATTCCCTCTTGAGTAAGTTATGGTAATTTGTTTCTAGGAATCTGTCCATTTCAACAGCTTGGGTTCTAAACACAGACTAATATCTCTAACTGTCCATTTCTTCACTGTGATAATAATAATATCAATCTCAAGATTGTTACAAAGACTGAAAAGAAGTATTCAGGGGACTCTGACCAAAACCTGACTCGGTAATTGTAAGCAATCTCATTTCCTATTATCCCTCAAAGCCCCTCTACTCCAATCAAGGTGACTGAATCCCAACCTAACTTAACCCTGACACCCATCCCCATAACAATTCCATTTTTCTCACCGTCACTGCACAAACCAGACCCAAGGACTTCAGAGTATGAGTTCCCTGGCTGATCCACACCTGATAGGTGGGGCCAGCAGGGCTATGCTTCCAGCTCACATCCCTTCTCTGCTTCAGTCAAGGAAAAGGCACGAGTGCCATCCAAGAGCTGGGATGGGGGTGCGTAGGAACGAGACACATAGAACAGTGGCCACCAAATACCCACTTCTCTGGAGAAGAGTAACAGCTAAATCCAAGCGATGCCTCAACTCATTTTGAACATGTCCAGGGAGTGTTGGTCCTGTGGATGGTGTGGCATCATGAATGTGGCTTTCTATGGAACCTTATTTCTGCAGCCAGAGTACAGTGAAGCCAACCTGGTGGGCTCAACCTTGCATACATGGATTGGTTGACTCTTGCAGCACCAGATGTCTTTGAACTTCACAGAGACCAATGTCCCCACTACCTACAAGACAGTGACTCTCCAGAAAGCCTTCCTTCCCCACTTCCCACAGTGGACCTTCTGAGGTATCAGGGAATGACCCCAGCATGCAAATTCTCTCCTTGGTTTCTGGGAAGTAGTGAAACACCATTCCATAGATTTTTCTGTATTTTTCTAAGAACACGCAAGCTCATCTGTCTCAAATGCACACCTTTCCCAGCTACCCCAACCTTCTACTGTACCTTCCAAAACTCAAAGTCCACCATCAACAGAAATTCTTATATCTTCATCTTACCCAAACACTCTCCATTTCTGACTGCTCTAGGTAAAACACTGATACCCCCTTCCATCCTCTTAAGAAAAACACCTGCTGTTTAATGTTCATGATCTACCAACCATCCCCTCTGCTTCCTGGGAAATCTGGCACCTGACTTGCTGTTTTTGTCTCCACATTTACTCTCATCACCATTCTTATTGCTGTTGACATCCACAGAGATGGGTCAACTATTGCCTGATTTCTGATCCTTGACTACCAATGAACATTACCATTACCACCTCCAAAGTCTTAACTGCAGATATCTCACTCTCCGCCCACACTTCCGGTTCACTTCATCTAATACTCGTGTCCTATGGGGACCTCTGATCCAGTGGCCCTGCCCCCTCCTCCCTCCTGTCCCCAGGCCTGATCCCACATCCAGCACGAACATCATACTCTTACACACATCGTTTTCTCCCTCCTTATATTTGTCTGGAAAAATCCCAAATCTGAATAATACTCTTTGCTACGCATGGTGCCAGGTAGTGAATATGGCCTGTGAAAAGCACAAACTGTGCTGGCTGGTCCTGTTTGAAAGTTATGACTGTAAATCTGAAACGTCCGTTCAGCACTGCCCACTGTTGAGAGGAGCTGTCCACTCTTGCTATGCCTGTTGCTTCTTATTATCTCTTGAACCTGCTGCAGTAAGGCTTTGATCCAAACATGCCAAAGAAACTGTTCTTGTAAAGGGCACCCATGGCCTCTACCTTTCCACAGCCAATGAACAATTCTCAGTCATCATTTTACTTTACCTCCCAACGATATTTCACATGGTTGATGATTCCCTCCCAGTAGAGAAACTTTCTTCCTTTGGTTTTTAGGGGACTGCCCTCTCCTGATTCTCACCTGCCTCACTGCTCCTTCTCAACTTCTGGATCCCATGCTCCTTTCTGTCTCCTAAATGCCCCCAGGGCTGAATCTTCAGCCCTCTTCTCAAACCACACTCTCCCTATGTTGGTGCTCCTCGAATTTAGCACACACAGAATCACGCAGGGAGCTTGTAACAACTCAGGTTCCTGTGTCCCTCTCCCAGAGATCCTGATACAGTAAGTCTTGCAAGGAGCCCAGGAATCTGCATTTCTAACAAGTGCTCAGGCGATGTGTAAGCCGTGGGTCTCTGGACCACACAGGGACCTAGAGGGCACCATCCAGCCTGATAGATACACCAAACACCAATGACAACGAATTCATATCTTCAGCCCAGAGGCCCCAACATGTCTCTATCCCCTCCCTCCCTAATCCCACGTCTGCGGCTCCCCAGCCTCTCCACCTTGGCGGAAGAACCATTCACTCCATCACTCCAGCAAACCCCAGAATGCAGCTTTCTTTCCTCTTTTTCTCTTATGCCCATGTTCAATCATCAGTCGTATCGGCTCTACATGTACAATGCAGCCCAAGTCCACACAACTTCCTTCATACCCACCTTCTCCAATCATCACGTCCAATTATCTCCTGCCCACTGACAGCCTTTCCTGACCAGAAGCCAGAGCGAGGCTTTAAGATATCAAGATATCACTGCTCATCGTCTCCCAGAGGCTTCTGCTGACTTGTAAGAAAATCCACACCCTGGAACCTGGCCCACGGACGCCTCCAACCTGACCCCACAAGTTTCTGTAGCTCATGGGCCACCGGCAGGCTGCTGGAGTGCTGTTGCTTCATATCTTATCACTGTGGTACAAGTCCTTCTACAACTGCCCCATGGAAACCTAAAACCCCTTCCGCCGAAGTAAAGGCAGGCCCACAGGAGCTCATTACTGAGTGGGTCCCTTCCGGATTCATGAGGTCCTCATCTCTGAGGAAACAAGGACCATCAAAATGGAATCAGCTTCCGTGTAACATGGATCAAAATCAGGAACCAGCAAGGGAGTAGGTGGACCCAAGGTGGTCAGAGACAGGCAGATGCAGGCGAAGGGATGGGCACAGTGTCCAGCACTCACCAGAAAGGAGCAGAGGAAGATGAAGGAGACAAAGTAGAAGTAGGCGAAGTCGCTCCCACACTCGGTGGCGTTGGCGAGCTCATCGCAGGCCTGGCTGCTGAGGCAGGACAGCATGATCTCGTGCCAGGCCTCCCCCGTGGCGCTCCTGAGAAGAGGGCAGAGCGTGAGGCCTGGGAAGGAAGGCCCAGGACCGGGCCTGGGAGGCAGCCCGGGAATTCAAGAGAGCTGGGTTCCTTCCCACAGCGATCTTGCACATGTGTAAGGTCTGGGTAACAGATGCTGCTTCTTAAAAAGAAAGCTCTGGCATCCGCTTTCCAGGCCGATCGTAACTGGGAAAGCACTAGTTATGGGGAAGCATCCACGGCCGCAGACGTCCGCACCACGGTGAGCTCCGCTCCACGGACGCTGCTCTCCTCCCCAGCACGTGCCACCCAGTCTTTCTGGATTCAGGACACAGTGACTCCACCAGGCCAAAGATGTGGGAGTCATCCTTGCCTCCCTTTCTCACCACGTCTTGATCATCAGCTCATCCACCTTCAAAAACAGCCAGACTCTTAACAGCCACAGCTCCCTGGGCTGAGCAACAATCACTCCTGAGCTGCTGCAGCAGCTTCTCAGCTGGATGCGTACTCCCTGGCCCAGCAGCCCAGCGGATCAGATCAATGACCCCCTCAGTGACCCCCTCACTCCCTGCAAAAGTTAAAATCCACATGACCGCCCACAGCCCTGAGGATCTGTGGCCTGCCCTTTCCCTGACCTCACCCCCATCATGGTCCCCTCTCACTCCACTCCAGCCACCCCAGCTTTTACTCTTTCTCAAACACGTCAAGAACACCTTCACCCTGAGCAGCTACTACAGAGGCCCCTCCTGCATGCACTTTTGCTCTCGCGCATGAGGCCAGCACCGGGGGCCAGATGTGCACCAGACTTGCAGATGGGCCAGAGGCCTGGGTCCCCACTGTGCCCCTGTGTGGTCAACCCCAGGCAGAAGCTGGGCCCACTCCCTACTGACAATGGCCCGTTCAGCCTGTGCCAGGCCTGAATGATGAAGCTGCCCACGTGTGACACCAAGATGAGGAAAGACATTACCTGGGGAAAGTGTAAGCCTAAGGATGCCTGTTCATCTGATGCAAAGAACAAGTCAGAAAACTCTTTCCAGGCAGCTCAGTGACGCAAGCCTGGTCTGAGCGCACCCTCCACGTAAAGAAGAAGTCCCGTGTCACCAAAACGCATCTGCATAGCGTCCACTGTGCTGGGTGTCTCCAAGGGCGGGCCTGGCAGCAGCCCACCCGATGCACTTACAAAAGTGGACACAAGCAATGCAACCTCAGGAAAGGGCCCAAGGCAGCGTGGGCTGTGGGGAACCCTCCACCACAAATCACTACAAAGAGCTCTTTTCTCCCCTCCTAGGGTCATGGTAAATGAGGCAGACATACTCAGCCCTCCAGCCTCTGCCCTCAAGTGCACTCTCAAGGCCACGGGTGTCCACGCCTGCGCGCAGCGGCTCGGGAGCGGTCCCGCACACACCTTCACAGGGAGGCCGGTGCTCCTCCAGGCCCTGCCTGCCGCTCCCCTCGGCTACACCCCGGGGCATCGGGAACAGCAGCTCCCTGAGCGACGGAGGCAGGTGGAGGTGCACTCAGACCGGCCCTTCCGGCCGCTTGGGTTCCCCGGGTCACTGAGCAGCTACACACCGTCGACAGCAGCTCTCCACCCCCCTGCTTCTCCTGATCCCACAGACCCCCGGAATCACTAAGGCGAGGAGATGGCAGGCGTGGGGCTGGCACAACAAGAAAGCCCCTTTGGACACCTTCTGTCCTCCCAGACCTCTCGGGCTGCAGCCCCGCTGGAGGCCTTCGGCTGCCTCCTGAGAGCAGAGACAAGGCGAAGGAGGTCAGCCTGGCCCGGGGCTCTCAGGCTGACCTCCTCAGGGGCTTCCCTTCAGACTGTCCTCAAGCCTAGGAGCCTTTAGGAAAGAACCAGCAGAAAGAGAGGAGAAACTGGAAAGGCCCACTGCGGAGAAGCCAGGTGCCCAGGGCTGGGGGATGGCCCCATCCTGAACGAAGGAGCCTTTGAGCCCGGACCCACCTCCCCACAACACACCTGAACAGCAGCATTAAGGCTTGTAAAAACGTCCGAAAGTTGTTGTGCCGGTTGATGCTGGTGTCGTCGTCCAGGGCAATGTTTCCAAACACCTGAAACGCAGAAGAGGGCTGCAGACCGACGCTGCTGGGCCTCCCGCTGCGGCCGGGCAGGCGACGGTGCGTGTGCACGTGAGGACCCACGCGTGACAGGACGCGGCCCTTGGCCAGAGAACCCCGACAGAGGCCACCACCACTGCTGCTGGGGCCGGAGGGCCAGAGCTTCCAGCTCCAGCAGTCTGTGCATTCCCAGGGCAGGAAAAACCTCTGCAGAGGCAAATGTACCCTTGCCCCACAGCCCAGCGTGCGCTGGCTCTGGCTCTGAGCCTGTCCAGGGATCTACTAGCACGACTCGTAAAAGGGAGACCCAGAGCTACGTTTCGGTGGGCTCTGCTAAACAGAAGAAGGGAAGCGTTTTAAAATTCATTCTCTCATCAATGACTCCAAAGCAGTAATTATACTGATATTCCGACAGGTCACTTGAAAGTTTCTTTTTACACTTCTGTGCAAACGTCACAGGGGGCTTTCTTTCCATTTTCATTTCTTTCTTTCAGGGTTAGAAATGCAAATGAGTCCCTAACTCTAAGTAACTTACAATCTGGAATCCAGCTGGCAATGTACGAATTATCACATATCCATCAAAAATAAACATCAGTGACATACGTTTTGTATGTCCACAGACCAAAGCAAGAAAAAAACATATTTGGTCTGAACATCAGACCTCAGCAAATTTTAAGCAAGAGAACTTTTCAATCCCTTAAAATAGAGTTTAAAAATCAGTTGTCAGCTACCCTTTAAAACACTGTCTCCTCTCACTGTACCATTTGAGTTCATCTCCCATCCCTACTCTCCTGGAAAGCAGCCAGATGCCAAAGGTTCATAACTGGGACACTGCTTTGTACCTTTTAACCAGTTTCTCAAATAGCTGACAAAGTGTTCTTTGGCAAAATAAAGATAAAATAAAGCTAATTCTGACCAGGACAGAGACCTGGCATGATCCTGTCGACTTTTTCCTTCAATCCTATCATCTCTGTAAAGGACCAGGAAGCCTGTCCTTTAGAAGTGCTACGGGGCGATGAGAATGGCCAGCTGCTGCGCTGCAGGCTGCCTGGCACCATGCGGATGTGCTCCACACTCTGCCACCGTGGGGGCCCAGCACCCAGGCCCTCACACCCACCAGCGCCCTAACACCGCCCAGCAGGATGCCACGCGAGAGCAGGGCCGCACGCCTGCCCGCGAAGGGTGGCACTGCCGGGCCTCAGCCCAGCACAGCCTTTCCGGGGATGGACCTCACACGGTGCTCAGAACGGCACTGGCTCGAAGCAACGTTGCTACGCGCCAAGGCCATGGACACCCACCTGCATCCCGATGATGGCGTAGATGAAGAACAGCATGGCGATGAGCAGGCACACGTAGGGCAGGGCCTGCAGAGACACGGGGGGCCGGCTCAGCTCCGGGAGGGCCGCCCGCCCCATTCCCTGCGCCTCATCTGCAGGGTGGCCGGGGGCCGGGTCCCCGGGACCACACAGGGCCCAGCGGACTGCAGACCCAACCCACGGACCACCAAGCCCCTTCACCAAGTGACCGTCAGTTTCTTCATCTACAGATCGAGTCATAAAAGCCACCTCAGCCCTCTGTGAGCATCAACAAGATGCTACGGTACCATTCACGTGCTATACCCAGAACAGGCAAATTCAGAGAGACTAAAAGCAGGCTTGAGGCCGCCAGGGGCTGGAGGCGGGGGGAACAGAGAATTACTACTTAGTGAGCGTGGGCTTTCCTTTCGTGGTGATGAAATGATCTGAAAGTAGATGGCGGTAATGATTACACAACATTGTGAATGTATGAAATGCAAAAAGCAAACAAAAAAACAACAAACAAAAACCAAAAAAACTGAGTGTCCTTAGAAACTATCGCAGGCCAGCAGGGCCCACGGGAGGCGTGGGCACCCGCCTGGCCCTCCCAAGGGGGGCCCTCTGGCGGCAACAGCAGAAGCCCCCGAGCCTGCACGATGGGGGAGGGGCCCGGCTGCGCCGGCCTCACCTTGAAGGACTGGACGAAGGTCCAGAGCAGGATGCGGATGGTGTAGCCCTGGCGCAGCAGCTTGATGAGCCGGGCGGCGCGGAAGAGCCGGAGGAAGCTGAGGTTGATGAAGTTGTTCTGCAAGGAAGAGAGACTGCGCTCTGACCTTCGGAGACCGCCTCCCATGGGCGCAGGGCAGCCACGCCCCACCCACCTCCCCACGTCGCTGCGTCCAGAAGAACAGCGGGTGAAGAGAGAGACTGAAACGAAAAGTCACCGCTTCACAGTCTAAGCAGCAATCAGCCACCAGAAAACCTTCCAAAAGGAAAGCTGTCATCGCAAACCACTTCTCATGCAGCAGATCAGAGAAACTCCCTCCACAGGGAGGGACAGAGAAGAGTCCTGTGAAGCAGCTCCCCGCTGCCGGGTGGAACGGAAGGTTGCCTGTGGCCAGGCCTCCAACACTGACTGCCTCTCGCAGGACACAGCCGAGCAGCCCAGGGGCCGGGCAGCTGCCTCTCCTGAGGCTGAGTGGCCACGCCCTTGTCTCCCACATGGCCAGCAAGGTCCCTGCCTGCCCAGGGCCCAGCAGAGGGGCAGACACTTCCTCTGTGGCTGGACCGGTGCCTGCAGACAAGTCACCACGGGAGGTGTAGGTGGTGTCAGTCCTGCTGCTCACGCCAGGGAAGCCACCTCTGCAGCCCACAAACCAGTGTCTGCTGCAGGGAACCCGGGACATCTCGCACTGCTCCCTCACCCACAGGGCTTGAAATCAAGCACAGGATAAACCAAGAATCTCTGGACCCCACAGATGAACTGGGAGTAAGACTTCCACCCCGGCCCAGGGGCACCTGAATTCTTGGCACAGCCCTTTTGGGGGTCCGGCCAGACAGGGGTGCTGGTGGGCCCAGGTGGCTTCCTGCCCTGTCTGCTTAGAGACCAGGTGCCCACACGCAGCCTGAGGGCAGCTTCCTCACACTTTGCTGTTTTAAAATATGCGAGCAGCTCAGGCTAGACACGCTGTGTTGCCAGTCAGTGGTCCACAGAGAAGAGAGCGCAGGTGCTGAGAGAGGTGGCGGCAGCGGGAGGCGCGTGCAGGAGGGGGCGGAGCCTGGGCAGAGCCGCGTCCTCACTCCAGGGCTGCCCGCCTGGCGTCCGCGGAGAGATGGGCCTCACTCCACCCCTCACCTGCCTGTGTCAGGGGCTGGCTTCTCTGCTTCCCACCGGGGACTCTAGACTGTCTCTGCTGGTCTGACTTACAGCTACCCTGCGGGACGGCGGGAGGGGCCGCTGGCAGGCACAAGGAGGCATGACTGCGGTCCGACCCGGAGGGTGCACTGCTTCGCCTGCAGCTCCCGCAGCAGCTCGTGCTGGGGAAAGAGCAGCTCAGGGGCAGACGAGGTGGAGGAGACACACCCACCCTCTGCATCAAACCCCCCACAGGCCCTCAGGAGGAGGGGCGCAGGGACAGAAGGGGGACTGTCTGCAGTGCCAGGGAACCCCCTGTACAAGACAACAGAGCACAGCAGCAGGAGGGACTGCCTCCCACCTTGAAATCACCTGTGCAGGTGGGTCTGGAGGGACCCGTGCCAAAGCAAGGTGGCACAGGCAAGGTTTCCTGAAAATACTGGGGGGAAACACAGGCTTCTGGGAAGAAAGATGGGACGGATGCCAGAGTGGGCAGGGAGACGCGGCTCACTCAAGTCACTGGATGCAGGGCTCAGCCAGCCACTTACTGCTTTCCGTTGAGACCCAGGTCTCACCCCTCCTCCCAGGCTTCTTCCTCTGGGCTCCAGTGGGCATGGAGGAGAGGGTGGGGTTGCTGACAGACAGCCTTAGAAAGTCGCGAGGGTGGAGGGTGACGGTGGCCACAGACGCTGCAAGCACAGTGTGACGGGCTGAGCGCGCCACGGCTGCACCCAGGCTGCAAGCTGCCAGACACCATGCGGACTGCGTGCGGGACAGCGGGGGCAGCAAGCACACGGCGGCCTCCCCTGGCTGAGCACGGTCACGCCTGGCTCCGGCCAACCCCCTGGAGGTGGAGGCAAGCTGCCCCGTCCCCACAGAGTCCATGGTTTCTGCTGCACCCACAAACAGCCACACCTGCTTCCAAGCCAGGTCCCTCCTTAGTGCCCCTGCGTCTGAGCCAGGAGAGGTCAGCGTCACATCCCTCAACGTGGCAGCTGATGTACACCGAGGGGACACTGGTCCCCAGCAGCACTGAGCGCCAGCTTCCTCCTCCACACGAGGGAGGCGTTAGGACATCATGCCCGGGGCGAAGAATCCTCGAGAAAAGGAACTTAAAGTGCACCGAGCTCTGAAATGCCAGCCACAGAGGCAAACGGACCCCAGGCCGCGGCTCACATCTCCTGCGTCTGAGTGCATCACTGCTTCTGGTCAGAGTCGCAGCACAACGAGGGGCTCCCCCTCAGACGGTGCACACGTGCCGGGAGGGCCGCACACGTGCCGGGGATGAGGTGCAGCAGTGGCTGGAACAAGCTGCTCTCCTACTCAGCTTTGTTTTCAAGGGGACTGACGATGCACGGGACAGAGAGACAGAGAAAAAGGAGAGAAAGCCCGCCGGCCCCACAGGCGCACGGCACGCTGGGCGGTGACGTGAAGGCAGAGGCGGGCGCGGAGGGGGCTGGACGGGAAGGGCTGAGCAGGGGCCTGGTGACAGGAGCAGAGCCTGTGCCAAAGACATGGCCTGGTATTTCTGTAGCCCAACAGCTTTTTCTCAAAACTCAAGCTTTTTTGCTCTGATTATGAAACGCTTTATCACAAACATTCACTTTCTGTGGCAGGAATCTCAAGTATCTGCTGCTCTGCGTGAACTTCCAGTTGCGGCCTCGGCCCGGCCTGCTCCCAGCATCTCTGCTCTCCCCTCAGGTATTCCTGAGGACCCGCAAGGAGGCCCCATCCACACCACCTGCACGGGCTCCACACACGCTCGCTGACCAGGCACACACGCACAAACGGTGAAGGCCCAGCCCTCTGCTGCCTCCTGGGGCAGAGCCCCTCTTTCCACTCAGTCCGGCCGATCCCCCCGGCCCGACGCCCCCCGGCCAGGCCCCCAGGGAAGGTCTGCCCAGGAAGGACCCTACAGGAGGCCTTGTCAGAGGCCGCTGGGCAGAGCCAAGCCCGCTTGACCTGCTGGCCAATGGAGACAGAGCAGAAGGGAGAAGACTGTGCAGCAGGAACCATGGACTCTACGGGGATCAGGCCCAAACTCACGTCCTGCGGAACCTCCCCAGTTCTGAGCCAGTGTCGACACTCAGCTGCCTCTCACTCAGAAGCCCCTACCTCCGCTCTTGGCCCAAGGCCAGGTCCTGTAAGCAAATGGTCCCTGGGGGCCCCTCAGAAGCCCCCGCTGGACCCCAGACGCCAGGGACAGTGCATGAGAGGCAGGGGGGCGGGTGCAGCCGGGCTCTGACCGCAGGGGGGCCGCGGCGAGGGGTGACAGGAAGCAGAAGGGAGGGGAGCAGAGCAAGCCAAGCAAGCAGTTTTAAGAACTGTTTAAAGTCATGAAACCAACCGTCTCCTATATGTGATGTTTTCATGGATGGATATTTGCGTGTTATTTACAAATTGGGATGTTTGAGCAGCAGGCGCGCAACATACAGACGGAGACATGGTTTTCGCATTGTATGTTGGTTGGGTGGCGTGAGTCAGCAGGTAGGTTAAGGTAAGTCAAGAACAGAAACAGAAAACAAAAGAGAAAATGAGTCATCAACACAAGCAAAAACTCAAACTCTGAACACTTCACTGGAAATTTTTAGGATTTTGGTCAACTTTGCATAGTTTGCTTAAAACGCACCAAATCAAAACACACTTGAAATCTGTAGGTTATGCACACAGGGGCGTCATTTGCATTTCTGTTTGTAATGCAAATCCAAAGATGACTCACAGACACTTATTTTTTTATTTCCAGGCAAAGAAATCAATGTCAGTTTTATGCTTGCTTGGAGGGCTTTCTCTCTGTGACCCTGGTAAAGACTATTGCTCTACGCTGATTTTTAAGTTGGGGGTGGGAACTGACACTCATTTTTGCCTAAGGAAAAAAAAGTACATCCACAAAGTAACATGTGAAGTGACTACAAATGGAGAAAGAAAAAAGACACCAAAATCCACAGGATGGCTTCCTTTCATCCTTCCTCCTCCAGGCAGAACAGGGTGAAGACTGCCCTCTGGAACCACTAGCGGCCAGGGCAGCGGAGCTTTCAGACCAAGTGGCTTCTCAGCCCTCCCGCCAGCCCTGCTGGGCAACCAGGATTGATGGTGGCTGCCCCGGAGGGCTTGTTGGGATTAAGGTCTCAAACATCTGCACGCTGCCCTCCCTCGCGTTCCTAGCAGCTGAGGGGCCTTTCTGCGGGGAGGTGGCCCTGGGAGACAGCGTGTCTGCCACAGCCGCTGGGCATCCCTGCTGCCCTCCTGTGGGTGCCCTCCAAGCCATCGCTCCTCTGCCCAGGGGCACACACATGCCCAAACCCCCAGGGCTACGTCCCTGCAGTTGGGAGCCCAGTGTCTGGACCCTTTATCTGGGGGAACAGAGATCCCCGTGTCCCAGGAGGTGGAGCTCCTGTCAGAAACCACACTGGGGAACTATTGCTGGGTGAGAAGCACACAGTGAAGGGACAGAACCCGGGCAGTGTTGCAAGGCCAGCAGCTGGTGGAACGAACACCTTGTTTTTTGGTTAAAATGGCAGCTTTCAGCTCTTTGCCTGGATTATTCCGATCATTAACTTCTCAAAACCACGAAACACCTCACGTAAACAAACACATGTAAGCATATGTACACATACGTATTTTAAATAAAGGTAATAAAATAGCTATATGCTCATCATCCAGCTTAAAACACAGAATGTCACCATTACTTTGGAAGACCTTCCTGTCTCTCTCTCTCCCCTGAATGCAGTAACTACCCTTAATTCTTGTTAATAATTGCTCTCCTTCACTGTTTTACCTGAAATGCATTCTACTCGCCTGTTCTTGACTCTGTGATGGGATTAGACTGTACGTACCCCTCTTGGGCTCAGGCAAACCTGTGCTCTGACTCTGAGCAGACACCGATTTTGAGACGCATCCTCTTGGTAAGGATGTCATCCACTGTGTCAACAGACCACTTCTGCTGCTGCTGCAAATGCTGCCATGAACATCAGTGCAAAAACGCCTCCAGGTTCATCTGCCCAGGCACCTGGGAGGGTGCAGGTACGCACACGCCCCACCTGAGCCGACGGACACCCAGAAGCAGCGCCCACGTCCTTGCCCACAGCTTGAGAAAGCGGTGGCATCTTAGCACTGTTTCGCTTTGTATTTCTCTGATTACAAGTAAGGTTGAGCATCTTTCTGTGGCCACGTGTGTTTTCTACCCTATAAGATGCCCAACCGTACCTTCCGCTCACAGAAGGGCTTTGCACATTCCGGACGCTAACCTCCACTGGGAGCCCAGAAGGCCTCTGCCCACCAGCCTTGGTCACCACGTGTTGGCCTCACGCTCTTCTCCCCTGTGGATCTCATCCCGCCTCACCTTAAGGGCTCACGATTCCGAGCCTCGTGTCACTGGCCTGCGTCTCCTCCGGCTGCCCTCCTCCCAGCGGGATGACTCCAGAGAGGACAGCAGGACTGAACTCCAACATGGACAAAGTGCAGCCGGACTGTCCTCAGCAAACCTGTCCCTCACCATTTTCTGCCTTTCAATGAATGACAATCCACTTCTCCAAGTGCTCAGATGAAAAAGTTCAATGCCATCCTTGCCTCATCTCTCACAGCCACATCTGACCCATCTGCAGCTCTACTTTGAACTGACGCCCAGAATTCGACAATGTCTCCCCGCGTCCCAGCTCCCAGCTCCTCTCCTCACTCACAGCAGGGATGCTCGGCCGCGCACACATCCCCCAAGGCCCAAAACCCAGCTGTCAGCCCTTACATCTTCATTCCTGAGAGCTCTCCCAGGCCCTAAAGTTAATAAAGGCTGGACTGTTGAAGAAACAATTCTCTGGCCCCCTCTCCCCAGCAGCCTTCAACCTGTGGCCGACAGGGGCAGAAGGGACTACCCTGGGACAGCAACGGTGGCTGACTCAACAGCACCTCTCGTGGGCCGCCTGCCGCCGCCCGCCCCCCACCCCCCACCCCCACCCCCACTTGCCTCCTATTGAAGGACTTACACCACGTTCTTGCCTCAGGGTCTGTTTCTGGGGGAACCCGGCTAAGACAGCCCTGCCTGCTCTCGCTGCCTCCGCCTGTGCCCTGCACAGTATGCTCAACAGCGCTGCCAGGCGCGTGGCCTGAAAAGCCAGATCGGGTCACTCCTCTTCACAAAACCCTCCACATCCTCCCATCTCACTCAGGAAAAAAGCTAAGGTTTACTGACTGCAAGGCCTCCCCTTGCAGCGCCCACCCCTCCCTCACCGGCGGGGGCCTTCTGCATGCGCTCTCAGCCGCTCCCCCTCCCCGCAAGCCCAGACTTCCTGACCTGCAGTCACTGTCTCGGTGACACACAATCGAAGCCTCCCAGTGTGTCACACACCCTCTGCTATGCCTTCTCCCCGGTCACTCTCTAACACCGTGTGTCTTTCCCACTAGAATGAGTGAGGATTTTCATCTTCTGTCCCAGCACTTAGAATAGTGCTAAGCACACGACAGGTACTGCATAAATATTTTAAAATGTATAAGTAAAGGAAGGTGACGCAAATATCCTTTCCCTGCTCGTGGATTGGCCTTCCTCCTTTTGCTGAACAGAAACTTTATTTTATACAACTTTTTTCCCAGTCACAGCTGCTTTATATATATTTTGCTTAACAAATCAGTCCCTATTTCAAGGTCTTAAAAATAATCTCTTGTATTTTCTTCTAAGAGTTTTTAAAATTTTATCTCTTTAAGTCTTTTCATTATTTGCAGTATTTTTGTGAATGGTATGAACCAACATCCAATTCCCCTTTTTCCCTATACTGGTCATCAGTGACGCCCACCGCACAATCACACAGCAAGCTTCCACATACACGTGAGTTTGATTCCAGGCTCTGGAGCGACTCCTGTGCTAACACCACACAGTCTAAAATGCTAGAGTTTTCTAGGAAGTCTCCTCACTGGCAGGAGCAGCCTTCCTCCCACAGCACCCCAGGAGCACCTTCTTCTTCTTCTTAAGTATCTTGGCTGTTTGGGAGACTTTGCTCTATCTTATAAATTTTAGAAGCAACTTGTCAAATTCCAAAACAAAGAGACAAAAAACAAAAAGAAAAACAAAATAATTAATTGGTATTTTTATTGAAGTTGCATTGAATCTAGAGATCAATTGGGAGAAACTGTCATCTCTACGACACTGTCACTACTTATTACCTAACATGATATATAACTCCATCTATCTTTCAATAAAGTTTAGTAACTTTCCACAGAGAGACCGTGCACACAGACCTCGTTAGGTTTCCTGTCAGGATTGTGGATGTTGTAACGAAATGCAGTAAACTTACCTGAGCAGTCTCACGTTTAATTAGTTTTAGATTATTCTAGGTTTTACCCATAGATGACTCGTACTCACGAGCCACGTGCTGCCGGCCCAGCAACAACCCAGTACACAACGGAAGTGCTACAGGCGGGGCCACACCGGAGTGAGCCCAGGGGCACAGCCCCGCCCCCACACCCCTCACCACGGCGGCACCGCTGTCTCTTCCACAGCTCCCCCCCCCCACGCACCAAGGGACGATCCCGGGAGCAAAATCTCAAACCTGGTTATTGAGGGGTCGGCGTAACATATTGGCGCCGGCCTCACCAGAGCCCCAGGCGGGTCGGCCTGAGAGACAGTGCCCGCTCCACCACAGAGAGCATGTGTGTGCGTGTGTGCATCTGTGTGTGCACGTGTGTGTGTGCGTGTGTGGGCGCGTGTCCGTGTGTGTGTGCATGTGTGCATGTCTCCATGCACATGTGTGCAGGTGCGTGTGTACGCACATGTGTGCGCGTGTGTGCGTGTGTGCAGGAAGAAGTTGCCCGAGGTAAGGATCACAGGGCCCAAGGCCCAGGCTACAGCTTGGTTGGGCCTCTGGAGGGAAGGAGGTTTGGGGCAGAGACAACCGCTAGACTTGGGAATGGGCACCACGTGCAGGTCTACGGATCACACGCTCTCACACGTCCACCCCGGACACCCATGGCTCTAAGGGCACTAAAAGCCCACATGGCTCAGGCTATGTGGACGGCAGGCGTCAGCAAGCCTCTGTCCTCCCAGCCCGTGCACACACGGCAGACCCACGACAGCAGTGACGGTGCCGGCAGAGGAAGGCTGTGCCCAGCGAGACTGATCCAGCTGTGGCCACTTCCGAACACCGGCCCACGGTGAGCAGAGGCCACCTCTAGGCCTTTACAGGGAACCACACTTGGAGCTGTCACCCAGCCACTTGGTGGAAAGCTGCCTACCTGAGAGCCTTTCACCTGGAGACAGCAGTGTCTTAACGGTGATCCCTCGTATCTTGGGTGCAGGCCTGCCTCTGCTGATGCACTAGCGTCAGAGGTTTACTGACTGGGGATTCCACATGCCACCAACTCAGAGCAAGTGGAGGAAGAGCACACACTGGCCAGGGTGTGAAGGGCAGAGCTGCCGCCGCACAGGGATAGGGAGAAGTCTGTCTGGAAATCAAGGGGCTCCCAGGGCCTTTCAGGGGCTCCTGGCACCAGTCTGAACTGTGCCTGGACCATCACAGCAGCCAAAGCCCCACAGGGTACAGCAAGCAGGGCCTGGGCCTCACAGCATGGAGGGCTGGGTCCCCTGGCACGACCAGCAGCCAGAGCAGCAGAGGGCTGGGCACAGGTGAGGGGACCCTGGAGATGACGCAGCCCCCCAGCACGGCAGCAGGTGCCCTGCTCCTCCCATCAGCCCTCTCCTTCCAGAGGCTGTGACCAGCACCATCCTGAAGACAGTGACGAGACCTGACGGGAGGTATGGATGCAGCCCGGGGGGAGCCGGGGCTGCGAGCAGACGCCCCCGCCCTGCACCCCCGTCTCCTCGCCTGCCCTCAGGGCACTCGGGTGTCTGGGAACCGACAGCCCAGGCGCCGCCTTTAGCCGAGCACGGGTGGGCACAGAGATGAGAACCCTGCAGCTCTGAGGTGTGACCCACGCCGTGTCCAGAGCCCCTGGGGGACGAACCGACGCACCTGCCGCGCGGCTGGACCGTCGGTACCTCGGGTTGTTCTCTCCCCACCCACCTCCCTAAACCTCTCTCCACGCGTTCCGCCCCAGAACACATCCTAACAAATAACTTTTACAAGAACCCGCACCTCTGTGTCTGTTCCTAGAGAACTCAACCTAAGAAAAACAGACGTGGTTTTTGCCATTTAATTCTAACCTAGCACGCTGTGCTTAAAGAAAACTGCTTTATGACTCAGACTCTTTCAAATGTGTTGAGACAAGTCCATGTGCTCGCCCTCAGTCAGTTTTTAGATATAATCCAGGTATTTTAGTAAGAATGAGAATCTCCAGCATGTATACACATACACACATGTATATGCAAAACAAAATTGATATTTTAAAATATTCTAAATTCTTATTGGTTTTAGTTTGCATCTTTCTGGCACCAGTTGTTAGATGCACACGTGTCAGACACATACAAATTTAGACGATCCTTATCTTCCTGGTTACTTGTTACCCTGGAGCTCCCAGGTGACTCTCAGGCCACCAGCCTGGAGGACCTTCTGGGAACCAATTTCTTATCCAAGAAAACGCATCTGCCAAGAGGATACCCAACCCCCAAATGCATCCCCACATTCGCCTCTGGAGAGGAACTTCCATCGCCAGAGCTCATGGGGAGCCCTGCTCCAGAGGAGGGGCTGACCCCGCCAGGGCCTGGAGGCTCCATGAGGGAGCAGGTCTGGAAGGAAACCACTTGGGGCCCTGCAGGGGGCGGGAGATGCTACTTACCGCAATCTCTGTTACTAAAATATCAGTAATACTTCCCAACACAGTGACAAAGTCAAAGACGTTCCAGGCATCTCTGAAATAGTTCTGGAGAGAAAGAAGGGCCGTCAGTGCCGGGGCAGGTGAGGGCTGTGCCAGCAAGGAGCTGCGGGAGGGGCCTCCAGTCAAGAAGACGGCGCGTGGACGCAGGCGCCGCCTCAGGTGGGAGCACAAGCCCACGGTGCAGAGGGAAGGAGCCCCTCCGGAGTGGGGTGGGGCTGTGGTGGGGGCAGGACTCGGCAGCCCCCTCCCCGGGCCCCTGCAGGGTCCCCTGCGTTCTGGGGGTTCAGGGAATCCTCAGCGCCACACTGTGAGCCCGAGGGTCCCCTCACAGAGGGGGCCGGAGCGCAGACACCACAGGCCGGGACGGTCGGAGGCACGCACCAGCACCCCGAAGGCGATGACCTTGAGCGCGCACTCCATGGAGAACATGGACGTGAACACGACGTTCAGACACTTCAGCATCAGCTCATACTCGTAGGGCGCGTCGTAGAACTGCCCGGGGGAGGGGAGCCGTTGGCCACAGGCTCAGCCGCCCTGAGGCGCCCCGCGGGGCCCCGTGACGGCCTCCTGGGAGGACACAGCGGGCAGACACACCCGCGGCTCGGGGACCCCCCTCCCCGCTCCCTCAGCGTCTCTCAGAACCTTCTCACGCCCTCAGCCCACGGGGGACCGGGGGGCCGGGGCGGCGCAGGCACCCCATGCGGACCCGCACGCGGGCCGAGGCCCGCTCCCACACACGCCCCGGGAGGCGGGGACCCTCCCCTGGGCTGGAGTCGGGGCCCACCGCGCAGACCGCACGCACCTTCATCATCAGCACCACGGTGTTGAGGGCTATCATGGCCATGATGAAATACTCGAAGGGCGGTGAGACCACGAACGTCCATGTCCTGTACTGGAAGGACTGCTTGTTCTGGGGCATGTACCGCGTCAAGGGTTTGGCGCTGATGGCGAAGTCAATGCAAGCCCTCTGCACAGGGAGGAAGGCGCGGCGGGAACTCAGACCCTGCAGAGCCCCTCCCTGCACACCCCCCCGCCCCTCGTCCACACAGGAGCACCGACGACAGCAGCCCTCCTCCAGGCAACCCTCCATGACCCGCCCTGGCCAGGGGTTCCCACACAGAAGGAGGAGCCCAGGGGCCCTGCCCACACTGCCCATCGGAGGGCCCGCGTGCAGATGGAGTGGGAAGGGAGTGGCCTACCTCGTTCTTCTCCAGGCTGCATTCAGACATGACCTTGTCCCCCTGCTCCTGGAAGGTGATGATGATTAAGGCTACAAAGATGTTGACGAAAAAGAAGGGGAAGACCACGAAGTAGACCACGTAGAAGATGGACAGCTCCATGCGGTACCCGGGGCTCGGGCCCTGCTCCTCATAGGTGGCGTCCACCGAGTGTTTCAGCACCCTGGGCCAAGAACCAACGCCAAGCGTCAGGGGAGCCCAGGAGGACACAGCTCCAGGACAGACAAGACTTGTATCACAGATGAAGCGTCTGCGGCTGAGCCCAGCGACAGCACCACATGCGTGGCAGGCCTCCTCCCCAGGACGGCCATGTCTCTGGGCGGGGGGCTGCCTCCCCAGTAGGGGCTGTACTCAGGGCTACTGGGGGGCCTCCAGGAGGAGGCTTCGGGGTGCCTGAGGTCCTTTCCCCCAAAGGAGAGGTGGGAGAGGCCCAGCAGTCCTGAGCTGCCTGGCTCTCTCCCGCCTCATTCCAGGCCACCTGCCCACACCCAGCTTCACTTGTCGTCAGGAAGCCCTGGGCTCAGCAGGGTCTCCTGCCAGAGCATCAATCCTACCTTCTGAGGAGCAGTCCTCTCAGCCCCAAATACACGCATCCCTCAGGCTCCCCTTAAGTGAGGCCAGTGGCTAACACAGAGAGACACCAGAGGGCCCATCTTCCCTCCGGCCTCCAGCCACTAAACGAGGATTCTCAGCAGCTCAGGACGCTGTGCTCTTGGCGTGATCTCCTCCTCCCCCCAGGCTGCCCACTCTCCCCCGGGAAGCACAAGAGCGTGGGGGGGGGGGGGGGTATTTGCTTAGCGACAGACGCAGAGTCTGAGCTCCCCACCCCAGCGGCCCCTCTGCTCTAGCCGGACCAGCCAGGGGGGCACTCACATGGGCCACCCTTCCCCCGTGGACACTGTGAAGAGAGTCAGCAGGGCCCAGAGCACGTTGTCGTAGTGGAAGTCGTATTTCTTCCACTGCCGCGGCTGGGCTTCAACCTCCTCCTTCTCATAATCCAAATACTGGCCCCTGGGAGTGGGAACACAGAGGAAGTCAGAGGTTAAAGACAAAGGATCCAAACAAACCTCTGTGTCTGTGGTCAACTGCCTTTTGGAAAGGGTTGGCCATTCAGTGGAGGAAGAGCAGTCTCTTCAACAGATGGTGCTGAAACCACTGGGTATCTACAGGCAAGAAAATGAGCGTGGACCCCACCTCACTCCATGTTTACAAATCAACTCAAAATGATCAAAGACCTACATGTAAGAGCTAACACTTTAAGCCTCTTAGAAGAAAACACAGGTGGCCTCAGAAAAGAACAGATAAATTGGATTTCATCAACATTGAAAGCTTTTGTGCTTCAAAGGACATGACCAACACACAGAATGGGACAAAAATATTGAAAATCATCTATCTGATAAGGGACTTGTATCAGGGCTACATTAAGAACTATTACAATCAGTTATAAAAAGGATGAACAACCCAATTTAAAAAATGGGTAAAAGATCTGAATAGACATTTTTGCGAAGACACACAAATGGTCAATATGCACATGAAGAGACTGCACATCGAGAGTCACCAGAGAAATGAAAATCAAACCACAATGAGACACCACTCTATACCCACTAGGAGGGCTGCAATTACATTTTTAGAAAGGAAAATAACAAGTGTTGGCCAGGATGTGGAGAAATGAGAACTCTCAGACGCTGCTGGTGGGAACAGAAGATGCTTCAGCCACTTTGGAAGACAGTCTGGCAGTTCCTGAACCTGATAAAGAAAACTGCCCCGAGACCCAGAAGTCTCACATCTAGGCTTATACTCAAGAGAAACGGAAACGCCTGACAACAGAAAAAGCTGCACACGTGTTCAAAGCAGCAGTAATCACAACTGCCAAAACGTGCAAACAACCCAAATGTCCATCAGTAGATACACGGATCGATACGTCGAGGTGTGACTACGGGGGAGCGACACCTGACCACCCAAGGAACGAAGTGCTGCGTGGGCCGCAGCAGGAGGCCCCTCGACAGCACTAGCGGTGGAAGTCGGACACAGGAGACCACAGCTCACATGATCCCGTGTACGTGACATGTCCAGTACAGCGTCCACCTCCCCTCGCTCCTCCCTGGGAGCGCCTCTCCTGTCTGCCCTGCTGGGGCCCGAGGCCTCAGAGTGACGGGGAAGTGGCGCCAATCCTGGGGCGGCCCTCTGACCGTAGGGCCCAGCCTGGATCTCGAGACTGGACAGAGCGCCCGGCAGTAACCACGCTGAGTTCCCTGAGGTGTGCGCGCAGGCAGGGCGCGGGCAGGGCCCGGCCGGCCGAGGGGGCGTGGCGCTGGGGAGAGGGGCGGCCCCGCCCGGCGTACCTGCAGTCCCGCTCCAGCTCCTTGGACTCGTCGGTGCAGTAGAAAAACTTCCCCTTGAAGAGCTGCACCGCGATGACGGCGAAGATGAACATGAAGAGCATGTAGACGATCAGGATGTTGAGGACGTTCTTCAGGGAGTTCACCACACAGTCAAACACCGCCTGGGGGGCGGAGCCGTGAGCGGCGGGCCCAGGCCCGAGACCACGTGCCCGCCGAGGGGTCTGGACCAGGGACCCGCTGCCCTGTGGGGGAAGCTGCCTGCACTGTCCTCCTCTAGGGAGTCCTGGACTGGACGGGGTGGGCAGGCAGGCGGCGGCACGCCGAGGAGAACCTGGTGCTGGACCAGGGTCAGGCCACCCAGCCAGGCCACGGGCCCACGTGGGAGGAAGGGGCGGGGTGGGGCCGAGGACCTCGCGTGCCCCCGCCCACCAGTGGGAACCAGGACGGGGCAGAACAGCGGCAGTGGCGAGGCCAGTGAGCCAGAGGTGACTCCCGGCTGCTACCACTGCCGGGGCCTCCTCTCAGGGGCTCCCCGGCCAGGAGCTCGGCTCTCCCCGTTCCCCAGTGAACCTCTCCCTGCTGCCCTGGCCCTGGCTCCCGCTGGCTGGGCGCAAAGGCAGATCCGCAGCCGTCTCCCGGGGCCCCGCCCGGCAGCACAGCCCCCGCTCACCCGCCCCAGCGCCTCAGTCACCCCCAGAGCTGCCCCTTCACGCGGGCTCTAAACCGCCTGCCGTCACCCCACATCACTCAGGGCCTCCACGCCCGCGTGCTCCAGCGGCTCCTAACGCTTCACGGCTGCAGTCCTGGAGGAGTGAGCCCAGCCACGCCCGCGCTTCCGGGAACCCGCCCTCCCTGCGTCTCCCTGCGCCCCCGCCTCTCTCGGCAGCCCGTCCCCCTGCACGGTAGCTGCTGCTGAAACACTCTGTCCTGTCGAGCACCCCTGGGCTGAGGAAGAGGAGCCTTAGGGCACCATGGAGAAGACGCCCCCCTCAGGGAGGGCCACAGAGCTGAGAGCCTGTCCCCCACACACGATGCGGGGCCCCCCCAGTGTGGGGCATCCCCTCAGCTCTGCCTGTCCCCACCCCACACAGAAGGCTGCAGGGGACCAGGCCAGTTACACACGTGCACCCCACAGTGCGAGCCTACACGCACACGTGTGCCCACACGCACACACGTGCACACCACCCCCCAGGCCCCACTCCGCACCTTGAGCTTGGGCAGCCGCTTGATGGTCTTGAGCGGCCGCAGCACACGCAGGACCCGTAGGGACTTGATGGTGTTGATGTCTTTCCCTTTGGAGCCTCTAGAAGGGAGAAGCCACCCATGTAGACAGGCAGGGCACACACCTGTGCCCAGGGGACCTGGGGACAGGGCGGCCTTGACTCACAGGCACCACAGGCCAGTGTATCTCCCCCTACAGGCTGCCTGCCAAGGAGTGGACCAGGGCCGGGACCAGGTCAGCAGCACCCGGCGTCCAGGGAGAGCTGAGCTTCCGAACGGGAAGAGACCACCCCCAGACCACATCATTCAGCACTCTCACCCACCCCCACACCAGCTTGCTCCAGACACCACGCCGAGACCCCCAGTAGGAGTAAAGGGGGGACGCCGCTCCAGGACCACAGCCCCAGCCCGGGCTGGCACACACAAGCCCCTCAGCAATGCAGCACCGCGCCCACCACCACGGAGCCTTCTGGAAGGGCTGGCTTCTCCTGCTTTTCACGCCTGGTGGGGGGAGGTAAGGCGCTCACACTACAAGGACGGAGCCTGAGCGCTGGGGAAGGGCCCCTGGCTGACTTTCACGCAAAGGCAGCAGCAACAGAATCTGCCAAGGCTGTGGCGCATGTGGATGAAGCCCATTTTGCTTCTGCCAAAAATGGCCCCTCCCTGCCAGACTTTTGCCATTCTGATGTCCTTGTAGCATGGCAACCGTCTGCTCCTGCATCAGAGAAATCAAAATGGATAAACAGTGGCTGTAAATGAAATAAGCAGTCGGGGCTAGAGGAGACTCCAGACGGTCCCTCGGTTCTTCCTGGCTCCACGGCAAGCGCCACGTGTCGGGTTTTGCATGCCTTTGCCCACCGCAGTGCATTTACTATGACTCAAATTATGTATAGACGTTGGTGGGGAGACTTCCACAAAAGTGCAAAAACAGTAATGCAGGACGATTATAATTGTTATGACTGTGTGTTTACAGTATCACTGGTTCATTAATGCTCTTTCAGATTTAAAGAAATCTTTTCTCTTAAGCTATCAACAATTTGGCAAGATATACCTTTGTGAACAAAGATGAAACATTTACTTTTTCCCCCTACCTGATCGCTCCAGAATTCAGAAAATTCCAATGAGTATTCTCATTTCCATCACAATATATTTATTTGTATAAGTTCAATGAGAATCTGTTCTCATAGCAGGACACACCTGGGAACACTGGCTATATTACCAAGGTATTGCAGGCAAAATCTCATGGTCATGTCCTTGGCTTGGCTTCCTGGCTTTGAATGCTTTTGAGAGTTCAGTCTGAGACTCCTTATGAAAATTTGCAACAAAGCAGTCTTTAAGAGAACTGGAATGATCAGTCACTCTTCTTGCTGCACTTATATAATTAATGAGGCCAAGTTTCATGTACACAAATTAGTTTTACTGTGATTATCTTTGGTAAAAAAGTGGGGGTATTGTAGAGAGAAAAAGATATGTTTGCCCCTTTACAGATATTAGATTCTAATCCTAATAATTGTCTTTGAGGTTTTGTTATATACCCGCAAACTCAGCTGGATCCTGAATTCTTCCAGTTTCCTCAAATATCTGGCTATGACTTACCAAACTAATGTTTCCAATTTTCTCCCACACCTCTGATCTGAAACCAGTCAGAAGAAAGACTGCCCTGAAATCTTGGAAGGGACTGCACCAGGTCCTCCCACTACCCAGATGGCAGTAAACTTCAGGGACTTAAACCCTGGACAAATATTTCACAGCTGCAGAAGCCCCAGCATTCCCTTTCTCTGGTCTGATGCCCTACACTGCTCTCTCAATCCCTGGAGCAGAGACGGGGCAACTGGCCACCGAGAGGCCCTGGGAGAGCCTCCTGAAGGCCAAGCCCCTGCTGGTTTCAGCAGGCTCTGTGCTGGGCAGCTCCCAGGTCCCCAGCGCTGAGGCTGGGGCTGTCTGAGTCCCGCGGCCCTGCCCAGGGCTCTGCCGGGCCAGGCTCGCGGAGGCAAGGACCAGCTGCCTCTGCCGCCCCCCACTCACCTCACCTCACCGGCCACCCCCACGTGATAGAGAGAATCCATTTCTGAGCCTCCCTGGGGGTTGAGGCCCCCCCTCCCTGCCTGCCTTTCCCTTCCCCCGCCCTCTGTGGGAACCCAGAGCCTCAGTCATCCTTCAAAACAAAAGAACCCATCTCATCCTTACAAACGCTGGAGACCGATGAATAGAATTGAGAGGAGTAAAGTAGCTGACATGGAGGTAGACTGCTTCAGCCCACGACGACAGATCATGACTTTACACTTGGATCATGAAACTCTCCTTTTCCTGTCCGTTCCTCCCGTGAAAAGGTCACACTCTCATCTTTATCTCCCAGACCCTTACTCACGGGGTCAGGCTTTCAGACTGCTGGATTTGTCACCAAAGATTCTGATCTATCCCACCTATCTAGACCACATGTGTCTCCACTCACTAGGGGACCCCACCAGCAGCACCCATCTTTGCAAGGCATTTAGGAAGACCCTACTTCAGGCGAGGAGATTCTCTTCCCACATACACTAAACACCTGACGGACCCCTGCCTTAAATGGGTAAGCACAGCAGACGCTGTGAATAACTCCATCACTTAGTTAGGAGTAAATACGCACAAGATGTGATCAGAAACCTCTCCTTAACTCTTGAAGAGGCTGCAGATTCCCCTGCAAATACCCTTAGACTCTCTGACCAAGGCTGGTCCTAATAATAGGATAGCCCTTGGTTCCCTTTAACTGAGCAAGAAGTCATCTGTGCTGTGGCCACCACCACCTGCGGTACCTGGACTGACACTTCTGGGAAAGTTGAAACATCAGTTACAAAAGATCACTGAGCCAGCCACTTGGCTCAATCACGTGACTTCTTCATGGGGTCTTTCTTTGACTGGTTTGGGTCTTAGGGACCATGGCTCCAAAAAACACTTCAAACATTAGGATTTATCCTGCTTATAACGCCCCGATACGCCTGTCATATTCTCTCATCAACTTTAAATACATGTTTGTAGCTGATAATCACCAAGCAAATGGTCTCCAGGCTGACTGAAACGTCAGAAAAGAAGCAAAGCAAATGACCAACGTAAGCATTATGAACCTGGAACTGTGACCTGTGAATGTCGCAGAGATTAAGCAAACACATCATGACCTATGGATACCACAGCAAAGATCAAAGCTGCAAAAACTACATAGCAGGAGCTGCGCGTGCTGCTAAGACCGGTGAATAAAAAGTATCTCCTGCCGTATCAGTAAACAAAGGATGTTGCAGCCATCAAGCCAGCACCTCACAGCCCCTGACAGCCCCGAGGGAACTCAGGATGGAGGCAGGATGCCCCCCAACCTAGCAGTCAGCCACCCCCACCACGGGGCCCCTCAGGAGACTCAGGATGAAAAGCACAGGACACTGGCCCCAGAGAGCTGAGGTGCATATCAAAGGAATGATTTCAATGAGCCCAGACTCTTGCATTTCCCATATAGAGAAAAGCACTAAGTCCCTTAACTTGAGATGTCTGGTTTTCTTTAATTGACAGTATCTTTTGATATTATGACTACGCGGTCTCTGTTGCAAAAACTCCTCTATACCCTGGCTCCCCCCTTGCCTCTTTGGAGCAGTCTCTCAGAGCTACCTGAGATGCTGTGTCCCGGGCTTAAGTCCTCAGTTTTGTCCGCCAAATAAAACGTAACTCTCAACTTCTAGGTTGTGAATTTTTTTTTAGTCGACACACCTAAAATTTTGATCACATCTCTCAGCTGGGCTGACAGTGTGATCAGAAGGGGAGAACTATTAAAAAAAAAAAAAAGAGGAAGGGGAGAGGGAGGGAGAGAAGGAGGAGGAAAATGAAGAAGGAGAAGAAGAAGGAAAAATAAAAAGAAACAAAAGGCCCAAAGTGGAGCCACTTGCCCTCAGGACAGCAACCCAGGACTTAACTGCAGTCTTAGCCTTTTCCAGGAATGGAAGTTCTAGACTTTCCTGGTCAGCACCAGAGAGGTAACCTTGCCTGAAAGAATTCCTTCTTTTCTTTTGTTAATAATCTTGTCCGGCTCCCTTTCTATAAAAGCCTTCCATTTTGTACAGCTTCCATCATGTACAGCCTTTCTAATTACTAGATGGGATGCTGCCTGTTTCCTGAATCCCTTAATGAACCCAATTAGACCTTCAGATTTTAGTCAGTTGAATTTTGTTTTACAACAATAGAGGATCAGAGATGCCAGGCATTTCAGGGAGGTGTTGCGGAAAGAAAAGAGCAGAGAAAGCCCTGTTTCCCGAGGAGACACACATGGGAAAGTGTCTCAGGACGTCCAACAGCCTGGTAGCCGAGGTCACACAGCTCCCAACTCAGAGTGAGCACTGCCCTCCGGGCCCAGGCACCCAACCTCTAGCACTCAGTCAGGATGCCCTATTCACCAAGCAGGGGGGCCACACCCAGCCCCAGCCCCCAACCCGGCCCCCAGAGGTGAGGCAGGGTCGTGTGGCCTGGGGACGTGGCTCCTGGCAGCATGCAGCCCAGATGGTGGAGGGACATGAGCGGAGGTGAGGCATGGTGATGGAACGGCCCACGAGGGGTCACAGCGTGCTGTGATGGGGGGCGGTGTGAGGGGACAGAGGGAAGGCATTACCCCATGAAGCTCCTACCGAGAGTCCAGCAACAGGAGACAAAGAGAAGAGAGTCAGTGACGAGGCCTCCCCGTGGGCTGAGAGATGATCCCCTCCCTCGGCAGTGGCATCCGTTGAGGGTCTTACTTATCTCTGGATCTCCCCCACCACCTCCCCAGAATCTCCGCCCAGCTCCTCCCGAGCCCCCAGCACCTGCCTCACGCCCACCAGCGTGCAGGGCCTTTGGGAGCCAATCCAGGCCCAGCCATGGCAGGGCTGAGTGTGGCTCACGAGGGAGCCACAGAAAACCGCAGAGCACCCCCCGTGGGGAAACACCAGCTGCACCCACCCACGCTGGCTGACCAAGACGTGCAGCCACATCAGGGCACAAAAACTCTTCTGAAGGACCCGAGAGGCAGACCCCGTAGGCAGCGGCCTGCCTATCCAATTTCAGAACCACGGGGTGTTCTCAGACAAACGAGCCTCAAGGTCCTCCCGGCCCCACAGCCCGGCCCCACAGCCCGACCCCAGCAGGGAGGGACTGACTAGAGACGGCCATGGAGGCTGGGGGGGCCTCTTCCTCCTGCATCCCCCACACTCATCACAGCTCTGGGGACTGCAGTCCAGCAAGAGTCAGAGCAGACCTGGGTACTTACGAGAAGGCAAATGCCACCAGGGCCCCACTGACCACAATGAAGTCCAGAATATTCCACAGGTCCCGGAAGTATGCACCAGGGTGCAGCAGCAGTCCCAAATCGATCATCTTTAGGGGAACAACACACTTTAAGGAACAGAATATTTCAGAAAAGAAAGGCAAGCCAGAGCCCAGAGACATGTGGTTAGGAGAAGGATGCCACTTCATCTCACATCCCATCAGGAGAGGGGTCACAGCTCAGGTCACATCCTGTCAGGACAGGGGTCACAGCTCAGGTCACATCCTGTCAGGACAGGGGTCACAGCTCAGGTCACATCCTGTCAGGGGAGGGCTCACAGCTCAGGTCACGTCCTGTCAGGGGAGGGCTCACAGCTCAGGTCATGCCCCTCAGGGGAAAAGTCACAGGTCAGGTCATGTCCTGTCCGGGCAGGGGTCACAGCTCAGGTCACATCCTGTCAGGACAGGGGTCACAGCTCAGGTCACGTCCTGTCAGGACAGAGGTCACAGCTCAGGTCACGTACTGTCAGGGCAGGGGTCACAGCTCAGGTCATGTCCTGTCATGACAGGGGTCACAGCTCAGGTCATATCATGTCGGCGGAGGGGTCACAGCTCAGGTCACGTCCTGTCAGGACAGGGGTCACAGCTCAGGTCACGTCCTGTCAGGGGAAAGGTCACAGCTCAGGTCAAGCCCCTCAGGGGAAAGGTCACAGCTCAGGTCACGCCTCTCCGTGAGGGGACACAGCTCAGGTAATGGCCTCTTAGATCCTCAAAAGGCGTTTGGATCTCCACGCCTTTGACCCTAGTGACCCAGCATGGTCATTACTGGCTGAGATGCTGCCTGGGCCCCCAGCTCCTTGGAGCCTGAGTGAGACTCCCGTCTGTCACCGGGCTGCAGGCACACACTGCCCGGAGCGCGCCACCTGCCAGACCCTCGGAGTGTCAGCCCCGTGTGGCAGGAGGAAGAGCTGGTGGCTTCTGCCCCTCCTGCAGCAGCACCTTAATGTCTCTGGGCCACAGTGGCCTCGTTTGTAAAATGCAATGATAACACCTCCCCCAGGAATTGGCAAGAGGAGCAAAGAGGGCACCCGTGTGCACAGGAGCCACCCTGAGCCAGCACGCGGGCACCACCCCCAGCTGGGCCGCACGCGCACCTGTGTGGACGCACACAGGCCACTTGGCAACTCCTAGAGAAGGAACGAAGGTCAAACAACACGGTCGTTCTCCGTCCACGATCAAACACGAGTGAGTCCTCTACGCCCATCTGCCATGATCTCTGGGCCTCGAGGGCACTGCCCTGTCCCCACTCTCCTTCCTCCGGCCGAGGGTCGGCCTCCCCCTCTGCTGAGACAGCCCCGCGTGGGCTGGGCTCACACCCCACAGTAAGGAAAGCCTGAGCCCCTAGGCGAGCAGGGTCTCCGCCAGCGGGTCCTGGAGGCCAGGACCAGCCCTCGGGAACCCTTCTAAGGTTGACGTAATGCTGTGGCGAATCCTCAACACACGTGGCCTCGTGCCTCCACAAGACACAACCTCCACACGCGGGCTCGTGTCCCCTCACGTCACCACGCACGTGCGCACGCCTCCGCCTCAGCCATGACGGGGCTGAGCAAAGCCCCAAGGTCGCCAGGGCAACCACGCATCTCACCTTTATCACCATCTCAAAGGTGAAGACGCCTGTGAAGATGTAGTCCATGTACTTCAGCACCTGGAACCAAAAGGAAAGGCTTCTTTCAAAGGCGAGGCTGGAAGCACGAGCCAGGCCAGCTCAACAGCCCTGTTTTCCTCCAGGAGCCTGAAGAGACAACCTGTCGGCCTGCAGCCTGTGGCAGGGTCGCGGGGAGGGGAGGGGAAGGCAGGGGTGGCTTGGCCAGTGTCCCCGCGGGGGCATCCCCTGCAACAGTGGCCCTCGCTCCCATCCCGGGCACGTCCGCGCTCTTCTGTGTCCCCAGACCTTCAGTCCCACCCGCTGACGGGCAGACAGGACCCTGGTAGCACCAGCGCCCCCACGGCCCGGCAGCAGCACTCACGTTGTTCCTGGGCGAGTCTGTCTGCACAGGGTCCTCAGCGGCCAGGGCAATGCTGCTCAGGGCAATGACCACGAGAATGACCATCTCAAAGTACCGCATGGTCACAATGTAATGGCAGAAGCGGCGGAGCCTGGAAGGCAACGCACGGGTCAGCGAAGGGCCACCGCGGGCTGGGCCGGCCCCTCCCCACAGGAAGAGCAGAGTTCTGCTGAGTGTCCCTGTGGTCGGGAGATGACGGCCAGGTGACGGACGGGGACGAGATTCCTGGGAGCGCAGCGGGAAGGCGGCAGAACCCTGGGCAGGGCCAGCCCACCATGACTCGCAGGCCAGGTTGGTCCGGCCTGTCCAGTACATAAAGCTCCCCTGGGGCCCAGCCAGGCCTGCTCGTCTACCTGCTGTGGGGCTGCCGTGCCCTGGACAGGCTTCCAGCTCTGCTGTGGGTCGGGGGGGAAGAGGCCAAGCACCAAGAGTCTGGTGGAGAGCAGGAGCCTCTCGAGCCCCAGCGCTGGGCGCACCCCCCTCGTCTGAGCTGCGTGTGCACATCTGCCCTGCGGTCACCTGTCCGCCTCCACTCACCCGTCGGCACCACTGACCACTACTCTGCTCTGCTCAGGCACATTCTGGACTGGGACACAGTGGCGAAGAAGACACCAGCAAACAGTGTAGACATAAACCAACAGCAGATGTTCAGATGTTGACAAACGCTGTAACACAGCAGGGGACAGTGACCAGGAGGGCAGCAAAGGCCCCTCGGGGAAGTGAAGCCGATCCTGAGTGACGAGCACACAAGGCAGACGTCGCTCCTGCCACCTCGAGGGACGTGCTCGTGGGGACCCCCTCCTGCCTCTGCTGGCTCGCCCACCACCCACCAGCCCCTCCAACCTGCTCCTCTCGCCAACACTGCGTGTTCCCAAGGATACCCACGTCCCTCTGTCCCTGGAAGGGACTGCGCTTTCTGCCTGTCTCCTCCTCGTCCCGACCGCCACTGTCCAGCTCCAGCCCCCACGCTGCCCAGAGCCGCCCCTCTGAGACCCCCAAGTGACCTGCTGGCACTCCTCCCTCCTAACGGAGACACTTTTCCTGCTGCCTCCCTGACGCTTCATCTCAGGGCCTCTTCCATCCCACCCCTCTTTCCTTCTAATCAACAGCTGCCAGTCCACCTCGTGGCTGAGTTTCCACCCTCGCTCAGTCCCCCAAGTGCCCCGGCCACATGCCACCCGCCAGCCGCCCCAGGCTCTGCAGGGTCTGTGCTCGCTGCCCCCCGGCTTGGCCGGGCCACCAGCCATCATCCTTCACATCTCCATCCCATTCCACATCTAATTTGCCATCAATCCTGCAGATTCTGCCTCCGAAGTGTCTCCCTGAGCGACTCACTCCCCAGCTCCTTCATTCTGACTACCCTCATCAGATCACCACCATCTCTCTGGGAAACCGTGACCACCTACTAAGCGGTCTTCCTGTCTCATCTCCAGTCTTCCCGCCAAAGGGCTCTGCTAAGTGCAGCCTAACCGAGTCACCACTCACCCCCAACTGTTCACAACCTCTCAAGCTTCTCAGGGCTCTCGGTGTCACTTCCACTTCTCCACAGAACACACAACAGCTCTGTCTACCTCTGTGCTTTTCCACCCAACTGCCTTCAGCTGTTCTAGGCCTGATGTCTTGTACGTCTGGACCACTGTATGTTCTCTCTGCCCTCCAAGAATACTGGTTCCTCCTTCTTAAACTCTTTACCCTTTAGGCTTCAACTGAGGTCTCTCACGTCCTCCAGGAAGGCTCCCCTGACTACCCGCACTTGCTCCCAGACACCAGATCTCCCTGGTTTGCCTTCCCACACTGGACTCACCTGACAACGCCACCTGGTCGGTGCTGGAGGCAGGGGCCATATCTGTCTCTACCGCCATCCTCCTCCCAACCCCTAGCAGAGTAAGCTCCCCACAGATGTGCGCTGAATGGAGGAACACAGGGAGCATGGGTGACGGGGGGGCTGGTGGAGCGACGGCTGGATGACCAAGGGCAGAGGGACTGACCGGACACGTGGGTAGTGGACGGAGCACAACCTAGACCCCGCTGCGCCGCCCCCTCGGCCACGTGGTTCCGCCTGTGCCTCCGCCTGGCGGGCTGTCCCTCCACCCCCACGTCTCTGTCCCCGTCCCACGTCACGCCAGCAGCCGCCCCCGTCGGCAGCGCCCGTCCCCGCTTTATGCTTCCTCTTAGCCCCCCCCGCCGCGCAGCAGTCACGTGCCCTCCCCAACGTCCTGTCCGCCGTCTGCCTCGCCACGCGCTCGGAAGCTCAGTGAGGACGGGGACCTTGTCTGCTCTGCTCATTACTATGTACTCCCAGCACCCAGAACGCTGTCTGGCCCGTGAATATCGGCTGAGGTAACGAAGGCAGCTGGACCGCTGAGGGGATGAGACTCACGGTGGCGTAAGCAGAGGGGAGAAAACGTGGACAGACATGTGAGTGACGGTGACACACCCGCGAGCTCTGATGGGCGTTGGGCAGAGGGCGGCACGTATGCATGATGGGTGTAAACTGGGCGCACGTGTGCAGAGGTGAACGAAGGCTGCAGTGGAGGTGAAGGGCAAGGCCCTGGGACCGACTGTGTGGGTTCAAATCCCAGCTCTGCCACCAAGATGGACGGGCTGTGTGTCTGGACACTGGCCTTCCCTGTGGCTCTGTGTCCTCATCTGCAAAGTGAGGTGACAGCAGCGTGTGCTCTGTGGGGTGCTGCGATGGGCGATGCACATAAAGGGCTGGGTCACGTCTAACACAGGCTGCTCGCGTATGCACGTGAACCGTGGGCCGTGGACGCGAGCACAGCACAGGACGTGGGCCGATGACAAGACTCACAGGTTGGTGGGGCTCAGGCAGAACATGGAGCTGTACGGGACGATGGGCCGGGGACCGCTCCTCCTCACGTCATCAGCTTCCACCTCCTTCTTCCCTTCGGCTTGGCTTTCCAGGTCCACATTGCCACCTACAAGGACACGAGGCCACCAAGTGAGGGGTGTGGCCCATACACCCACATCATGCAGGTCTCCCCGGGCGACAGACACTCTCCCAGCTCCAATTCCAAAGGTCTTTGTGGACCCGCCCAAGGAACGGCACACGGCCAAGAACACAGCTTCACCCAATACCCCCTCCGACCCGTCAGGCCACCACTGAGGCGAGCAAGGGCACGGCTGCGCCAGCACTGAAGATCTGGGCCGTCTGCCGCAGAGACCCAGAGGCCCTTCCTCACCTCTCCCTCCACCAGGGTCGCTGGGGGAGCAGCACAAAGTCTGGTGGGCGTCCCTGTCTGTGGACGCCTCTGCCTCCCTAGGGGCCATTCATCTAGATATTCTAAGAACATCAGAGCCGCCTTCAGCCCCAGAGACCAGGGCCAGTAGGCTTCCCTTTCCCCATCCCAGTTCAGGGCGCACCCCCTCGAGAAAAGCATCCCGGGCTGCCAGGTGAGAGCTCCCACTGCCCTGCAGAGATTTCAGGCAGGGCCCGCAGCGCAGCAAGGAGGGGCCGGCCTGGCCTGTAGCCACTCTCCTGAACCTGCCGGTCAGGCCTGACCCGCCGCACAGGGACCTCAGAGGACGCTGACCCGGGGAGGACGCAGCACGGCCGTTGCCGTCGTCCACACACTCCCTCGGACCTGCTTGGCCCTTGCTCTTCACTCCTTACCGCCCGCCCCCCTGCCCCGAGGCCCATCCTCTGTGCTCTCAGCACGCCCTCCCCTACTTGGCACCCACTAAACAAACGCGCCAGGGTCAAAATGGCTGTGACCATTGTTCTTTTTAAGTAGATTTTGCTCTTCGTGCATAGTATGTTTCTCACAACAGTGTTTCATTTTTAACTATCCTAATGCACGCTTCCATTCTTGCAGGTAACAGTTCCCGAGACCCCAGGGACGCCAGGGAGCGAGGGCAGACGCGGAGCCAGTGCTCACTGTCCACCTCACTTTTACTTCTTGGAAGAAGCGTAAGGGCAGAAATGAGGATGGTTCCCTCCAGCCCACGTGAAGACAAAGGCTCCAAGCTGCTCCGCCCACTGCTGGCCATTCTGAAGTCCTGCAGAGAACGGCCGGCCCAGAGAAGACAGCCATGAGCTGAATGTGAGACCGGCTCAAGCCGCAGCAGCTACGACGCGTCCTAGACTGTCAGCTGCCACCACTCGGCACCATTCCGTTCCCAGCTGAAGGCATTAATTATATCATCCTCTAAGAAAGCAACTGGGCAATTCGCATTTAAAGCCCTAAACAATTCTGTCTATTGATTTAATTTGTACAAAATTATCTCTTAAGGAAATCAAGCATGCACGCAAACATCTGTATCACAAAGGTGTTTGTTATAAGTTCTTTTACAATAACAAAAACTATGAAACGTATAACCAAAGGAGATCGACTAAGTGTACAATATTTATAGGAAGCATCATACTACGAGTATTAAATATGGTTACAAATAGTTTAAACGACAAAAAAAGAAGCTTATGATAAGTCTAAAAAATAAAAAACAAGACAGGCTACACACCTGTATATCCCAGATGGGCTCAACTATGAAAAATAACATATACAGGGAGAGAAAAAACACCAAAATAACGGTAACTGTGGGGATCTCTGAAAGGCTTTCTGATTATAATTTTAATTCTCTTCACTATACTTTTAACACCAAAAAATTTTTTTTTCTGTGATGAGCATGTGTAACTTTTAAGTTAAGAAACATTATTTTAAAACTACAGCTTTTCAGACTCTTCCACAATAACAATTAAGCAAACCCAAGGACAAATAAACTGGGAAAAAAAGAACCCACATACACTAAATGAAGAATTTTTCTGCTCAAAAGAAGTGGAACAAAGATATCAGAGCCTGGATGGAAATACTTCTGAAACAGATTCACTACTACAACAACAACAACAACAGAAATCATCAATTAAGTCAAAACAGAGCAGGAATAAAGGGAGAGGGTCAAAAGGAGAACTACAACAGACTAAGGAAATTCACTGTTGGAAGCAGGTTATTTAAAACAAAAAAAGACTTGACAGTAACAAAAATTAATTCATTGAAACAGAAGACAACCAAGCCAGATGGCCAGATATGGGGGGAAGGGGGTCGTGGATAAAGAAAGGAACAGAACGTTCGCTGAAAACAACCATGTGCCGGGCTGGTCCAGGCACTTACTGGCATGTATTATTACCTCCAGTTTTCAGATTAAGAAACTGAGGCTGAACTGAGGAGTGATGCTCCAGGGACACAACCGACCACGGTGGGGAGGAGGCAGGATGCTGAGGGAGGCACCACATTAACCTGCTCCCTGCAGGGGCTGAAGGGGGTCCAGACGGGTGGTGCACTGGGCTTCCAGGAAAGCACAGGAAGTCCTCTCTGACAAGAACATTCCTGGTCTGGCCCACAGAATCCCCACCGACCAAGGCAGCCGTTTCCAACTTCGAGAGAACTTAAGCCCAGTCCCAAGACATCCACCACGTACAAAGAATTCCTGTCCTATAGCTTATGTATCATCCTTGGGAGAATATAAAGCAGCCAAACAATTCTTTTCCTGTAGGGCTTAATTATCTCACAAAGCCCACTTCAGAGAGGGTGGATTATGATCAATCATATACAAACTCAAAATAAAAAACATCAGCAAATATACAAGGACCAGCAAACAAACATCACTCCCATGCATGGAAGGTAAAAGACGGCAGACACAAATAACAGATGTATACCCCCAATGCAATTCAGATATAAGTACCTTTAGATGAGGACTATAAAAAACTAAATATAAATATGTAACGAAATAAAAAATGAGCCTTTTAAAAACGAACAAGCAATAGAAGTCTATAAAATTGGCCCAGCATTTCCACGGCCTATGACAGAGAGGCCAAAGGACTCATCCTCCTACTAAAAACAACTATAAAAGCCGCACAAAATACGGAACTGTTTAAAGGCACAGGGAACCAGCTCCCACGGACAGAACCCGAGAAGCTGCAATCCTTGGGAGAAAGGAGGCACTGAGGCAACCCCTCTGCACCTGGGGCCATTTTCCTACGTGTAGAAGCAGAAAGCAACACCCCTACTGGCAGGAGGCGTAAAAGACAGGAGTTGGAGGATGACACAGTGTCTGGGGATGAGGGGCAAAGCCCCAGAGAGGAGAGGAGGGCAGGGACGTGAGTCCCTCTGTTAATCCCAGTTAACCCCCCTGCAGTGACTGCTGCACACGTGCAAGACGAGGCTGGTCTCTGACCGAAGCAAAGGGCCTCGAGGAGGAGGCAGGGCTGAAGACTTGACAGTGGGTGCAAATGCAAACAGAAATCTAACTTTGCTCTCGTTTTGCACTCAGATGGTTCTCGTTTTTGTTAGTGTTCTAGTTAAAGAGCTGCACGTCTTGAATAATTGGCTCTTAACCTTATTTTTTCTACAAGGCCTGTTATTTTCAATGCATGGCATTTTCAGAAATATATATTTACTGTTACAGCAGGAAGGTCTGTACTTTAGGAAGATAGAAAATGATATTAAAAGAAAGCAGGCGATGTAAGAAACTGGGAAATAAATAAATAAATAAACACAGTCTCTATAAAGTTGTTGGGAAGGAAGAAAATTTTCCTCTACGTTCCTACGTTCTTCTGATTGGCCTAAGAATTAAATTGACATGAGACAGATCAACAGGAGAAAATCAAATTTAACTTCGTACATACGGGAACCACACATATGTGAGAGGTTCAGACAGAAAACTGAAATGAGGTATATACACCACCCTAAGCTAAGGAATGGGATAGGGGCCTGGGGTTTCTTAGGGAAGGAGCGTCATTTACAGGACAATACAAAAAAAGAGGAGATTTTTGGTAACTAGATGTTTGCCCTGCCATACAGATGGGGCCACTTAGATAACATTTATCTCTGGTAATAACTCTTTCCTGGGAAAAATCCCCAATTTAAATTCTAGGTAGTGAAAGGAGGGCCGGTTGCTTCTCTTAAACCCACAGGAACTGCCTTTGGCTCAAAATAATTCTCATGCAAAAGTGACGCAATTTGGGCAGGCTCATCCTGAATGCCCACAAAGGCAAAAGAACAGCGATATCTATTTTGTGGGGGAGAAAAGGACTAAAATGCTGCATGCTCACAAGGAAGCTGGGAGAAGTGTGACTGCAGCTGCTGTTCTAAGATCTTAGAACTTAATAAAATAACGATAGATTTTGTTATGCATGCATGATAGAATTACAAGGATAACCACTTTTAAAAAAAAAGAAAAAAAGAAAAAGAATTAACTAGTAGAGAGGAAAAGGTGACACAAAGGCAAATAACCAATTATTCAAAACTAAAAAGGAAGGAAAGGAGGAAAACACATAGGAAAAATGGAACAAATGTCACAAGTTCAAGTAAACTAATAATCTCGATACACGCAAGCAGATAGAACCTGGCTACTGACACAGATTGTCCGTGTGGAATTTTTAAAAATACAGTTATATGTAGTTTCCAAGAGACAAGCCTAAAATCAAGGCCACATAAAGGCTGGAAGTCAAAAAAAATGAAAAGATACACCTGGCAAACGTTCATTTAAAAAAACAAAATAAAACAAATCTCAGGTATATATTCACATCGGAAAAATATGATAGAAGAAAAAATCATTATTAGAGCTAAAGAGGGTCAGCACAAGATGACAAACAGTTAAGCCCCAGTAAGACACAGCAATTTTAAATATATTTAAAGTGGCTTAACCTATAGAAAGCCAACATATATTTTAAGAGGAGATTTTTTTGAAAAAGAGAAATAAAAGAAAAAGCCTAATAAAAGAGCTTCAGAAACACACAGTTACTATTTTAGAAATATATACAATAGTACTTGGTCATTTGTTGGAATGTTTCCTACATTGAGCTGTATGTTTCAAACTATTCAAAATAACTACATTAAATATAGAAACTTACACACACACACACACACACACGCACGCACACACACAAAGCAAAAGCTGACAGATCTACAGAAAGAAATTTTAATGCACCCTCTCTTAATTATCAGTGGGTCAGACTGGCAAAATATTAGTGAATATATAGAATATTTAGCAACACAACTGACAAACTTGATTTAGCAGACAAATATAAAAAGCCTAGTGTTCCCCAAATCAGAGAAAACATATTCGTCTTAAGCACACGCAGAACAGCAGTCGACCACATGCTAAGGCATAAATCAGGCGTCTCAGAGACCCTCATGCAGGTCGTGTCCTCTAGTCACAGTACAATTAAGCTGCAATTTAAGGCAATAATCAGAAACCGAAAGATTAATTAAGATTTAAATTTTACAATTGGAAGTTGAAAAACAGACTTTAAATAGTTCATGGTTCAAAAATTATGTATCAAAGCCAGTATAAATGTGTCTACATAGAAAAGAGCAGAAAAATTACTTAGAATAAGAGCGTCTGTTTGGCAACTCTGGCTGGACACAAAATCAAAGGACAAAAACGGCTAGCATTTCTATATGGTGGGAGCAAAATATTAAAAAAATTTTTTTAAAACAATACTATTTTAAAAACACAGTAATTAAAAAGGGAAAAAGAAGGAATTTGGGGCAGCGAAACTGCTCTGTATGATAGAGTAATGACACACGTCGTTATACATTTGTCCAAACCTGTAGAATGTGTACCACTGAGAGTGAGCCCTACTGTGAACTATGGCCTTTGGGTGACAACGACGTGTTGGTGGAGGCTCATTGACTGTAACAAGTGTACCATCGGGTGGGGGATGCTGACGGTGGGGGAGGCCGTGTGTGTGCAGGGGCAGAGAGTATACAGCAAATCTCTGTACTTTCCACTTAATTTTACTTTGAAACTAAAACTGCTCTAAACAAAAAAGACAAAAATACAAATTTTTCAGGGTAACAGAAAAGAGATACAAATATAAAATCTAAGTAGGTAGGTAAAAATCCTATAATCTTACATTTGAGTTACAAATGCCAAGAGAATACATGGTATATTTTTCTTTTTTAAAAAGAAAGAAAAACGTCCTGAAAAGCCTGAAAGCAGTAAAAATCTACTAGCAAGACCACATTGGTAAGTAACACCATTTCCCATCAGAGGAACCACAGCATCTCAGATCAGGTTCTACAGAAGCAGACCACGGGACGCGGGTCCATGTGCAAGTGACTGATTGAGAACGACTCCTAAATGGAACTGGAAGGGAGCAGGAAGGCAGACCAGGGCAGAGAAGGCGGCCAAGGGAGGGGCAGCTCCAGATAAAGTCCTGCAACAGCATCCGCTGCTCCTTTGGGGGCCGTGGGGTCTGAGCTAGGCCTCAAAGGTGTGGAACCTGAAGCCAGAGGGCTGGGCTTTCACCCTGCTGCACTCCTGCCCCGGAGAGGGCCACCTGGGGGCACCAACCCTCAGGGACTTCCCCCTTCCATCCCCCACGCGTTGGGAAGCACCTCCAGTGGTCAAGGGCAGCTCTCTGAAGAGCAGCTGAAGGTGAGGCCACTAGAGACGAAAGGACCCTGAAGGAAGGGAAGGGAGATCTGGAAGAACAGCAGGTGTCCAGGACACAGGTCTCCTTGGAGAATTGGCCAATTCCAGGTCTGGGCAGGAAAGGTACACAATGACCCTGGAACATTTTGTCACAGATGAAACAGGAAGCTGTCAAAGACCACAACAGGCTGTGACAAGGTGAAAGAGCCAACTTTAAGGGATGCCCACTGTCCAGAGACAGGACCATTTGAGCATCAGAACTAACCGTGAGTCCAAAGGACTAAAACACACCAAACACGTTAAAATCCAAAGAGTCATAAAAATAATTTTGTTAAAGCTCTCAATGACGGTATTTGGAGTTCCCAGTGTACAGCCTTGCTATTTTGAAAACTCATACATAGAGGGACAGAATTAAGTGTGTATCTTGCTAATACAAATACAAACCGTGTTTCAGGGTAACCGAAGAGTTGATGAGGGAAGTTCTTCCTTACAGAAAGCATCAGAATAATTAATGCAGTAAGCAGGACAGAATTACAAATTCACAACTGTGAAGCCAAATGAGATCACAGATCTGGGTGGCAGCCATCAGCTGGATCACCAGCGGAAAGGCTGGCGGAGAACTTTACAGTGCAGGGGTCGCACTGCACCCCCTACCCCACCTCAACCCTGCCCAAAGGAAAACACGAGACGTTCTGTGCTCCTAATGGAGCGTGAGAGGGCGCGCACAGCCCCACAGCCGCCTACCAAGCGTCCGCAAAGAGCGTGATCTGATCACAGTCAAGGTCTGACAAGTTCACACACGGGGCGAGGGGAGCTGGCAAGGTCTGGGGACTTTTTTCTTTTCTTTTCTTTTTTCGTTGTCACAACTACAGGGTGGTGCTTCTGGCATCCAGAGGGAAAAGGTCAGGGATGCGGCTAAACATCTTTCTTTTTTTAAAATTTATTTTAATAAATTTTATTGATTGATGGATTGGCTGCATTGGGTCTTCGTTGCTGCGCAGGGGCTTTCTCTAGTTGTGGCGAGCACGCACTACTCTTCATTGTGGTGCGCAGGCTTCTCATTGTTGTGGCTTCTCTTGTTGCAGAGCACGGGCTCTAGGCGTGTGGGCTTTGGCAGTTGTGGCACATGGGGTGCCACTACTTGTGGAGCACAGGCTCTAGAGCGCAGGCTCAGTAGTTGTGGTGCATCAGCTTAGCTGCTCGGCGGCATGTGGGATCTTCCCAGCCCAGGGCTCGAACCGGTGTCCCCGGCACTGGCAGGCCAATTCTTAACCACTGCGTCACGAGGGAAGGCCCTGCTTAACATCTTAAAATGCACCAGCCGCCGCCACCGCCACCACCACCACGTCAACAGTGCCAAGGCTCAGCAGGCCTGTTTCAGATCTAATTGCCAGTTAGCAGGAGATACTGAGGGGAGAGAAATGTGCTCAACGACACCATGATGCGATCCACCAAATCCAGAACCCGCACGCACAAAACAGTCAGAGTGAAACAGACGCTGACAGGTTATGTCACATGAGCAACACTTGTCTGGATCCTGACTCAAACAGATCAATTGTAAAAAGTTATTTTTGAGCTAACTGGTAAAATTTGAACTTGGGATCGGTATTAGATAATACTAAGAAATTGTTATCAATTGTGCCAGGTGTAATAATGCTACTGTGGTTGTTAAATCCTTACTTGTTAGAGACGCTTACAGACCCCAGTTACTCCTGAAGTGATTAAAAGGAAAAAAAGGAGACATACAAGTGAAACATGATTGGCAAAGTGCAGATAATTTCTTTGAGGGTGAGTGGCAGCAAATGGGGGTTCATTATACTTGTGTCTCTACTTTCAATGTTTCAATTTTCCATAATAAAAAGGGTTTTACCTAAGCAGCCACAGAGAGAGAGAGAGAGCCAGCAAAGGAACAATTTGGACTAGTGATTAGCTTCTCAACAGAAACAACAGGAGGCAGGAGACAGTGGAATAGTCTTAAAATGCAGAGAGGAAATAAGTAACCAACCAGAATTCTATACAAATTGAAACTACTTTCACAAACAACTTCAAAAAAGATTTTTCAGGCAAATTAAGAGAATTTACCACCATCAAACCTCACTAAAAGAAACTAGGAAAGATATCCATCATGCAGAAGGAAAAAAAAGCCACCAGGGATGATCTGAAATGCAAAGAGTGATAAAATACAAGAAAAAAATGAAATCAACAGAAAAAATTTTTTTAACAAATAAAGAAACCTCTGCCATTTGGGAGTTCAAAACTGTACTTACAAATAACTAATGGATCAAATAAGAAACCATAATGAAACTTTAGAACTAAAAAATATGGTGTTTCATAACTTGTAAGATAAAACTACAATAATTCTTAGAGTGAAAGTTAAAGCCTTAAACACCCTAGCAAAGTAGAAAGGCTTGTGTCAGAGCTGAGTATTCAACTAATAAATAGGGAAAGAGGCAACCATAAAGACAAAGAAAGCAAAAGGTGGGGACGTGTGTATAAATACAGCTGATCCACTCTGGTGCACCTCAGAAACTGGCACAGCAGCGTAAAGCAATTATATTCCAATAAAGAGCTTAAAACAAAAACAAAAACAAACAAAAAAGAATAGACTTGCATGCAATCATACACACATATGCTTTTGGATGTATAAATACATAAAGGTTATCCAGGAGATTAAAAAAAAAAAAAAGGCAAAAGAAAGGAAATAATAAATAAGAACATAAATTAATGAAACTAAAAAGAGACAACAGAGAAGCTCAAGAAAGCCAAAGTTGAGACTTTAGCAGTCTGTTAAAACTGACAAACTTTTAGGGGAAAAAAGAGTTTATCAAGGGAAGGAGAGAAGGAGGAAAGAAAGAAGGGAGCGAAGGATGGAAAGAAGAAAAGAAGGAAGGAAATTAAAAATGCAATATCGAGGCAGGAGACAGATGGGCCCCCAAGGCAAACAGTCTGAGTTCGTTCCCTGCGGACCCACCGATACTCTGAGACAGGAACAGCAGGACAATTGGGAGAGGAGGCTGGGCCCTGCCCAGAGAGAAGATAAGAGACCACACATTCCTCATTCTCGAAGTCAGCAGACCTCCCCCGACCACACATGTGCAGAAAGCCTCCTTGGAGGTCAAAAGGGGAGTAATGCCAAGTGGCCAAATCTACCCACAGGCCTCTTCAGTGGAACCCATCTTGGCTAAGAGATGCGCACACACACGTGGGAAAATCCTCAGATACAACAAATACGGGCTCTGAACCAGGCACATCAGAATGATTGGTCAAAGGAAACACGGAAGAGATGCCCCATATAAGTGATTCAAACTGCCGTGAGGGCGTGCCCGTGTGCCTACCCACACGTATTCGGCTCCTTTTCTTTCTCCTGATAAATACTTTACTTGTTTCGCTACCTTCCGTCTTTGTGGGAACTCTTTTCTGCAAAGCCGTAGGGCCAGGGCCTTGTCACTGACCACTGGTCTAGTGACTAGTGCTCTCACCACCGCTACCCGACCTCAATCACTGACCGGGAGCTGAAACCCCGCTTCAAGCCCCTGTGGGCTGAGGTCACCCGAGATCAATATGGCCGTAACTACAAGTCCAGAAGAAACTAAAAAGGCAAGAGGCCGGCTCCCACAGATAACGCAGTCACCCACACTCAGATTTCTCCCTACGTGCTCCATAACCCACATGGTCAATAAGGAGAGGTGATAATTCATCCGCAGTCCATGCCTACAGCGTATGGGAAATAAGAAAACTACAAACTTGAATCTACACGTGCCTGGAAAACAAACCTCAGACCTGCAGAATCAGGCAGGGGCTGTGTGGGGAGGGTCCTGGTGATGCTGGCACACGGACATCAACTTGTTCACCCACAGGAGAGAAGCGCACCCCCCAAGCAGGGAAATACTGAGAACAGGTGTGAGACCCGCTGGGTCAGGGCACTGCTTCTAGGGACTTGAAAGGAAGGGACTGGAAAGTACGAGGCACTGGTGGTGGCAACCTTGAAAAGACAGTAAGAAACGCGACGTCAGTGGCTCAGTGACGGAGGGAAAGAAGAAACCAGTGTCTGAGGTCCAGGGTCCTCCAGAGATAGGATTTCATCATAGAATCAGGACTAGATAACACTCCCCACTAGGTACCACTGGAAAAAGAAACTGGGTTTCACCGTACTAATATAAGAAGTTGTTCTTGAACTAGAAATCAAGTGAGCTGCCCAAACCCCTCCCCTACTCTTCACAAAATCACATGTAATTTTTGGTCCAAGAAACTGTAAGATACTTCCTCATTACCAGAAAAATGAACCCAACATCCACACAAAGCTTCTACATAAGAACACAGAAAGTAACGGTGAAAACGTTTCAGGTAATAAAAATACTTCACAAAAATACAACTGCCAAGCAGAGGAAAACTGTTACACACCTTTCCAACACGAATTAAATATAATTAAACTAACAGTTGTTGATAAGGGAAAAAACGCCACAAAAGAGTCAAAGGCTCACAATAAAACTGGATGGACAACTCGGTGATGCGGATACCAAGCAGGGCCCTGTGCGGCTCCTCGGCACAAAGCCTTTCCGTGGCCCCTATTTCTCTGATTACAGGAAAGCAGCCTGCATTCAGCCTCCAGGACCTTCCCTGAGTTCCAGTGGGCAGATGCAAGCAGGTGTTCATTCGTGAAGGGAGGGGCTGCACGAGACCCAGGAGAAACAGGCAAGAGCAGCCTCGGGGCAGGTCCTGTTGCCCCAGCAACAATACACACAGCAATATCTTTGAGCTATTGTGCAGACGTTGAAACCCCCTCCAGGTGCGCGAAGTGAATGATGAAGGAGGGTTCGCTGCCCACACGCATGGAGACCCCGGACCAGCTGGACCTGAAGGCGGAGGATGCTGACTCCTTCTACCTCACCACCGACCCATCAGTAGAATGCGGCACTGTGACTGTCTTGATCCTGATCGCCCACCCCGGCCACGCGCCCCGACTATAGGCCCTCTGTCTGTTCCCCAGGGAGGGGGGCACCGTTCCTGAGGCGCTAGCCACCATGTTCCCCCTTTGCCTGGCAAAGCAGTAAAGCAACTCCTTTCTACTCCTCCAAAGCGCTGTCTCCGTATTTCTACTTGGCGTCGGTGAACAGAGGCCAGGTTTTTCTCGGCAACAATGTGAAATGAGAGCTCACCGAACTTATGAGAGAAATTGAAGAAGAAAAAAAAGGACTAAACCACCTGAGAAATAAAGTTAATGAGAAAAACAAAACCATCTTATAAATCACAAGGAGATAACAGATAAGTCCAAGGGAAAATAGATATGACTGAAATTATAGCAAGGGAAAAAGAATGTAAGAGAGAAATGAGCCAAGAGAAAAAAATATGAAATAAGGAACAAGTTTTCAAAAGGGTAAGAGAGAAATTCATACAGAAGATACACAAGGGAGAGTCAACATTTGTATAACTGGAAATGTCTGAAAAACAAAAATAAAACAATGTAATAGAACTACCATTTAAAACTGTAATCCCAGAAAAAAACTGAAATGATATAACATCTTTCAACTGATTTTTGACAAAAGTACCAAAGTAATTCTATGGAAAAGGACAGACTCTTCTAAAAACAGTAATGGAACAAATGGACATCTGTGCTGGTGGTGGTGCAGAATAAGAACTTCAACCCTTACCTCATGCCATATATAAAACTTAACTGGGGCTTCCTAGGTGGCGCAGTGGTTGAGAATCCACCTGCCAATGAAGGGGACACAGGTTCGATCCCTGCTCCAGGAAGATCCCACATGCCGCGGGGCAACGAAGCCCATGCGCCACAACGACTGAGCCTGCGCTCTACAGCCCGTGAGCCACAACTATCGAGCCCACGTGCTGCAACGACTGAAGCCCACGCACCTAGAGCCCGTGCTCCGCAACAACAGAAGCCACGGCAATGAGGAGCCCGCGCATCACAATGAAGAGTAGCCCCCACTCACCGCAACTAAAAAAAAAAGCCCGCGCACAGCAAAAAAGACCCAACACAGCCAATAAAATACATAAATAAATACATAATAAATAAATAAATAATTAACTGAAGACTTCAGCCTCTGGAAAGATGGAATGGAAGTACTTTCTTCCACTCATCCTTCCAAGCACAGCTAAAAACCCTGGACATCACACATACGGCCAACCTAAGAAGATTCTGAATGGCAGAAAAAAGAAGGCAGATTGGCTGGGATCGTGGAACCTGGGGAACAATACAACAACAGGGGTTTTTTTCTGGGTTTTCTTTTATGCCTCATATACCCTTGGTGCTAGAGAAGCCACCAACCCAGAAATGCCAACAGGAAAGATTTTTAAAGGCCAGCTCTCCCTAGTGACAGGACCAGGAAAGGTACAGCCTAACCAGGTGGGAAACTTATAGCCAATAACCACTCTACTAACACCACAGAAAACATCACTAACACGGCAGGCCTACCTCCCCTCCTATGAGCAGAGGCCAAGTGGGGAGCCTAGACCTCCACCCTCACCAGTCTGTAATGAGGTACCCAGAGCCCCTGCTGAGGTGGTATCAGAGAGCCAAGTGAGTGCAGGAACATTCATACCCACCCTGTGGCAATAATAAGACTCCAATCCCACTCAGTGTCAGAAAAGATTACGTGGGGAGCCTGGACTTCTATTCCTGCCCAGAGGTAAAGAGGCACCCCCCCTCCCTTTATTTGCTAGCGTGAATCTTAGTGGAAAGTCGGGACTCGTACCACCACCCAGAGGTAGTAAGTAAACCCTTATTGTGTCAATGGAGACGATGCAGGGAGCAGGAACGAGTCTTCCCCTCTCTTCCAGACAAGATGGTATCAGTGGAGGCCCAGGAGGGAGCTAGCATTTCCAGCTCAGCCCAGCTGGCACAAGGAGCCCACTCCCACTGGGTATCAATGGAGGTCAGGTGAGGTCAGTGGAGGTCAAATTGTATCTCACCCCAATTTGTCAATAATGAGACAGCTCCCCAGCCCTCCCCCTACTGGAGTGGTGTCACAGCAGACCAGCAAACACAGAAGACTTAAATAAGACTCAGAGGCTCATAACATAATATCAAAATGTCTAGGTTTCAGTCAAAAATCACCTGTCATACCAAGAACCAGGATAATCTCAATGTGAATGAGAAAAGACAATCAATAGATACCAAGATAATACAGATGTTAGAATTATCTGAGAATGATGTGAAAGCACCCATCATAAAAATGCTTCAACAGATGATTAAAAACAGATTTGAAACAAATGAGGAAAAAAAAATCTCAGCAAAGAAATAGAAGATATAAAAAACCAAACAAATTTTAGAACTGAAAAATACAATAACTAAAATTAAAAACTTAATAGATGGCCTCAACAGCAGAATGGAGGGCACAGAGGAAAGAATTAGTGAACTGGAAGACAGAACAGTAGAAATTACTCAATCTGAACAACAGAGAGAAAATAGGCTGAAAAAAGTAAACAGAGCCTCAGGGACCTTTCAGGTCAACAGAGTCCTGGAAAGAAAAGAGAGAGGGCAGAGCTGAAGACGTATTCAAAGACATATGGATGAAAAATTTCCAAAACTGTCAAAAAGACACAAACCTACAATTTCAAGAAGCTGAGTGAACCTCAAACAGGATAAACCTAAAGAAACTCATGCCAAAATACATCATAATCAAACTTCTGAAATATAAAGACAAAGAAAAAAAATCTTGAAAGCAGCGAGAGAGAAACAACATCTTACCTATAGGAAGGAAACAATTCGAATGACAGTGGATTTCTCATCAGAAACCATGGAGGTCAGAAGGATGAGGCACACGTTTTTTCAAGTGCTGAAAAAAAAAGAACTGTCAACCCAGAATTCTATACCCAGTGAAAATATCCTTCAGGAATGAAAGGAAAATCAAGACATTCTCAGATGAAGGAAAACTAAGAGAATTTGTAGTTTCCTGTAGACCTGTAGACATACCCTAAAAGAATGGCTAAGGAAGGTCCTCCAAACAGAAAGTAAGTTATGAAAGAAGAACTATAGGAATATCAGGAAGGAAGAAACAAAGAACAACAGAAAGAGTAAAAATACAACACACTTCCCTTCTCCTCTTGAGTTTTCTGAATTATGTTTGCCAGTTGAAGCAAAAATTATAACACACAATGATTTGCTTCTAAATATATGTAAAGGAAATGTTTGATTATTTTATACATGGGGAGGAAAAAGAGAGGTAAAGTTTCTATACTTCACTCCAACTGGTAAAATGAAAACCCTAGGAGACTGGTACAAGTTATATATATGTAATACCTAGAGGAACCATTAGAAACCAATACAAAGAGATACACTCAAAAATACTACAGAGAAATCGAAGTGGAATTCTGAAATATTTACAAGTAACCCACAGGAATACAGGAAAAAGAAACCAGAGAAATAAAAAACAGAAAGCATAGGGGGGCTTTCCTGGCAGTCCAGTGGTTAAGACTGCGTGGTTCCAATGCAGGGGGCACAGGTTTGATCCCTGGTTGGGGAACTAAGATCCCACATGCCACACGGCATGGCCAAAAAATAAAAAATAAATAAAAGTAGGAAGAATAAACAATACGAAAAATAAAACAGCAGATATAAGCCATAATATATAATTACATTAGCTATAAATTGTCTAAATACACACACACACAAAAAGAGCTGACAGAGTGGATGAAAAACACGACCCAACGATATGCTGTCTACGAGAAACTAACCTAAAATATAGCTATACAGCTAGATTAAAAGTAAAAAGATGACAAAGATATACATCTTATATGCAAGTATTAATCTAAAAAAACAAGGGTGAGTATATTTAAGTCAGATAAAGTAAACATCAAAGCAAAGACATTTATCAGGTACAAGGGACACATTACACAATGATAAAAGGGTCAGTCTTTCAAGAAGACAGGATTCTAAATGTGTATGTACTCAACAACAGAGCTGAAAAATATGTGAAGCAAAACAGATAAAAAAGAAATAGATATTTGATCTGGAGAGGGGTGTAAGAAGCATATTTACAGTTGGATACTGGAACATCTCTTTCTCGACCATTGATAGATCTAGACAGAAAATCAGCATGTGCTCAGAACTTCAGAGGATCCAGCAGGCTTTAACTGGTACTTACGGACGACTCCACCCAGCAACTGCCGTACACGCCTCTTTTCCAGCACACAGAGAACATACAGAACAGATAGGCCATATCCTGGGCCATGAAACAAACCTTAACAAATTTAAAAGAACTGAAATCATACGGAGTGTGTTCACTGACCACAAAATAAGCAAACTAGATGCCAAACAGAAAGATAACAGGAAAATCTCCAAACACTTGGAAACTAAATAATACATCTGTAAATAATCCACGAGTCAAAGAGAGTCTCAAGTGAAAATCTGAAAACAGAACTGAATAAAAATGAAAAGGTAACATATCAAAATCTGTGGGACACAGCTAAAGCAGTACTAAGAAGAAAATCTACAGCGTTAAATGTTTACATAAGAAAAGAGAAAAAGACAAATCAATCTAAGCTCCCATCTCAGGAAACTAAAAAAGAGCAAAATAAACCCAAAGCAAACAGAAAGAAGAAAGGAATAAAGAGCAGAAATCAAACGCAAATGGAAACAGAAAAACAGTAGAGAAAATCAGTGAAACAAGAATCCGTTTCTTTGAAAAGGTTGATGAGAGTAGCAAATTTCTAGTAAGACTGACAAAAAAGAGACAAGACACAAAGTACCAACACCCAGAATGAGACAGGGGCTGTCACTACAGACCATGCAGACATCGAGAGAGAGTAAGGGAATACTACAAACAACTATACACACATAAATTTGACAACTTAAATGAAAGGGGCCAATTCCTTCAAAAGCACAAACTAATGCTACTCACCCAATATGATGAGAAAACATAGCCCTATTAAGGATAATTTTTAAATTCCAAAAAAGAAATGTTTCATTGGCAAATTCTACCCAACATTTAAAAAATTAACACCAGTTCTATACAATCTCCTCCAAAAAAACATAATGAGAAACACTGTCCAATTCATTGTATGAGTTCAGTATTATTCTGATACCAAAACCAGACAAAGAGTACAAAAAAAGAAAACTATAGAGCAATATCCCTCGTAAATACAGAGGCAAAACTCTCTAACAAAATATTATCAAACAGAAATCAGCAATATATAAAAATAATTACACACAATGACCAGTAGAGTTTATCCCAGGGATGCAAGGCAGGTCAATATTTGAAAATCAATCAATGTAAACTACCATATTACAGAAGAAAAACCACTTGATCATACAAATTGAGGCAGAAAATTTGATAAAATTCAACACTCATTTAATATAAAAGCTTACAAAAAAAGAGATAAAGGGGAATTTCCTCAACCTGATAAAGAATGTCTTAAAAAAAAAAAAAAAACCCAAACAAAAACAAAAACAAAAACCCTACAGCTAACATCATACTTACTGGTGAAAGACTAAGCGCTCCCTCCTCCCACAAAATGGGAAGAAGGGAAGATGTCAGTTCTCACCACTGCTACCCAACACTGTCCCAGAAGTTACAGCCAGCGTCACAAGGGAGGAAGGGAAATAAGAGGCACACGTATCAGAAAGTAAGAAATAAAACTGTTCATTTGCAGAGTACTTGATTCTCTATATAGTAAATCCCAAGGAATCTACAAACACCAAAGGGAAATACAAACCAAAATTGTGCAATTCCTTTAAAATCTAGTGAAAATGAAAACATCAAATATCAGAATCTATAGGCTACAATTAAATTAGTAATCAGAGGAAAATTCACAGCCTTGAATAATCATATAATAAAAACTAAAGACTAAAATAAACTTAAGCCTCCATCTAGAGAAGCTAGAAAAGGAATGACAAAGTAAAAAAAAAGGCAGAAAGAGGGAAATAATGAAAAGAAAACTGGCAAAAAATGATTTAAAAAAACACAGTAGAACTAATACATAAAGATGCTGGTTCTTTTCACAAAAATCTACAAAATAAACGACTTACTAATTTAATCAAGAAAATAAGGGGGGAGGGAACACAAAATACACAGGATAAAAAATGAGAAGGGGGAAAAGAACACTGAACCAGAGGAAACTGTTTTAAAAATGTAAGCCAATTCTTTGCATAACTCTATGTACATAAATTGGAAAACCCAGATCAGATGGATTATTTCTAAGGAAATTATAATTTACCAAACTGATCTTAGGAGATAAGAAAGCTTAAACAGACCAATATCCATACAGTTCAGATAAATGATCAAAGAGCTATCCTTAACAACAACAACAACAAAGACCAAACCCAGATGATTTTACAAAGGAATTGTACCAAATCTTTAAAGACCAAGTAATCCTAATGCTACTTAAACTATCCCAGAAAAGGAAAAGAAGCAAACATTCTAATTCTTTTTATGGAATAATAGGTATATCCTACAGAAACATCTCCTCGGGTGAAATTTCTCAACAGAGCACCTCTTAGTTTTATAATACTCACACTTCGGGAGAATATATGTCTCTCTCATTACAACGTTGTCAAGGTTTTCTTGACTGTTGTTTATGTAGGAAAAATGTATACATCCCCAAAACTCAATACATTCTTTTTTTTAATATGGGGGAAATCTGTCAAGCAAGATTCCAAAGCCAGTTGGCTGGCTGTCAGAATCATGTGTGGATGTTTCTGAAAAGTGCAAGTTTCACTGAAGGAAGTGTCCAAAGCAACTGTGTGTTAACACCTATTTTAACTGCGGTGATAAGGAAACAATATATTAAGTGTTTTATGTACTAATATGATAGTTTTTACTTTCCAGTAATTCACTGTGCTTTAGTTATATTTTAAGAAATTGGCGATTTTGAGTACAACCAATTATAATACATTATAATTTTTATAGTACATTACATTTTTCCCCATGTAATGGGAAATGGGACTTCCATTACAACATTTGATTTTCAGAAATGGATTAGTGAAGTTAAGCAAGAGATAACTATATAGCATTAATACCTAAACCTTATGACACTTGAACATAATACAGGAAAGCTGCAGAACACATCTCAATATTCTAAAATACATCTCAATCCAAAAATCCTCCTTAAAGTATCAATATTATCAAACAATTCAACATCACATTAAAAAATAAATATGATAATCTACTGGGGTTTATTCTAAGATTGCAAAGATAGTTCAAGATCTGAAAACTTATTACTATAAATCCCCATATTTAAGGGGAAATATATGATCTCTATAGATGCCGAAAAGGCCTTCAACAAAACTCAACATCTATTCCAGACAAAAAATACTTAATGAAATAAAAATTAATGAATATTATAACAGGATTTTATACACACACACACACACACACACACACACACACACACACACACACACACACATACACACCCTCCCTCTCAAGCCCAAAACCAGAATCTTACTTAGTGTAGGCAGAAACAAGGTGAGGGTACCACTAACACCACTGTTAGTACATTAGCTACTGCAATCAGGCCAAAAGAAGAGGGAAGGGGGGGTAGGGGAGGAGGGGGTGGGGAGAAAGAAAGGAAGGGAGGAAGGGAGGGAGGGAGGAAGGAAGGAAGACAGACCTAATATTTGGAAAGGAATGTTACAACTGTATTTGCAAAATTTTATATAATATACTTGGGAAAAGAAGAGAATCAATGCTAAAACTAATGAACAATTTGAGGATTCAGAAAAGTAGTAGGATACAAAATTAACATATAAAGGTCAATAGCCTAGATTTCTGCTCCTCGCAGAAGTAATACTAGGGACCAAATTAACCGTCCCGCCAGCTAACAATCAAAAAACACCAGGCATTAAGAATGTGAAAATACAAGCCACAAACTCGGAGAAAATATTTGCAAATCACATACCTGATAAAAGTCTTTATCAAAATTATACAAAGAACTCTAAAAACTCAACAATTAGAAAACAAATAACCCAAATAAAAGCAGACAAAATGTCTGTTTTCAGACCACAGTGAAATAAACTAGAAATCAATAACAGAAAGATAAATCTCAAAATGTGTAAAGATTAACAACACACTTCTAGATAACATATGGGTCAAAGAAGAAATTTCAAGAGAAATTTTAAAATATTTTTAACTAAATGAAAATGAAAACACACCTTAACAAAGTTTGTTGGATGCAGCAAAAGCAACGCTTAGAAGGAAATTTTTAGCAATGAATGCATAAATTAGAAAATTAGAAAGACCAATAATCTAGGTTTCCACCTCAGGAAGAGAAAGAAGAGCAACTTAAGTCCACAGTAAGCAGAAGAAAAGAAATAGAGTATTAGAGCAGAAATCAATGAACCTGAAAGCAGCAAATCAACAGAGATCACTGAAACCAAAAGCTGGTTCCTTGAAAAGATTAGTCAAATTGATATGCCTCTAGCCAGGCTAACTAAGATAAAAGAGGGAAAATACAAATTCCTAATGTCAGAAATAAAAAAGAAACATCACTACTGATCCCATGGACATCAAAATGATAATAAATTAATACTATGAACAACTCTATGCCCACAAACTTGATAAACTACTTGAAATGGACCAATTCCTTGGAAGGACACATCTGCCAAAACTCACACAAGAAGAAACAGGCAATCTAAATAGGTTCACATCTATTAAAGAGATTGAATCAATAATCGATTGCCTTCTAAAACAGAAAGCACCAGGCCCAGATGGGTTCACTGGTGAATTCTACCAAATATTTAAGAAAGAAATCATACCCTTTCTCTACAGTCTCCTTCAGGAGATAGAAGCAAAGGGAATACTTTGAACTAATTCTAGGAGGCCAGCATTACCTTAATACTAAAACCAGATAAGCCATCACAAGAAAACTATAGACTACTATCTCCCATGAATATAGATGTAAAAATTCTCAACAAAACGTTAACAAATCGAACCCCCAAAAATATAAAAAAGACTTACATACCACAACCAAGTGGTATTAATCTGAGGTATGAGAGGCTGTTTCAGCATTCAAAAATCAATTAATGTAATCTATAACATTACGAACTAAACAAGAAAAACCATACGATCATATCAGCAGCTGCAGAGAAAGCACCTGACAAATCCAACACCCATCATCATAAAAACTGTCAGTAAGTTGGAACAGAGTAAACTTCCTCAGCTTTATAAAGAATATGTATCAAAAAACCTATACCTAACATCATACTTAATGGTGAGACACCCAAAGCTTTCCTACTAAGCTCACACACAAGGAAAAGAGATCCCCTTTCACTGCTCCTTTCCAACACTATACTGGAAGTTCTTGCTAATGCAGTAAGGCAAAAAAATGGGGGGTGGGGAGGGGAATAAAAGTATACAGATTGGGAAATAAGACAAAAAATTGTATTTGTTTGCAGATGACTTGATCATCTATAAAGAAAATCTGAAAGAATCAACAAAAAAATTCCTGGAACTAATAACTGACTGTAGCAAGGCTGTAGGATACAAAGTTAACATACAAAAGTCCATTGTTTTCCTATACAGACAGTGAACAAGTGAAATTTAAAATGAAAAGACAACACTGTTTTCATTAGCACCCCACCAAAATGAAACACTTAAGTATAAATCTAACAAAATATGTACAAGATCCCTATGAGGAAAACTGCAAACTCTGATGAATGAAATAAAAGAACTAAATGAACGGAGAGATGTGCCAAGTTCATGGACCGGAGGACTCCACACTGTCAAGTTGTCAGTGCTTCCCAACGCGATCCACAGACTCAATGCAATCTCAGTCAAAACCCCAGCAAGCTATTTTATGGATATCAGCAAAACGATTCTAAAGTTCATGTGGAGATGTAAAAGACTCAGAACAGCCAACACAAATATGAAAGAAGACCAAAGGGGACCGGCACTACCCAACTTCAAGACTTACTATACAGCTACAGTAATGAAGACAGTGTGGTACTGGTGAAAGAATGAGCAAACAGATCAACAGAACAGAGGAAAGAATCCAGAAACAGACCCCCACAAATAACAGTCAATGGATTTTCGACACAGGAACAAAGGCAACACAGCGGAAGAAAGATAGTCTCTTCAGTAAATGGTATTGGAACAACTGGACATCCACATGCAAAAAAAAAAAAAATTAATCTAGAGAAACTTTACACCCTTCATAAAAATGAACCCAAAATGGCTCATAGGCCTAAAGGTGAAATGCAAAACCATAACACTCCCAGGAGATAAGTAACAACTTTCACTCTGTGTGTGAAAGACATCAAGAGGGCAAGAAGATGAGCAGCAAACTGGGAGAAATGTTTGCAAAAGACACATCTGATAAAAGGCGGCTACCCAAAACACACAAAGAGTGCCTAAAACTCAACAATAAAAACCACCTGATTAAAAAATGGGCAAAAGACTGTAACAGATGCCTCACCAAAGAAGATACATGGAGGGTAAATAAGCATACGAAGATGTTCCACAGCAGATGTTTTCAGGGAAATGCACATTAAAACAATCTGATACCACTGCACACCTATTAGAATGGCCAAAATATGAACACTGACAACACCAAATGCTGGCAAAGACGTGGGACAACAGGAATTCTCATTTATTCCTTGTGGTACAGCCAGCTTGGCGGTTTCTTACAAAACTAAACATATTCTTGCCATAAGATCCAACCATCACTGTCTTTAGTATTTAGCCAAAGGCGTTGAAAACTTATGTCCACCCAAAAACGTGCACACAGATGTCTAGAGCAGCTTTATTCATAATTGCCAAAATCTGGAGGCAACCAAGATGTTCTCCAGCAGTTTAACGGATGAAGAAGTTAAGGTCCATCCAGACAATGGAATATTATTCAGCACTAAAAAGAAATGAGCTATCAAACCATGAAAAAACATGGAGGAACCTTAAATGCATGTTGGTAAGTGAAAGAAGCCAATCTCAACAGGCTACACGCTATATGATTCCAACTATATGACATTCCAGAAAAGGCAAAACAGCAAAAATAATGACGAGATCAGTGGTTCCCAGATGTTGGTGGGGGGTGAGGAAGGATGAATAGGCAAAGCACAGAGAACGTTTCGGGCAGTGAAAATATTGTGTGTCATGTTACAATGATGGAAATATGTCATTGCACATTTGTCCAAACCCACAGAATGTACAACACCCAAGAGTGAATCTAACATAACCTATGGACTTTGGGTGATTATGATGTATCAGTGCAGGTTCATCCTCAGTAAAACAAAACAAAACACACCATCCTAATGAGTGATGCTGATGACAGGGAAGGCTATGCATGTGTGGGGACAGAGAGTATACGGAAATCTGTGTACCCTCCTCTCAATTTTGTTTTGAACCTTAAACTGGTCTTAAAAAAAAAATTGTCTCTACAATTTTTTTTAAGCAAAAAAATTTGAAAGTGGGCAAAAGATATGAACAGGCACCTCACCAAAGACATACAGATGTCATATCAGCATATTAAAAGAAGGTCAAAATCATATGTCATTAAGGAATTGCAAATTAAAACAATGAAATATCATTACAAACATCAGAATGGCGAAAATCCAAAACACTGACAATACCAAATGTTGAAGAGGTTGTGGAGCAACAGGAATTCTTGTTTATTGCTTGTGAGGATGTAAAATGACACAGCCAATTTGTTAGACCAGTTTCTTACAAAGCTAACGGCAGATTTACGATACAATCCAAAAATCACATTCTTAGGTATTAACCCAAATGAGTTGGAAGTGTATGTCCACAAAAAACCCCTGAACATGAATGCTTATAACAGCTTTACTCATAATTGCCAAAATGTGTAAGCAACCAGGGTGTCCCTCAATAGGTGGACGGACAAAGTGTGGTCCATCCAGACAATGGAATATTACTCAGCACTAAAGAGAAATGAGCTACCAAACCATGAAAAGACACAAAGGAACCTTAAACGCACGCGGCTAAGTGAAAGAAGCCAATCCCACCCATAAGACATTCTGGAAAAGGCAAACTACAGAGACGGTGAAAAGATCGGTGGTTGCCAGGGTTGGGGAGGAGGGGCTACACCTAGACCCCTGTGGACAACAGCCAGGCGGGGGCCCTCGAGCTAGTCCAGAAAGAATCAGACCCAGGGGCTGATTTCGGGAGTCTGGGAAGACAGACGCACTCCCGCCACGGGCGGTGCGACAACAGAACAGACCAGGGAAAGCTTTCTTCCAAGAAAGCAACAAGGAAGGGGGCGCGGCGCAGCCAGAGCCAGCCACCTCCACTCCTACGCCTGGCACTGCCCGCTGTCCAGCAGCCCTGGCGAGAACACCTGAGCCAGAGACAACGGGCGTGTGCAACGGAATACCACTGTGTGGGCACGGCTGCAGACGGGCAAGCACGTGGCAGCACCAGGGTCTGCCTAACACGGGATGTCCACCTGGAATTCCAAGTCACCTCTGCCCCGGCAATGTTTTCTCTAGCCTTGGTGCTCACAAAACACCCGTGCACCTGCGCACAGTGTGAAGGGCCTGTCTTTGTCATCTGCAGGCTGGCATTTTGTTTACCCTGGGTCCTCAGCGCCCGCGCTCGGTCAGTCGTGGAGCGGCTGCTCTACCAGGACCTCGTGCACGGTGTGTGGAGGGGAGGGGAAGGAAAAGGGAAGCTCAGGCAAAGGCCTGGGCGGAACCACAAACCAGGGACCTTACGACATGTAAGTAGGTGGAAGACCACCGCCTTGAGACCCTCCTCCCCTCATCCACTAGCTCTCAACCTGTCAGGTCTATGACCACAGTCCTTAGCAGCATTTGTGTGACAGTGAAGAGCCGTGACCATGTTATGGTCTGTCTTCCTGGTGAGACTCTGAGCCCCACGAGGGCAGCCCAGTCCCATTCCCTCATGCTGTGGCCCCTGCACTCCGCCATGCCTGGCACCTACCTGGTAACTTCCAAATGTGTCTGGAAGGGAGAAAATTAAAGCTTAAGTGACATGTAGCCGCGACCGTGCTCCTCTGAGGCCCTGGGAAGCCAAGGGATACCGAGGCACAGAGGCCGACAGCAAAGACTTTCCAGCTGGGGAACCATTCTCAGAGGCAAGCTTTGTCCCCAGGTGGCTGCTGTGGGGCAGGAGGGAAGCGGGGAGAGCAAACCGGGCCCGCACACGGTGGGCCGTGCCCCACTGCTAGGGGGAGATACTCACTGGGAACAGCCGTGGTCTCCCCGGGAGGGCCGGTCTGCGTCCCGGGAACATGCACAGCGCTGCTCAGATCCATGGGCTGACTGCCCATTCGGGTGACGTTGCGCTGGTTGTCTGCGTCCTCTGGCTGCTCCTCCACCTTCTCCAGGCAGGTGCTGGGCAGGGCGTGCCCAGGGCCCACAGCCGTTACCCCACCGGCCGCCAGGTCACAGTGCGACTCCCTGCGACCAAGAATGCACATCAGAGTCTGATGCAGCCCACACTCCTATTCAGTCTGCAAAACCCAGCTTCTTAAACCCCTATCCCGATCAAATAAATCCCTGACCGTCTCCACTGTTATGGTTTTATCACCATATACATTTCTATGTTTTTAGATCTGAAAGGTAGGGACAGGACTGACTCACCTATTTGAACCTGGCACAAGGCCAGACACGGCTGACTTCACATTAAGTGTATATAACAGAACTGTCTGCAGAAGGAAGACGCCTGCAAGAGGAGGTTCCCCTAAGCCACCCCACCTGGGGCCCCAGCAGGGCAAAGGCCCAGCACAGAGCTCTGCATACAAAGGCAGTGCCCAGGCGCGGCCGCTCCTGAGCCGCAGCCTCTGTAACCCGCAGGCCTCAGCCAGCGGCCCCTGCGACCCCCGGGCTCTCACAGAGCCTGCGCAGATCCTGCCCCGGCCAGGAAGCAGGCTGGGCTGCCTGGGGTGGGCGTGGGGCTGGCGGGGATCCTCTCTGTCATGGCCACGCAGCGCAGCGCCCCCCCACTCCACCACTGCGCGCAGAGGCCTCCCCAGGCTTCCCGCAGGCTCTCCTGCCTGGCCTTCCTTCGCAGCTCCCCACCTCCCTCTGCTCCCAAGTCTGTGTCCCAGCAGCTTCACCCTGAGCCCCTCCTCCTCCCGGCGCCCTAAACAGCGGCTGCCGGTCGCCGAGCGACGCCCCCGGGCTCGCAGGGTCTGCGCGCCACGTGCCGCCCCACCGCGCAGGGCGGGCACCCCCCGGACAGGCGCCGGGACGGAGGCGCGGGCCGCGCGCCGGCTCACCGGGGCTGGTGGTTGCGGAGCTCCCTGTCCTTGTCCGCGTCCTCCCCTTCGCCCTCCTTCTCCGCGGCCGCCTCCTTCTCCGCCTCCTCGTGCGCCGACGGCGCCTTGTGCCGCGCGCGGTGCCTGCGCGCCGGCTCCTCCCCGCTCTCCGCCTCCCGCGGGCCGGCCCGGGGGCCGCCGCGATGCCGCGCTCGACGCTCGCCCTTGGCGCCGGGCGCCGCGGCCTCCCTGCCCGGCTCGGGCGCGTGCCGGTGCGCGCGGTGGCGCCGCGGCTCCCGCTCTGCCGCCTCCTCCGGGGAGCCGCGCCGGTGGTGGCGCCGGCCGCCGTCGGGGCCCGGGCCGCGGCCGCGCTCGCTCCGGGCCTCCCGGGGCCCCGAGGCCTCCTTGCTGCGGCTGCGGCGCGGCCTCGCCCTCTCCTCCCGGGCCCCGGGCTCCCCGCCCTCCGCCTTCGGCGCCTCCGCCCGGTCCTGCTCCCCTGCCGGGGCCGGGGCCGGGGCCGCGGCCTTGTCCCTGTCCCTGTGCCGGTGGTGCCTGCGCGGCGCGTCCGCGCCCTCGGCGGCCTCCGCGCCCTCAGGCCGGGCCTTGCCCCCCGCGGGCCCCCGCGCGCCGTCCCGGCCCGGCTCCACCACGAGCGGCCGGTCCAGGTGCGTCTTCATGTCGGGCCGCAGGTGGCGGGAGGTGGCGAAGCGCAGCCGCTCCTCGGGGTCCATCTCGCTGTACAGCGCCTCGCAGCTGGCACGCAGGTTCTGCAGCCGCAGCTGGCTGGCCCGCTGCTCCCACACCGAGCGCGCCTTGGCCGAGTTCTGCTGCCTGCTGCGGGGAGACCGGCGTGAGCCGCGCCCCGCGCCGCCCCCCACCTCCCTGCCTCGCAGGGGAAGCCACGATGGACACACAGCGATGGAGCGACGGCAGAGGGCGCAGGCGGGGCCGGGGCGGGCGGCAGGAGCCTCGGCGACCCCAGCAGAGTCGCGGGACCGTGGGAGGCGGATACCCGGGAAACAGGCCTCATCCCTGCCCCCACCCCGGGGGCGCACCCTGTGACGGCCTCACCTTGGGGTGGGGGCTCAAGGCTAGGGGCCCAAGGGGTGCAGGGCAGTGGGAATGACAGGCACCAGCAGGCGGTGGCAGACAGGCTTCCCAGGCAGGGGGGCTTCCCGCCAGGAAGGCCAAAATGGGGCGGGGAAGGGGGCAGCGGCCAAATGGAGCAGGACTGAGGAGGAGCTAGGAGGTCGGGCTGCCCAAGGAGTGGCTTCTCCACCTCCGCCTCCAGGAGGGAAGCCACTGGCCAGAGGGAGACAGGGTGCCTGAGAGGGACTCCAAGAAGAGGCGGGCTGTCAGGAGCGGGGGGGGGGGGGGGGGGCAGTAGCCCGGGGAGCGAGGGGCCCCAGGGGCAGCCGGCCCTCTCTGGAGTCAGGCAGGGCCTCTTGCCGAGAGGGTCAGCCCCATCTGGGCAGCTGCCACTCAGCTCAGTGACCATCTGCTGAATGCCCACTAGCCCAGCAGGCAGGTCTGGGGCTGGACGCTGCCTCCTGTGGTCAGCAGTGCCCTCCTTTCTCCGGCTCCACAGGGCTGAGAGCCCTCTGGCACCAGGAGTGGCCTGTGGCCCAGGCCCAGCCCTCACTACACAGGCCTCCCAAGGCTTGGACCGCCCCCCAGTCTCACCCACACAGTCACAGGTGGGGTCCGCAGCCCAGGGTGCACGGAAGCCCTTTGCATTCTGGGATATTTGTTGAGCAAGACCCCAAAGTTGGTGACCCGGCACCACCCTGGCCAGACGGAAACCTCCTCAGAGACCAGTCTCGTCCTTCAGCCTCCGGAGGTTTCTGGAACCACCACGGGGGCAGCGGGGGCAGCACAGGAACGAGGATGGCTGTGGCATTTGGATCAGTGGCCACCTCCTCCAGCCCTCACAACCACCTCAGGAATTAGGTTCTGCTCGTGTCCCCATGTCACACTGAGCGTAGAGGACGGGACTCACAGAGGGTCCACAGCAAGTCACTGACGGAGCCAGGGTCAGACGCATGCAAGGGCAAGAGGAAAAAGTGTCTAAAGGAGACGTGAGACCCAGCCAGACTCCGGCTGCACTGACCGCACAGTCTAGAGCCATAACCTGAGGGCCTTGGGGGCCTAGGCTGGAGAAGCCCCCACCCCCGGCTCTGGGCCCCGGCCACCCAGCAGCATGTTGAGTCCTGCCCCTTTGTAGGTTTAGTCCAGGCTCCAGGGTGGGGAGCCATTTCCAGGGAAGCACCTCGAAAGTATGAGAACAGAAGAGCCTGATGCCTGTCCCTAGGGGCCCAGGTTGGGGCAGGCAGGGCGACATGTGGGGGACAACGGTCGGCCTCTCTGGCCACCTGCTGACCCATACCTTTGGCTGCCAGCACAGGCCCTGACCTGCTGACCCGTTCCTGAGGTCACCTTGCAACCGACCCACTTTCTCTTTTTTGGGCTTCAACCCAGAGCCACAGGGGACCTACCCATCCCTAGCTGGCACCAAAACAAAGGGCCCAACTCTGAACAAGGCTGAACCCTCTGAAGTGGACGGCAGCCACCAGGGGCATTCCCCAGGCGCAGGAGCCTGTGAGGGCTGAAGCCGGCCACTGGTCAGGCCTCCCCATCAGCCCAGTAGCCCGAGACGGGCCTGGACTCTGAGTCATTTGGGTGGCAGGTGGTGGCTTGCTCAGACACAGCCATGAGCCCTGGGGACTCGTCTGTCGGAACAGAGACAGGCAGGCAGCAAAGATGACGGGACGTGGGGTGGCTTGTGGCGTAGGAGGGACGGGCTCCGCCCTCAGCCTAACCCTCAGACGCAGCTCCTTCTCGTCCAGGAAGCAGCTCAAGTCCACGGACACGCAGGACGCCTGCTGGACTAGAGGGCGCGTGTGGCTAGCAGGCTCCCCTCCTACCCGGCCCCGCTCCTGCTGGGTCACTGCCTCTCTGGGCCTCACGCCACCCGAGACACAGACTGCCCAGCACGCAGCGGGGCCGCTGGCCGCCTCTCTGGACGTGTCTCTGCGTCGGCGCCCTGCTGGGGCGGCAGCCTGCACCCGCCTGCCTGCTGCTCTGTCCCTGCTCTGCCTGGTACGTGGCACAGGGTGGCCAGTGCTCGCCTCTCACCCTGCGCGTCTCCGCCAAGCTCACAAGCAGCTCAAGAACGGGGGGCGGGGGGCGGGCCCCCTGCGCCCTCTGACCTACAGCGCAGTGCCTCAGGCAACTCTGACCCAGGCAACGTCCTCAGGTAAAAGCGCTCCCGAAGGAGGCGCAGGGAGGAGCCACCCCCACCACGGCCAGCCCGCGTTCAGGCGGAGCCCAGCTCAGCCACCCCCGACCCAGCCGTGCGGACGGGACGCAGGAGTCTCTGTGGCGTGGCCCTGCTCAGGTGTCTGTGCTGAGAAAGCCAGTCTCCCCGCAGTCACCCCCAGCGGTGACACCGTGAAGCAGCCCAGGTGCAACACCGTTGGGACCTACACCCGCATCTTGTGCCATCCTGTGAATCAGTCACTCGGGATCCAGCCTTCCTACCCCGTGGACGTCGGGGGCCCAGCAGCCAGCAGCCCCACGTGCTTGTGGGAGCACCGAGCCCAGCCCTGTGCTGGCCAGGGGACGGGGGGCAGGGGCTCGGGGACCGCAGGCACGCCCGTCACCACCGGGACGCAGAGAGGGCACCTGGCCACCTCCAGGGACTTCTAACCTGCAGAAAGAAGCCCCAGGGGACAGTCCAACTGGTGTCACCCCCAGCAGGGCCACCCGGGGGTTTCCATGGCTCTACCTCAGGCTTTGGCTGGTCGCCGTAAGCCCCACGGGCAGGCAGCAGCTCTGCTCTCACTAGAACAAGCCTTCCTAAGGATCACAGAGACAGCCCCTCCCAAGTAAGGCAGGGTGGAGCAGGAGGACCCCACAAATGTCCTGAGCCCATAAGGAACCCTCTGCCTCACGGGGGCCACAAGGAGACAGCCCCAGCGGTGCCCAGTGGTGGTCACCTCAGGAGAAGCAGATCTGCTCAAGACACCAGAGTGACAGCACAGGGGCAGACAGTAGACAGCAGGACAGAGACCAGGAGGGAGAGGAGGAGGGGCTGAGCTCAGAGAGCCTGACCCCGCGAGCAGGACATGAGGGTGTCAGGAAGTGTGCCCGCCGTCCCCGGCCAGGCTGCGTGAGGCGGGCCTGGCGCTGCCCCCTGAAGCAAATGACTTGAAGTGGGGAAGCAGAGTTAGGGGCGGACAGAAGGTGTTGGCGTGTAGTTATCATGAAGCCATAGATGGAAATCGTAGCAGAAAGACTCACGGTGAGTTTACGCTGGAGACAGATGAGCTGCGAGATACAGTACCTCGAGTTTGCTTTACAAAACTGCACATGCAAAAAACAAAACAAAACAAAAGTGAGAACACCAGAGAGAGCTCTAAGAGATGCTAGAACACGTCCGAGCCGCATCGGGTCAGGGCACAGGCTGCAGCGTGCATCTGGGCGGGAGACCAGGGATGCTGCTGTCAGAATGACACCAGCCGAGACCTCGGGGTACGAGAGGAGCTGAGAGACCGAGAGCGTCCAGCAGAGCAGCGACCCCCACGGCTAGAGGGCCAGAGAGTCGCCTCAGGCCGTCCAGCACAGCTCTGCGCACATGGCCCTGGAAGGGCAGTGGGGTCACAAAGAGCAGGCACCACATGTCCCGCAACTCTGGTCAGCCCTCCCCCGCCGGCCTTGGCACCTCGCTCGCCTGGCACTGGGGAGGGCTGACCCCTGCGGTCGCCTGGCCTTCCAGACGGAGCAGAGCCGGCCAACACAACGGCCTTGCCCGCCCCCAGCCTCCCCTGGGCGCCGCTTCCTGACCACTGTGCTCAGCCGCCAGCACCGCGGCCCCACCCCCCACCCCTTCGCTCCCCAGACCCTACGCCAGTCCTCCAGCTCCCCACCACCCTTCCCGGGGCAAACAGGTTCCACCACCAGCCCATCTTCCCTAGAGAGTCTTTCTGGAGGCTTTTCCAAAATCTACAGAGAGAAGCCACAGATCTCTTTACACGCATTTCCCTTCAAGGTAGCTTCCCCGGGGGAGAATCTGCCTCTCAAGGCTGAGTCAGCAAACGTCTGTGAGGAGCTCAAAGCAGCTCTCCTGCCTGCCCGCCCTGCGTGCAAGCCGGTGTGTACACAGGGAGTGAGCAAAGCAGGGCGCGAGACTGCGTGTGTGAGCCTGTGGATGCGCGTGTGTGACAGACTGTGAACGCAGAGCACGGGCCGGAGCAGGCACGTGTGAGCGTGCGCGTGTGTGCGGGAGGGGCCGCGGGCACCAGCTCTCACGCGTCCCAGGGAGGTCGAGGCCGACACAGCCGAGAACCAGAAGGACCACGTCAGCCTGCGTGTGCCTCCCTCCCAGGAGCCTGAAGGGACCGTCCCCTGAGGCCAGGGACACCAGAGTCCCAGCGGCTCCAGGGGGCTCGGGCGCCCCCCCGAGGAGGGCCCGGCACAGAGCCTCTGTCCCCGCGGGCACGGTCGATGGAGTCTGTCAAACACCACGGACACTAAAGACTCCCTGAGCAACAGAGGCTCAGAGAGCGCCTCTCGGCCAGGCCCCCCGTCTCACAGACCACACAGCAGGCCTCGGGCAGCAGGTCAGGGTGGAGTCACTCAGGAGACCCCCCTCCCACCACCTCAGCGGCTCGGGCAGAGATGTAAACACGGAGAGGTGGGTGCTGCCAACAGAGCAGGGAACCATCGGGGCAGATGGGACAGACGGACACAGGAGCACAGCTCCCACCCTCAGACGTCTCCGCTCGACAGATGAAAACAAACAACCACGCACGGCGGTCCTCACACCCACCACCCTCTACGCCTGGGAGCGGGATCTCCGGGTTCACATCAGACCCACTGCGCGTGCAACAGAGGTGGGCTGAGGACGTGGCCCAAAGCCGCATCCCGGGGGAGCCGGCAGGACCCGCAGCTGCCCAAGAGGAGGGCGCCTGGACACACCCCAGGCTGGCCGTGGCTGCACGGGCCAGCACCAAGCTCAGGGCCCACTCTGAGGGAGAGCACCAGTGTCCCCCAGGCCCCGGGGGTGCGGGTCCGTGGACTTATTCCTGCACAGCAGTGTCCTGAATGGGGACGGGGCGGAGGAAGAGGAAGAGGGTCCAGGCCTCCCTTCCTGGAGTGCTGACGAGCTCCCCGTGGCTGTGCTGAGGGCCCCTCCTCTCTGAGGTCTTGGCCCAGGTGGGAGCAGACGACACCCTGCTGCACACCCCCAAGGAGCGGGCAGCCCTGGCCGGCAGCAGGGTACACGGGACACCACACTCCCCCCCAGAACAGCAGGAAGGCGAACGTCACACAGAAACCCCAGTGAATAAACGGGCCAGTCAGCAGCCACGTCCTCTACACAGACCACCAGCAGCGTACGCAGCTCGGGAGAAGGCGCTGTGACAGGACATCACCCAGGTCACAGCAAACCCGGGACCAAGCAGACCAAGCACTGTCCGGGCAACAAAACTCCAGAACAGCTGGGCACTGAACCCCCAGGAGCTGCCAGAATGCCGGCGGCTGCATCCTGCCTGGCTCCCTGATGGCCCCCTGCACCCCTGCCTGGACTCCAGGGCCTGGAAGCTCCTTTGGCTTCTTCTCCCCCAAAGGCTAGCACTCTCTGCTCGCCTTAGAGACAGGTCCTCTGCAAGTGCCCTCACAGAACACAGGCCACAGCCCGCGACTCCCAGGCGAGAACGGGGCTGCTGAGACTGCCCCGCACCCGTGCCTGCACACACTCCCACGCGCACACGCACGCATCCCCGTGCCTGCACACACTCCCACGCGCACACGCACGCATCCCCGTGCCTGCACACACTCCCACGCGCACACGCACGCATCCCCGTGCCTGCACACACTCCCACGCGCACACGCACGCATCCCCGTGCCTGCACACACTCCAACGCGCACACGCACGCATCCCCGTGCCTGCACACACTCCCACGCGCACACGCACGCATCCCCGTGCCTGCACACACTCCCACGCGCACAGGCACGCATCCCCGTGCCTGCACACACTCCCACGCGCACAGGCACGCATCCCCGTGCCTGCACACACTCCCACGCGCACATGCACGCATCCCCGTGCCTGCACGTGTCGCCAGAGAGGGCCGAGGCCACTCCTGGCGCTCTGACCACGTAGCACTGTGTGCACAGCGTGGGGGTCCGTGGCGCAGCACGGGGAGCGGGAGGCGTCGGGGGTGTGGGGTGAGCGCAGGGCTGAAGGCAGGGCCAGCAGCTCCAGGCTGGACTCAGTCCGGCCCCAAGCCCCTCTGCTCTCTCACGCTCACTCGGTGAGCACTGGGCCTGCCTTTCCTGCCTCCTTGCCCGGGGACCGACCTCCCCCGGCCCACCGCAGCTTTCGGCCCTGGGCCGGGCGCTCTGTCCCAGCTCCGACATCCACAACACCCTCAGGAGTGCTCCCGCAACGTGCCCTGAGGCTCCGCTCACGCGGGGTGACCACGGTCCCCACAGACGTCTCGCCCCGCCTGCACCTCCCCTCATCAGAGCGGCCTCCTCCTGACCTCTGTCCCAACACCAAAAACTCAATACTACTGGAAACTGTGTTAAGTCTCTGGGGCTGCTGAAGGATCACCTCAAATCTTCCGGCTCACAAAACCCGTTTCTGAAACGCTGTGCGTAAGTCAGACGCTTTGACTCCTTGGCGCGGCCCGTGACTGTCCAGGGGGATGCCTTCCACAGACCCCTCCCACCCACGGCTGCCACACCTCGCTCTCAGCCCAGCAGGGAGCAGCAAGGAGGCTTCACCTGGTGGGCTCTCCGCTCGAAGGCCCCTGCAGGGGCGGAGAGCCGGTGCCCCGCCCCTCAGCTGCTGGGGCGGGGCTGCGTCCTAACACGCTCCAGCCAAGGCGGGGGCCCCCCGAGGGAGCCCCGGGGCAGCTGGACTCCGCAGGGGCCCCGCCACCCCACAGCCCACCCCGGGAGCCTCACGCAGCGATGGAGATGCTCGCAGCAGACGCGGGGCTGACTTCGGCCACTTCCCTGGCCTTCTGCAGAGCAAGCTTCTGAGTAGCTGCTTCTTCCATTTCCTCCTCGTCCTGTGTGGACAGACAGAAACGTGCAGGTAGCCCGAGGGCGCTGTGTCCACTCCCATGCCACCAGCTCTTCAGCCTGGAGCCTCCGAGTCCTTCCTGCCCCGAGCCAGGGGGCCCAGGCGGCCAGCCCTGCCTTAGCACGACCCACCCACACTCCGGACCCCCTGCGACACCCGCCTCTGCAGGCGACAGTCCCCAGGGTCTGTGTGTCAGCACCCCTCCCAGGGCGCTCCCAGGGACGACCCCATTCCGGAGCTCCAGACCCGGGGGCCCATTCCTGCATGTCAGTCTCATTCAGTCGAAATGCCAACCCACCCCTCCTTTATTCCCGCCCGGTCCTGCCCCCCCACCCCCCAGAGTACGCGTCACACTGGAAGGAAGTCAGCCTCTGCCCCAGAGCGTTGAGCCATGGCAAAGGGCGGGCTCCCCATCCTGAGCCTGGGCCTCCGCCTAGCACCTCCCACAGGAACCGTCACCAGGCACGTGTCTAGCAGGGCCGCCTCGAGACCTCTGCACTTTCCCACCTGGACCCGTCGGGTCACATCTGTCTACCTGTCCCTGCTGTGACCAGGCCCGGCCCTACATGCCCTTCCCCACTGACCTCCTGGAGAGAAGCCCCATGGCCGTCCGCCACCTGGGCTGGCATGTGCTCACGTGTGCACACCTGTGTAGACACTCTGCCCTGCCTCTGTGGCCTCCATGGGAAGGGAGTGGACATCTGGACAGACCCTCCAGCCCTGACCCCACATCACCAGGCAAAACCAACATGCTCTGCTCCTCAGATCTAGGTAAACAGCTCCAGGCTGAGCCTGTGGGCCCCGGGAGGCAACCAGTCTGTGCCGCCTGGCAGATCACTGGGGCCACCCTCACGTCCCCCATTCCCCCAATCTCGGGCCCACCTGGCTCCCCTGAGAGCTGGCATTCCCAACACGTCCTGAAACATCCTTGAATCTGCTTTTAGAGGCACAGCAATGGCAACTAAGCCCCGTCAGCTATCTGAAGATTTCCCTCCGCAGAGAACAGACATTCAAACTCCAGGCCCCAGAGGTGAGGCAGAACTAGACCCGCCACGAAGCACCCTAGAGACCTCTGTCCTCCAGCTATGGGCTCCATCCTGGTTTGCGGGCCTCAAATCACTCCAATGTGACGTGAGTGTATTTCCACTTCAAACAAACTCAATGTGAGTTTATTTCCATTTCACAAAACAAATGATGCTACCATATATTTGGGGGAGTATAAAGGAGGGCGTGTCAAGTCCCGCCCTTTTTGGCTCTTGGCCAGCCCAGGAATGCCCCTGGCCTGACAGAAACAGGCGTCCACCTGCGCCAACTCCCCGAGAGAGGAAATTCCTGGATTAGGGCAGTTTGCCCAAAGAGGCCACCACCCAGGGTCTGTGCTTGGATACAGGGCCCCCGGGACATGGCCTGTCAGTATGTCCTCATCACGGACAACCGTGAAGGAGCAGTGAGAGCTCCGAACTCAAGCGCACCCGGCCCAGGACAGCTGGTGCCAGACCGACAGCGCTGCTGGACATCCCTGGTGCACGTGGTCCCGGAGATCCTGACACCAAGAAGAGCTCTGTGGTTGCGTGGGTCCCCCCAGCCAGGGGCTTGAGCCATTCTCCAGCCACCCCTGGACGGGGAGGTTCAGTCTAGGAACAGGCCAACAACAGTACCGGGAAGGCCAGTGGGAGTCCCGACCCTCAGAGGCCAGCACCCAGACGAAGGGAGCAGTCTAGACCCACAGGCACGGTCCCAGCCCAGCTGGGGTGGGGGAGGAGGGCTGAGCAGAGCAGGGGAGGCGCGCTGCACGGGCTGCCTCCGTGGAGACACCTCCCGGGGAGCCGGGTGGGCAGCCCTGTGCACAGCCGCGCCACCGCTGCCTGCAGAGACGCCCTGAACCTGCCTTCCTCAGGGAGGGCCCGAGTCCAGCCCCAGAACGAGGACAGTGTGAAGAGGCGTGGGGTGGGCCGGACTGGAGTGGGTGCAACACAAGTGGGAGGCTGCCAGGGACGGCAGGCGCGCGTGCACGGACGTACACACACAGGCGCGCGCAGGCACAGGCCCGGCGCAGAGAGCAAGCACGCGGGTGCCTGCAAGGCCCGCGCCTTCCCGGACCTCCCGACCGGCAGCAGCGCCCTCCGCACCAGGAGCCCAGCGCATCAAAGCGCCAGCCTGAGGCTGAGACAGTGGGCGGCCTGCACTGTCCAGGGCAGAGAAGGGGACAGACACCAGGCGTGGGGCTGTGTCATCTGGAGGGAAACCACAGGGCAGACGTGTAGTCACCTCCCCCGCCAGGCTCCAGGATGAGAGGTGACTATTAACTCCCACTGGGCACAGCCTGGGGAGAACGCCGTCCTGCTGGGGCACCGGCTTGCCGAGAACAGGCACCAGCTGCTCCTCCAGCACCAGCCTGGCCAGACTCTGAGGACAGCACCCCACAGCCTGAGCTCAACCATCCATGCCAGAGGCCGACCACAGAGGCCACCTCACCACCCGGGGGTGACCGCAGGGGTCCCCTCACTGCCCCTAAGAGTCCCCAGACGGGATGTGCCCTAAAGCCCACCTCCTGGGCCCTCTGACTCCTGAGAGGACACATCCCCCGCTTCAAACGTCTACGCGCCCCTCACGCCTGAGACCAGGGCCGGCTGCGCCCCCACCCCCAGGCCCCTCTCGAGGCCGCATGCTGTCACGCCACCTCCCGCTCCCACACCTCCTGCCTCTCGGGTCATTCTTCCCACGTCTTGGCTTCCCGGGGGCGGCCCTCACGGTCACCTGCCCTCCTGCCGTGGTCTCTCTCCCTGCCTCGTCAGCACCATGCCCTGCACCCTCACCCTGCTGTCCAGGCCCAGAGGAGACGGCCCGGGACAGCGGCCACGTGGCCCTGCACCCAGGACCTGGCCCTCCTCACGCGCTGCAGCCTCACCCAGAGGGGCCCGCACGGACCCCTACACACCTGGGCTGCAGGTGGTCCCCACCTACATACCTTGGTCAGCTCCTGCGCGTTGGCGAGGTTGTCCACGGCAATGGCCAGGAAGACGTTCAGCAGCGTGTCTGGTTGCCTCCAGCTAAGGAAGGGAAGCCTTTGGCCCCACAGCCTCTCCCAGGGTCGGATCACAGCTTCCTCCACGCAACACAGGGGCCCCTCTCCCCAGGTCCCGGCCAGCCTCGGCCTCCTTCCTTGGTATCTATATCCCCCTGCCCCTGGCTCTCCAGCCCTGTCAGCCCCTGTCATCCCCAGACACAGCCCAGCCCAGCTGCTGGGCCCTGGGGCGCCCTGGCCTCCACCCAGCCTCCTTCACACAATCTCACATCACCCAACCTCCCTGAAAGCCCGCACCACCTCTTCCCCCGCCACCCCCAGCTCTCCAAGGCTGAAGCTCCAGGCCGGAAGCTCACCCTGTGTTGGATTAACCTGCTTTGCTTCCCAGGAGGGCACACGGACTGCCCACTCTGTCTCCACCTCTCCCAATAAGCACCCTCTGCTTCACAGGTTGCACACGGGCCCCAGACCTCTGGGTCCCACGAGCCGAGACCACCGGCGGACCAACTTCCCACTAGGCGCACAGACACCCGCCTGGCTTTTCTCCCCCTTCCTTCTCCAAAGCCAAGGACGGGGATGCCACCCGCCCCACCCCGAGCTGGCTCTCCTCAGAGCAGCAGAAGCAACGTGCTGACGGCAGACGCCGCGGGAGTGCGGGCAAGAGGCCCCCGCATCCAAAGCCCCTCCCACGGTGCCCCCCAGGAGCCCTGACACGGTGCTCCTAAGACCCCTGCTCAGAAATGAGGAAACAAAGGTCACAGAGGGAACTTCCCTGGTGGCGCAGTGGTTAAGAATCTATGAAGCTAATGCAGGGGACATGGGTTCGATCCCTGGGCTGGGAAGATCCCACATGCAGCGGAGCAACTAAGCCTGTGCGCCACAATTACTGAGCCTGCGCTTTAGAGCCCGTGAGCCACAACTGTTGAGCCCATGTGCTGCAACTACTGAAGCCCACACGCCTAGAGCCCGTGCTCCACAAGAGAAACCACCACGTGAGAAGCCTGTGCACCGCAACACAGAGTAGCCCCCGCTCGCCACAACTAGAGAAAGCCCGCGTGCAGCAGCGAAGACCCAACACAGCCAAAAACAAAAAACCAAAAACCAAAATAACAAAGGCCACGGAGGGTAGATACCTCCCAGGGTCCCAGAGTCGGGGGCCCAGCGGCCCTGCCTCCGCTCTGCCCTGCCCGTCTGAATCTCTGCGGGGTCAGGGCCTCGTGCTGCCGCTGACCTGAGTCACTTCAGTTTCCCTGTCGCTGAAGTCCCCTCTCCCCACCTCAGCGCCAGGCAGCACCGTCCTGCCCATGCTGTCCCCCCCCCCGCCCCCCCCAGCCCTCGGTGCCCTGCACGCCGACACTGGGCAGGCGGTCCTTTGCCACGGGCTGTCCTCCACCCACCTGATGCCAGCAGCCCCTTCCCCTCAGTCACGACAGCCGAGCTGTGTCAGACGCTGCCGGTCTTGGGGGCAGGCACCCAGGGGCAGCCCTGTGCCCCGTGTTATCCCAGGGGCTCTGGGCCAGTGCCAGGCTTGAGCAGCTGTCAGCTCTGGGTGACCCTGGTGGGTCAGGCCCCTGTCTGACAAGGAGGTGCCCCGGGACCCAGGGGTGACCCACATCCCAGGGCACCGCTTCGGAGACAAGCCTGCTCAGGGCCCCAGCAGGGCCCATGGGACCGGACACCGAGGTCTGCTGCTGCCTCCTGGCACCGACCACAGCTGTGGGCACACTCAGAGGCCTCACCACGCCCAGAGAGCAGGACGAAAGCCATGGCTCTTGGGGCCCAGCCAGGGACACACTCTAATTGGGGAGCAAGGGATGGGGTGGGGGAGGCCTGCGGCGGAGTCTCCGGGGCTGGGCTTGCCCTGACCCTGCAAAGCCCCCACCCCGGACCCTGAAACACCAGCCGGAGGAGCACCCTCCACACGGCCTTCCTTTGTGCTTCTCTGCAGGCACAACACTTCCATCGGGGGAAGCTTTTTTAAAAGCCCAGGGCCCAAACTTAATTACTGAATTAAGTTAAAGGGAAAGCAAAGTAACTGGCTGCCCTCAGGCTCAAAGCCCCTGCCCTCCCCCAGAGCCCTGCCCGCCCGCCGCCCACCTGCCCGCCTCGGGACACCCCACGTGCTGCTCATGCTTCCTCGGCCTCCGGACCGAGGTCAGGCGGCACCGAAGCTCAGTCGCTCCTGCCGGGGGAAGGAGCGCCCCGGCCACCCTCCAGCGGGACAGCAGCCCTCACGTTTGTGCCCGATACCCACTGCGTCCTTCAGGGGAAGGAGAGGCAAGCGGGTCCGGGAAGCACGGCCCAGCCCGGACCGCAGAAGGATACAGTTTCCGAACAGCGTCAGGACAATGAAGTAAACAGACGAGAACATGCCTTTGCTGACCCCACCTTGCGACTCGATCCCGTGATACATCACCGCGTTCCAGTCCTCCCCGGTCAGGATCTGCGGGGGGGAGGGAGGCAGGGCACCTGGGGCACGTCCCCACGCCCAGCACGCCCACGCGCGCTCTCAGGGTGGGGCACACGTGTGCACACACAGGCTCCTGGATGACCGTCCAGGCGGCCCAGGGGCCTCCAGAGAAGCTTCCAGAAGGACACGGCTGCTGGGCTGGGTCAGGCCTTACAAGATGACTCTGCTCTGGGTTTCTGGCAAGGATGGAAAGGGAGCTCCCGGCAGGAGGGAAAGGTGAACAGAGGCGCGGGGACCGCGGCAGAGCCTCCCACGTCCCAGAGCCGCCTGGTCGCTGCCGCACCAGCGAGGAGACTGAGGCTCAGCGGGGGGTGCGAGCTGCTCAAGGCCGGACAACAGCAGCAGGGCCTCTGACCCTCCTCGTTCCTCCCTCCCCTGGCCCAGTGCATCCAGGCCCTGAGGGCAGCTAAATGCAGTCTTCGCCCCATCAGGAAACGTGTCTCTTTTTCATTTGTAGTTTTGGGAACGTACGAGGGGATGAGACAACAGACGTTCATGTGTCCGCCACCCACCATGGAAACTGCTAACACTGTCACATTTGCATGACGGCCCACGATCCCTCTCGACAGGCAACCCCAATCATGAATCTGGGGGCATCCCCATCCTTGTGGACCTATAAACAAAACGCACCGTGTGTCTTAAACACGCACAGGAGGGTGTCAGGCTACGTCGTCACTCCGCTCGTTCACCGTCTGACGCTCGCCTGTGCGGACACACGAGCCCGCTGTCCTCGGAGAGCACTGCGCGGACTCCCTCCGCGTGCCCCCCCTTCCCCGACAGGCACGTCCGAGGTTTTCGCCAGGGTGTCCCACTGCGTCCCACTGCGCACGCAAAGCCTGTCTGGGGCTGGTCCTGCTGGAAGGCATGCTCTGCGCACCCCTGACTTCACGGGGCATTTCCAAGGTGCTTTCCCAGACGACAGTCCCACCAGCAACACAGGCTGCATCTTCCTCACACCCTCATCCCAAACTGAGCACGTCACACCCTCCGACAGCTCCCGGCCGGCGGGGTGAACGGGAGAGCCAGTCAGGTGGGACATCTCTTGTATCCGGTGGTGGCTCAGATCTCCTCTCTGCGGCCTTTTCAACCTTTTGGCTTGTATTTCGCTGACGACTCATCTCTTCTTACCGACTTCCTGATGTATTCTTGTATGTGCTAGTCCTCTATCTGCCATGTTTACTGGAAAAATCTTCTGCTGGTCTCCTCTTTAGTTTTAACTAACCTTTTGTATTATAAAAAAGTTCAGTGAAGTCAAACGTATCAGTCTTTTCCTTTATGGTTTCTGCTTTTTGCCCCTTAAGAAATCCTTCTCCATCCCAAGGTTATAAAGAATTTTCCTATATTTTCTTCGAATCATTTTAAAGTTTGGTTTTTAGGTCTCTAATCCAACTGGAACTTGTGGTTACTATTCTGTGTACACTTTTCTCCCACACGGAAGGCTCATTTTTTGACCATCCCATCCCCCTCCCATTGATTTAAAATGCCATCTTTTTCATATGACCGACTTCCTACGTAAGCCTGGGCATGTTTCCGGGCTTTCTCGTCTGTTCTTTGATACTCTGTCTTCATACCTCACAGTCTTCATTACTGTAGCTTTATAGTAAGTCTTGATATACAGTGGGGCAAATCAGTCCTTCTTGAAATGTCTGGGCTATTCTTGGACATTTACTGCCCCACAAAATCAATATGCTGAATTCCAAGAGCAGTTCTGTTGGGATCTGGATCACAGACTAAACTCGGGAGAACTGATTGCTTTACCATGGTAAGGCATCCCACTTATAAACACATGTATCCAGTTCTTTCGGTCTTTTAATAACAATTTATAATTTCACCTGTAAAAGTCTTACATACTTTTTGTGGATTCACTTCTGAGTAACACAGCTTTCGTTACTCCTGTAAGTGAAATCTTTCCTTTTAATCGAATATTCTAATTGAATGATGCTGTTATATGGAAAAGCTTCATTTTTCGTATGTTGATCTTGTGTTCAGCAACAGTGAATTCTCATTATTTCTCATTGATTTTGAGTTTTCTATGTAAATAATCACATCATTTGCAAATAATAACTATTTTGTCTATTCCTTTCCAGTCCTTCTACCTTTCTTTTTCTTATTACATTGACTTCAACTGCCTGAATACTAGACATCCTTGGTTATGCTTTCAATCTGTATTAGTCTGGGTTCTCCAGAAACAGAACCAATAGGAGATGTCTGGGTATATCTTGTGGACAGCTGACAAGGAGAGACGATGGTGTAAGTTTCAGCCCAACTCTGAGTCCAAAAACAAGAGAAGATGGATGTCCCAGCTCAAAGATGGTTGAACAGTGAGAGTGGACTCTCCCTTACTCAGCCCTTTTGTTCTACTCAGGCCTTCAGTGGACTAGATGAGGCTCCAACATCTGCTTTCTCAGTCCACCAATTCAAATGCTCATCTCACCCGGAAACACCTTCACAGACACACCCAGAAATAATGTTTACTCTGGGAACCCACGGTCCACTCAAGTTGACATAAAATTAACCATCAACAATCTTTTATCTGCGATGTTTGCTATGGTCTTTGTAAAATAACAGCTTTATTGAGATATAATTAACATACCATACAATTCAGTCATTTGAAGTGTACAATTCAATGGTTTTTAGTATATTTACAAATATGTGCAATCATTACCACAGTCAACTTTAGAACATTTCCATCCCTTCAAAAAAGAAATCCATCCATATTAGCTATCACCCACCTGGCTGTGGGTTTGGTTTTTTTGGTGGTTTTTTTTTTTTCTTGAGTCCTTAGTATTTTAAGTTTTTCGTATAGCATGCTTTTCATCATCATATCAATGTTTTATCTTTCTGCATCTATTGATATGCTTATTTTTCTCTTTTAAACTGTAGAGGGGCTTCCCTCATGGCACAGTAGTTAAGAATCCACCTGCCAATGCAGGTTCGAGCCCTGGTCTGGGAAGATTCCACATGCCGTGGAACAACTAAGCCCGTGAGCCACAACTATTGAGCCCATGTTCCACAACTACTGAAGCCTGCGCGCCAAGAGCCCGTGCTCTGCAACAAGAGAAGCCACCACAATGAGAAGCCCACACACCGAAACAAAGAGTAGCCCCCGCTCACCACAACTAGAGAAAGCCCACGCACAGCAAGGAAGACCCAATGCAGCCAAAATAAAATAAAATAAAATACAAATAAATAAATAAAAATTTAAAAAAAATTAAACTGTAGAGATCAGGAAATTACATTGGCAGATTATTGTGTCACTGAGATAAACACAGTTCAGCTATGCGATTCTATTTTATACACAGTTGGATCTGAATTTGGATATTCTGTTTCAGACTGTTCGCATCCACCTTCACTGAGCAAACACTTAAAGTACCTGCTGTGAGTCAGGCAATCTTCAGGCACTTATGATCCAATCGTCGGTGGACAAAACAAAGCCCCTGCCTCACAGAGCTGTGGAAGCTCTGAAATGCAGCCAGGAGGACCAGACGGAATCTGATCTTTTAACCGCTTACTGTCCTAACGCAGGCCTCCGGGACATCTGTCAGAAACTCAAGACACTTAGCAGACACCTACCCTAGAACACCTGCACAGCCATCCCTGAAGGACACACACCCCCCTTCCTGTGTCAGAGCACAGCCTCATGGCTTCTGTCTTATAAGCTCCAGACTCTCTCTCTTCCCCTGAACACTATTTTTATTTTACCCAAATCTCTGTCTCTTGAATTGCAATTCTTAAGACCCCAAAACACTTATCTGAAGCCTCCTGCAGTTTTTTTGGTTGACAGAGTTCACATTCTGTCTGCATTTTGCTTTTCTTATATTCTCTTTGCCTGGCTGTGGGGTCAAGGTTGTACTAGCCCCATGAAATGATTTCATCCTTTCTCTGTAAGTGTCTGAGTATGTTATCATCTATTCCTTAAAGGCTTGGCAAAACTCACCTTATAACTCCCCAGGCCCTGGGCAGGAGGCAGGAAGGCAGGAGGCAGGAAGGCAGGAAGAGAGCTTTGGCTATGGATTCCATTTCTTTAATGGTTATAAAACTATCCACGTTTTTTTCTTCTTGAACTAATTTAAGTAATTGATGTTTTCCTATAGAAGTGCACATTTCATATAACTTTTCAGATCTATTGGCATAAAGTTGCCATAATATACTTTTAGATTTTTAAAATGTCTCCCTTTTCTGTAGCTATGCCTCCCTTTTGGGCTATACTTTATTAATTTTTTTTTAAGTTTTTAAAAAATTGATTGATTGGCTACCTTGGGTCTTCATTGCTGCACATGGGCTTTCTCTAGTTGCAGCAAGCAGGGGCTACTCTTCATTGTGGCACACGGGCTCCTCATTGAGGTGGCTTCTCTTGTTGCAGAGCACAGGCTCTAGGTGCATGGGCTTCAGTAGTTGTGGCACACAGGCTCAAGAGTTGTGGCTCGCCAGCTCTAGACTGCAGGCTCAGTAAGTTGTGGTGCACGGGCTTAGTTGCTCTGCGGCCTGTGGGATCTTCGTGGAGCAGGAATCGAACCCGTGTTCCCTGCACTGGCAGGTGGATTCTTAACCACTGCGCCACCTAGGAAGTCCTGAAAAAAATTTTTTTTTAAAGTATAGCCCAAGAACTTCCTAGGTGGCGCATTGGTTAAGAATCTGCCTGCCAATGCAGGGGACACGGGTTTGATCCCTGCCCCAGGAAGATCCCACATGCTACGGAGCAACTAAGCCCGTGAGCCACAACTATTGAGCCTGTGTGCCGCAACTACTGAAGCCCACATGCATAGGGCCTGTGCTCTGCAACAAGAGAAGCCACCACAATGAGGAGCCTGTGTGCCACAATGAAGAGTAGCCCCTGCTCACCGCAACTAGAGAAAGCTTGCACAGCAACAGAGACCCAACATAGCCAAAAATAAATAAATTTATTAAAAAAACTTTTTACTGAAGTATAGTTGAGGTGCAATATCATAGAAGCTACAGGTGAACAATACAGTGATTCACAATTTTTAAAGGTTATATGCCATCTAGTTATTATAAAATATCGCTACATTCCCTGTCTCGTCCAACACCTCCGTGCAGCTTACTTTATACACGACTGTTTGTGCCGCTAACCCCTACGCTGCCCCTCCCCACTCCCCGCTCCCCACTGGTAACCACTCTTTCATTCTCTTTATCTGTGAGTCTGCTTTTTTTCCATTATATTCACTAGTTTGTTGTATTGGGCGATACTTTTTACTTTTTTATTTTTTTATTTTTGGGGGGGTACACCAAGTTCAATCATCTGTTTTTATACACATATCCCCGTATTCTCTCCCTCCCTTGACTCCCCCCCCACCCTCCCTTGAGTCCCCCCGGGCTATACTTTTTATTTGTGATTTTTTTTCCTTGATCAGTCTTGCTATGAAGTTATCTACTTTATTAGTCTTGCTGAGAACGAGCTTTTTATGATTTTGTTATCTTGGTATTTTAGTTTTCTGTTCCACTAATGTCTGCTCTTAGCATCATTTTTCCTGCTTTCAGTTTCTCTTTGGTTTATTCTACTATTCTTTTTTCTAGATTTTTAAGATAAGTATTTATTTATTTTTAGTCATTCTCTTATTTTGATAACTGCTTTTAAGATTCTAAATTTTCCTCTAAGTATTGCTTCAGACATCCTCTAAGTGTTGCTAATTACTGTTCAGTTCTAAGTATTCTGTAGTGCCCACTATGGTGTCTTCTTCAACTCAAAAAACCCTCAGCTTTCAAATATGGGGAAGATTTTAAGTGACTGTTTACTAGTGGCTTCTATTTATTTAAGTAATATCAAGAATGTGCTCTGTAGGAGAGCAATTCTTTAATACTTGTAGGAATTTCCTGAGTGACCTAGTTTCTGCAAATGTTCTCTGTGCCCCAAACAGTGACTATTTTACTCGCTACCGTGGGTGCAAGTCCTGTGCATCAGCTGACTCAAGACTGTTGTCCCACGCGTCCTATTACGTCCTTGCTAATCGCCTATCAGCTTCACCCTTCAGTTGGACAGAAATACATTACAGATCTCTTAAAAGAGGGTGGACTTTTGATTTCTCCTTGTAATTCTGTCAGTTTTTGCTTGGTGTGTTTTTTGGGCCTAGTTGTTAGGTGCATCTTCCCTTTATTGTTATGTAATGCATTTCCTTATTTTTACTAAAGCTTTTTTTCACCTTAACTTCTATTTTGGCTGATGTTAACATTACACCAGCTTTCTTTCCGTTAATGTTTACTTAGTTTATCTTTTTGTATCCATTTAACTTTAAAGTATCTACTATTTCAAACATTCAGAAAGGTACAATGAAAAATATTGAAAGCTCTGTGTACCCACTACTCAGCTTAAGAAATAAAGCTTTAAAATGTAGTTGAAGTTCCTTGAATAGAAATCCCCAGTCTCATTCCTCCTCTTGCCAAGCCCACCTCACCTGAATTTGGTGTTAATCATTCCCATGCAAGGTTTTATACTTTTACTTGCATATAATATAAACAATATTGTTATGCAATATGTTTTGAAACAAGATTTTTTCATCCTCATTTAAATAGTATCATATGCTAAACCATAATGGAAAAGAATGGAAAAAAGAACGCATATATATGTATAACTGAATCACTTTGTTGTACAGCAGAAATTAACACAACATTGTAAATCAGCTATACTTCAACTTAAAAAATTAAATAAATAGTATCATTTGCTTTGCGTTACTCCGAATCTTGCTTTTTTTTTTTCAAGCTTAACATTGCTTGTGATTCACGTTAATACAGTTAATTCCAGGTCCTGCTGTGCAGACAGAAAACGCTCTCCTTACCCACTCTCCTGCGGATGAGCAGCCAAGAGGCCCCCAGCGTCTTGCTGCGGTGCCTGAGGCCACCCCGAGGGTCTCGCAGGTCTCTGTGCACGTGGCCAGGGACCTTCCATAGCGCGGACCCACAACAGGAAGTGCTGTTGGGTGACTTCCAGTGGGTTAGATACGGTGACATCACTTTTCCGAAGTGGCTCTACCAACCCACCAACCCACATCTTCTCTAAAACCTGAGACTGTTAGATTTCTTAATTTCAGCCTAACTGACAGGTGGGTTGAATTCGCATTTCCTGACTATGAGTAAACAGACGATAGTTTTTACAGGTCTACTCAACAGCCCAGTCTCCTGTCCCGAGTTCCTTGCTTACATACTTTGCCTTTTCCTGCTGTATTGTCTTTCCTTTCTGACTTGTGGAAGTTTCTGATTTACGCTGGTTATTGGTTATTTATTCTAGTTGATGGTTACTGGCTAATGATGCAGAAACATCTGCTCCCAGCCTATGACTTATCTGACCTTTTTATGGTGTCTTTTGATGCAGAGAAAACTGTATTTCAAAAGTCAGATTTGTCAAAGGTTTCCTTTATGATCTGTGCTTTTTTATATCTTCCTTAAGAAGGCCTTCCCTGCCTTCAGTCAGTAACCTTATTCTCCTGTATGTTCTAAAATTTCAGATTTGCCTTTCACATTTACATCTTAATTCACCAGAAGTGATTTTCAAATCTGCTACGAGGTAGAAATCCAACTTACTGTTTTTCTCTATGGATAACCAAACTGTCCCACACCATCTGCAGTGACAACACGAGGTTCTGTGTATATAAATATTTCATCTTTGAATAATGACATTTTTCTTTCTTCCTTGGCAATCCTGAGAAATTGTATCTCATTTTTTTCTTATTCTACTGCAGTAAGACCACAATACTAGCATAATCTGTTAAGGGTTTTTACTCGGAAGGAGTGCTGGGTTTTATCACGGGATTTTCTTTTAGAAAAAAAAATTATTACGGACATTTTCAAACACCAAGTGGAGAGTGTAATGTATCCCTATGGACTCATCACCCAGCTTCAACAATCAAAATAACTTGCCAATCTTGTCTCGTCTACCTCTCTCTGGGGCTTGGTTGTGCTTTTGCTAGAGTTCACGTGTTTTTTTCTGATCATACATGTTTTTTTTCCTTCTTTAACCTGTTAAGATGATGAATTACATTAACAGGTTTTCTAATGTTAAATCATCTTGCATTTCTAGGGCAAATTCAAGTCGATCATAAAGACGATCTTTAAGCACATCCAGGCTGGGCTAGTTCTTACTTCCCTCCGGTGTCCTCTCCGTGTGTCACAGCAGTCCATGTTTCCCTTCTCTTCTATGGTCCTCGCCTAGGGTTCTCATATCAAGGTTATTCCAGCCTCATAAAAGGGTGGGTGTTTCCTTTTTATCTTCCCCAGAGTCACCTGTAGAAAACTGGAGTAACCTTCCTTAAATATTCAGCAGAATTCACTCGTAGAACTGTCAGCATGGTGGCCAACGCAGGTAGAGTTTTCAATTATTCAATTACTATTCAGAAATTGCTCAAGTTCTGAACTAGCCCGGGTTCTCTGCTTCTCCCTGGGTTAACGTACCTTTCCCCCCACTGAGCCGCTTTCCTAAACGTATCCGTCTCCGCGTGTGCGGTGCTTTCAGCAGGCCGGTGCGACTCTCGGTATCTGTGTCCGCATGTGTCTTTCTTCCACCCTGGATCGTGGCTCTCCGAGTGGAAATTCCAGGCCAACAGGGACTGTCCTCCCGTATTTTAAAGTTACTCGTCCCAGACCTTCTGGCATCATTGCCACAAGAGGCCTGCCCTCAGACAGGCATTCTTTCGCAGGAAACCTGTCTTTCCAGAACAGATGCTAAGGTTTCCTCTTTGTCGGGCTGAGTCCGGGGCCGCGGCTCTTCCTGCAACACTGCCAGCACCTCTCTCTGCACCTCTGAGCCGCAGCTGCTCGGGTCCCCACACCTGCCGGCTCCCCCGTTCTTGTGAGGTTCACCTCAGGGTACGGTTCACCCTCTGTTTTTTATTTAAATAGCTGTAACTTGTACTTTCAGGACTGCTACTTAGTTATTTTTGGTACTAAGGAGATAGTCTTGGTCCTGAGGTGCCTTTCCTTCCTAATTTGGTGCTGAGTTCTTCCTCTAAGCCTCTGAGGGTTAAAGGCAGCTTCCACGCCTGCTGCCTCCGTTGCTCAGGAGCAGCTCACCCTCTGCCTGTGGGCGTGGCCCGCGCTCTTCCGTGGGGCAGCTTCACAGGGAGCACAGTCAAGCTGTCCTCCCCTGGATCCCATGCCTCCTTGTGCCCTCTCCAACCCCATTCAGAAACAAGGGCTCCATCCTGGGTCTCAGGCCCGCAGTCCAGTGTCAACCTGTGGGCGTTACGGGCCTGGCCAGGCCAACAGTCGGCCCTGGTGATCTTCTTGGCCCCCTCCAGCCTCAATCACGCTCTCAGCCTCCTTAAAGGGCTGGACGCCTCCCCAGCTCTGAGTCAGCCGAGCCATGGGTGATGCTTTGGACGGAGAAGGTGAGAAAGGTGCTGTGCGGGCGGCATCCCCGCCCTTAGAGCTCAGAGGAGGGCAGAGCCACAGGACTCGAAGGTGGGGTCAGTCAGGAAGCAGGACAACAACAGCCCGGGCTCCGGAGTCCTGCCAGGCCGGGAGCGGACAGGCCTCTGGGAGAGGAGCTGCTCTGCCCACCGTCCCTGGGGAGGAGGGGCTGTCGGGCTCCACCCAGGCTGGGAGGAGGGCTTGCAGGTGCGACCACCAGACCGAGGCCCTCCGTCAGCAGGCGTCTAGTGTGGTGTGAGTGGTCGGCTGGAAAGACGCCGTCCTGTGAGTGAGGGACCCCAGAGGCCCCTCTCCGTCCGCTCACCGTGGCTCCAGCTCTGGCCGGGGCAGCGTCAGCAGCCCCGGAGGCCAGGGCCAGGCAGGGCCAGGCAGGGCCCCGGCCAGAGTGCCTGCAGCCTGCGGACGTCCCTCAGCGCCATCACGGGCACACCGCCCCCGTGCCCGCCAGTGCCGCCTGTTCTCAGACATGGCCAAGGACGCTTGGTGGGACAGAGAGCTCTTCCACTCTGGTGAGGCCGGTCACGGGAGCCACAGCTCTGCGAGCGGGCGAGCGGTCCCCAGAGGCTGCCGGGGACGTGTTTCCAGACACGAAGGAGAACGGAGGGGCCGCCGGGGCCGAGCCACCGGGGGGAGAAGCTTGGGGAGTGCTTTCTGCTTTATTCTCAAGGGACAAGGACAGCTCTGATTGGTTCCAGGTCTCAGGGGCAGAGAGGTAAGCGGCGACCTGAAGCCAGGGCCTCCCAGGGCGTCCACCTGCTCCTCGGGCAGCTCCCTCCTGACCCAGGTCCCAGTCGCAGGGCCGCAGGTCAGAGACCTGCCGTGCCTGTGCCCCCACGGGCACTGAGCAGGGGCTGACGTGGATGGAAGGCTGCCACCCGCACGCCCGGCAGCTCCCGCACGCCCGGCACGAGCCGAGAGCCCCAGCCTTACCTGGAAGACGGTGAGGATGGCGGCGGGGAAGGTGTCAAAGTTGGTCGTCGGAGTCTCGTCCTGAAAGTTGAACCTGAGAACAACAACGGTATCGGACACAGACAGCCCCGTGGGGACCAGGAGGACCCGCACCTGGACAGGCGGCACCCGGGGTCCGCAGCCCCCTCCTGGGACCTTCAGGGAGGGGAGCGGAGGAGGAGCCGGGGCAGCACTGCCCCTTTAAGCCCCGTCTCCGGGGGGTCAGCCTCACTTACTGTCCCCCGAAGAGCTGCATGCCCAGCAGCGCGAAGACCACGATGAAGAGGAAGAGGAGGAAGAGCAGGCTGATGATGGACTTCATGGAGTTGAGCAGGGACACCACCAGGTTCCGCAGGGAGCTCCAGTACCTGGGGGGCCGCCGGGTGTGAGCCAGGACGCGTGGACACGGGCCGCACACGCCTGCGGCTTCCGGCACCTGACTCGAGGGCCCTGCACGCGGCGTCCGGAGCGCACTTCCTCCGGGGTCCAGACCCCCCGTCTGGATGGCGCCCCCACCCGTCCTGGCCCGCGGGGACGACAGAGACCACGTGTCCCGCACGGGGCTCACGCGCGCCTCGCACACCGGCTCCCCAGTCCCCCTTCCCCGCGGCCACACCCGCCTGCACCCCTCAGCCCCTCAGGCTGGCGTGTGGGACGCGAGGGCCACGGCTGTGCGTCCCCGGCCGCGCAGGACAAGGGCTGCCCGGGAGCGCCCATCAACACCGCCACCCTCAGTGAGCAGGTCCTCACCCAAAGAGCCTCAGCCGAGCGGGCCGGGCACGGGGTGCAGGCCTGAGGGCCAGGGACACACAGCCTCGACTCCCCTCCGGCCCACCCCCCAGACGCTCCTGCGGGTCCGAGACGTGTGCCTCTTGTTCAGCTGGACTCCCCTGGCTCACAGGTCCCCTGAAGTCTGCCAACAGTCTAGCTGCTGCCAGCTCGCTGGGTGACGGGTCCCCTCCGGTCCTCTCCTGACCCCCAGGAGAGCCCAGAGCCCCAGGGAGACGTGCACGTGCCCCTGTGCCTTTGCACTTGCTGTCCCCGCCCTGGTCCGGGGCGCCTGCCCGGGCCCTTGTCCCTAACGCCACTTCACAGAGGCCCACCGTCCTCCTCGGGCTCTCCGACCAGGTGCAGGAGAGCTAACGGGAGATGGGCTAGGAGACTCCGGAAAACCTGCTCCAGGGACAGGAGGGGTCTAGGTCAGCCCACATCAGGACAGGGGCCGCCTGCCTTCTGGGAGAAAGTGGAGCTAACACGCCGGGCCCATGACCAAGGGCAGGGCAGCGCCTGCCATCACATCCTGGAGCCCCTTCTCCCGTGGAAGTGGCGGAGGGCGGAGGGCAGGCGGCACAGGGCACCCAGCAGCCTTTGTGGGCCAAGCTCCTCCACAGTTACACCATCCTGAGCTCGAATGGCCTCAGGTTTGGATTTAAAACACACTTCGGAAAAGACCAGGAAGCTGGGGAGGTCAGAGGACGCTGAGGCTGTGTCGGTCACGGCAGGGGTGGCCAGGAGCCTAGGCCGCCTGCACAGGCTCCGCCTGCACCATCCCGCAGCCCTCGCGACCCTGGCCGCTGGGGACGCTGCGCGGAGGTCGGGGCCGGTGCACGTGTGGGCCACGTGCTCCAGCTGCTCGCAGAGCCTCAGAGCCTCGGGGCAGCTTGCATCCCGCTGCAGCGTCGCCGTGGCTGTGGCCGAGGCAGCTGTGGACAAGGGCGGCCCCTGCCCACTGCTCCGCACAGAGGGTGGAGGCTCAGCCCACGTCACGTCCTGGCCTGGGCCTCAGGCTCCTCACAGGAAGAAGGAGCAACCTGCTCCCAGGGCTGTGAAGAGCCAGGCGGGATGAAGGCAGACACTCGGCCAGGGCCCCATCCTGTCACCAGGGCAGGCAGGACAGGCTCCACCCCTGGTGGAAAAGGCAGGCCTGGGAGGTCAGGTCAGAAGGTCAGAGCTCTGTCAGGGCCAGGGTGGGGGCAGGGCTGCAGGGTAAGCGAGCAGACTTAGGGGTGAGACGATGGGAAAACATCCACCTGCCACCTCGGTTTTCTCCGTTAAGTATGGAGCAGAGTCCTCCTTTGAGGTTGAAAGATGGGCTTGCCGATTTCAAGAGAAGAGACATTGTGAAATTGTGGGGAACACGCTAAGGAGAGAACCAGAGGTGCTGAGGCGGTGCTGAGGCTGGAAACAGCCCTGCAGGCAGGCGGGCCCCCAGGGCAAAGTCACACTGGCTGCGGCCCTTGCACGGCTGCCCTGTGACTGTCCTGTGTGTCTAACCAGTTATAACCCACAGGAGGAGATTCCCGGCAGCTGCGTGCAGATGCGAGCCGCGCCTCCCCAGGAGCAGCACCTGGTGGGCTTGGGCTCGGCTCCCACGCGACCTGCACCCCTGCCCCGGAGCCCACGGAGGAGGGAACCCCGCCCCCCGAGCCCACAGACCACCTACTTCGTGACTTTGAAGATTCTCAGCAGCCGCAGGGCCCGCAGCACACTGATCCCAAAGGAGGTTCCTGGCTTGATGGCCGCCCAGACCACTTCGAAGATGCTCCCCACGATGACCTGCGACGGAGACGGGTCAGCCTGGGGCACGTGCGGGGCCACATCTCTCCGTAAGCACCCGCCCTGCCTCCCCTGTCCGCAGCTCAAGCCACAGAAGGCCACGTGAGGCACGGGCCTCACACTGAGCTCCTTCAGCCTCCAGGAGCTGCCATGGTGCCCATCCGCCCCCCACCCCAGACACACAGGAGGACACAGATCGCGGAGCAAGTCTGGCCTGCAGCTTTCCTGGCAGGCCTTAAAAGTCTCCTTGTCTGATGCCTCCCCTGTGCTCTGTCACAGCCCAGTGACCCCTCTGGGGCCGGCACACCGCCTCAGACAGCTGTGACTGTCAGGCGCTCTCACACAGACCAGCAGGCTCTGCTTCCTTGTAACATGCCCTCACTGGTCCTGCCACCTCTGAGATGTTTCAGTTCCTAACTGCGTCTTGTCTTCTCCCGAATACGAGGAGCCAGCATGCCACCAAAGACAGACAGGGGCAAGCCTGTCCTCCTGTCTCACCAACGGTCATCCTGGGCGCCGTCCACGTTGCTGGACCAGGGCTTGTGGGCAAGAGGTCTGCCCCTCTTTCCAGCCACTCTTCGGCATCCGTGTGTCTGGCGTGAGGGACTCGGAGAGGCCAGAGCAGCGGAGCTGCAGCACGGCGGACCTCTCACCCAACGCCCAAGCGGAATTCCCTCCCTGGCCACCGCACCTCACCGGGCAGACCCAGGGCTGCAGTCAGCAGGAGCCCACGCGCTCCTCATGCGTGTGGCTAATTCCCACTCCTTCTAACCCGGCTTCTGCAGCTGGTGCGGAGGGCTCCACCGCCAGACATCAGTCTCTTAAACGCCCTCGTGCTGCACTTGGCTCACTCGTAAGCCAAGGTTTCAGTCGCTTCCACTCACTTCATACCAACTGTAAACACGATCTGCTGGACAGCAGCATCCCCAGCAAGCCTGACAGACAGTGACTGCGCCAAGGCTGCGGCCCCTGCAGGCCAACGTGACCCTGCGTGTCCGGTCCGCTGGCCGCACCGCCCCGCGCTGCCCCAGATGCACAGCCTTCCGCTGCACGTTGCCCTGTCGGACACGAGCACATCCCTCACAGGACTTCAGACCTGCCCACAGCTGCCCCACCCACCACGACCCTAGCAGGGCAGCAGATGGGACGAGCCTGTCGTGTCTGTCCTTGGGCCCCCAACCATCAGCACCAATTTCCCTCAGCATCACACGCACCAAGACTGCGCCCAGGGCTGAAGACGGACGTTTTCTAAATCTACCTCCTTCTCACTGTCACTCTTCCAACGTGTCTCCTGTTCTCCATGAATCCTCAAAATGTGCTTGCATTGGTTCATGGTATAGGTGGCCTCTCAGACGACCCCCAGCGACCCCCACTGCTCGGGGTTCACCCCCTTGTGCACCCCTGTCCCCTGGAGGGTGGGCCGGACTTAGTGACCCACTTCTAGCACACAGGACACAACAAGCGTGATGGGACGGCACCCCTGAGAACAGTTACAAGAAGACCGAGGCTTTGGCCTTGGCGCTTGCAGCCCTCTCTCGGGCCATGGCTGCTGTGTTGTGAGGACACTGGGGCAGCCTGTGCAGCGGCCCACATGACCAGGACCCAAGGCTGCCAGCAGCCACCAGAGTGAGGCTGGAGGATGACTTTCTGAGGTCTGTCAACAGCCACAAGCACAAGCTTGGAAGGGAGTCCTCCAGCCCAGTGGCGCCTGCAAGGGCTGAACCTCCTGAGGGACCCAGCGAGGCACAGCCTGACCGCCTACCCACTGGAACGAGAAGACAGACACTTGCTGCTTTGAGCCACGAAGCCCTGGAGTAACGCGTTACCCAGAAAGAAAAGCCAGTGCCGACGTGGGAAGCAGCAGAGCGGTGCTGCTGAACCACAAGCCCCAGGTGCGGGGGTGGCTTTGGATTCAGGGAGCGGCTCCGAGTAGCACGTCGGCGAAGGCCTGACGCACCCTGAACACACTCCTCTGAGGACTGCGGGCTCTGAAGGTCCCGCGTGTCAGGTCCCTGGGAGCCTGAGGAGAGTCACAGGAAACGAAGAACAGGGGCAGGCGGAGAGCCACACGGGGGCTGCAGCCGCAGGGAGCAGAGGAGACGCGCCTCCTGTGCGGGGCTCCGGCGGGCGCGGCGCTGCAGCCTGGAGTCTCTTGCTGCTCGTGGCCGAAGGCGAGCAGAGCGGGGACTGAGGGAGGCGCTGTTCAGTGAAGAGAGGCCACAGCTCGCTAGTTTCGGAAATGCTCAGCCTCTCCAGAGAGCAAACGAGGCCAATGTCAGGAAATGGCGCGGTCTAAAAATGAAGCCAAGGGCACGACTGGGACGGGTGTGGAAGATCCCAAAAGATCAAAGGCAGGGCCTCAGAGTGTACTCAGCTGCCTCCCGGCCCTTCAAGGGGGTGCAGAGTGAGCCTCGCAGACGGGCCCCAGGAAGCAACAAGCCCTCCAGGACGTGGAAGGGTGCAGACCTTCGTCAACTCAACAGCAGCTCAGGCTGAGAAGGGCGCACCTTTAAGAGAGCTGTGGGCACGGCTTCTGTCCAATGGAGCAAACTCCAGGAAGACTCACAACGCTCTTGAGAGACTTACATGCACAAAAACAACACCAGCTTGAGCTGAAACGCAAAACACAAACGAGGCCTTCGGATTCCCAAAATTCTACTAAGTAGGAAGCAGGCCAAGAAAACCTCAGCTGAAAACGTTTACTACCTTTCAGAAAAAAGGAAAAGGGACTCATGGTAAAACCAAAAGCCCAGAGGGCTCCCAGGCCCCCGAATTTTCACAGCTTTCCCAACACCCAGCCAGCCCTGCCGTGCAACCCACTGCCCCATTTTGAACGGGAAGGTCGAGAGCAGCTACCCCTTCCTGTCCCACCACTGTATGCTGGGTGTGGGGGTGGAGAGCCTGTCTCTCTCGTTTCACGACTCTAAGATTGAGAGACACTGTAGGAGCCTCACCCAGACCTGGGTCCAGCTTGGACCATGAGATTCTGGGCGCTGAGCTGATGCTGTGACTGGGGCACTGGGAGATGAGTCTGGGGCCCTGGGAGTGGAGGTCAGTGTGTCTTCCACTGGGGAGAACCTGGACCGCAGTGGACTGTGGCAGGCGGCCTCCGGGACGGCTGCTCTCCTGAGACAGGCCTCTGCAGCCTCTGTCGGGAGCTCGCGCCACGAGCTGCCACACAGTGAGGACACAGAAGTGTCCTGTGGAGCAACCACGGGACTCGGAAGCGAGGCCGGTCACCAACCACGCATGAGTCCTGTCAACAGCCTGAGATGAGTCTGAACACAGCCCTCCAGTCCTGATCCAGCCTCGGGAGGGCCACATCCCAGGCCTCAGCTGGGCTGCAAACTCGTGAGAGGCCCTGGGCCACAGGCACCCCGTCAGGCCACGCCTGGATTCCTGACCTTTGGACACTGTGAGATAATAGATACCCATTTGAAGCTGCTAAGCTCTGGAATAATCTGTTAGCTTATGTACAAGGTATTCCCTGTCCTGGGACCGAGCTGGCCCCAGGCGACTGTCACTCTCACGTCTCCTCCCCTCTCTGGGCCCCCTCTGCCTGTGTGCACCACAGCGCTCTCTGTAACCAAGAAGGCAAAGGAGCAGAAGCGTCGGCTTCCCCCCAGCCATCTATGGAACCTGCAGGGCCCACCTGTCCCAGAGAGCAGCTGGGCAGCCACCGCCTTCCCCCGCCCAGAGCTCAGGCAGCGCGGCGGGCGTAAGACCCCCCCCACCCGGCTCCAGCGCCCACTCCGCCGCACACTAGCTGGGCGGCCCTGGGCCTGTCACACAATGTCTCCAGTTATTCATGCATGACGCGGGTCGTCACCAAGAGCTGACAAAGTCCCAGACGGTGTCTGTCAGCTGCACGGCAGCACGGAGAGGAAACGGTAACGTTAAACTGCACCTCAAGTCGAAGCTTTCCTTCAACCTAAGTAAGTCCAGCCTCCCTCCCTGGCTACGGAGACCTCTCGGAGGTGCGAGGCCTCCTCGGGCTGCAGCACAGCCACTTCTCACCCAGAGCCCCCCAGGCCAGAACTCAGCTTCTGGGCTCAGCGCAGGGAGGCTCCTGCATGAGCCGCGGGGCCCAGGGAAGCAGCCCCTGCGCTGCCCCGGCCCTGTGCCTGTCCACGGTGAGCCTCAGAAACACCTGCAGGGGCTGGTGAAGGGACCCAGGCCCACTGCTCCCCTCCGGCCTCCCCGGGAAGCGCCGGTGCACGTGCCCAGGGCCAGGCCCCACAGGATTGGGGGGGTCAGGACCACAGACCCCTTGAGCCCCCACGGGATAGCAGCCCATTCAGAAGATCAAACACCAGGCCGGCGGTCAGAGGCCACAGAGCCTTGAGCTGGTCTTGAGACTCTACAGACAGGGTCAAGGAGGAAAGAGGCTGCCTCACGGCCGGCACCCCCACCAGTCAGGGCCCGACCAGGACGGGCCTCCCCTGTCTGCTGGTAGCCTCCCCGACCCGCAGGGCATCACAGTCCCCCAGGCCCCAGGTTCTGCTCCACAGGCCCCAGCTCACACTGGTGTCCTGGGAGGGGCCGCGTGCATCCTCAGGCCGGGGCACAGCGGACCCTCCGGACCCCCAGCTGGTGTCCCTGTGAGGCAGCTCACTCACCCCAAAATCAAAGCAGTTGAAGGAGGACCGGAAGTAGCTCCTGGGCCCCAGGCCGTACATCTTCAGGGACATCTCTGTGAGGAAGAGACCCAGGAAAACAAACTCTGCAAAGTCTAGGAGAAGCCGGAGAAGAGGGGGGTTAGCGCGCGGCCTCCCCCCGCCTGGCTCCCGCCCAGACCGGAGGACCCCAGACCTCTGGGCCGCTGCAGGGTGCAGCTCCCAGGCCTGGTCCGCGGCCCCTGAGCTCCAGCCTCAGCCCAGGACAGAACAGTGAACAGAGAGGGAGTGACGTGGAGAGGTGCTCCTTCCGGCTTGAGAGGTGAGTGCCTTGGGACACGGAGGCAGCCTCCCAGGACTGGGCTCGGGAGTGAGTTCTGGGTCAAGGGCCCAAATCCCCCAGAGGAGGACCTAGGCGGTCAGGCAGAGGGCACCCAACCCCCACGGAGAAGCTGGATGGCCTTGGACCCACCCTTCTGCCTTCAGCCTCGTTCCCCGCTCCACGCACTGACGGCCGCTGGAGCCCCTCCGCCACCCGGCCGGATCCCCGTCCCTCTGCGAGGACCCCCCTGGACTCAGCACCATGTCTGGTCTTAATTCTGCTCACAGGCGCGTCCCTACCACCCGACAGCCCCAGGCCCCCGCAGTACGTGTCTCCCAGGAGGCACCCATGCTTGCTGGGGGCTTTGGGGAGTCACACAGAGACCCTGTGGGTGGGGTGCCTCCCCACAGGCTGGGCCCGCAGGCAGCCGTGGCGAACAGGGCCTGCCACGGCCGTGCTGACCTGCTGGCGAGACGGAAGGGCGGCCGCACGGGACCTGAGGGGTGTGCCAGGAACTCAAGGCACACAGGCGCTGCCCTGACCCAGCCTGAGCAGAAGGCAGAGTCAGAGCAACAAGAGACAGTTAACCCAGAAGCCGCACAAGGCCACAGACCGCAGGGGACGCAGCTGCGCGCAGCCCCTGACCGGCTGGCCAAGCCAGGAATTCCAGGCGTCAGAACAAGTCCCTGTTTCTGATCCTCCTCCCAAAGCTGGAGTCCACCCACCGCTTCGGACAGCGAGCCCAAGGCTGTGGCCTCTGAGCCCAGGCCGCAGCTCGGCACCCAGGGCGGAGCCTGCCACGGACGGCCAGAGGCCGAGGGGCCCAGCCCCCAGGCAGCAGTCACCCGGCCTCCCCAGAGCCTCTGGCATCCAGACCGGCTGGGAGACTGGACCGCAAGCACCTCCTGCTAAAACGGATGGTAGAAGAGGGAGCCACACACCTCCTGCCCCCCGTGCACCCTGAAATCCGCTCTCCCCCACGGCTCTCCGCCAAGTGCCTCACAGACGCGGCGGCCTCACCACCCAGGTCTGCGGCAGCCGAGACCCTGGGTGAGCAGAGACCCCAGTTCCGCTGCCCACTGGGCACCGTGCCCCACAGACACATACGTGATGGTCCGCACGGCCCAAGAAGGTCTCGGGCAGGCAAGCCGAGTACACGGACAACCAGCTCCTGCCCGGCCTCTGAACCGGTCAAAACACCACCAGGGCGCCCGAGCCGGGATGCCTCACGTAACAAGACGGCAGAGCAGCCCTCCTGGAGAAGCCGCAGGAAAGCTGTGCCCCACAGACCCTGCTCCTCAGGACCCCACGAGAGGAGTGCAGGTCCTGGGAAGAGAGACCACAGGATGGGATCCCCAGCCACCCACACGCCAGACCTCGGAGCTGAAGCTGCCCAGGTGCCCGTTTTGCTCCCCAGGAGACCAAGGGGGAGCCTTCCACAGGAACAAGCTCAGGAACTGCCGGAGGGGGAGCTTTCGGAGAAACCGGACGCCTGGAGCAGAGCCCCCAGCACCCTGCCTGCTCCCCCCCTCTCCCAAGGAAGAGACCCCCAGCTTCATGTGCTCAGCCTCCCCTTGGAGACCCGGAAAGGGTGTTCACGCATTCACTCCTAAAGCATTCACTCCACACGCAGGCACGGGCGCGGCCCTGGCCTGGGAGACAGCTGACCCCTCCCTCCAGGAGATCACAGGCTAGGGCAGCAGAGCCGATGAGTTAAACAGTGTTTGAATTATAACGAGAGGACAGCACGCTGTGCGGACAGAGGAGAGGCTGGTAAGGTCCATCCTGTGAGGCCGGGGGGGGTCACAGGATGACAACACACACCCCCGGCCCTCCTTCGCCACCTGAGCCTCCGCATCAGGGCCCTCCGTGCCCTGGGAGCGGAGCGCTGGGTGGGCGGACAGCAAGGTGCACAGGACTGCCCCTCCGTGGGGGTGGCCAGGTTCAGGCCAGAGTCCCATGGCGAGCTGGGATGCAGCGGGTCCTGGAGGGGAGCCCCTGCCTCTGCCTCCACCCCCACCCCTGGCCCTGCCCCCCTTGCTGGGTCCGCCTGTCTCAGCTCCAGCCCAGCTGTCAAGGACAGACCCCAGGGGAACTGACCAGAGGTGTCCAGACCCAGCACAGACCCACCCCTCCCTCCAGCCATTTTCCCTGGGGGATGCCAGGGAACGCAGGAGTTTCCAGGAAGCCAGAGGAGACAAGGCAGTGAGGGGCAGATCCCTGGCCAGGGATGCCCGCAGCCTGGCCCAGCACCTGGGCGCTGCCAGCCTCGTGCTCCTGCACAGCAGACGTGCAACCAGGCCACGCAGGTCACCCCCAGCCCACCTCGCTGGCGAATCCCCAGGAAACGGGGACTCATCACAAGACTCCTGGGCACCGCCAGCTTCTCCTGAGGGGACGACGGCCTGGTTAGAAGGCCAGGGAGCAGCCGCGTGGCCGACCAGGCTAGGAGGAAGCCCCACCTGCCCGAGCCCGGCCCAGCCCCCAAGGGCAGGGAGACTGCAGCCTGAGGACACCAGGGAGACACTGAATTCAGTCCTGAGCTGCTTCCCAAGACTCCAAACCATGGGCCCAGGACACACGAATCAGGGTTCAGTGCACACGCTCTGGTGCTCACCCTCCCTCCCCCTGGGGAGCCAGCCTGTCTGCTAGAGGCTCCCTGGGCCCCTCCCGCTTCTCCTCTGTCTTTGCCCTTTCCCATTTCGCCAGCAATCGATTTCAGTCCAAGTTGGGGAACCTGCAGCCCGGAGCCCCACCCCCCGCACGGCCCTCGCCACCCACACCTTCAAGTGGCCCGTGGAGCCGTCTGTCCACTGCCCATAAGAACCCTTCAGCAGCTGCCCAGGTTCCTGGCCAGAGCTGCCCAGGCTCAGTGTGGCTGGCCCACCGGGGCCCAGAACTGGGAGCCAGGAGGGTTCTTCTCTGGAGAACGGCTCTCTTGGGCACCTGGGTGGCTGCAGGTACGCAGAGCTCCGTGCAGAGAGGGGGGCACTGTGGGACCCCAGGACAGGCTGTGTCCAGATCAGCCACAGCCACGGGCAGCGTGAAGGCGGCCGGCCGGGGGAAGGGGCAGGAGGGGGCACTGACCGCAGGACAGGAGGCCCTCGTACAGCGTCCGGAGCTCTTGTGAGGAAGACGACAAACGGGACCCTCGGCTGCACCTGCCCTGCAGGGCCCTGGGGTGCGGAGGGTCAGCCTGGCCCCCGGGGAGGGGCCTCAGCGCTCTGCCTCCTTGGAACTGCAGCCAGGGTCATGACCCAGAGCCCCTGGCCTGTCCTGAGGCTCATGGACCCAGTCTTGCAAGTCATCCCTGGTCACGGACACACCCAGACTCAACCAACCAAGAAGAACGGCACGAGCCAGCAGAGCCCTGGGAGACGCCTGGGAGCCAGGACTCTCTCTCCTCGGGAACCCAGGGCAGACGGGGCCCTCAGCGCCCAGCCTGAAGCACTTATGGAGGAGGACACACGACCCCAAAGCCCCCGCCCCTCACTCACTCCCGTCGCGCTGACGGACGGGGTCGAACCAGATCCGCCGGGCTTCCCAGAGCCCGGGCCCGGGACACGGCCGGGCCCCAGCAGAGGCCCCTGGGGCGCTTTAGTCCGCGCAGGGGTCCTGCCCAGGGCATCCCAAGGCAACAGGCTGTGGACCGCAGTGGTTCAGGAGAGGGGGCAGGGGTCCGGGCCCAGCTACGTACACAGCGCCGTGGTGAGCCGCTGGGGCTGGTTGTAGTGCACCATGGCCACGCACAGCGTGTTCAGGGCCACCACGCACAGCACCACCCAGTAGAAGCTCTGCGCCTTCACCAGGCGCCGGATGAAGAACCGGAACATCTTCTCCTTCCTGCGGAAGTATGACGAGCTCTCCGTCTTCCCGCTCTTGAGGCTGGCTCGGGCGAAGGGGGACCCTGTGGGAACAGGGGGCTCGCTGAGGACACGGGGGACCGGGGGACCCTAGGACACGCTCTCCCTCCACCACCGTGAGCCCCGCGGACGTGTCCTCTGGGACACGTGTCCCCCACCCCACAAGGACACTTGCCCCCGGCCCCAGCCTGGCTCGAGGCCTCAGTTTCCATCACAGGCACCACGTCTGTCACACACACGACGGACATTGCGCTCATGACCCCTGCGCCCCCTGCACGGGGTCCTGGGCGCACCTGCGCTTCACAGAGGAAGGAACTGAGAGCCTCGGCGGTCTCCACGGCCGCTGGGCTCTGGCTGGGAGACCTGGGCTGGAAGCGGCCTCTGGTCCCCGGCGCCCCGGCCACCTTCCAGGAAGGCCGCTCCACCTCCGCCGTGCGGCCTGCGGAGTCCTGCTGCCGCTGGCCCTCCCCTCCCCTTCCGCTCAGAGGTCAGCAGCCACGGGCCACCTGCTTCCCAAGGAGCTTCCCTGGAACACAGCCAGGCTCCTCCATGGGCACAAGTGGGGCTCACAGAGCCCCCAGCACTCAGTCTCCGGAAAGCCTGCCAAGGAAGCTGCTCCTCGGCCCGACTCCCGGCCAAACCCAGCTGCCCCGCCCCCTCCCCCCCCCATCTCCGCGCCCCCGGCGCCTCGGCCCTGCCCGCACCGAGGGGCGTGCTTCCCGCCCCGGCTCCTTCTCTGCTCCAGGTCTCAGCGGGGATGCCGCCCTTCTCTAGCCTCCAACCAGCAGGTCCTCAGCTCCCCAGGCAATCGCACCCTCACGCCAGCTGCACTGTGTGGGCTTGTCAGCCTGTCCCACGCCCACCCCCGCGGCCAGACCAAGCGGTGGGGGGACAGGGCCACCCTCTACCACTCCATCCCTCGCGCCACTGGACAAAACAAGCGAGCAGCCTTCCTGCATGCCTGGAGGCTGAGGGCCTCTGAGTGTTCAAACCCCGCTGGCTCTGAACACCTGGCCTGGCTGTCAGCCCCTGGGGGAGAAGCGTGCACGTGTGTGTGACACGACCGTGCGTGTGCGCACAGGTGTGGGTGCGTCCACACCCAGACTCTCGACAGCACAAGAGCATTAACAGGCCCGTGTTTTCTTGGATTCCCTCAGTGAAGACAGGCCAAGGCCTCTGGAGAGACCTGTCCGCAAGCTAAGCCGCCGCGCTGGGCAGGCACAGGCCGCGCCCCAGATGCAGGAGGGGGGGTTCCCAAGGAGCATCCGTCAGTCAGCCCTCGCGGGGGGGTGGGGGCCACGCAGGGCGCTAATGGGGGATTCCTGGCGCTCCAGATGCCAACCCCACCCACACCCACGGAAGACGCTGCTGCAGCACAGCTTCCGGCTGAGCCAGGACGCAGCCCCCCGGTCCACGGCCAGACACCAGCCGATGCCAGGTACTCAGGCCGGCTCAGCCAGCAGCACCTCTCAGCCAGCTCTGCTGAGGCTGCAAAACGCCAAGGCCACAGCCAGACACGCCTGCTCCCTCCTCACAGGTGGCCGTGGGGCACACAGGGAAGACGGGCCCCCAGGAGAGATGAGCCGAGGAGAGACCGCCACACGGGCAGAGCCATCACGGACCACCCCACGGACCCACGTGCTCACAGCCCCCAGACACAGCCCCTGAGAAACAGTCACACGCACGCCGCACAGCACAGCCCCTGCGGACACACACGGGCACACGCCTGTGAACACACACAGGCCCCTCTGGGAAGGGAGGTCACGAGAACACGTGGCTCAAGGAAACCGCTCCGTGCACACACTTGGCCAGCAAGGCGAGAAGCACATTCCCCAGGGAGACCCCTGCCGGGCAAGCCCCGGGAGGCCAGCTGGCCCGGCCACGAGAAGCGCCTCAGGGCTGCTGCCCTCTCACAACTGCCTGGCCACCACCGACATCTGCCAGGGCCACGTCGGCCAGGGCCTTGGGGCCTCCGGGTGTTCTGGGCCTGGGTCCCAGCGAGCAGCTCCTGGCTGCTCCGGTCGACTCTCCGGTAAAAGGAGGGGGTTCGCAGTAAAAGTGAACATATGTCACATCCAGAATCACAGCTTTGGGTGGGAAAAACACGAGACATCGGGACTTCTTCTTGGCTTTGTGCATCGTCCAGGTTTCACTTAATCGGCATATATTCTTTATGATGAAAAACCTTCTTTCAAGAAAAATACGCATCTTCAAGTTAGGGGCAGTCGAGAGTGAAATGGACCATGAGTGACAGCAGACTTGAGCACGGGTGAGAACAACGCGGGTGCCCGTACACGCTTGGGTGTCTTCGCGCTGCGCCCACAGGGGCTCGGGACTCGTGTAACACCTACGCCAGTCCTGCTTAGTGACCACCCTTCAACCACCGCCCTGAGCGGAGCGCAGAAACACAGGGTGACCACGACCTGCCCCCGCCCCCCGCCCCTGCCAGGTCACAGGTCACAGGTCACAGATCACAGGGGACAGGCAGGAAGTGCAAGTCCCCTTCCTGCTTAGCAGCTGCATCTGTGGGCATGGGGGGGGTGGAGGTGATGCGGGCTGAACACCAGGCACGTGGATGCCAACCCCGTCTGCCCACTGGGCACGCGGCTGCTACATCCTCGCAGCTGCAGAGTCCTCACTGGGAACAGGTCCGGGGTCACACGTGCCTCACAGGGTTCTGGGGGGTAAGGGAAACTATGCAGGCTGGCCCACGGGGCCAGGGGGGCACCCAGGAGGTGCCAGGCCCCACACCCAGACCCGTGGGAACCAACAGCTGCCGGGAGGGCCCCGAGTACAAGGAGACACTTGGGCTCTGCGGGGACACGGGGTGACGTCCACGGGGTCCCAGGGTCCTGCACAGCACCAAGCCAAGCAAAATAAAACTGAGAGAGAAAATGAAATTCCCTCCCAAGATCATTCAGCAGCTGAAAGGAAAGAAGTCCACTCTTAAAAACCCAGACTACGAGCCTCGAACATGCAGCAAAGCAACATGTTAAATAAGTACAGGAAACGTAGGGAGGAAGAAATCATGAGGAAGAGGATGCGAGACACGAAGGAGCAAAGCAAGATGCACACGAAGCCGCAGGAACTCCGGGCACCACAGGAGCAAGGAGAGCAGATTAAACAACCGAACAGAAGGAAGGACACATCCCTCGCGTAGGAAGACCTGAGCCTGCAGGCCAAGAGGCCGCCTGGGCTCCCGACTCTGGGCGGAGGGCGTCACAGGCGGGACCTCGTCTGCACCAGGAAACGGGCGGACAGGACAGCGACACCCACAGAGCAAGAGAAAACGGCCACAGCAGCAAAAGCTCTCTGGTCACAGGCCAGTCGCCCACCTGCACACCGGTCTAGGCGGGACACTAAGGGATGACACAGCAGAGCTGAGGCTGAGCCAACGGCCGTGCGGCACAGCAACCGCAGAGGAGAGAACCTCTACGCGACCGTGAGTGCAACGGGAAGCTTAGGTCAGGGTTTCTGCGCCCGGGACAACCACAGGGAAGAACGACAGCCAAGAAGTAAACCCCCCAAACAACGCAAACCGGGAGTGGGGGGTGAGGAGGGAGGGGACTGCAAAGGTCACATCCTATTGGGTCGGGGGTCAGGGCAGAGAGCCGGGAAACAAAGCGATCTGGTTACAGAGGTAACGCATCTCACATCTCGGTGGTGAAGAGGGTAAAGGAATACACTCCAATAGTAAAGAGGAGCTTTCAAATTCTGGGAGCAGGGAGGCGAAGGGAGCCATTCGTGGAGCAGAAGCAGAGGCAAGAGAAATTAGCAGGAGGGGGTGAGAAACAGCAACCTGATCAAAGCAGCAGAGGGACCAGGGTACGAGATACCCACAGCAACGACGAAGGGACGAGGGCGGACGCAGTCACGGACGTCAACCCTCACGCTAAACGGAGACAGACTGGATCCCCCTGAGGGACAGAGACCACAGGACTCGGTTAAAAACAGAAAAGGCGAAACCCAGCTAAATACTGTTTGTAAGAACACTTAAAACAACAAAGAAGAGTTGAAAATGAAAGGGGAAGCCACACAAGATAAAAACCAAAAACAATGGTGTCAACAGCAAGTATGACGTTTGCCGTCAGACAAGGAACCGCCCAGGGAGGAACTAAGCGCGCACAGAAGACACTGCGCGATGATGAAAAAGCGTAGTCTGCAAAGACAACGTAACAACCACAGACCCTACACCCACCAAGCGTCCAGGGGCTGAGCACACAGACAAAAGCCACGCAGGGCACGAGAGGGAGCATCAAGGAGCCGCAAGTGGAAACCACGATGATTTACACCTCACGCGTCAGCGTGGCGACCTCCACAAAAGACAGAAGACAAGTGCTGGTGAGGACGTGGAGAGGCTGCAGCCCTCACGCGCTCTTGCTGGGAATGTACAACGGTGCGGCCACCGCGGAGAACGGTATGGAGGCTGCTCAAAAAGTTAAAAATAAAACGACCTTATGATCCAGCAATGCTGCTGCTGGAGAGACCAGATAGATAGAGAGATCTCCAAAATAGCTGAAATCAGAATCCTGATGAGATCTAGCTCTCCCATGTTCACTGCAGCCCTGTTCACAACAGATCAGATGTGGAAACCACCCCAGGGTCCGCGGACAGATGAATGGAGAGAGGACGTGTGGTCTCCACCACAGAGCACTACTCAGCCTTCAAAAAGAAGGCAACTCTGCAACATGCCCCAGCATGCACGGACCCTGAGGGTATCACGCTACGTGCAACAAGCTACACTCAGAAAGACAAATGCTTCATGACTGACTACACGCACATGAGGCATCTAAAACAGCGACAGTCATAAAACCAAAGGTCAACGGTGTAGCCAGGGGCTGCCGGGCGGGGACGGAGAGCTGCGACGCACAGGAACAGGGCTCCCGTCAAGCAGGACGAACAAGCTCTGAAGACCAGCTACCCAGCATGGCACCTGCCGTCAGCAACAATCCACTCACACTTGAAATGTAAGAGGACGGATCTCATGATGAGTCTCTACCACATACACACAATTGTAAGAAAAAAAATACAAGAGAAACTTATGAACCAAAAAGTAAAGAGGACGGATCTCATGATGGGTCTCTACCACATACACACAATTGTAAGAAAAAAAAATACAAGAGAAACTTATGAACCAAAAAGTAAAGTGGGAATGTTCAAAACACCGATTTCAGGACCGAACAGACCTAGGAGATAAAACACAAAGACCTAAAGAACTAGAAAACACAATCAACAAACGCCTTTAAGAGATACACATACAACCTGGTAACTCTCAGAATCAGAGCACACACTTTCATGCTTCTGTCAATGAAACTTTTTAAAATCAGTCATGAACTTGGAATTTGAAAACTTCTGAACACACAGATTTACTGGCCACATTTCTCAATCACTATCTGATAAAATTAGATATAGTAAAAAGATGATCAAAATATCTTGCTACTTATAAATTAAGATGCACACTCCCAGATAACCTTTGCCTCAAGACGAAAGTAAAGACATTGTTATCTGGAAGCCAGTACAAAGGGGGACATCACGGCAAAGCTCTGTGCAGAGGAAAATATGCAGCCTTAACTGCTCTCACTGTTAATGAAGAAAGAAAAAAGAACAAGTTACACATTTTAATAAGTCAGAAAAATAATAATAAAATACATCACAATAATGTAGATATACAAACCTAATATGATTTAAAAATAACAATGATAAAATTGAAAACAAAAAACGGAAGAAAAGATATCTATAATCTGATTTTAAATGATCATTAATGCACACTAACCTCATACAATCCTAATTAAAAAAATAGAAAGCGGAGGTAAACACACTAACAACCAGAAAAAAGCAAAACCAAACTCAGCACCATCTAGTCAGGCTCGGAGCTTGAAACACCTCTGCAGCCTGAATGCGCAACCCCAACACATAAAGTGCCCACCGGGCGCCCCGCTGCATCCCCAACACGCATGTCCGGCTCAGCACGTCTGAACCGAATTCTGGACGCTGCCCCCAAACCGCACGTGACCCGGGTCCCGTCCCCCCGGGGGGCTGCTCCGTGGACACTTCCGGCAGAGCGGTCCTTGGTGCCTCTCTCGCTCTCTCTCACACCCACATCCGAGAGGTCGGCAAACCCTGTGGGCTCATCCTCAGAACAGATCTAGAATCCAATCACATACCAGCCCCGTGGCTGCTACCTCCAGATCCCAGCCTCCAGACGCTGGGTCTTCCCAGCGGCATCCGCCCGGTCCTGCTTCTGCCCTCTCTGCGCGTCAGTCTGTCCTCCGCGCCCCGCTGGAGCCAGATGCCGCCTCCTCTCCCGGCTGCCAGAGTCCTCGCTGGGCTCCAGCCCCCCCGACCCTCCCGCTTCCTCTCCTGCTGGCCCCCCGCCCCTCCTACTTGGCTCCAGCCACACTGGCCTCCTGGACTCTCCTGCCTCAGGATCCTCTCACCTGCTTCGGGGATGCTCCGTCTCCAGGTGAGCTGACTTGCTCATTTCCTTCAGCTTTTTACTCAAAGGCAACCTTTCCCGAGGCCATCTGTGGCCACTCTACTTAGAATTCCAGCACCCCCCAGACCCTTCAAGCCCCCTCCTTCTCTACTCTTTTTCTTTTTCACACCTAGCACTGGAATGGAAACTCCAGAAGATGAAAGGCTTCTGCGTCTTGCTCGGTACTCTGCAGCCCAGTGCCTTGGGCACTTCCCAGCACATGGGGGCACTTAATAAACATCTGTTGAGTGAATGGACCAGCAAACGACTGAATGCAGGAGAGATGAAAAGAATATAAGAGAACTCTACATGCAGCTCTATAGAAACAAGTTAGAAAAGGCAATAAAATGGAAGATTTCCTAACAAAATATAATTTATAAAACTGGTCCAAGTTCTTTCCATTTCTTAACTAGATGGATTCACATTTTTACCTCATGTTTAAAGAACAGATAATTCAGATGTTATTTAAATTATTCCAAGCTAGGGGCTTCCCCGGTGGCGTAGTGCTTAAGAATCCACCTGCCAGTGCAGGGGACACGGGTTCGAGCCCTGGTCCGGGAAGATCCCACATGCCTTGGAGCAACTAAGCCTGTGCACCACAACTACTGAGTCTACGCTCCAGAGCCCACAAGCCACAACTATTGAGCCCATGTGCCACAACTACTGAAGCCTGCGCGTCTGAAGCCTGTGCTCTGGAACAAGAGAAGCCACTGTAATGAGGAGCCTGTGCACTGCAACGAAGAGTAGCCCCCGCTCCCCGCAACTAGAGAAAGCCTGCATGTAGCAATGAAGACCCAATGCAGCAAATAAATAAATAAAATTTATAAAAAAATAAAAAATAAATAAATTATTCCAAGCTATAAAAAAAGATTTTTTTAAACTCTCCAATTCATTTTACAAAATCAGAATAAAAACTCTAGGTGAAATAGGAACAGAGGGAACTATTTAAATATAACACTCACATGATAAATTTGAAAAAAAGTTAACAAAATTCAGATCCACAACACACACCGGTCTCTTATTAACAAACACAAACAACCCAACAGAAAAATGTACAGTGTATGAAGTCACCAACACCCAAATTCAAACGAGAAACAAACATTTAAAAAGAGGTTCAAAATCACTAGTAGTGAGAGAAATCAGAACTAAAGTCTCCATGAAATATCACTTTACACTCATCAAATTGCCCTCAGTAGCTACAACATCCGCGCAGGATGAGGGCAGACGTCTTCCTGCAGTGCTGGTGGGTGTGACGTCACAGCCCTTCTGCACAGCATGTGGCGGCCCAGAAAGGTGCCAACACCCCTCACCGCAGCAGCCTCGCTCCTGGGAACCCATCCCACAAAGGACAAGGCACTGGTGAGGAAGGACAGAGGTTTCCAGGACTTGGGGACCAGCATTTTTCATCGTGAAAAATAAACAACCTAAAAACACTTGAATGGCCATCCGTGGGGAGCAGCTGACCCCATGACAGTGGCCCACACCAGGGAACACCGCACAGCTATCTACAAGAGGGAATTCAAATCAGACCGATTTATGGGGAGGGGCTTCCAAGAGGCACTGATGAGAAAAATTTCTATCAAACTATTTCTGTAGCATGAAAAGTCCCCAAACTCTCCAACATGTATGTGTGCCTGCGTGAGTGTCATCTGAGACGAACATCTAGAAACGAGGAAGGATAAACCCCAAGCTGTTAACGTGGGTTTACCGAGGACAAAGAAGAGAAAGGTATAACTAAACTGATAAATACACAAATGACTTATTAGAGAACTCTGTCTTACACACGTAACAACATAATGGGAAGCAGCTCTTCCCACTCGAGTCCACTCAGGACTGCTGGAGAGCACAGAGGTCCAGCTTGGATCTGACTTGGTACCTTGTAATGAAAAGCTGTCACTGCCGAGTGCGGGCCCCCTCCCACACTGCCAAAGGTGGAGACCCAGGGCTCAGTCACCGCAGAGCGCACAGGGACAGGGCGTTTGGTGGGAAAAGGCCTGGGCACTGCTGGTGCTAGACTTCTGGCACCAGGCTGAGAGGAGGAACTAAAAAGATAAAAGATAAAAGAACTGGGTTTCCCTTTCACTGTTTGAGAAGCAGGGCATGAAGCCAAGGCCTCAGAGGCAGCAGACTCAAGGAGCATGGAAGATACACAGGGCTCAGAAGAGAGATGGCCAGAAACTTTCAGTCCCTACAGAGTCAGTGACACATGCAGGCTCCAGCCTTGGGATATTCCCGAGGGCTCCACGTCCACACAGGACGGCAAGAACACACAGGAGCCAAGAACAGCCAGCAGCCAACAGTGTATCGAAATGAACGAGTGAGAGGCCTGAGCAAGAAGGAACTTCCAGGAGCTGTGCACACAGCCCACCCCGAGGGCTGGCCCCATGAAGCAATCCCAGCACCAGCAGGGTGCTGTACTCCTACTGTCGGGTGAGCACACGGGACTGGCTTACTTAGGGGGGGGCGGGGGAAGGAGGGGAGCAGGGGTGACAGGGAGGGAGCAGGGCGCACACCACACACGCAGTCACCGCCCTCAAGACTCACCCACAGCACAGAGGTCTGCAAAGCGGTCCTCCCCCTCCTCCGCGTGGATCAAGTCGTTCCGGCTCTTCTTGGTGGCTGCTCTCTTCAACACTGCTTTAAACGAAGGGTGGGAGGGGGCGGCGTGAGTCCAGCCCCCGGCGGACCTGCCTCCCCGCTGGGCTGTGCCCTTATCCCCGCAGCATCCTCGCCAGAGCTCCTCTCCTGAAGCTGAGGCTGAGGGGAGGCAGGACAACGCCTGGTCCCTCTCGGTCCTCAGAGCAAAAGGACGAGGTTGGGTCCTGCTTGTCCTTCTCTCCACGATCACGTCCGTGGGGAAGACCAGGCTGCCACGGAGACCAGGAAACTTCCATGGGGGGCAGGGCCAGGGCTGCAGCCGGCTGCCCCAGCAGCCCACACTCCAAGGCCAGGCGGGATCAGAGAGATCAGGTCGAGGCTGCAGAGGGGCCAGCGCAGGCCTGCTCAGCGCCTCGACCGCAGCCGGCACAGCCATGCTGTCTCGCCCCGTCCTGAGCACCGGGTGTGAAGGGAGACCAGCCTTCCTGCCACCGGGGCTGTGCTGGCCCCATCCCTGGCCCCGTCTCTGCCCCCGCGGCCCCAGGTTGTGTTAGGGGTCTTCCCACAGCGATCTAGGGGGAGCATCGCCCTGAGCCCTGGGGACAGACATAGCGCGGAGTAAACCAGCAGTCCTCAAGCCTCCAGAAGCAGCGCTGTCCGACAGAACTTTCTACGATGACTTCCTGTGATGCTGAGTGAGACCAGCATCTGGATTTGCACTTTTGTTTCACTGCGAGGCACAGTCACATGTCAGCTGTCACAACACAGGTGGGCCACACAGCTCTCGGGCTGTGCTGTGAGCACAGGCTCCTGTGCGCCGGGCTGAGCCCACGCTGGCTACGCCCACCCTGGTCCCCAGCACAGCTCCCCAGGAGCGTGCACTGACCGTCACGTGTAGCTGACTGTCCCGGGGCCCGCCTCCAGGACGGCTCCCCAGGACGTGTCCTGGGACCGATGAGCAGGTGCCTGGCCAAGCAGAGAGCACCACGCACGACGTGGAAGCGTGCGCACCTAGCTGCCCAGCCGGCCACCAACGCCCCGTGGCCAGGCGAGGAGTGCTGACAGCAGTCACCTACCATCCAGAGGGGACTTCTCCTCCGCGTTCTTGTCCTCCTCGGCCAGCATGACTTCCTCTGTGAGTGAGACACAGCCTCAGGCCGGCGCCCTCCTGTGCCCACCCCGACCAGGCTCGTCCCCCAGGAACACCGCAGGACGGAGGTGAGACCCCGCCCTCCTGGCCCTCACGCTTCCAGAAGCCGGTAGGGCCCACGGCTGAGCGTTTCGTGCTGAGACAGAGCGCTGGCGTGTCCCACAGACGACGCCCTGTACAGAGGGCCTGGCTTGGGCCCCTCACAATCGCGCTCCTGAGCGCGGCACCCCCCCACCCGCAGCTGAGCGCGTTCCTGGGGGGACCCTGGGGAGAAGGAGCGCCACACAGCCCCGTCCTCACCAGCCTTGAAGATCCACTCCAGGTAGCCATTGAGCTCCCGCTCGATCTGCTGCTGCCGGCGGAGCTTCAGGAAGGCCCGGCGGTTCTCCACCCGCTCGCGCTCCTTGGCAAACTCCCTGCGATGGGCAAGGCCAGAGCAGGGAGCAGGTCAGGGGCTGTGAGCACACCCACAGGCCCCAGCACGTGCAGCCAGAGGCGCGTGGAGCCAGGAAGGGGCCGGGACAGGGAGGCAGGACACGGGCCACCCCTCCCAGGGGCTCCCACCACCCTGGACTCCTCCCAGCCGAGCACTTAAAAGGCCCAGATGAACACCCCCTCCTGGGGCTCCTGCAGCTCACAGGCACAGCACCTCAGTGCCCAGGGAGGGGGCTCCAGATGGCAAGGAGAACTCCACCTCCCCCTGGCCTAGAGCAGGCCTGGGCATGCACCCTCCACGTGCCAGGCCCTGTCATCTGGACAGAGATGCCACAGAGAGCTTCTGGACAACAGTCCCCCAGAGGAGAACTTTCACTTTGTTTCTTCTGCTGGTTCAGACCCAGAGCCACTGCTGGAAGGAGGAGGGACAGGCAGCACCAGATCGGCTCAGGGCAGCCAGAGACGACAGGGAGACATTCCAAAGTCAGCCAGCTCCTCACCCAAACCGCCAAGGCTCCTCTGCCCTCCTGGGCCCCCAGCCCCACAGCCCCAGCCTCCCAGCCACGCTTTTAGGCTCAAAGGGCCAGAAGGAAGCCATTCACACACACAGGCACAAGAGCACGTGCACACACACGTGTACACACATGCACACACACGTGTACACACATGCGTACACACACACACCCCTTAGCTCAGGTCCCCAAAGGGCAGGCAGGCACACCCCAAGGGCCAAACAGCAAAGCCTGCTCTCCACTGAGGGGCTGTTTCTCCCCCAGGAGAAGCAGCTCCTGGGCTTGGCAGAAGGGGTGGGCCCGGCAGGTCTGACTCCTGCCTCACAGCCGTGGGGAGAGGGAGAGCTTGGCTTTGACCAGGATGGCCCCCAACCCTGTGACGGGTGCCCACCAGGGCCTGGGCTGCTACAGCCCTGGCAGTGAGAGGCGACGGCTCCCACCTGGACCTCTCACCCCTCCCAAGTCCTGAACCTGCAGGGACGCAGGGCTGCCCTGGTCCCCCCACCAGGCCGGCCCCCTGGGCCACGCCTGAGGGCAGGGGGGCCGGGGCGGGGGCGGGGCATGAGCACGCTGCCTAGTTTGCCTGGGAGCCGCCAGCAGACGCACTACAGCGGCCGCGGCCTGGCCGCCGGGCAGCCACTGCTCAGGAGGCAGCCGTCCGCGGCCTGCCCTCCCCGGGCTTCGGCCCCACTGGGAGGAAGGCTGTGAGCGCAACCGCTGCTTCTGCTTCTCTGGGCAGTGGGAGGGTGAGAGCCGGGGCGTGGAGAGGGGCAAGGCTGAACTGGCTCCCACCTGGCCCGCCCGGCAGCCCTCGTCCGGACGTGGCCGAGCCCCGCGCTGCGTGCTGACCACTGGCCGGAGGGGCCGTGCGGCCTCCAGCCTGCCCGGGGCTGGAAGAGAACCCTGGGACCCCGCTGCTGCTGCTGCGTGCTGGCTCCACTGAGGCTGATCAGGAAAATCAGCCTGTATCGCCGGGTCCCCAGAGGCCAGGATGCCCGCAGGTGGGGGAAGGGCTGGGAAACACAAAGCTCGGGCCCCTTCCCCAGGCTCCGCTGCGACCCCTGCTCCCTTCTCAAGTTCTCCAGAGTAAGCCCACGCAGGACATGTCCCGCCAGCCTCCCCGCCACACTGTCCCCAGCACGGGGCCCACCCATCCTCACAAGCCTGGCTACTAGCCAGCCCCCCACACCTGGAGGCTCTAGCTCTGAGCACCCCTGCATCGCAGGCCCCACACCCTCTGTGCCTCCAGCCCAGCAAATCTCTGTCCTGGAGGCCCTCCCCCCTCCTTCGCCAAGCTCGTTCCTGGTCCCCCTTGGGTCTCAGCTGAGCTACCCCTTCCCCAGGAGCCTTCTCTGAGCCCCAGGCCTCCCTTGGCTTCCCCATCCCAGCTCAGACCACAACTCCCACACCTGACTAGCTCTCGTCTGTCCCCTGTGCTGTGGGCCTGCATGCTCCTGGCGGAGGTGCTTAGAAAGACACGCTAGTGACAATCAGAGCCTTACAGGAGGGGACCGAGGCAGGAACACAGGCCAGAGCCAGAGCACAGAGCCCCTGGGCCCAGCCACAGTCTGCTGTGTGGCTGTTCCTTTCCAGACCAACATGATAGCTGCCCCCTGGGTCCCCCAGCCCACCTCAGGAGACCTGGGCCTGAGCAGGAATCTTCAGGGCAGGTGGAATGGAAACATTCCCCTCCAGCCTGATAGCGAATCTGATGCCCAGGGGAGGGCAGGGAGGCAGGCCAGGCCCAGTGCCCTCTACCTCTGTCCACACAGCTTCCTCGCCCTGGAGAAGGGCGGGAGCCCCAAATACCAGCCCGGGTTGTTCCCTGAGGCCCACAGCACGTCCTCGGTCCTTGGCCCCGTGCAGGACAGGAGGGTGCCGTGGGCCACAGGTGTGCTGTACCTCACTCCCAACGAGGGTGAGAAGCACCTTTGTGCAGGAGGGACCCCAGCTCTGTGCCCTCCCTCGTCTTCCCCTGGAGGTCAGCAGAGACAGGTGAGCAGAGAGGAGAGGCAAGCCAGGGCTCAGGGCCGGGCTGGAGACCCACTCCATTCCTTCTCCACTGTCACACAGTAGGGCTCTCTGGTCCCCGGGGCTGCTCAGAAACCCCACCACGAACCCAAGTAAGAGGCAGCAGCAGCCCCTCCCCTGACTCAGAGGCTGCGGCGAAGGCCAAGAGCTCGAGGTGAGGGGGTCAGGGCCAGGGGACGGCCGAGGGAGAGGTCAGAAGGGCGGCACCAAGGACAGGCTGGCTAGAGCTCAGGACGCTGGGAACGACCGCCCCGGGGCCAGGCCGAGCCCCGCCGCCCCCACTCCGCACCGCCGCGTGCAGCCCCCGCGCCGCTCCCTGCGCACACAGAGGCGGCGCGCAGCCCCACGGCCTCTTACCCCGAGAGCACGCCCAGCACCAGGTTGAGCATGAAGAAGGAGCCGACGATGATGAGGGGCAGGAAGTAGAGCCAGTTCCAGGTGTTGCCGGCTGCGTCATTCGTCTGGAAGCAAGAGGAGGTGAGCAGCGCTCTGGGCGGGACGGACCCCTGGCCGCGGACGCGCCCCAGCCCTTCTCGCACACCGGCAGGGTCCAGGCGCGGGCGGCTCCAGACGGGGAACCCAGGCAGGACCCACCGTCGCACCCGCCCGCCCTTGCCCCACAGAGCCCCCTCTGGGCCCGGGGCTCCCAAAGGACCAAGGAGCTCTGCGCTCCTGGCCACTGCCCAGCAACGCTGAACAGCCAAGGAGCAGTCCCGGGGGCCCAAGGACTGCCCCAGGTACGCCGCCTGGACACCTCCCCTCCACCCTCCAGGCTGCTGGACACGCCAGGCAGCTCCAAAGACATTCCTCCTTTGTGAAGCCCACGGACCCCAAGCCCAAGTCTGATCTTCTGTGTCCAGCAGCTTCCACGGCGCAGAGCAGTGAGCCCTGTGCCGCATTCCCCTATCAACGGCAAGCCTGCAAGCCCCAGGGAACAGCTGGGCCTAAGACAGAACCCGGCACCGGGGCCTGGTCTAAATAACCGAACGCACAGAGGGCCATCTCCCCGGACCTTCTGATTTTTAGAGCACAGCCCACAGAAGGGTGGGGCCCTCTGAAGCCAATTCATTTCCACCGTCGTTTTGTTTTCAGGGGCCCAAAGACCCAGCTGAGAGGGGCGGAGAGCCTCTTTCTCCACACTAGTCTGGTGCTGGAAGTGAACAAAGACGGGCGGGTATCGTGGGCAGGCGACCACCTGGTCCCTCTGCTCCTCTCTTCAGAGGCGGCTCGTAAGCCAGAGGTCAGGGCCCTGCAGGACAGAGGCAGGGGGGCAGCCTGGCACTGCCTTGAGGCTGGGGCTGATCTCCAGGTGCTGCTGTCGGGATTCCTGCCCTCCAGCGTCTGCTGGTCTGGGCAGATTTGCAGACTCTACCCCTGCAAGTCCTGAGCGCCCTGGACTGCCTGCTGCTTGTGGCTTCTGATTCCCGGACACTGATTCCAGGCTGGCCACTGAGACCCCGGGGCCTCGACGAGAACAGACACTCAGGCCCCCACTCGACATGTTGCCAGTGCTCCCTGACCGCACCTCTGCCAGCCCCACACGCAACTCCGACCAACGGGCTACGATGACCACCAAAGCCACCAATCTCCCCAAAGGGCACCCTTGAGACCTGCTGCCCCAGGAAGAGGAGAGGCGTGCTGCTGCTGCCGCGGCACCTCTCACCTACTTGAGGACCCCGCTCCACAGCTTTCTCCAACGGACCATTTCCACCAGTCGCCAAAGCACCCTATTCTCATCTTAAAAAACAAAATGAAACAAACAAGGGCTTGTACTCTGGGACGATGGAGTGGACATACTCTTCCCTATTTCACCTACTGTGTACAATTAATACCCTGGACATTACATCTAGAGCAAATATATATTTCACAGAAGACTCTGAAAAGTGGAGAAAAGAAAGCAGATCAGCTGGGACCTCTGGATCCACAGTAAGTTCCCTGTGTTTTTGTTTTGTTTGTTTTTGCCTCATACATCCCAGACCTAGGGCTTTTAAAGCCTAGAACCTGTAAATGCCAAGAGACACAGACAAAAAAATACACCAACAAGAGCCAGCATGCTCTCTCTCTAACCAAAGGGCCAGGAAGGGGGCCGCCTGGCAAGACAGACAGTAAGTGCACTACTCCAGCCAAGCAGGGCAGAGGAAACTGTGGTGCCACCTCCACCTCTGCCAGCAAAGACCCAGGAGGCAGCCTAGGCAACCACCCTCCCCAGACTGCAACGAGGTAACCAACATGCCCGCACCCCTGAACCACGGAGATGTCGGAGAAGAACAAGCAGAGAGGTGGGACGTCCTCCTCAACGGATGGTTGACGAGGCCCCCTTCCCACCCCACCTCTGTGGTACCAGTGGAGACCACACCGCGGCCTGCACTTCCACCCCTACGTGGCAGTAACGAGGCACACCACCCCCTCCCCACTGAGGTGTTGCCGGGGGGGCCCAGGGGAAAGTCAGACTTTCACCACCACCCAGTAACGAGGCCACACCCCCCCCATCCACACCGTGTGCAGAGACCACGTGGAAAGTAGAAACGAAAGAGAAAATTCTCCAGAAGAGAACTCAGACTGCATCTGCACCACTGGCACTACTGGGTCTCCAAGGACTGGCTTTCAGCCTGAACCTGCACCACGGGCTCTCCTGGGCCTTGAGCCCACCAGCCTAAACTCACTGCAGATTTAGACTTGCCAGCCTCCGTATTCACATGAGCCAATTCCTAACAACAAATCTCTTTCTTTATCCCTCTCTCTCTCACACGCACACATTACACACACACACACCCTATTGGTTTCATTTGTCTGGAGAACCCTGACTGATACAGGTTGCCAACACCAAGACGACAGAGATGATAGAAGCATCTGACAAAGATTTTAAAGCAGCCACCATAAAAATGTTTCAAGAGGTAATTGGATACACACGTGAAACAGGAAAAAATAGAAAGTCTCAACAAAGAAACAGTATCATCGAATAAATAAAACATACAAAGAAGAATCAAATGGAAAATGCAGAACTGAAAAATACAGTCATCAAAATTAAAATCTCAATGGAAAGCCACAACAATAGAATAAAGACGACAAAGGAAAGAATCAGTAAGTGGTGAAAGAGAACAATAGAAAGTGCCCAATCTAAAAAAGAGAGAAAACAGACCTAAAAATAAACAAGTAAGAAAAAGCAGAGCAGAGCCTCAAGAACCTGTGGGACTATGACAAAACAGTCGACATTCATGTTTCAGAGCAGCAGCGTACAGGAGAAAGAAGACAAGGCTGAACGCTATTCAAAGAAATAATGCCTGAAAAATTCCCAGATTTGGCAAGAGACGTAAACCTACAGAAGATGAGTGAATATCATACAGAATAAACCCAGAGAAATCCACAAGACATTTCACTGTCAAACCAAGGGAAACGAAAGACAAATTAAAAATCTTGAAAGTGGCAAGAGAAAAATGGCACCTTACTTATGGAGGGAACAATCCTAAAGATTTCTCACCACAAACTATGGAGGCCGGAATGAAGTGGCACAGCACTTCTCGGGTGCTGAGAGGAAGAAAACTGTCAATAGACACCTACATCCATCAAAAATATCCTTCAGCCATGAGGGGAACATCAAGAGATTCTCATAATAAAAACTAGAGGAACTGGGAGATTTTGTCACCAGCAGATCTACCCTAAGAGAATCACTAATGAAAGTCTCTAAGCAGAAAGGAAATGATTAAAAAAAGGAATTGTTGACCATTAGGAAGGAAGAAAGAACAATGATAAGAGTAAAAACAGGGGTAAATGGATTTTATTTGTCCTCTTGAGTTTCCTAAATTATGTTTGACAGTGGAAGCAAAAATTATAACACACTATGATGTGGTTATAAATATATGTAGAGGAAATGTTTAAGGTAACTGTATTATAAATGGGGAAGGATAAAGAGATATAAAGAACGTAAAGTGTGTATACTTCACTTGAACTGGTACAATTCTGACACCAGTCGATTGGAATAAGATATAGAGCAACCACTAAAAGAGCAAACAAAGATATACTCGAAAACAACCAGATAAATCAAAATGGAATTTTTTTTGAAGTTCAAGTAATGCACAAGAAGGTAAGAAAAAGAAAACAAAGAAACAAAAAAGCAGAACAAAACAGTAAACAAAAAATAAATAGATAAAATGGCAGATGTGAGCCTAACGTATCAATAATTACAGTAAATGGTCTGAATACACCAAATAAAAGACAAAGACTGGCTAGTGAATTTAAAAACATGACCCACCTATGTTTTGTCTACAAGAAACTCACTTCAAATATAACAATTTAGGTAGGTTGAATGTGAAATATGGAAAAAGAGATGTCATATGAACATTAATCAAATGAAAACTCTAGTGGCTATATTAATATCAGTTAACGCAGACATCCGAACAAACAAATTTCACTAGGGACACAGAGGAATACATACAGGTTTCCCCCACTATTTGAAACCAGTACATTCCTACGAAGTCTCTCCTAAGCCACAACGGCATAAAGCAAAGAAACAATCACCATAGGACACATCAGCTAATAGATACAGAAAATAAACTGAGATAAAGCACAGATGCTCACAGACACAGTAAAGCTATGGCGATTTGATGCTGCGAGCAGCTCCCAGAGAAGGAGCTTGGCAGAGCCACTCTTGCCGCTTGGGGTGCACGCTGCCTCTGTGACGGCTCACTGCAAAACAAATGTTGAACACTATTTTCTCTTTTCACCTTTTTTTTATAAAAGCATAAATCCTCCGTGGATTTCTTTTGGTTAGTGGAAACAGGTATTAATGTAGGTTTTCCATAAAAGTGAAGTGGCATTAAGAGAACTTTTGAAAAGTGTGGGATACATTATAATGATAAAAGGGTCAATTCATCAAGAAGACACAGCAATTCTAAATGTGTGCGTGCCTGACAAATGAGCTATAACAAATGTGAAGCAAAACTGACAGAACTAAAAGGAGAAACAGACAAATGCACAATTACAGTTGGAAACTTCAACACCTCTCTCTCAAAAATTGGTAAGGCAACTAGACAGAAAATCAGCAAGGATATAAAAGAACTCACCATCAACCATCAGGATTTAATTGAGATTTATACACAGTGACACATTACACACATTCTTTTCAAGTGTCCACCAGACACACATAAAGATAGGCCATACCCTGAGTCATAAAACAAGTCTCAATCAATTTACAAAGAATTGAAATGTTTCAGATGTAGTGTAGTCTCTAGCCACAGTAGAGCCAAACCAGAGGCAAATTACAGAATCACAGGAAACTCCTCAAGCACAAAGTACACAAACAATTCTAAATAATCCACGGATCAAACAGGAAGTCTCAAAGGAAATTAAAAAATACAACGAACTGGATAAAAATGAAAATACAAGACATCAAATTTAAAGGACACAGCTAAAGTTATCCTAAGAAGGAAATTTACAGCACTAAATACATACATTACAAAAGAGGGAAAGTCTCAAATCAGCTTCCACCTCAAGCATCTAGAAAGTAAGAGCAAAACATACCCAAATCAGGTAGAAGAAAGTAAACAATAAAGACAAAAGCAGAAATCAACAGAGTTGAAAGTGCAAACAATAGAGAAAATCAATTTTTGAAAATGTTTGTTCTTTGGAAAAAGCTAAATTTACATACCTCTGGCAATACTGACCAAGAAAAAAAGAGAGAAGACACAAATTATCAATATCAATAATGAAACAGGGGATCTCACTACAGATCCAACAAACATCAAAAGGACAATGAGGGAAAACTACAGACAACGCTAGATACGTTTGCCAGCTTGGATGAATGGATCAATGTCTCCAAAACACAAATCACTACAACTCACCCAATATAAAACAGATAAATAGTCCAATAACTATTAAGGAAAGTGATATTGTGATTTTAAGACTTCCCCCACAAAAGAATAGACACACTGATCAATGAAATAGAATTAATGATCTATAAATAAACCCTTACATTTATGATGAGTTGATTATTTAACAAGGGTGCCAAGACAATTCAATGGGGAAAGAACAGTCTTTTCAACCAATGGCACTGGGACAAGTGGACATCCACAGGCAAAAGAATGAAACTAGACCCCTACCTCATACCATATACAAAAATTAAATCAAAATGTATCATAGTCCTAAATATAAGAGCCAAAATTAGAAAACACAGGAGTAAATTTTCATGACTTTGGATTAGGTAATGGATTCTTAGATATGACACCAAAAATACAAAGTGGAAAGAAAAACAGAGAACATGGACTTCATCAAAATAAAAATCTCTTTTACTTCAAATGACACCATCAGGAAAGTGAAGTGATAACACAGAGAATGTGAGAAAATATTTGCAAATCATCTGAAATATCTGGTAAGGGTCTAGTGTCCATAATATATAAAGAAATCTTACAGGTCAATAATAAAATGACAAATAACCCAATTTTTAAATGGGCAAAGGTTATGAACATACACTTCTCCAAGGAAGAGATGTAAATGGTGTAATAAGCACATAAAAGAAGCTCCACATCACATGTCATTAGGGAAGTGCAAATCAAAGCTAAAATGAAGTACCACTTCCCTCTATGACTGGTTGGTTAAAATTAAAATTAAACTTTAATTTTACTAGGATGATTAAAATTAAAAAGATAGCCAACAAGTGTTGGCCAGGATGTGGACAATTTGGAACACTTGTGCATTTCTGGTGGGGATATAAAATGTTGCAACCACTTTGGAAACCAGTTTGGCAGTTCTTCAAAAGGTTAAATATGGAGTTACCATATGACCCATAAATTCCACTCTTAGGTGTACACCTAAGAGAAATAAAAATATATTCCACACAAAAATTTGTACACAAATGTCACAGCAGTATTATTCATAATGTAAAAAAGTGGAAACAACCCCAAATGTCCATCAACTGATGAAATATAAATGAAAGATGGTATATCCACACAATAGAGTCATATTGATAATAAAAGCAATGAAATACTGATACTTGCTACAACATGGATGAAGCTTAAAAACACAAAATCCCACATATTGTATGAGTCCATTTATATGAAATGTCTGGAATAGACTAATACAAAGAGGCAGAAATGTATTAGTGGTTGCCAGAGGCTGGGGGAGTGAAGGAATGGGAAGTGACTACTAATGGATACGAGGTTTCTTTTTTGGTTGACGAAAATCTTTAAAAATTAGCAATGGTGATGGTTGTGCAATCCTGTGAACATACAAAAAGTATTGAACCATTCACCACTTAGGTGAATTTCATGGTAGGTAAATAAAAATAAAGGTGTTATTTGTAGAAGAAAACATAAAAGAAATCTCTAGGACCAGATTAAAGAATTCTACTGAACAGTTAAAAAAGAATTAACACCACTTATACACAATCTCTTCCAGAAAAATAGAAGAGGAGGAATTACTTCCTAATTCATTTTATAAAGTTTGTATTATCCTGTAACAAAGCTAGACAAAGATGGAAGAAAAGAAAGAAAGAAAGAGAGAGAGAGAAAGAAGGAAAGAAAGAAGGAAAGAAAGGAAGGAAGGAAGGAAAGAAAGAAAAAGAAAGAAAGAAAAGGAAGGAAGGAAGGAAGGAAGAAAGGAAGAAAGAAAAGAAAGAGAAAGGAAGGAAGGGGAGGGAGGGAGTTGGTTATGATCAAAAACCCCATCAACATCGATGCAGGAAATGATGCAACAGACAAAGGCTTAATCTCCAAAATATACAAACAGCTCATACAACCCAACAACAAAAAACAACTCAACTGAAAATGTGCGAAAGACCTTAATAGACATTTCTCCAAAGAAGACATACAGATGACCAGCAGGCACATGAAAAGATGCTCAACATCACTAATCATTAGAGAAGTGCAAACTGAAACCACAATGAGGTACCACCTCACACCAGTCAGAATGGCCATCATTAACAAGTCTACAAATAAGAAATGCTGGAGAAGGTGTGGAGAAAAGGGAACCCTCCTGCACTGTTGGTGAGAATGTAAGTTGGTGCAGCCACTGTGAAGAACAGTATGGAGGTTCCTCAGAAAACTAGAAATAGAATTATCATGTGATCCAGCAATCCCACTCCTGGGAACACACCCAGACAAAACTCTAATTTGAAAAGATACATGCACCCCAGTGTTCACAGCAGCACTATTAACAATACCCAAAACACGGAAGCAACCTAAATGTCCACTGACAGGTGAATGGATAAAGAAGATGTGGTACATGTATACAGTGGACTATGACTCAGCCAAAAAAAAGAACGAAATAATCCATTTGCAGCAACATAGACACAAATAGAGATTATCATACTAAATGGTGTAAGTCAGAAAGAGAAAGACAAATACCATATGACATCACTTATATGTGGAATCTAAAATATGGCACAAATGAACCTGCCTACAAAACAGAAACAGACTCACAGACATAGGGAACACTCGTGGTTGCCAAAGGGGAGGGGAGGAGGGAGAGGGATGGACTGGGAATTTGGAGTTGGTAGATGCAAACTATTACATTTAGGATCGATAAACAACAAGGTCCTACTGTACAGCACAGGGAACTATATTCAATCTCCTGGGATAAACCATAATGGAAAAGAATATATAAAATGAACGTCTATGTGTGTATCACTGAGTCACTTTGCTGTACAGCAGAGACTGGCACAACATTGTAAACTGACTATGTGTCAATTATATATATATATATATATATATATATATATGCAGGAATCCTTGATAAACTATTAGGAAATAGAATTAAACAATATATAAAAGGATTGTATACCATGACTGTATGGGGTTCATTCCAGGAATGCAAGGTTGGTTCAATATTCAAAAGTCAATCAGTGTAATCCACCATTAATAGGCTAAAGGGAAAAAAATCACATAATCATATCAATGCAGAGAAGGTATTTTACAAAACTCAATACCCATTCATGATAAAAACTCTCAGAAAAGTAGGAATAGGGAGACTGACTCAACTTGATAAAGCACATCTGCAGAAAAACTGATGGGTAACATTATACCTTAACAGTGAAACTGAATGCTTTTCCCCTAAGATTGGACCATGGAAAGTATGTCTGCTCTCACTACTCTTAATTAATTAACATGATGGTGGAAGTTTTAACCAGTGAAATAAGGCAAGAACCAGGAAATAAAAGGCATACAGATCAGAACAGAAGAAATAAATTGTTCCTGTTTGCAAATGACATGTCTGTCTGTATGCAAAATCCCAAGGAATCTCCAAAAAATCTCACAGAACTACGAAATGAGTTCAGAAAGTTCAGGGATATAAGATCAACATACAAAAATCAGCTGTATTTCTATATACTAGCAATGAAAACATGGACACCAAAATTTAAAATACAATACTATTTACAATCTAACAAAACATATGCAGGACTTGTATGCTGAAAACTATAAAATTCTGGTTAAAGAAATCAAAGACAATCTAAATAACTGGAGAGGTATACCATGTCATGGGCTGGAAGACCCAACACAGTAAAGATGTCAATTCTCCCAAATGGAATAAAATGGGAGGAATCAGTCTACCCCATTTAAAAGATTTATTATGTAGCTACAGTAATGAGGATTGTGTGATACTGGCAGAGGGACAGACACAGAGATCACCGGAACAGAAACAGACCCACACAAATATGCCAAATGGATTTTTGGCAAAGGAGCAAAAGCAATTCAATGGAGGAAATACAGCCTTTTCAACAAGTGTTGCTGGAGTAACAGGATATGCAAAGGTGGAAGGAAGGGAGGGAGGGAGGGAGGGAGGGAGGGAGGGAGGTGGGGAGGGAAGGAAAGAAAGAAAGAAAGAAAGAGGGAGGGAGGGAGAGAAAGCACGCATGCACCTCAACCTAAACCTCACAGTTTATACAAAAATTAACTCAAAGATGGATCACAGACTTACACATAAAACAATAAAACTTTTAGAAAAAAATATTGGAGAAAATATTTAAGATTTAGGACTAGGCAAAGAGTTCTTAGATTTGATGCCAAAAGCCCAATCCACAAAAGGAAAAATTGATAAACTGGACTTTATCAAAATCAAAAATGCTTGTTCTTTCACAGACCAAGTGTGAGGAGCATGAAAAGACAAGCTACCAACTGGGAGAAAACGCTTGCAAACCACACGTCTGACAAAGAACTAGTACTCGGACTATATAAAACTCCATAGGAGGAGAAAAATCCAGACCATAAGCAGAAGATATGAAGAGACAGTTCACTGAAGAAGACACACTAATGGCAAGAAAGCATGAAAAGATGCCCGACATCCTCAGCCACCAGGACGTGCCCTGTGCTGCGTCTCTGCACACTGTCCGCGGACGGCTCAGACAGCCAGAGCCAGTGAGGGTGCACAAAGCTAGGTTACTCGTACACAGCTGGTGGGGATGCAGAAGAGTACAGGCTTCCGGAAGAGTGTTAATTTCTTAAAGAACTAAACACACAACTTCTATTCCCTCCAGAAACTGCACTCTTGAGCATTTAACCCAGAGAAAGGAAAACTTACATTTGCACAAAAACCTGGCTACAAATGTGCAGAGCAACTTCATTCATAACACTGAATGGAGACAACACGGATGTCCTTCAACAGATGAGTATTAAACGCTGTCATCCACCCACACCTGGAGCACCACTCAGCAATAAAAAGGAAGAAACTGCTGACACACACAATAATCTGGATGCATCTCCCGAGAACTTTGCTGAGTGAAAAACAGCCAATACCCGACAGTCACACAGGGTATGGTTTTTTCCTCTGTATGACGTTCTTGAAATGGCAAAATCATTGATGTGGCGAAAAGATGAGTGGCTACCAGGGGTGAGGGCAAGAGAGAAGTGGGCGTGGCTGCAAAAGAGCAACTCAGCATCCCTCGTGATGGGATGCTCTGTGCCTCGACTGTGGCCGTGTCCCTGACCTGGTTCCGGTAGATGCTAGAGGAAACGGCAAAGCACACATGGGCCCTCTCTCTATTCTCTCTCACAACTGCGTGTGGACCTACAATTACCTCAAATAAAAAGTTTCATTAAAAAAAAAAAAGCCAACTCCCCCATCTCCCTGCAGTTACCTCCTCTTGCCCTGCCCCACGTCACAGGGGAAACCCTTGCCCAAGTTGACTACTTGCCGTCCTCACTTCCATACCTCCTCCCTTTATCCTCCACATCCCCAGGTTTTATCCCCACTGCCAAAACGCTCTTGTCAAGTTCACCAGCATCGTCCGTGACCCCTCAGCAACAGCTGATCTGGTCGATCACTTTCGGGAAACTCTCTTTGCTCTCCTTCCAAGACACAGCACACGTGTGGGTTTTTCCTCCTTTCGGAAGGCCCCGCCTTGCGCCCTTTTGCTGGCTCCTTCTTCCCTGCTTGGCTTCTGAATGCTGGAATTCTCCTGACAGCTGAAGGCTCAGACGGGGCTCTGTCTTTCACCTCCTTTGCTTCTCCATCCACACATCCGCATCTCATCCTCTCCCATAATTTTAAACATCACCCGTGACTTCAAACATGCACCCTCGGCCCTGCTGTCCCCCCGAACCCCCTCTCATCCACCCAACTGTACACTCAGCAGATGAAACTCTGTCTAACGCTTCCCAGGGCCAAAGCAGTGTTCTCAGTTTCCTCCAAGATGCTCTGCTAAAACTCCACAATTACCCTGTTCCCCATTCTCCCTTCTCAACAAAAGGCACCCCCTTTCCCAACAGCTGCAGTCACACCATCTTTGATTCTTCTTTCTTTCATATTAAACATCACATCCAACCAACGACCAGGTGCCATCTGCATCACCTTCACAACGCGGCCTGTGCACGTACCTGAACGCCCCTTCCTCGGGCCTTCACGAAACCAGGGCCGTGAACAGGTGCAAAGCCACACATATACAATCATAAACCCACGTGACTAACTCCTACTGCCCCTCTGAACGTGGTCACAGCCCAAGATGAAAATGTGGATACGTCCTGTGGCTGTTCTGATAACTCTGGGTAATAGACAATTCTACTATTACCTCAAGCAGAAAACACAGTCTCAACTCAGCCATTAAGTGTCCCGTCCCCGCAGACGTGCTCCCCACTGAGAATATCCTCTCTCCTCGTCTGGCCGCACAGCTGGCCGCTTGCAAAGGGAGAGGACAGCTCGGCCCCCCTCTGCCCCCCACCCCACGCACTGCTCCTCCTTCCTGGGCCGCAGACCCCAAAGCCACCGACGCGGTGGGGGGGGGGGGGCGTCCTTCCTCGCACGGGGCCCACTGTCCCAAGATACCCCCACCTCTCAGGCCTGGGAAGAATTCACTGCTGACGCATCTCTCACAAGGCACTGCTGTGGGCGCCTCCAGGACCCCCGCTGACCTCACGTCTCAAAACCCAGACAAGCCGTCTCTCCTCCAGGCGGAGCCCCGCCCTCCCTCCCCCGCCAGGGTCTCCGGGGCTCATCCCCTCCACGCAGGATTGAAGAGGGCCCGGGCGCCCGCTCTCCTGGCTGCAGAGGTGCGCGCCCTCCCCCAGCCCTGTGGCTGCGGCCTCAGAGGCACTGGGCTTGGGCTCCACCGGGGCGCCCGTCTGGGGGTCACCGGGTCAGGGGAGGGGCAGGCTCTCCCTCCAAAGAGTCCTCTTCAGAAGTCCTGTCTGGTCTCCGGCAACCGACCCTGTTACCCTCGTGCGGGGAGCAGATCCAACAGCTCTTGGCCACCAGCCTCATGGCCACGCCCGTCGCTGCATCCTGGCGCCCAGAGCTGCCAGACTCCCGGCACCGGCCTGCCGCGTCCGCACGCCTGGCTTCCACACCCACCAGGCCTCGCTTCCCCAGCGCCCCCTGACTTGTCACACCTGCCCCCCATCCTCCTTTGTTTTCTTCACAGCAACTGGCTGTCACCGGGCCTTCACGTACTGAAGGCCTCCCACCACCCCTGTGCCGGCAGCGTCTGCACCCAGCGCGTCGGGGGAGCCTCTGTGGCCCTTCCTGACCGGCGCCTCCTGCCCCGGGGCCTGGCCCCTGCCCACCCCTCCCCTGGGGGCACAGGCCCACCAGGCTGAGTCACCTGGCCGAGCCCCACGGCACAGTGCCCCGCTTGGGTGGGTCTGGCAGGGACGAGGCCAGCTCCAACTGTTTTTAGGGTTTGTCTTTGTGGAAACTGCTCCTGGACTGGCCACAGGGAAAGAAGAGCCAAGCTCTCATCACTGCCTTTGTCTCCATTCCTCTTTCCCTCCAACAAACCGAGCCTGTCACCAGACACGACTCCCGCTCCAAGGAGGGCTCTGGCTCAGTGGACCCCAGGCCAGCTTCTCCTCACCTCGTCCTCCGCCACCTGCCTGCTCAGCCAGCCCTTACCAAGCACCTGCTAGATGCCCAGCCCCGAGACCCATGGGTCTCCATGAATCCACAGAGGCGGCACAGAGCAGAGGGTCCCGGTCTGTCCCTTTCCTCCAGTCCAGAAGCACGTGGCTGCTCCAGGGGCGGGTGGCCCAAGCCCCACCATCCGTGCACAAGTGACAGGTTCAAAGTGAAGCACCTCATAGTCTAGGACACCCCTCCACAGCTCCCAAGCACAACACATCTTCTCGCTACGAAAACACAGCAATCCGCCAGCCAGACCTTCCAACATTCATGTTTCAAGGGCATCTTTTTTCTCCAGCTCCACTAACTTAATTGTTTTGTGCCCACAGCTCACAGGACTCTAGGGGGTAGAAGGTAGCTCTGTAGGTGTTGGGGGTTGTCACACACAAAGAGAGAGAGAAATCTGCCCAGGAGTCGATGGCAGAGTCCCCCAAGAAGCCCTCAGGTGGAGGGAGACAGGAGTGAGATGGGTCCCCAGGAAGCCCCTGAGGGCCTCATACCCAACTTCTGTCACGGGCACCAACCCCCAGACTACCCTATACCACTGGGACAGGCTGGCACCCTAACGACGGAGAAGATCGGAGGAAAGAGCACCAGACAGACCTAGTGGGAAGGAAACAAAGGTACGAGACACCCGTTCCCACCCCTAGGACCCTGGCGCAATCAGGGAAGTTTCCCTGCACCTCGGCCCTGTTCCTCCCCTGTTCACCAGGCAGCACCTGCTGCCTCGGGCCCAGGGCCGGTTGACCAGCTTCTGAGCCGCACCCCCACTGTCTGCACGCTGGGCTCTCGAGACGAGTGCACGAGTCACAGGGTCAGAGCTCCTCATGTGGTGAGCCGTTGTCAGCAGCAGCACCTTTTCTGGAACTTTCTTTTCTGACCTCCACCACCCGGCCCTCAGCTTCACTTTCACGTGAGAAGCGGAGCCGGAGACTCCAGGACCCAGGTCAGTGGCCCCGAGGCAGAGCTGCCTGAAGGAGCCTGTGTTCCATCCTGGAGGGGGAGGGAGCCTGGGGAGGACCACCCCCTCCACAGCTCCCAAGCACAACACACCCTCTTGCTACCAAAAGAAGCTCTGCCCCAATGGGGCCCCAGCAGCTTGAAGGCAAGACACGACTCACGTTGTAGAGGATGTCAGTCCAGCCCTCCATTGTGATGCACTGGAACACGGTCAGGATGGCGAACAGGATGTTGTCGAAGTTGGTGATGCCGAAGTTGGGTCCCTGCCAGTACTCCCGGCACTCGGTGTCACCCTCGCACAGCCGGGCTGGGGCCTCCTTGCCACAGGGGAAGTCACCCACCGGCTCTGCGTCTGTGAGAGGAGGGAGGAAGCAAGGCTGAGCTCAGAAACACAGAGTTCTCCACCTCCTGCTGGGACTGCGGGCCCCAGAGGCCTCAGCACAGGGGCAGGGATTGGGCACCGAGGGAACTGCTTCCTGCCACTCCTGCTCCTGCGTGGGCTCCATCCTCCTGCCTACGGTCTGCCCCACCCACCCTCGGGCCCACCCTCTCGGGGACTGCGGGTCGACCTCTCCCTCCCCACTAGAACCTGCTCACCACTATGTAAACATACTGAGGATTCACTCACCTTAAAATAAACACCAACAAACTCCTAGCCTCCGACTCTCCCTACCACCCGTACCCTGATTCCCCCTCACAGCCAAACCCCCGCCCAGACACCCTCGACGTTCAGATCTGCCTGTCGCCCTGGAGCCAGAACTAAGCTGCACTCAGCACGGCAGTCCTGGTGCTCATCAGACAGCAGGATCCAACCCAGGCCCAGTCCTTACGGCACCGGCCCCGACGGAGGGGGCATGCTCCTGCTGGCCTGCAGCCTGGCAGCAGCCAGGACCACACAGAGAGACGGAGGAGAGCCCAGGAAACCAGGGCTCGCCTCTGGCATAGGGGCCAGCTGCACATGCTGCTCCCCTCCACTCCCAAAATCCTAATGAAAGGACACAGAAACTAGTCCAAAAAACAAATGTATAACAACAAACGGAAAATCTCTTCTGTCAACATAAGAGAAATTGTGAGGAACTGCTAGGATGGAAAGCAAATGCTCCCAGGTTTAAAAGGCAAAACTGATCACACAAGTCTATTCGTTTCCCTCCAAACATCTTAATAAATGCTCATAAAGAAGACTGGGAAGTCACTGCTCGTCTGGTTGTAGACAACTGGATTCTCTGTGGAGAACAGCAGCTTTATCTCCCCCTGTCACATTCTTGATAGAGTTTTTCTTCTTTTTCTTGCTTCACATCACTGGCCACGACCACCAAGGCTACGTGGACCAGAAGTTACCATCTGTGCCTATATCTTGTTCTTGACTTTAAAGGGAAAGCTCACAAAACTTAAAACAAAGTATGATGTTTGCAGGGAATTTTAGGGAGTTTAACAAAATTCCCCTTTATTTCCAGTTTGATAAGAGGATTTATAAATTATGAATAATTTAAACTTTAATAAAAACTTTTTCTGCACCTGTTGATATGATCATACATGTTAGGTGTTTGTAGCTCAAGACACAAACCTCAGTGTCACCCTTCACTCTTCCCTTTCTCTTATTCCACATACAATCGCCTGAAAACCCAGTGGGCCCGGCAGGCCTCACTGCAAAATATGCCCAGAACTTGACCGGTTCTAACTGCCAAACAACTCGGCCCCAGCCGCCATCCCCCCTGGACTGAGGTTTGATTCTCTGACTCACCCGTGTGTATTTGCCTTCCCAGAGCAGTCAGACAACGTCAGCCCTCCCTGAAAACCCCCGTCCTCCCGCTTCTCTCAGAGTAAGACTCAGAGTCCTACCACAGCCTGAACCCACGGGACCCCCTCTGCGCTCACTGCTCCCCACTCTGGCCTTCCACACTTACTGTTCCTCACCACTGGAGCTTCTGGCAGGCGGCCACACAGGCTGCCTCTCACCACACTCGGATCACCGACTGCCCCCTTGTAGAGAAGCCTCCCCAGGCCACTCTCTGTGGAGCCGGCCCCCAAATTATTCTATTTCGCATATGCTTCTTGTTTCCCTCCTAGAAGCGGCTACAACCGGCAGTTATGTCGTGTGTGCGTGTTTATCGGGCTCTTGTCCGTTTCCGCCGCCTCTGTCCAGCACTAAAGCCCCCCCACCAGCCGGGGCCCAGAACGCCGTGTCTCTCCAGGATGAAGGCATCTGTGGTCCTCATCTGGGTCTGAGGGGCGCTGCCAGGCCTCACCTGTGCTGTTGGGGAAGCAGGCCTTGTGGAATTTGCCCATGTAGAATTCAAGGCCAATGATGGCGAACATGAGGATGGCGAAGAAGAGAAGCAGCCCGATCTGCAGGAGCGGGACCATGGCCTTCATGATGGACTTGAGCACCACCTGCAGACCTGGGGCCAGAGCCGGCGAAGCAGGCAGGTCAGGCGCACAGGGGCCGGGCAGGGAGGGGCGCGGCGGGGACCGGACAGAAGAGCCGGGGCGGCAGGGCGGAGAGCCTGGGGCTAGGTGCTGAGCCCTGAGCATCCATGAGGCCGCAGGACAGGGCCGGGCTTTTGCGGCAGGGCACAGCAACGAGCGCCTGCACGGGGCAGGGCCGGGAGTCCTCCGGCGCAAACTCGGCACCGGGTCTGGGGGGGAGCAGACTGAGCCGTGTCCCAGCCAGAGGGGAAGTGGTGTATGGGGGTGCCCGTAGGAGGCTCTGCTGAGAGCTCTGAGTCCACGGAGGGCTCAGGGTGCAGCAAAAGCCGGGAGTCCTGAGAGGAAAGGCAAGGGACTCCTGGGCACTGAGAGCAAGGGGTGCTGGGAATGAAGAACAAGGGAGGCTGGGAGAGAAAAGCAAGGGATCCTGGGCGCTAGTCAGGGGACCCTGGGAGGGAGGAGCAGCCGTTCCTGACAGAGCCCCTCCTCAGGGAAAGTAAAGCAGGCGGCCTGCGCCTAGGGAGGGTTTCACCACCGACCACAGGACAGGCGTGTGTCCGGCCAGAGGAACTGGGCAGAAGGGGCCGAGCCCCACGGTCCCCACCTCCAGCGTCGCCCCGGCTCCTGGGTGCGGGTCCGGCAGGGCCGTGGGGCGGAACAGGGAGCCCGCCACCCATCTTCCCTGCAGCAGGCTCGGGCCACACAGCCCCGGCACCCTGCCGCCCGGGCCCGGTGGGAAACCCTAACTCCCAACGGCCCGGAGGCCCCGGGCCCGGCTGGTCACCGGCTCTCAAGGTACTGGGCCACCCCCTGCCCTCGCGCGGCCTCCTGAGCAGCCCAGTCTGGAGCGTGGCTTAACCGGGCCGCAGGTCCCGACAGCCCGCCCAGGCTGAGCCACGACAGGTGGTCTCTGCAGCCTCTGAATGTGTTCCCGGGCCTCTGCCCCGCCACCTTGGTCGATCTCTCATCTGTCCTTTAACCTCAGAAAAAAGAAGCAAAGAGCTGGAAATACAGCAGAGGCTGTGAGGAGAAACAGAGCTTCCATGCAAGGGAGCCAAGCTACCCTCTGGGCTTTCACGGAGACGGGAGAGACTGCAGAAGGGACACTCCTCCCTTCTTCATGGTTCCCTGAGGTCAAGGGCAGCACGCTCAGCGTCACCAAAAGGCCCACTGGTTAGGGCCCAGCTGTGGCAGGGGTTGGGGGTGAGGGCGGTGTCCAGGTAGGCTGGGCCTGATTGCTTCCGCCAGACTCACTTGGAATCCCAGACACCAGCTTCAGGGGCCTCAACACACGCACAGCCCGCAGGGTTCGCAGGTCAAAGTCAGTGCCAGCTGTGGCGAGGATCCTGGCAGGAACAAAGACAAGGGGGAAGTAAGGGCTTCCGCGTGGAGCTGAGAAGAGGGCACGCCCCTCCCACCACCCACATCCCGTCTTCACCTTCGTGCCTGCGTCCCCTGCTGTGCAAGCACAGGGCTGGCACGTGGCGGCAGACGTACCAGGCAGGGGATGCCAGGAACTGAACTCAGACGTCCTCGCCAGTAATGTGAGTAACGGCTTTTACCAGTATGCCCACCCCTCCAGGCCTCACCCCTGAGAGGACATTTATCTCTGGTCCCTGGCCTGGCCTTGAATCTCTCCTCGAATTGAGTCCAAGCCTGAACCTTGTCCCCAAGCAACCCCAACTGCACTCCAAGCTGCCTCATGAGGTGGTGACAGTGGAAGCAGGAGTACAGTGGAGCCTGAGGGACTTCTGGACAGATGCCACATGGTCCTTTCCTCACTTTACCACAGGAGAACATGGGAACAGAGAGCAGGGAAGATGAACAGAGGGTTCAGAGGACTCCATTAGCACAAGAACATACCCCAATGTCTCCCATCTTAAAACAAAACAGAACGTTCCATATCTGCCTACTACCCCAGCATGCTTCTCTGCTCCCTCCACTCCAGAGCTCATTGAAAGTATCAATCCCTGGTCTCCCCACTGCCTTACCTTTCTGCCTCCCTTTAGCTTTGTCCAACCATGTTCTCACCCCCACCATTCCACTGAAATGTTCTGTCAAGCCTTCTTGCCAATTCTGACAGTTAAGTCTCCTTCTCCAAATGCTTTCTTCTCTTGCCCTTGGTCAGCTCTCTCGTTTTCCTCTTAACACCCTGGGAGTCCCTTCTAGGTGTTCTTTGCCAGCTTTGCCTCCTCTACCAGAATGAAAAGTTGGATGCCTCACGGCTCACACCACATAGGATTTGCCCAATAGCTTTGAATACCACTGTGTGCTTACTAGGCCCTAATTTAACTCAGATCTGGAACTCTTGGCTTATATATCCACCAACTGCCTTTTTTTAACATTTCCATTTGGATAGCAAAAAAGCATATCAAACATTAATAAAACAAAACAATTCTTTTTAAAACTTTAATGTTAATATTAAAACATGTACTTTTTTAAGTTCAGAGTTGTTACAAGATGGTGACTAAAGAACTTTTTATTCTTTCTCCCAATCTTGCTCCTTTCCCAGTATTCCCCTCTCTCTGTGAACACTAGTAGTCAACTGTTACATAAGCCAGAAACAAGGCTTCATACCTGACTCCTCTCTCTCTTACACTCCACATCCAGTTCACTAACAATCCTGTTGGCTCTACCTTTAAAATGTATCCTGGACTCTCGATGACAAAGTATTGTTGCCCCCCTACTTTAAATACATAGCAGTAAGGAATAAAATTTGTGATGCATCTGTGGTGTAAAAAAAAAAAAAAGATAAAATGGTCAGGGGAAAAGAAAAGAAGGTCAACAAGAAAATCTATTCAAACCAAAATTCCATAGCACATGAGAAAATCCAATACTAAGAGTAATATTCAACTACTGAAATCAACTATTGGAAGATTAATTTTGTTCAAATGAAATCAACAAATGATGAAACAAAAATAGGCAGAAACAGATATTCTAAAAACTAGCTAGAAGTTTTAGAAATAAACAGTCATTAAAATAATGTCAATAATAATACTCTAGCTGGAGACATAACTGGAGTGTATTAATGGTTTAGGAAATAGTACTAAGGAATCACTCACAGACATCCGAAAGACAGAAAAAAATGAAAGACAAATTAAGCAATACGGAGGTTAGATCATGTATCTAACACACATCAAATGTGGGTTCCAGAGAAAGAGAACAGAGGCAACATGGTGAAGAAGTAACATTTGAAGAAATAACCGATGAGAAATTTCTAGAATTAAAGACTTGATTTCTCAAATCTAAAGTGCATTATGAGGTCCCAATCAGATAAATAAAATACATTCAACTAGAAATGTGGTGTGAGGAACTGCAGAATATCAAGCATAAAAAGAAAGTATTAAAAGCTACCAAAAAGAAAAGATGAAATATTTAAGGAAAAAAAAGGAGAGGGGACTTCCCAGGTGGCACAGTGGTTAAGAATCCGCCTGCCAATGCAGGGGACATGGGTTCCATCCCTGCCCCAGGAAGATCCCACATGCCACAGAGCAACTAAGCCCGTGCACCACAACTATTGAGCCTGGGCTCTAGAGCCCGTGAGCTGCAACTACTGAAGCCCATGTGCCTAGAGCCTGTGCTCCACAACAAGATAGGCCACCACAATGAGGAGCCCACACATCACAATGAAGAGTAGCCCCCACTTGCCACAACTAGAGAAAGCCTGTGTGCAGCAATGAAGACCCAACACAGCCAATAAATAAATAAATAAATAAATTTAATTTTAAAAAAAAAGGAAAGAAAACTTCACGGGGGGGGTGGGGATGGATATATATATATATATATATATATATATATATATATATGCTATAAGACAATTAAGTAATACCTCCAATAAGCAGCAGGAAAATAACTGACATCTTAGGACTTTATATCCAGCTAAACTATCGATGAAGCATGATGGCAAAATAAACATATTTTCAGAGATAAAATAAGTCATCGCCCCAGATCCTCAGTAAAACAACATGGGAACTGAACCTAAAGGGAAAGCACAGTATACAAGAGCAACGGTAGGGCACAGAAAATAATTATTAAATAAATTTTATTAATCATTGATTTTTTTAAAATTATGATGTCCAATTTTTCATTATTTTCTACATGCAAAACTAATACCTAGGCAATAATAAAAATATTTACAGAAGTGGTTGTTCCATGTGTAGTTGCATCAAATCATGTTATAGAGGCTAAATCACTCTTCATTGTATTAGACCAGAGGATGGCAAACATTTTCTGAAAAGGGCCATTAGTAAATATTTAGGCTTTGTGAATTGTAAGATCTCTGTCACAACCACTCAACTCTGCCATTGTAGCATAAAAGCAGATAATATGTAAATGAATGGACAAGGCTGTGTTCCAATAAAACTTTATTTATAAGCACAGGCTGCCAGACAGATGGGCTATAATTTTCTGTTCTCTGTGTTAGACAAATGTATAGACATGAATATATGTTTAAAATGTTAAGGACATCCAGTAAATGGACAGAAATATAGTTACCAAATACTTAGAATTTATCAACAACAAAAACTACTACATATTAAATGCATGGGGTACAAAGTGATGCCTTCAGGAAAATTTATAAACTTAACTGATTTTATCTTTCTAAAGATTAAAAATAAACCAAGTATTGCTATGTCTCAAGCATCTTAAAAAAGAACAGCAGAGTTAATTTAGAGGAAGTAGAAAAATGGAAATAATAAAGAGTAGACATGGTGAAAATAGAAAATAGAGAAATAATAGAAAGCTGAATCTTTGAAAGTTTAATAAAATGAGCAAGCTTCTGGTAAGAATAATCAAGAAAAAGAGAGTGTACACAGGCACACATACACAGATACATATATGTATATACGTATGCACACAGAATGTGCATGTACGGACGTGTGTGCACACGTACACACATATACGCACACACACATGAACACACGTGTGCAGGGGACACAACCACAGGCAGGAGAGGCTTGTAGAATCACAAGAGAATATTATTAACAATTTTATGCCAACAGATGCTAAAACTCTGATGAAATGGATATATCCCCCCCAAAAGCAAATCACCAAAAGTGACTGAAGATATAGAAAACCTGAATAAACTATGAACAACTGTGTTAGTTTTCTATTCTAAAAACTTACCACACATTTAGTGACTTGAAATAGCACCCATTTATTAGCTCACAGTTCTGTGAGCTAGAAGTGAGGGCATACCGTGGCTAAAGTCTCTGCTTCGGGTCTCATAAGGCTGAAATCAAGGGAACAGCCAGACCCTGCAGGTTGTCCGCAGAGTTCACTTCCTTGAAGTAAGAATGGAGTCCCCTCACTTTGCTGTCAGCAGGGACTCCTCTTAGCCCCTGGAAGCCACTCTCAGGTCCTTGCCACCTGGTCCTTCAACAGTCTCTCTCACACTTCCAAAGCCCAGTTCCTTTAAAGGGATCACCTGATAAGGTCAGTCTCACCCAAATAATCTCTCTTTTGGTTAACTCAGAGTCAACTGATTCATAACCTAATCACAGGAGTGATATCTCATCATACCTACAGGATCTGCCTGCATTCAAGGGGAGATGACTTTGCAGGTGGGCAGCCAGGGGACCTGAATATGGGGCCACTTTAGAATTTCTGCCTTCCAAAATTTACAGGAATTAATTTGGAGACTTGCCTGGCGGTGCAGTGGTTAAGAATCTGCCTGCCAATGCAGAGGACACAGGTTCGAGCCCTGGACCAAGAAGATCCCACATGCTGAGAAGCAACTTAGCCCGTGTGCCATAACTACTGAGCCTGCACTCTAGAGCCCATGAACCACAACTACTGAAGCCTGCGCACCTAGAGCCCGTGCTCCGCAACAAGAGAAGCCGCTGCAAGGAGTAGCCCCTGCTCTCCATGACTAGAGAAAGTCCATGTGCAGCAACGAAGACCCAACACAGCCAATGAATTAATAAATAAATAAAAATAAATTTAAAAAAAAAGAATTAATTTGGATTCAGCTTTCCTCTGCCAGAATATCAGCTCAAGACAATTTTACAAGTGTGTTCTTACAAACATTCAGAGAACAGATAATTCTATGTTATACAAATTGTTTCAGAAATAAAAATAAAAGAAAAGCTCCCAACTCACTTTATGATGCTGGTATAATCTTGATATCAAGACTGGAACCACAGGGACTTCCCTGATGGTGCAGTCCGCCTGCCAATGCAGGGAACATGGGTTTGATCCCTGGTCTGGGAAGATCCCACATGCCACAGAGCAACGAAGCCTGTGTGCCACAACTCCTGAGCCTGTGCTCTAGAGCCCACAAGCCACAACTACTGAGCCGGTGTGCTGCAGCTACTGAAGCCCGTGCACCTAGAGCCCGTGTTCCACAACAAGAGAAGCCACTGCAATGAGAAGCCCATGCACCACAATGGAGGGTAGCCCCCGCTCACCACAACTAGAGAAAGCCTGCACACAGCAACAAAGACCCAATGCAGCCATAAATAAATAAATACATACATAAATACGTACATACATATATACATACATAAATATTTGTAAAAAAAGACTGGAACCACAATTCAAAAAGACACATGCACTCCAATGTTCATTGCAGCACTATTTACAATAGCCAGGAAATGGAAGCAGCCTAAATGTCCATCAACAGATGAATGTATAAAGAAGATGTGGTACATACATACAATGGAATATTACTCGGCTGTGAAAAGCAATGAAATTGGGACTTTTTTAGAGACATGGATGGACCTAGAGACTGTCATACAGAGTGAAGTGAGTCAGAAAGAGGAAAACAAATAATGTATATTAACACATATATGTGGACTATAGAAAAATGGTACAAATCAACTGGTGTGCAAGGCAGAAAGAGAGACACAGATGTAGGGAACAAACATATGGACACCAAGTGGGAAAGCGGGGAGAGTTGGGGGGAGAATGAATTGGAAGATTGGGATACCAAATTGTACACTCTAAATATATGCAGTTTATTGTAAAAAATAAAAAAACTAAAAGTTAAAAAAAAAAAAAAAGACACATGCACCCCAGTGTCCACAGCAGCTCTATTCATAACAGCCAAGCCATGGAAGCCACATGAATGCCCATCGACAAATGAATGGATAAAGAAGATGTGGAATACACACAATGGAATATTACTCAGCCATAAAAAAGAATGAAATAATTAACATTTGCAACAACATGGATGGACCCAGAGATTATCATAGTAAGTGAAGTAAACCAGACAGAGAAATACAAATATCATATGACTGCTTATATATGGAATCTAAAAAAATGATACAAATGAACTTATATACAAAACAGAAATAGACCCGTAGACATAGAAAACAAACTTATGGTTACCAAAGGGGAAGGGGGGAAGAATAAATTAGGAGTTTGGGATTAACACATACACACTACTATATATAAAACAGATAACCAACAGAGATCTAAGGTTTAGCACAGGGAACTATACTCAATATTTTGTAATAACCTATAAGGGAAAAGATTCTGATAAAAATAGATATACATGTAGGTATAACTCACTCACTTTGCTGTACACCTGAAACTAACACAATGTAAATCAACTATACTCCAATTTAAAAAATAATAAAAAATTTTTAAAAGACCAGATAAAGGACAAGAAAAATTTATACACATCTCAATTATGAACACACATTTTAAATAAAATATTAGAGTAAATCAAATTCAAAGGTACATGTTTTAAGAGTATATAATGGCAAACTGAGTTATCGTAGGAACATAAGAATAATTCAATAGTAGAATAACTATTAATGTAATCTACCATATGAAAAATCAAAATAAAAACCATATAATCATGTCAAAATTTTCAGAAAAATTATTCGATGAAACTTTAGTATCATTCATGATAAAAGAATTAGGAATAGAAAACTCCTTAAAATGACAATAGGTATCTACTAAAAACCATTAGGAGCATTTCTCTTTAAATTCAGGGATAACACAAATATACCATTATATTATGTGGAGGCAAAAAGACAAGAAAAAGAAATAAAATATATAAATTTAGATAGGAGGAAACAAACTGTCTTATTCACAGATAATGTGATTTCTACATAGAAAATCCAAAAGCAAATACAGTACAGAAGAACCATTAAAACTAATTAGAAAGTTCAGCAAGGTTATGAAATACCAAATACATACACAAAAATAAACTGCTTTCATTTACAATTAGAAAACAAATTTTAAAAGCTCTTATTCCAATGGGTATGGGACTCCTTTCTGGGGTAATGAAAACATTCTAAAATTAGTGATGATGGCTGTACAACTCTATGACTATACTGAAAATCACTGAATTGTATACTTTAAAAGTATGAATTTTATGGTACATGAATTATATCACAATAAAGCTGTCATAAAATATTGCTTATAACAGCAACAAAAAGTATCTAGGAATAAGCTCAATAAAATAAATGGAATATCTTGATAATAAAAGTCATAAAACATTCTTGAAGAACAAAGAGATAATAGAGATGAACCATATTAATACAGGAGACAATTCAACATCTTTAGATGTCCCTTTCCCCAAATTAATCTATAAATTCGATGAAATTCCAATAAAAACCTCAACAGATCTTATATGTAGAAAATCCTAAATTTGCAGAAAATGCACCAAAAATTACCAGAACTAATGAATTCAGCACTTTCAGGATATGAAGTCAACACCAAAAAATGGGTTGTATTCTATACACTTACAATGAACAACAAACAAAGGATATTTTTTAAAAATCCATTTACAATAGCACCAAAAAGAATAAAATACTTCGGAATAAAATTAACAAAGGAGGTGAGAGACTGCCACACTGAAAAGTACAAAACATTGGTGAAGGAAATTAAAGAACACTAAACAAAAAGAAAGACATCCCACGTTCATGAATTGGAAAACAATATCAAATACCCAAAGATATCAATACCCAAAGCAATCTACAGAGTCAATGCAATCCCTAGCAAAATCTCAGTGACTTGTTTTGCAGAAATAGAGAAACTCATCCTAGAATTTATATGGACTCCCAAGGGACCCTGGATAGTCAAAACAATAGAATAATAACCCAGAAACAAATCCTCCAAATTGATTTTCAACAAGAATGCCAAGACCACTCAATGAGGAAAAAGTCTTTTCACCAAATTGTGCTGGAAAAACTTGATATCCACACGCAAAAAAAAATTAAGTTGGACCCGTATCTTATGCAATATACAAAAAGCAACTCAAAATGGATCAAAGATCTAAATGTAAGACCTTAAACTATAACACTCAGAAGAAAATACAAGAGGAAATCTTCATGACATTGAAACTGGCAATGATTTCTTGGATATGACACCAAAAGCCTGAGCAATAAAAGAAAAAAAATTGGACTTCATCAAAATTTAAAACTTTTGTACATCAAAGGATGCTATCAAGAGAGTGAAAAGACAAGCTACAGAATGGGATAAAATATTCACAAGTCATATACCTAATAAAGGATTAATATCCAGAATATATTAAGAACTCCTATAACTCAACAACAAAAACTCGATTTAAAAATAGGCAAAGGACTTGAATGGATATTTCTTCAAAAAAGATATACAGATGGCCGTTAAGCACATGAAAAGGTGTTCAACATCACTAATTATTAGGGAAATGCAAATCAAACCTACAGTAAGATACCAATCACACCCATTAGGAGGACTACTATTTTAAAAAAAAGGAAAATGACAGTGTTGGCGAAGATGTGAAGAAACTAGAACCCTTATGCAACGTTGATGGGAATGTAAAATGGTGCAGCCGCTGTGGAAAACAGCATGGTGATTCCTCAAAAAGCTGAACACAGAATTACTATATGATCCAGCAGTTCCACTCTTGGGTATATATCCAAAAGAACTGAAACAAGGTCTCAAAGAGATATATTTGTGTCACCCAGGATCATAGCAGTATTTGCAAGAGCTAAAACACGGAAGGAACCCATGTGTCCATCAGCGGATGAATGGAGAAGCAAATTATGGTATATACACACGTTGGAATATTATTCAGCCTTAAAAAGGAAGGAAATTCTAATACATGATGCAACTTAGATGAACCTTGAAGACATGATGCTAAGTGAAATAAGCCAGTCGCAAAAAAGACAAATACTGTAGGATTCCACTTCTATGAGATACTTGGAGTAGTCAAAATCATAGAGACAGAAAGCAGAATGGTGGCTGTCAGGGTCTGAGCGGAGGGAGAGATGGGGGGTGTTGTTTAATGGGCACAGGGTTTAATATCTGCAGGATGAAAAGAGTTCTGGAGATGGATGAAAGTGATGGCTACCCAACATCATGAATATATTTAATACCACTGAACTGCACACCTAAAAATGATTAAGATGGTCAATGTTATGTGTATTTTGCCACAATTTTTAAAATTGGAAAATAAAAGTAGGTCTAAGTGCAGAAAGCAAACTTTAAAACTTTGGAAAAATAAAACAAAACAATACTAAAACAGATGAAAGGGACTTCTCTGGTGGTACAGTGGTTAAGAATCCACCTGCCAATTCAGGGGACGTGGGTTCGATCCCTGGTCCAGGAAGATCCCACGTGCCATGCAGCAACTAAGCCTGTGTGCCACAACTACTGAGCCTGCACTCTAGAGCCCATGAGCCACAACTACTGAGCCTGCATGCCGCAACTACTGAGCCCACGCACCTAGAGCCCGTGCTCTGCAACAAAAGAAGCCCCCGCTCACCACAACTAGAGAAAAGCCCTCACACAGCAACGAAGAGCCAACGCGGCCAAAACAAAAAACAAAAAAACCCATGAGAACAGTTCCAGAACTATGAAGTAAGGAATGATTTGTAAAGAACACATAAAAATGGCAAACCATAAAGTGATACACTGATAAATTTGACTACAATAAAATTTAAATTATACTACAAAAAATACAGAGAAAGTGAAAAGAAAATGATACTTGCAATGCAAAAAAACTGGCACAGAACTGGTTTCTGGAATATATAAAGAATTCCTATAAATTCATATGAAAAATACAAATAGCCTAAGAGAAAATAAGCAAATTACAAAAGAAAAAAGATGTTCAAAACGACTGGCAATCAGGGAAGCTCAAGTTAAACTAACAAAGAGACACCATTTCACATGCTCAGTTTAGCAAACAGTGTTAAAGCTGGTGATGCCAAGCAGCAGCTCTGCTGGTGGAAGAGAAAACTGCAGAATCATTTTGGAAAGCATTTGGCCACTTCTAGAAAATTTTTAAATGAGCATACGGACTAGACTTGCCACACAAACATTTGCAGAAATGTACGCAGGCGTGTTCGCTGCAGTGCTGTCTGTAATAGTGAAAATGGGAATCACCCGCGACTCATTGCATGGCGAGAGAAAACATTAATGTGGTCCATGCAGATGATGGAACATTCCTGCAGTAAAATGTGGTGAGCATGTAGAATTAAATAACCTACACATATTAACACGGAAATGTTTAAAGCAACGTGAAGGGGTAAAAAGGCAAGTTGTGAAACAATCATTATACATCTATGTCTAAATACATATACACATACAATTAAAACCATGCAAACAAGACTGCATATTATGTGTCGACACGGACACATTTGGTAAGAGCTGGCATCCCCGCCGCCACACATGCACTCTGGATAATAAACACAAGTCAGCAGTCACCACCAGAAGGTGAAAGAGAAGGACAGGTAAAGAGCAGAGAATCTGGTCAAAGGATTGTAATCAGAAGACTTCAATTGTATCTGTAATGTTTTATTTCTCTAAGAGAAATCTCTGAAGCTAAGTGCCAATTTACAGGGAGATGCAAGGGAGGGGAACACACATGTTAAAACAACACGCGGGCACGCTGCCCACAGAAGACAGACAACCCGGATGGTGAAGGGCCCCGGAGGAGCTCGCGGCCACTCCCAGGAGGAGACAGTCACACAGAAGGAAAAGCCATCTCTCCCTCCGCCGAGGGCTTCCTGTCTCCCAGGTATCGACACTCGCAGGGTTCTCACAACCCTGACAGGTCAGTAAAATGACCTGAGGGGTCGCGCCGCCAGCAGCCACATGCGATACAGAAACTCGTTTTGCCATGTCAGTGTTGTCACGGGTCTGTGGGGCAGGAAAACACCTTTTTGTTTTTTTAGTGGAGAATTCAAAGGTTTTCAGACCTAAGCAAGAATGTCTACAATCTTAAGAACCATAAAAACACAAAATCTACCCAAATGATGTTAGCAGCCCCATGGAGTAAATCACAGCCTAACTGCAGCCACTGGGGCTCAAGACCCTGCATGTGAGAAGCCCTGCACAGGCATCCGTGTGCGGGGAAGGGTCCATCCTCATCCTGCCCAGGGAAGCTCTCCAAGGAGGCAACCCGGGAGCCACCGGGGAAGGAAACTCAGTTTCATTTGCTCTAGGACGACAGTTTCCTTATTGGACCAGCTATATGTAACCCTCAGCAGGAGTCAGAACTAAATACAGAGATGTTTATGGAAGTCAGACTTTCTGTGTTAATATGATGGTGTCAGGATTAAAAGAATTTGTCAGAACACATCAACACGCTAAACAGGGCTGCGTTCAGCATCACATGAACCCTGTGATGCTAATTGTTTAATGTAATGGAAAAACTGATTTAGACGCGTGATTTTAAGTCGAAAACATCGTAAGTTTGTAAAAAGTACTGGAACACGTAAGCACAGGCATGGCTCACCATATTCACACTCTAATGTGCTGGATATACGACACTTAAGCATTTAGGAAGGTCCGTTTACAGTAAATTTATAGATGAAATATTAGATGTTTTACATTAACTAAGTTTATGAAATGGAATAAAAACCCTACTTAGAGTCTCCTCGAAAGTGATTGTTAAACACTGCAAAATGTATAAATATAATTTCTCATAAACTGAATCTAAAAAAATGTTAATATTTTTCCCAGTTTTATTGAGAAACAACTGACTGACATACGTCGCTATACATACTGAAGGCATACAGCACGGGGGTCTGACGTACGTATATTGGGACGTTCTCACCACAGTGGGCCTAGCTACCATCATCGTCTCCGCAGATACAACAAAAAGAGACCAAATTTTCCTCCTGGTGATGAGAACCCTGAGGACCTACTGCCGAACAGCCTGCTCACAGACCTGACACCAGCGGGCGCCACGGCCACCCGGCTGCACAGCACAGGCCCAGGGCCCACCTGTCTCCTAACTGTAAGTCTGTACCTTGGGGCCGTTTTCCTCCGTTCTCCCTCCCCCACCCTTTGGCACCCACTCTGGGAACCACACATCTGACCTCTTCTCCTGTGGGTCTGGTGGGGGCGTGTGTTTGGCTTGGACGCCACATGTAGGGACAGTGTTGGTCTCTCTCTGTCTCACTTCACTTAGCATAGTGCCTTCAAGATCCATCCATGTTGTCAAAAATCGAATCTAAAATGTTTTTAAAAGAATTATATTTTTGGATTTGTCACTTTAATAAATTGAATGATGATTTTTAGAAATTAAAATTTTTCTATGCACAAAATCCACCCTCAAGAGCACCCACAAACCCACATGTATCATGAAGGATTTCCTTTTAAATCAGATAATAAAATAAGCATTACTACCATAAATCTCACTTAATCTTATTTCAAGAGTTCTGGCTTACATAACAGAATGTGAATAAGACGCAGGAGAGGCATAGAGAAAGCGATGATTTCTGGAAGACGATGATAAAACTCCCAGGAACGCAGTCAAGAGCAGAGCTTCTCAAAGCACCCCAGCACCAGGGCCGCGGGAAGCCGTGCGGGTGGTTCCGACGCCCGCCAAGATGGGCGGCGCTGGCCAGGAGCACTGCTTTGAGCCCCTCCCTGCAGGTCTGTGAGTCGCACCCCCGACCCCCGACTTCCACAGAGGCCAGAAAGTCGCCAAAGCCTTAAAAGAAAAGCACAGCACAAGAGCCATTAAAGAAAAACAAACAACAACAACAAAAAACACAGGCAGGGAAAAGCAACCTTTAGACAGTATCATCACAGTGCTGAGGAATCTGGGCTGAAAATACCAAAACTCGGCCACAAGCCCACCATCGATCAGCAAACAGAGACCAGCAGGGCCCCCCTCAGAGTGGCCTGCGGGGCCGAGGCCGGGAGGGTGACGACAGCACGGACGCCCCAGGCCCAAGGGGGGCCAACCGTGGCCGGAAATCTGATCAAACAAAACTCCTCAGCCACAATGGCCTCACACACCCACCACAGAGGAATGACTTTAAAACGTGAGGGACCTGCACCAGGAACACGACAAGAGGAAGCACGGCGTACATGTGGGATGCACGCCGCTCCTGGATGGGCAGACAAAACACAGATGATCAAAACCTGATTCTCCACAAATCGACTTAGAGTTTCCAATAATTGAAACAATCTCCCAAAAGGAATTCTTTGGGCTACAAGAACATGATTTCCGAGTTATCTGGAAAACTACACAGGCAAACAATGAAGAACAAAGAGAGAAGGTCCTGTTTCACGAGATACTGAGATGTCACTTTGAACTCAACAACTAGACCACAGGCCAGATGGGTTCAAATAGAAACAGAAACAGCACTTGTCACACACAAAAGCACTTAGATCCGAGATAAAGGAAGCAAAACTAAATGATGGGAAAGTGAAGAATTTTTTAATACGACATACAGCGGAAATAAACTGTCATTCAGCTCCTAGGCACCTGTCCCAAGGAAGTAAACAGAGGCGCGGCACAGACGTACGTATGTGTTTTTGGTCTTTTCGATAAAAGCAAAATCGGAAGTAACTTCAATGCTCACCAGTACGGGGTGCCTGCGGTCGGTCCACACGGCAGGAGACCTGGGTCTTGAGCGCTTGCTCAGCTGTGGGTGATGCTGAGACATCAGGGCCCTGTGTGCAGAGGGCCCCTGGGCACCCCTCGCACAGCCCCTGGGCAACCCTGCCCAGCTGCATGTGGCAGCCTGACCCTACGTCCCTGGAGTATCATCCCAACTGCGTTTTTAAAACCGACACACAGAAAAGGCTCAGAAGGAAATAGCTCAAAATATGAATAGCAGTTATCTTAGGATGGTGGGATTGTGGGTCATTGCTTTTATTCATTCCAATATGAGCATTTTAAAGTGAGAATATCAATATTTTTTATTTATACAGAAAAGAAAAATGTGTACCCTCCGCTGAAATTTTAAAAACTAATAAAATAACTTTGAGGCACTTTAATTAAAGATGTTACATTAACAACAATAACAAAAGGATGATCACAGCAACGTCCTCATATTCAACAAGTATTTCTTGGGCGCCTACTCTTCCCGGAAGCTTAGGCTCCAGGAACTCCTGGAAAGCCAGGCAGGAGGTCAGCCTGGGAGCCTGGGAGAGGGCAGGGCTGGCTTGGAGCAGGGGCGGGGGGCCTCCCTTCTCAGTCCACACCCAGCACGGCTCCCGGCAGGAGGCACGTACTCAATAAATGCTAGTGAAGAAGCCCTGACATTTCCGAAACAAAACGGCAAAGAATCCACACACACAACTCATAAAAGTAAACACAACCCAGTAATGTGCCGACACATCCAAACCATCAATCATGGAAACAAAAGATAAAACACCAACGAGGTAGCCGCACCCCCGATACATTACCAAGAGCTTTAGAAATATAATACCCAGTGGTGGCGAAGTAGATGCTGAACTAACGATTTCAATAGAATTGGTAGGAACTAAGGCATCCCACCTGCAAAACAACTTGGCAAAATAAAATGCCGTAAAACTTTTACGCACTTTCAATTAGTCCACTCTGGGAATCTGTCCCATCAAAATAATGAAAAATTAAGAAACTGAATTTACAAAGATAGACTTCACATTACTGAGGTTAAAACCCCACGTAGAACCATCTCTGTGTTCAACACAGCAGAACCCTGGGTGCTCATTACAAATAACACCACATCGCATCTAATGTGTTTATGAAATAATGTTAAAAGAAACAGATGAACAGCTTCACGCATGAACCTCAGAAACACCGCACTAAGCGAAAGAAGCCAGACACAAAAGGCCGCACGTCGCACGACGGCATCACACTCGGGGTCCAGACGGACACATTCACAGGGATGAACAGCAGGGGAGTGACTACCAGGGCCGGGGGAGGGGCACCCGGGAGTGGCCGTGAATGCGGAGGGGTTTCTTCCTCTGGGACACGGAACTGCTCTAAAGTTAGGCTGTGGTGATGGTTGCACAGCTCGGAGGACATACTGAAAACCACTGCATTGTATGCTATAAAAGGATGAACCCTGAGGTATGTTAATGTTGCCTCCACATGCTGCTAAACCAGAAAAAGGCAAAATGCAGGTTTTATGCAAATTATGATTACAACTACATGAAATACGCAGGGACTCGGGCCCCGGGACACACACTCACCCTGCAGGGACTACTGCAGCCCAATCCCCAGGCCCAGGTCACCCCTGCACGTGGAGCAGCAGGGTGCAAAGACATGGCAGGGACTTGGGGACACACGGGCACGTGGCGCACGCTCAGACACACAGCCCCATGGGTACAGCAGCACCCAGTGTGGACAGCAGCAGCCACGACACACTGCCTGGACCACAGACACCCAGCACAGACCAGGCACACAGGGCGCAGACACACCAGCCAGTCCCTGTGTGGAGCCCCATGCGCACGGGACCCCGAGGTGGGGGGCTCCCGGCCACATGGGGTGAGGAGAGATGGGACCACCCCCTGCAGTGTTGGCCTGGGGCCCTGACCCAGTCACCCCCACCATCCGCCCAGATTCTGGGGTCCCGGCTGGGTCTTTGTAGCCACATATACAGCACGTCAGCTAGAAAGTCACCCTGCCTTTCAACATCTGTTTTACGATGGGGGAGGGTCGTCCTCTGCCCCTCCCCAGACTGAGCTGGGAGGCTCCCTGAGGCCCCGAGTCCATCGAGTCCAGGAAAGGGAGCAGAGACCCAGCAGCCCACTCGGGGCCGCTGACCCCACACAACGGCTACGGGACCCCTCTGACTTCCAAGAACAACTCACTTCAGGCAACACCTCAGCAAGAAGGGTCTGGGGTACAGGGGCCCCAGCAGTGGTGGTTCTGGCTCCGCGTCGGCTGAGCTGAGCAGAGCCCCGGCCCTGCTGGGGCCCCGGGCAGGACGCGTTCCAGGGGTGCCGCTCAGCCCCTTTCAGGGGGCCCAGGCCCTGCCGGGCAGGGGCTGGGGTGCCACGTCCTCTCCACCCAGACGTGAGCACCCCAGGCTCCACATGGCTTGCCTGGGAGGACCGCAGGCCTGGGACACCAGACCCAGGACCGTGGGCAGGTGGCCAGGATTTAAGTCCAAGCCTGCGTCCTCCTGATCACTGGACGGAGGGAAGGCACAGCCTGTCCGGTCCCTCACCTGTGACACGGAGGTGACAGCATGCGGGTCCCGTGGCCATGGCGAGGCTGCTGCAAGAGGACACTCAGAAGACGCGCCCGGCAGCGTCGGGACCGCCTGCACTCGGCGCAGGGGCAGCGGCGCCGGCGCCCGTGGGACCCCCGCTGCCGCCATGAGGGCGGGGGTGGGGCGGGGCTCCACGGGCCGCCAGCAGCACGCTGCCTGGGGGGGCATCACACCCACTCGCCCCGGCCCTGGCGCACCCTGGGCAGGTGCAGGGTCTCCAGGTCAGGCCCGACGGGTGGGTGCCCACAGCACCCGCCCACGGCCCAGGGAGACACGGGAGCTGAGAGGGCAGACGCGTGGCAGGGGCAGCACCATCTCCAGGAACTGCTCTGTCACTGACTTTCCAAGTTCTGGTTCTTGCCCAGGAGGCTGCTGGCGGTTGCCATGGAAACAGCCTGTAGGCCGCAGCCTCCCCCATCCTCCCCACCCCACCCCCACCCTGGGCCGAGCGTGAAGCACGGGGGCCCTGCGCTAGAGGCCCTGGGCCTGCTGCGGACCCTGCAGACCCCGGGCAGGCTTGCAGGAGGGCCAGGTCTGGCACGCACGGGCCCCCAGGCCGGAGAACGTGACACTCACGTCTCACTCAAGTGAAGCATCTTGGGCTGCCTCCCACGTGCCAGGGACTCTCCGAGGCCAGCGTCGCCAGCCCCGCCACACAGGCGAAGAGACTGCGCTTCAGAGAGCACACCCCAGTGTCCAGGCTCACCACCCGACAGGCGGTGGAGCTGGGACACGGCCCAGTGCCTCACGCCTCACGTGGTGACGCGGTGACACACGCTGACTCATGCTGAGGTCAGCCTCACACACAGAAGAGGCTGCCACAGTCACTGCCCGAAGCACAGGAAAGTCCAGCCACATGTGATCACCCTCCTCAGCCCCTCCCCCTAAATAGGGCTACAGGACAGGTGGGGAGCACACACAGTGGAAACAAGGGCTGCAGGCCCCCAGCTTCTTCGGGGCACAGTGGTTGACCACCGTAGGGATACTCTACAGCCCCTCCCCGACCTTCACCACCCCCATCTATGCTGGGCAAAGGTGGCCCCCAGGTGGACACTGTGCCCTTAGACTAGCTGAAGCGCTCTGTCCAGCCTGAGAGAAGCCTACTCCTTTGGTCAAGTGCAGCAAAGCTCTGACCAGTGAGATCACTGTGACCCAGGACACTCACTTGCTGCAGCCACAGAAACCCTAGGAGGAGAGGCCTCCAGGTCACTGCCATCAGACCCTCCCTTTTAGGGTAAATTTTACTCCTTCTGCATCTCCTGAGGGTCAGGGTAGCTAGTGGTTAGGAGCCTGGCCTTTGGCTCAGTCTAGCTGGAATCCCTACTGGTTCCTACAAGACAAATTTCTGAGCTTCTCTCAGTTTCCGGTCTGTAAAGTGGGAGTGTTACCTCCTCCCATAGTAACGAGGAGCCCTGGCAATGAAGGTCAAGTAGTGAACCAGGACTTCTACCCCATGTAGATATAACAAGGCAGAAGACCCCATCCCCTTATGGGTCAGGATCAGAGACCCAGCTAAAACAGGTTTAAATAAGATCCACAGTCTCAGGAAAACACATGGAAATGTCCAGGTTTCAATCAAAACGCATTCATCAAAGAGCCAGGGAGATCTCAAACGGAATGAAAAAAGGACAATCAGTATATTAAAATTATCTGACAAAGATTTTGCAGCAGTTATGATAAAAGTGCTTCCACAAACAATTGCAAACATGTTTGAAACAAACCAAAAAAACATAAAGTATCATGAACCATAAAAAGAATCAAATGAAAATTTTAGCATCTGCTCACACACAGCGATGGGTGAGGGCTGGGCACCAAGGCTTGGGCCTTGGAGAGCAGACATCAGAGAGAGAACTGAGGCTGGCTGCGTGACAACAGCGTGGAGGGCAAGCATGCCACAGCTGGCTGGGAGCAAGTCTGGGGGAAAGCCTGGGCCTGGCGCAGAGGCAGGAGACCTTTGTTTCGGGTGCTCGCGAGGAGCCTGCTGCTCCACGAACGCACAGGCTACAGAGCCGCGCCTGCATGAGTGCCACCCGCGACCTGCGGCTGCTAAATACAAACAAAGAGCCTGCCACCACCGCGGCCACCACCACCGCAGCCACCGCCACCGCCACCAACAAGGGTCCTGGGTGTAAGGCAGGTCGTTGGCCACACCCTCCTGGCAGCAGGTGCAGCCCGCCCACACCAAGGGTCCCACGTTCACGACCAACTTCCCTGGGAGAACACACGGCACAGCTCAGGCTCACGCCGACCTCTGCGGCTGCAAGCACTCCTGCAAATTTCAATTAGACTGCCCTGTCCCTCCCTCCCCCCGACCCGAATTTGCAAGGGAGCCCCAATCACCCTCTTTCGCCCCCTCTTGCCTAGGTGAGGAACTAACTTCTGAGAACAGCCCACACGCAAAGAAGGGACCAAAACCAAAACGGATCCCCAGGGTATGCAGCACCAAAGAAGAGAACGGGAAACAGCTGCAGAGGAGCAGGTTTAATACCCACGATAGGCTTGACAGACCCTGCATCTGCAGATCACCTGAACAGACGAGTGCTTACAGTAGAGGCTGCAGACACAGGGGGCACCTGTGGACTGCGGGGGCAAATACACACAGGACTAACAGCAGATCACACTCTGCGCTCCCCACAGTCCTCTCCACAGCAGGGGCAGAGCCCTACCAAGAAGTACTGGAGGACTTCCTGGTATGTTTGACGTGTTCCTGGTTTTACGTATTTGTCAGTTTAATCTTTACTGTATAGATTTGTATGTGGATTTGTTTGTTTATTGGTTTGATTACTCCCTTCTTTGTTTTCTTTGTTCTCTCTCTCTCTCTCTTCCTTTGTTTTCTCTTACTCTCTTTTTGCAAGTGCAAGGGTGCACATCTCCTTATGTGATTTTTGACTGATTATAGAGTTGCTTTTACCACCAGTCTTAGGGATTTGTCTGTCCTATCCCTTTCTTCCTTTTTTTCTTTTTTTTTTCTTTACTCTCCTTCTACCTACTTTTTCTCCTTGCTGTGCAGCTTCCAGGGTCTTGGTGCCCCAGCTGGGGGTCAAACCTGGACCTCTGAGGCCGCAGAGTGGAGTCCAGGACATTGGACCACCAGAGAACTCCTGACCCCGTGGAATATTAATCAGCAAGTGCTCTCTCAGAGCTCTCATTCTCAACACTAAGATCCAAATCCAACCAAAGGCCAGCAAGCTCCAGTGCTGGATACCTCAAGCCAAACAGAACAGAGACAAGAGGAATTACTACTAGGCAGCAGAGGGAAAGGAGAGAGCAAATATGAAACATTAGACAAAATGAGCAAACAAAGGAACACCTTGCAGGTAAAAGAGCAAGATAAAAACCCACAACGCCAAATAAATGAGGAATAAATAGGCAAACTGCCTGAAAAAGAATTCAGAGTAACGATTGTAAAGACGATCCAAAATCTCGAAAACAAAACAGAGAAAATACCAGAAACATTTAATAAGGGCCTAGAAGAACTAAAGAGCAAACAAACAGTAATGAACAACACAATAACTGAAATTAAAAATACTCTAGATGGTATAAACAGCAGAATAACTGAGGCAGAAGAATGAGTTAGTGTCTTGGAAGATAGAATGGGGGAAATAACTGCCACAGAGCAGGAAAAAGAAAAAAGAATAAAAAGAATGGAAGACAGTCTCAGAGACCTCGGGGAAAACATTAAGCTCACCAACATTCGAATCATAGGTGTCCCAGAAGAAGAAGAAAAAAAGAAAGGGTCTGAGAAAATATTTGAAGAGATTATAGTGGAAAACGTCCCCAATATGGGAAAGGAAATAGTCAATCAAGTCCAAGAAGTGCAGAAAGTCCCATACAGAATAAGCCCAAGGAGAAACACACCAAGGCACATATTAATTAAACTAATGAAAATTAAACACAAAGAAAAAATATTAAAAGCAGCAAGAGAAAAGCAACAAATAACATATAAGGGAAAACCCATAAGGATAACAGCTGATCTTTCTGCAGAAACTCTGCAGGCCAGGAGGGAGTGGCAGGACATACTTAAAGTCTTGAAAGAGAAAAACCTACAGCCACGAACTCTAGCCAGCAAGAATTGCATTCAGATTCGATGGAGAAATCAAAAGCTTTACAGACAAGCAAAAGTTAAGAGAATTCAGCACCACCAAACCAGCCTTACAACAATTGCTAAAGGAACCTCTCTAGGCAGGAAACACAAGAGAAGGAAAAGACCTACAAAAACAAACCCCAAACAATTAAGAAAATGGTAATAGGAACATACATGTCAATAATCACCTTAAATGTAAATGGATTAAATGCTCCAGCCAAAAGACACAGACTGCCTGAATGTATACAAAAATAGGACCCTTATATATGCTGTCTACAAGAGACCCACTTCAGACCTAGGGACACATACAGACTGAAAGTAAGGGGATGGAAAAAGATATCCTATGCAAATGGAAGTCAAAAGAAAGCTGGAGTAGCAATACTCATATCAGACAAAACTTAGACTTTAAAGACTATTACAAGAGAAAAAGGAAGGACACTACATAATGACCAAGTGATCAATCCAAGAAGAAGGTATAACAATTGTAAATATCTATGCCCCCAGCATAGGAGCGCCTCAATATATAAGGCAAATGCTAACAGCCATAAAAGGGGACATCGACAGCAACACAATAATAGTAGGAGACTTTAACACCCCACTTACACCAATGGACAGATCATCCAAACAGAAAATAAATAAGGACACACAAACTTTAAAGGACACATTAGACCATCTCGACTTAATTGATATTTATAGGACATTCCACCCAAAAACTACAGAATACACTTTCTTCTCAAGTGCATGCAGAACATTCTCCAGGATAGAACACATCTTTGGTCACAAATCAAGCCTCAGTAAATTCAAGAAAATTGAAATCGTATCAAGCATCTTCTCTGACCACAATGCCATGAGACTAGATATCAATTACAGGAAAAAAAAACTGTAAAAAATACAAACACCTGGAGGCTAAACAATATGCTATTAAACAACCTAGAAATCACTGAAGAAATCAAAGAGGAAATCAAAAAATACCTAGAAACAAATGACAATGAAAACACGACGACCCAAAACCTATGGGATGCAGCAAAAGCAGTTCTAAGAGGGAATTTATAGCAATACAATCCTACCTCAAGAAACAAGAAAACTCTCAAATAAATAAACTAAACTTACACCTAAAACAATTAGAGAAAGAACAAAAAAAACCCCAACGTGAGCAGAAGGAAAGAAATCATAAAGAGCAGATCAGAAATGAAAGAAGAAATGAAGGAAACAATAGCAAAGATCAATAAAACTAAAAGCTGTTTCTGTATAAAAACAGATGATTGAACCTGGTGTACCCCCCAAAAAATAAAAAAAATAATAATAATAAATAAAATAAATAAATAAATAAAAGCTGTTTCTTTGAGAAGATAAACAAAATTGATATAACATTAGCCAGTCTCATCAGGAAAAAAAGGGAGAAGACACAAATCAACAGAATTAGAAATGAAAAAGGCAAAGTAACAACTGACACTGTAGAAATACAAAAGATCATGAGAGACTACTACAAGCAACTATATGCCACTACATTAGACAACCTGGAAGAAATGGATAAATTCTTAGAAAAGTACAATCTTCCAAGACAGAACCAGGAAGACATAGAAAATATGAACAGACCAATCACAAGCACTGAAATTGAGACCGTGATTAAAAATCTCCCAACAAACGAAAGCCCAGGGCCAGATGGCTTCACAGGCAAATTCTATCAAACATTTAGAGAAGAGCTAACACCCATCCTTCTCAAACTCTTCCAAAATATAGCAGAAGGAGGAACACTCCCAAACTCATTCTACGAGGCCACCATCACCCTGATATCAAAACCAGACAAAAATGTCACAAAAAAAACACATCACAGGCCAATATCACTGATGAATACAGATACAAAAACCCTCAGCAAAATACAGCAAATAGAATCCAACAGCACATTAAAAAGATCATACACCATGATCAAGTGGGGTTTATCCCTGGAATGCAAGGATTCTTCAATATATGCAAATCAATCAATGTGATACATCATATTAACAAATTGAAGGATAAAAACCATATGATCATCTCAATAGATGCAGAAGAAGCTTTTGACAAAATTCAACATCTATTTATAAAAGCTCTCCAGAAAGTGGGCATAAAAGGAAGTTATCTCAACATAATAAAAGCCATATACGACAAACCAACAGCCAACATCATTCTCAATGGTGAAAAACTGAAAGCATTCCAAGAACAGGAACAAGACAAGGGTGCCTACTCTCACCACTATTATTCAACATAGTTTTGGAAGTTTTAGCCACAGCAATCAGAGAAGAAAAAGGAATCCAAATTGGAAAAGAAGTAAAATTGTCACTCGTAGCAGATGACATGATATTATACACAGAAAACCCTAAAGATGCTACCAGAAAACTGCTAGCAATAATCAATGAATTTAATAAAGCAGCAGGATACAAAATTAATGCACAGAAATCTCTTGCATTCCTGTACACTAACAACAAAAGATCAGAAAGAGAAATTAAGGAAACAATCCCATTTACCACTGCAGCAAAAGGAAATAAAATACCTGGGAATAAACCTGCCTAAGGAGGCAAAAGACTTGTATGCAGAAAACTATAAGACACTGATGAAAGAAATCAAAGGCGATACAAACAGATGGAGAGACATATCATGTTCTTGGACTGGAAGAATCGACATTGTGAAAATGACTATACTACCCAAAGCAATTTACAGATTCAACGTAATCCCTATCAAATTACCAATGTCATTTTTCACAGAACTAGAACAAGAAATTTTACAATTTGTATGGAAACGCAAAAGACCCTGAAGAGCCAAAGCAATCTTGAGAAGGAAAGACGGAGCTGGTGGAATTAGGCTTCCTGACTTCAGATTACACTACAAGCCTACAGTGATCAAGACAGTATGGTACTGGCACAAACATAGAAACATAGATCAATGGAACAGGATAGAGAACCCAGAGATAAACCCACGCACATATGGGCACCTTATCTTTGCCAAAGGAGGCAAGACTATACAATGGAAAAAAGAAAGCCTCTTCAATAAGTGGTATTGGGAAAATTGGACAGCTACATGTAAAAGAATAAAATTAGAACACTTCCTAACACCATACACAAAAATAAACTCAAAAGTGGGTTAAAGACCTAAATGTAAGGCCAGACACTATAAAACTCTTAGAGGAAAACATAGGCCGAACACTCTATGACATAAATCAAAGCAAGATCCTTTTTGACCCACCTCCTAGAATAATGCAAATAAAATAAAAAATAAACAAATGGGATCTAATGAAACTTAAAAGTTTTGCATAGCAAAAGAAACCATAAACAGGACAAGAAGACAACCCTCAGAATGGGAGAAAATATTTGCCAACGAAGCAACGGACAAAGGGTTAATCTCCAAAATATAAAAGCAGCTCATGCAGCTTAATACCAAAAAAGCAAATAACCCAATCCAAAAATGGGCGGAAAACCTGAATAGACATTTCTCCAAAGAAGACATGCAGATGGCTAACAAGCACATGAAAAGATGCTAAACATCACTAATCATTAGAGAAATGCAAGTCAAAACCACAGTGAGGTATCACCTCACACTGGTCAGAATGGCCATCATCAAAACATCTAAAAACAATAAATGCTGGAGAGGGTGCAGAGAAAAGGGAACCCTCCTGCACTGTTGGTGGGAATGTAAGTTGGTGCAGCCACTATGGAAAACAGTATGGAGGTTCCTTAAAAAACTAAAAATAGAACTACCACATGACCTAGCAATCCCACTCCTGGGCATATACCCAGAGAAAACCATAATCCAAAAAGAAACATGTACCACAATGTTCATTGCAGCACTATTTACAATAGCCAGGACATGGAAGCAACCTAACTGTCCATCAACAGATGAATGGATAAAGAAGACGTGGCACATATATACAATGGAATATTACTCAGCCATAAAAGGGAATAAAATTGAGTTATTTTTAGTGAGGTGGATGGACCTAGAGTCTGTCATACAGAGCGAAGTAAGCCAGAAAGAGAAAAACAAATACTGTATGCTAACTCATATATGGAAGCAAAAAAAAAAAAAAATGGTACTGATGAACCCAGTGACAGGGCAAGAATAAAGATGCAGATGCAGAGAATGGACTGGAGGACACGGGGTTGGGGGGGGGGGGCAGGGGGCGAAGGGGAAGCTGGGACGAAGTGAGAGAGTAGCATAGACATGTACACACTACCAAATGTAAAACAGATAGCTCGTGGAAGTTCCTGCATAACACAGGGAGATAAACTCGATGATAGGTGATGACTTAAGAGGGCCAGGATAGGGAAGGTGGGAAGGAGTCACGGGAGGGAGGGGATATGGGGATGTGTGTATAAATACAGCTGATTCACTTTGTTGTACAGCAGAAACTGGCACAACAGTGTAAGGCAATCATATTCCAGTAGAGAGCTAAGGAAAAAGAAAAGAAAATTTTATAACTGAAAACTCCAATAATCAACATGAAACACTGAGAGGACAGGTTCAACAGCAGAAGAGAGGGAACAAGAAGACGTCAACAAACTGAATAACAGTACAGTACAAATTACCAACGTGAATGACAGAGAGAAATTAGGATTAAAGGTGGAGGAGGAGCAGTGGGGGAGGGGAAGTAGAGGAAGATGAGAGGGGAGCAGGAAGGAGGGAGCCTCAAGGACCCATGAGACGATAAAAATATATCAGAATCCCAGAAAAGGATAAAGAAGACAGGGCTGAAAAAGTATTCAAAAATATAACGGCCAAAAATCTCCCAAATGTTGCAAGAGGCTTAAGCTCCCAGATTTAAGAAGCTGAGTGACTCCCAATCAAAATAAACTCAAACATATCCACAAAATATATCAGAGTCAAACTTCTGAAAACTAAAAACAAAGAAAAAAAGCTTGATTGTGATATTTGTAAATGGAATAGAAATTTTAAATGGAATAAATTAGGTAATAATGTAATTATTTTCTTAGGTATGATAATGTTATCATAGTTATGTAGGCCAGTGCCCTTATTCCTAGACGCTTCATAATACCTACAACTTTTAAATGATACAGCAAAGTATATACTATAGGAAAAAAAAGACTGCAGAATTAACATTTATTGAATTTAGGTGGAGCATATACGTTGTTCATTGTACCACCCCACTATCCTCTGAAAACTTTTATAACAAAAGTGGCTATACTCTGTAGATATATATACACACAGAGCAGCCAGAGAAACACATACCTATAAGAGAAAATAATTCAAAGGACAGTAAATTTCTCATCATAAATTATGGAGACCAGAGGAAAGTAGCACAATATTTTCAAATGCTGAAAGAAGTGTGAGGGACTTCCCTGGTGGTCCAGTGGTTAAGAATCAGCCTTCCAATTCAGGGGACACGAGTTCAATCCCTGGTCAGGGAACTAAGATCCCACATGCCACGGGGCAACTAAGCCCATGTGCCACAACTACTGAGCACGCAAGCCACAACTAAAGAGTCTGCGTGCCATAGTTACAGAGCCCACGCGCTCTGGAGCCCACGTACCACAGCTAGAGAGAAGCCCATGTGCCGCAACTTCTGAGTCCACGCGCCACAACAAAAGATCCCATGTGTCACAACTAAGACCCAATGCAGCCATAAATAAATAAATAAATATTTTTAAAAAGAAAAGAAGTCTGAACCTAGACACAGTGCCCAGCAAAAATGTCTTTCAGGAATGAAGGAGAAATTGGGTCATTCTCAGATGAAGAAACACTAAGAGAATTTGTCATTCACACACCTGTTCTTAAAGAGCGACTTTACGAAGTTCTCTAAATAAAAAGAGTATGATGAAAGAATGAACCACTGGCCATAAGGGAAGGAGAAGAATGGAAATAAAAATAAGGGTGACTAGTGATACAATTTCCTAAATCATGTTTTCTAAATTATACTTGTGGTTGAAACAAAAACTACAGCACACTCTGATGCAGTTCTAAACAAACGTAGAGGAAATATTTAAGATAATCACAGTATACATGGGGGAGGATGATGGGACATAGGTTGTATAAGATTTCTATACTTCATTCAAACTGGTAAAATGACACCAATAGACTGGGATAAGTTATGTGTATATAATGCAATACCCAGAGCAACCACTAAAAATCCTCTATGGTATTTTTACTATAAGTAAAATATAGTATTTTTACTATAAGTAAAATCTGTAGTATTTTTACTATACTTATAGTAAAGATAGTACAGATAAATCAAAATGGAATTCTAAAATAGTTTCAAATAATCCACAGGGAGGCAGTAAAAAGAAATCAAAGAAATAAAAAACAGCTCAAACAGAAACAAAAAATAAAATAGTGGACTTAAGCCTTAACAGAGCAGTAATTATATTACATGGAAATGGTCTAAATAAACTAAATAAAAGACAGACCTGGCATAATGGAATAACAAATGTGACCCAACTACATGCTGTTTATAAGAAACTCACTTCTAATACAATGACATAGGCAAGCTGAAAGTAAAAGATAAAAAAGATACACCATGCACATAATATGCATCTTGCAAGCAAAAGCTGGAGTGACTACAGTAACATCGACAAAGCAGACTTCATAGCAAATAAAACTAGAGACACAGAGGAACATACCACACTAACGTCTACTCAGAAGACACAGCAACCCCGAGCGTGCACAGGCACACCTGGGATGTATTTTGGGTTTGTTTCCAGACCCCCATATTAAAATGAGTATCACAATAAAGGAAGTCACATGAATATTTTGGTTTCCCAGTGCATACAAAATTATGTTTACACTATACTGTAGTCTACTAATTGTACAACAGCATTACGTCTAAAAAAATGTACATACCTTAATTTAAAAATAGTGTATTGCTAAAAAATGCTAACCATCATCTAAGCCTTCAACAAGCCATAATCTTTTAGGAAGTTCTGAAATATTCCAAGAATTAACAAAATGTGACAGAGACACAATGTGAGCCAATGCTTTTGGAAAAAAAAAGGTACCAATAAACTTGATCAATGAAGGGTTGCCACAAGCCTTCAATTTGTAAAAAATGCATTATCTGAAATAAAGTGAAGCTCAGTAAATGAGGTATGCCTGTATGTACTCAACAGCGCCACAAAATACGTGAAGCAAAAATGAATAGAACCCACCCCCGAGAGTAATGGAAATAAAACCAAAAATAAATAAGTGGGACCTAATGAAACTTCAAACCTTCTGCACAGTAAAGGAAACTATAAGCAAGACGAAAAGACAACCTTCAGGATGGGAGGAAATATTTGCAAACGAATCAACAGACAAAGGATTAATCTCCAAAATATATAAACAGTTCATTCAGCTCAATATCAAAAACACAAGCAATCCAATCAAAAAATGGGCAGAAGACCGAAACAGGCATATCTCCAAAGAAGATATACAGATGGCCAAGAGGCACATGAAAAGCTGCTCCACATCACTAATTATTAGAGAAATGCAAATCAAAACGACAAGGAGGTATCACTTCACACTGGTTAGAATGGGCATCATCAGAAAATCTACAAACAGTAAATGCTGGAGAGGGTGTGGAGAAAAGGGAACCCTCCTGCACTGTTGGTGGGAATGTAAATTGATACAGCCACTATGGAGAACAGTCTGGAGGTTCCTTGCAAAACTAAAAATAGAACTCCCATATGGCCCAGCAATCCCACTGCTGGGCATATACCCAGAGAACACCATAATTCAAAAAGACACATGCACGCCAATGTTCATTGCAGCACTATTTAAAATAGCCAGGACATGGAAGCAACCTAAATGTCCATCAACAGATGAGTGGATAAAGAAGATGTGGTACATATATACAATGGAATATTACTCAGCTGTAAAAAGCAAGGCAACTGGGACATTTGTAGAGTCATGGATGGACCTAGAGACTGTCATCCAGAGTGAAGTGAGTCAGAAAGAGAAAAACAAATATCGTATGTTAACACATATATGTGGACTATAGAAAAATGGTACAACTCAACCAGTTTGCAAGGCAGAAACAGAAACACAGATGTAGAGAACAAACATATGGACACCAAGTGGGGAAAGCGGGGAGGGCTGGGGGGGAATGAATTGGGAGATTGGGATACCAAATAGTACACTCTAAATATATGCAGTATATTGTATGTTAACTGTATCTCAATAAAAGTTCTAAAAAAAAAACAACCCCAATAGAACTGTAAGGAAAAACAGACAAATGCACAACTATAAGGGGAGACCTCAGCGCCCACCTCGACAACTGATAGAACCACCAGATAGAAGATCAGCAAGGATACAGAAGACTTATTAATACCTTCAACAAACAGGATTTATTCCACATTTATAGAACACGCCACACAAAAACAGCAGTATACATATTCTTGCCAAGTGCCCATGAAACATAAACAAAGACAGACCATATCTTGGGCCTAAAATAAACCTTAGCAAATTTAAAATAATCAAAACCATACAGAGTGTGTTCTCTGACCACATGGAATCAAGCTAGAAATTAATAACAGAAAGATACTGGAACATCTCAAAACATTTGGAAACTAAACAACACATTTCTAAACAATGTGTAGGTCAAAAAAATGTCTAGAGGAAAATTTAAGAACACATGGAACTGAATTAAACTAAAATATAGCATATTAAAATGTGTGAGACAGCTAAAGTGTGCTGAAAGGCAACTTTAATACACTATGTGCATACACTAGAAAAGAAAAAATGTTTCAAATCATCAACCTAAGCTCACCACAAGAACTGAGAAAAAGAGTAAAATAAACGCAAAGCAAACAGAATGCAGGAAATAATAAAAATAAGGGCAGAAATAAGGAAAATTGAAAAAAAGAAAGAAAAAAAATAATTGAAACTAAGAGCTGGCTTTTTTGAAAAGATCAATAAAATTGGCATACTTCTAGCAATATTAACCCAAATCTCCCGAGAGAGAGAGAGTGAGAGAGAAGACATAAATTACCAATATAAGAAATGAAACAAGGGCTATCACTACAGACCCTGCAGACATCAAAAGTATAATGAGCCACTACTAAATGTACAACAGACAGCTGGTGGGAAGCTGCTGCGTGGCACAGGAAGACCAGCTCGATGATGGGTGACGACCTAGGGGGCTGGGATGGGGAGGGAGGGGACATGGGGATACATGTACAAATACAGCTGATTCACTTTGTTGTACAGCAGAAACTGGCACAACAGTGTAAAGCAATTATACTCCAATAAAGAGCTTAAAAAAAAGTATAATGAGTAATTACTGTGAACAACTCGACACACATAAATTTGATAATTTAGACTAAACGGACTACATCCTCAAAAAAACATGAACTACCACAACTCACCCAACAGGAAACAGATACTCTGAATACCCATTTAACTACCAAGGAAAAGAGTCCAGAAGTTTAAGGCTCCCTAAAAAGAAATCTTCAGGCCCAACTGGACTCACTGCAGAATTCTACCAAATACTTAAAGAAGAATTCACAGCATTTTTACACAATGGCTTCCAGAAAATAGAATGAGGAAGGAAACACTTCCAAATCCATTTTCAGAAGCTTGTATTATCCTGATATCAAAACCATACAAAGACAGTACCAAAAATATCTACAAATAAGTTAATAAAGCCCCCCCCAAAAAAGACAGATCAATAGCCCTCATGAATACAGATGCAAAAATCCTTAACAAAATATTAGCAAATACAATTCAACAATATATAAAAAGGCATTATATACCATGACCATGCTTGTTCCAGGAAGTAAGTCTGGTTCAATACTCAAAAGTCAGTCACTGTAATCCACTGCATTACAGTCAGAGGGAGAAAAAGCCACATTATCATATCCATGCAGGAAGAGCAGCAGATGAAATCTGACACTAAGAGAAAATCTGACTCATGGCAAAAATGCTCACAAAAAAGGGAATAGAGGGGAACTGCCTCAATTTAGTAAAGAGTGTCTACAAAAACCTACAACAAACATTATACTTAATGAGGAGAGTCCGAATGTTTTCCTCCTAAGATTGGGAACAAGGCAAAGGTGTCCACTTTCTCATTCAATTTAGTACTGGAAGTCCTGGTCAGTGTAATAAGACAAGAAAAGGAATGAGAAGGCAGACAGATTGGAAAGAAAGAAATAAAACTGTCCCTATTTGCAAATGACATACTTGTCAACACAGACAATTCCAAAAATCTTAAAAAAAAAAAAAAAACCTCCTGGAACTAATGAAGTGCATTCAGCAAGGTTGCAGGGTTAGAGATAAATATACAAAAATATATTGTTTTCCTATATACTAGCAATGGACATGTGGACACTGAAATTTTAAATATAATACCACGCAAAAAAAAAAAGGAAAATGTAGATATTTCTAACAAAATATGCACAGCTCTTATATCCTGAAAACTACAAAATACTGATGAAAGAAATCAAACAAGGTGTACATAAATGGAGAGATATACCATGTTCATAGACTGGAAGACTCAACACAGTAAAGATATCAATTCTCTGCAGATTAACACAGGTTTTATACAAGTCCTATGAATATTATATGTATATATATAGACAAGATTACTCCAAAATTTATATGGACGCAAAGAAACTAGAATAGCTAAAACATTTTTTATTTACTTATTTTTAAACAGTTAAAAGAAAAGAATAAAGTGGGAGGAATGAGTCTGCCCAATTTTGAGACTTAAATAGTTACAGTAATCAACAGTGTGAAACTGGTGGAGGGATGGATGCACGGATCAATGCAGCAGCAGCAGCCGACCCACACAGACGTGCCCGGCTGACCTCCGACACAGGCACAAATCACTCAGTGGAGGAAATACACTGCACAGCCTTTCCAGCAAGTGGTGCTGCAGCAACTGGACATCCGCACGCGGGAAGGAAACAAACAGAAAAGAAACTCAACCTAAGCCTCACTCCTGATACAAAAACTAACTCAAAATGGACCCCAGACTATAAAACTTTCAGACAAGAAAAAATAGGAGAAAATCATCAGAACCCACGGCTGGCAAAGAGTCCTTAGACTAAAAGCCACGAGCCGTAACCACAAAAGGAAGAACTGATATGCTGAACTTCATTAAGATTTAAAACCTTTTGCTCTGCAAAAGCTCCTGTTATGAGGACGAAAAAATAAGCTACCGATTGGGAGAAAACTGACTAGCATTTAACAATCCAATTAGAACTTGAGCAGAATCTATGAACGGACACTTCACCAAAATGGAGATACAGGTGGCAAATAAGCCCAAGAAAACATGTCCAACATCATGGGCCATGAGAGGAATGCAAATCAAAACCACCATGATATATCACTGCATACCTATCAGAAGAGCTAAAATAAGAAACAGTGACAACGTCAAACTCTTGTGAGGATATGGAGAAACTAGATCATTCATACACTGCTGGTGGGAATGTAAAAAAATGTGAAATGGTACAGCCTCGGATAACAGTTTGGTAATTTCTTAAAAAACTGAACATGCAACTGCAATGTGGCCCCCTAACTGCACTCCTGGGCGTTCATCCCAGAGGAATGCAAACTTATGTTCACACAAAACCTGTGCACAGATGTGCAGAGCAGACTTGCGGGTGACATTTGAAAAACGGGAAACAACCGACATTTCCTTCAACAGGTGAACAGTTAAAGAGACAACGGGCAGTAAAGAGAAAGTACAGACACTTCAACAGCGCGATTCCATCCTCCTCAGAGAACCATCCTGAGCGAACAAAGCCAACCCCAAAAGGCACGATTCCATTCCTATGACGTTCTTGAAATGACAAAATGATAGACATGCAGACTGGACTCTGGTTGTCAGGGGTTAAGGAGCAGAGAAGCTGGAGGAAAACGGGAGCAGATACAAAAGGGCACAACAGGGGTCCCAGTGGGGATGGAGTTTCCGTGTCTCGACTGTGCCCATGTCAACATCTTGGTTGTGAAAATGTGCTGCAGCTTCACAGGACATCACCCTCTGCACGCCATCTGCGTACTGTGAATCTACAATTAGCTCAAAATGAGACATTAAGTTTTTAAAGATTTTTTTTTTGATGTGGACCATTTTTAAAGCCTTTATTGTATTCGTTATAATATTTCTTCTATGTTTTGATTTTTTGGCCACGAGGCACGGGGGATCTTAGCTCCCTGACCAGGGAACAAACTCACAACCCCCTGCACTGGAAGGCAAAGTCTTAACCACTGGACTGCCAGGGAAGACCCTAAAATATTCAATTTTTTATCAGGGATGTTAATAATAGCATCCAGCCCAGGAGGGCTGTGGGATGATTACATGAGCAGAGCAGCCAGCACACAGGAACGCTCACGAAGCGTCAGCGTCTCTCTTGCACACGGCCTCCCCCCCACCCCACGTCTCAGCAGCGCGCGCTGTCCGCCTTCCTCTTCCCGCCGCTCTGGTGAGAGCCGCTCTGCACCCACAAAGCCCACCTTCCGGGCTGGGGACCCAGAGAAGCACAAGGAGTAAGTGCACCGGCCCCAGGACCTCACCCCTGGAAAGAGCCCCTCGTGGAGACCAAATCCAGGCCATGCAGGCAGAGGCGGGGCTGGGGGTCCCGCACATGCCTCTGCTGTGTCCCTGCATCAGTGTGCGCCGCAGGGCTGGTGGGTCTCAGACTGTGTCCCAGCGCTGATCAGGTGATGGGAAGAAGGACGCGCGCGCGCCTTCTGCCCGTCCCCTCCCCCACACCGCATCCTCAGAACCAGAGCCTGAGACAGCAGGTGCGGGCCGGGGCCTGCAGGCGGGAGCGGCAGTGCTGGAGGCTCCCTCGGGCGGGCGCCCCCGTCTCCCACGGGCTCAGCAGTGCCCCCAGCCCTGCCCCGGTCGAGGCTGGAGAGGGTCCTGGCGGGGCAGGCGGCCCTGCCTTCAGCCCGTCCTCAGTGTCTGGTGCTGCTGTGTGTATCAGGCCCGGGGGCGCTGACAACCGACCGGGAGGAGGGAGAAGGGGCCCACAGTCAGCAGAAGGTGCAGGAGGAAGGAAGGCCACTGGCTCTACAGACGTCTGACCCGGGCCCACAACACGGCAGCCGCAGCAGACCCGGGCCTGGGGCCACACGAAAGCCCGGGCTCCGTCACGTGGCAGCCGGTGCCCACAGGCGCCGAGGCGGGCTCCCTGCGCGCCCAGCCGGATTTCAATCCCACAGTACTTGCCGCACAGTGGCAGCCAGGGCACCAAGGCGACGGGGTCGGCGACGGGGTTGACAGAGGGGCCTGGAGTCTGAGCACAGCCTGTTAGGACTGCACTGGGTCCCTCTCCCAAAGTCCTAGGAGGAGCTCCAACCACCCGTGGGAGTGTATTTGGAGATGGGGCTCTCGAGAGGTAAATGCTTAAACAAGGTCCTAAGGACGGACTTTAATTTAATAGGATTAATTTAACAGAACAGGAAGAGACAGCAGAGACCTCTGTCCGCACACACAGGAGCAGCCCCGTGAAGACACAGCAGGAGAGCAGTCGCCTCCTGGCAGGAAGAGGGCCTCACCTGGAGCTGCCCTGTGGGCACCCTGACCTCCGACCTCCAGCTCCAGACTGCGAGACAGTGAACGTCTGTCGTCTCAGCCCCGACCCCCACGTGCGGCCTCTGTGACAGCTCCCGCGTTAACACGGTTCTCAAGGGGCAAGACCCGCAGAGAGGGGCTGCCACGGAGCCAGCCAGAAGGGAAGCCCCCCGGGGCGAGGAGAGGGCAGAGGCCCACCCGGCAGAGACGGGTGGGAGCTGAGAGAAGACAGACGCACACCCGGCCCGCAGGAAGCCGGCGGCCCGGCGGTGCACCAGCTCCTGCTCCCTGCGAGAGGAGAGGGGCCCCCGGCGGGGAGGCTGAGACCTGGAGGAAGGGGCGCCGTGGGGCAGCTGCACGTCGGCCGGCTGGGGGAGCGACACGATGGCCCGGGGCCTGTGACAGGTAACCTGCGGGGATCTGCGAATCCAGGTCAGTGGGACTGCAGGCGGGCTGCAGGCGGGCGCGGGGGCACCGCTGGAGAGGAGGCCCGGCCTGCCCCCGCCAACGGCCCCGCCAAGTGCTGAGCCCGAGCAGGACCTGCTCCCCCACCCTGTCCCGAGGCCAGGACTGGCGTTGGCTCCAGGCCTAGTGACACAAGAGGACATGAGCGACCATTCTCACCTCCGTGTGGATGTGCAGCTCTGGGCTCACCCGTGTGAGATGGGGGTGAGGGGAGCCCCTGGAGCTGAGCAGGAAGGCAGAGCCCAAGGCCAGCTGCCCCACCCGCCCGAACAGCTGCCGGTGCACCCACCGCACCCGCGCACACTCCCGCCCTGCCTGGCACGAACCTGACCTGCTGTGGCCTCTGCAGGGGCACCAGGCACAGGGTGACGGACAGAGGAGCAGTGGCCCCGGGCCCCCTCTGCAGAAGCGCTCCAGGCTCGGCACCCAGAAGACGCCACGCTGTGGCGGCCTCAGGGGGCCCAGCACCCAGGGCGCGGCTGAGCTCCAGGGCTGAGGCCGCCAGCCTGCGCCCGCTGTCCTGCCGGCAGATGGTGCCTGGGCGGGGCCTGGCTCTGGCTCCCCACACCGCCCAGGAAAGTGTAAGGGATCCTAAAGCAGAGGAGGACGGGGGGAGAGAGACAGGCAGAGGAGTGAGCTGCTCCTCCGCAAACACCCGCCGGCGAGTGTGAGAAGGAGGGCAAGATCCCACCCGACCCACCTGCCTCGGGGGTCACACGGTCCAGCAAGGGGCTCCGGGCCTGTCCCCAGGCCACTGTCAGGAGGGAGGCACCACCCAACTCAGTCCCGTCCACACTCGGCACAGGAGGCCTGCAAGGCCCCTAGGCCAGGTCTGTTCTGAACCATCAGGGACGCCTCAGGGATGCTGCCCAGAGGGAAGCGTGACAGTGGGGACGTCCCCGCCTCAGATGGGGATGGAGAGAAAGTCCAGCAAATCCCCCACTGACCGGGCATCAGACAGCGCGCCTGCAGGACCACAGTCACAGGATGGAGGGAGAGCCCTCACGGGGCGGCTCTGGCTCTAAATGTGCACTCTAGAGCCCGCGGGGCACGAGCCAAGGTCAGCCCACGTCCAAACCCAGCGCCGCTGGGCACTCGGACATGACGTCTCTCGTCACCTCAAACCTGGACACAGGGTCACCCGTGGCGAGGCACGGCATCTCTGGCTCCCACACGTGGACACAGGGTCACTGCTCAGCTGGGCCCAAACCTGCTGGGTGCCTCCTCAGCCAGGGTGGTGTCCTCTGCGGCCTGGCCTCCCAGGAGCGCCCTCCCGCACCCTGTCACCAGCCTCGGCCAGGCCCCCACAGGGAAGCAGACCTGTGTCCACGCCCAGTGCAGACGTCCCTCCCTGAGCAACGGCAGCGCACAGGCCCCCCGCTTCCCACAGGAGGCCCGGCCAGGGAGGGAGGACCCTGAGCTCTAATTACAGTCCTGGAAAGAAAGCCCAGTTTAATGTGGAGTAAAATGAGAGGCTGTGGTTGGAAACGTCCCCTTGGGGAGCCACCTGCCTGAGCTGGGACACGTGTCCCTGCGGTCCCCGAGGAAAACTCCAGGCTGGGGCTCTGACGGGGGCGGGGACACCCAGGGCCTCGGGATTCTGGGGCTCCCTGCCAGCACGAAGCAGTCCCCGGGGTCTGAGGGGATCCTGCCCTGCCCTAACTCCCAGCTGCAATCAATCCCTCAGCACCAAGGGGTGGGCTGGGGGCTTCCAAGGGGGTGGGGAGGGTGGAGGTGGTGACATGGCGACACTCCGGTCACAGAGAGGCTGGGGACGCGGGTGTCACGCTCGGGGGTGCCAGCGGGGTCTCCTGAGGACCCTCAAGCAGACCCGTGCTTCCTGCAGCTCCGCCCCAGGCCAAGCCCCATGCCTCCCTGGGGTCCCGCTCCCTACAGTCAGCTCCCCACCCAGGACCAGCCCTGCACCCAGAGCCCCTGGCAGCCCCCGCGGCCCCCCTACCTCCTCGCCCTCAGCCCCCTCCCAGGGCCAGGATGCCCACCATGTCTCCAGCCTGCTCCTCTGCTCGAGGTCCCTCTAAGGGAGCTTCCCTGACCCCCCCGTGAAGGGGAACTCCCCCCCCGCCCCGCCCTGGTCTCCTGCTTCACCCCCCACATGGCGAGAGCTGCTCGCTGTCTGCGTCCCCAGGAGGTGCGGCCTCCACGTCCACTGCCACGTCCCCAGCAAGCGGAGCATCTGACAGAGACCTTCCACGTGAACGAGTGGGTGGACAGCCAGCCAGATGGTCAACGGGCGGAGGACGGAAGGTGACTAGAGGGGGCGTCGGGGAGAAGGCGAGAGGCCGGGTGCTGGAGAAGGGAGCCCTGCACTCCCTCTCTCCCCCTCGCCCCGTCTCACACCCCTGCTTCCCACTCCACGCTGCAGCTGACAGGCCTGCTTCTGGGTTCAGTGGAAACGCAGACCGTCCTGCCCAGCCGTTCTTTCTCCCCCAACAGCCCAGCACGCGCACAGCTCATCCTCCAGCTTCCCGCTATCAGAGACGAGCATGGACTCCGGGACCCTGGGTCCCAGCTCCCTCGTCCACCCAGGACATCCCGCCAGCCCTGGCTGCATCGCCCTCGGTCCCTGCCTCTGGGACCGAGCCCGTCAGCACACAGGCTGCAGCCCCCACCTAATAAAGCCCCCCTGCTCCAACCCTCCCCCCCGCCACTGCCCGGTTCTCTACCAGCTTCGCTGTGAAACTCCCTCAGAGGTGGAAGAGCTGCCCCAGGCGTTCACCACGGACCCTCCGGTTCCCGCGGGACGTGCAGGGTGCCCGCCGCCTTGCTCAGCTCAGCCACCGCCGGAGAGGGGCACGTTCCTCCTCCCCCAAACCCCGTCCCCACCCACCCCAGTCCCAACGAACCAGCGCAGGCGTCCCGAGGCTCAGTCATGGGCAGCTTCTCATCCACGCTCCCCACTCCCCGGGGACGCTGTCTGGTCTCAGGCTCTAAAGGCCACGGACACACCTGTGTCCTGGTATTGACACCGCCAGCCACAGCCTCTCCCCAAATACCTAGACGGCTCATCCCCTCACGTCCTTCAAACGTCACCTCACTACGGAGCCTTCTCTGACCACCCTACCCCCAGCAGCAGCCCCCCAGTCCACACCGTGTTCTCCTTAACCCCCTTCCCACATGGGAAAATGAAGCATGGTGCTGTCCCGTAAGCAGTGGTCTCCACAGCACACCTGGCCCCAGGCACCGCGACAGGGCTGTGACCCGCCCTTGCCAAGCCTTTGCGCACCGAGAGGACACAGAGCAGAGCCAGGAGACCGGGTCCCCCGAGAACGCAGCCCACTGGGCGGGGGTCTTGTTCACTGCTCTGTCCTCAGCACCAGGCAAAGGCTCATTGAATCGGAATAAGTGAGTGACTGAGGGATGGTGAGTGGGTGGCCAGCACCAGGCGAGGGCAACGCAAGGGCTGGAAATGCACAGACAGGAGGGCGGACGGGAGCAGCAGGCCGGACAGCCCCTCAGCTGCTTCACGGCCTGGACGAGGCGCTGTGCCCCCTCCAACACCAAGGGTGCGCCCAGCCGTAGTCCACAGGAGAGTGCATGAGGTTCAGAGGCGTCCCCATGGCAGGGTGGGGCCCTGATTCCATCCACGGCACCTCCCACAGCTCACACACCAGCCTCAGAAGCAACAGGGAGCCCAGCCAGCCTCTGGGGACAAGGCGGGCCTCACCAGGCAACAGGGCCTCCCTGGCCAGAGCCCTCCCCTCCCTGCCAGGGCCCTCCGGCCCTCTGAGCACCACGCAAGTAAACCCTAATTAAAAACAACTTAGTAACGAGAAACAAGGTCCCGCGTGGCTCCCCACAGGGACCTCAGCTCAGGAGGGGCAGAGTTACTTAGCGTTCTTCCCTGGATTCCCTGGAGTGAGCACTCACCCCAAAGTGGGCCAGGGCCTCCCTCTGTCATGCACCACACACACACGTGCACACACACACGTGCGCACATACGGGTGCACACGCACAGGTCACGTGGACCCAGCGCTGCAAGCAGGAGCAACAGAGCAGCTCCGTCACGTGGCTCTGGGCAGCCTGCGCGCCCCCATGGGACATCGACCACCCTCCCCATCTGGGGGCCCCCTCCCAACCCAGAGCCACCCCTGGGGACAAGGTGCAGAGAGAGGGAGCCTGGAAACCAGCGGTGCCAACTCCCAGCCCTCCTGCAGACACAGCGCGAGCAGAGACTCGGCGACCTGGCAAGAGACACAAGAGAGGCAGAAAGAGAAGAGACAAAGGAAGAATGAGAGAAAGAAGCAGAAAGACAGAGAAAGACACGTCGAGAAGGAAATACACAGAGACAGAAGGCAAAGAAGAAATAAAGGGTCAGAGAGGCAGAGAAGGTTAGAAATGGAGAGACAAAGACCAAGACAGAAAGACAGGGACAGAGGGATGGAGAGAGGCAGAGGCAGGAAGGGAGGGAAGGAGAGGCAGAGACAGGGTGGGCGGGGCGGGAGAGGGGCCATGTGAGGAAAAGACAGGAGCGAGGAGAGGCAGGTGTGGGGGGGGGGGGACAGATGGGCCGAGGTCAGGACCTCCACGTCTGGTCTTGGGACCCTTGGGACCCCCCTGCTGGAGCTCCCGGGAAGGTGAACCCATCCTATTCTCTCTTGTGCCCAGGAGTGAGCTCAATGGCAGGAGAGAGCAGCCACCGCCGGAGGTCTCTCCCAGCCCTCACACGGGGACTGGGCTGCCTGGACCTGCAATAAGGACATGCTTGCTGGAAGACCCAGGGGTCCTGCAAGGGGTCGGTGTGGGCTCCTGCCTCCCCGCCTTGCTCCAGCAGCTCAGACACTCAGCACCACGGACAGCTTCCCCAGAGGCGCGGTCCCACCATCCAACCCAGCTCCCAGGCGGCCCAAGCACCGGAGCACCCGAGCTTCAACAGCCCATTAATTCAGCAGACGCTTCCTGACCCTCCTGGGGGCCTGCCCAGAGCTAGGCTCTGGGGACACCCTGAAAAATAAGACGCCGCGCTTATCCTCAGGGGCTCAGAACCAGCGGGAGAGAGATGTAAACAGCCAGTGACTCTCCTCAACAGCCCACACAGTGCCCCCTGGACTGTGGGGGGGGGGCACCCTACCCTCCGAGGGGCCACACGCACCACCAGACCCCCAGCAGAAACACCGGCGGGACCTCAGAGGGCCCTCTGTAAAAGGCCCCACCGCCACCCACACCACAGGCAGCAGGCGGGTGTGGACAGCGTCCGCGGCTCCGCAGAACCGCGCGGCTCCCAAAAGAAGGCTCCCCGCTCCCTTCCCTTCTCGGTCATTAGGAAAAATGACCCGAAAGTTGCCCAGATAGCCTATCATCCCCGACTTCAGTGGCACCCGTCCCACCAGAGCCAGTGACAGCTGGTGCCAGCAGCACAGAGTCCGAGAGGGAAGCTGAGGCACGAGGCCCACCCGCCCCTCCGTCCTCCCCAGGGAGACACCCTGCAGGCGAGGCCACCTCGACTCTGGCCGATGCCGGGCACACCCCAGGCACCCCTGGAGCCAAGCTACCAGCACCCTGAGCAGACGTGAGCAGGGCCCCCAGCACAGGGCAGCTGAGGGGCTCACCCTGAGGGCCTCGTCTGGGAGCCCAGAGGCCATTTAGCCGCATCTGTTTGTCCTCACGTGCAGCACACGACGGAGCCCTGGCCGCCGCCTCCTGTCCCTTGGGAGGAGGGCTCCAGGGCACAGTGGGGCTCTGAGCCTCTCTGGGACCACAGGCCCCCAGAAAGATCGGCTGCAGCCCCCCAGGTGGGGCCTCTGGGGCCTGGGCTGTGCGAACAGGTTCTGTGGAGCAAACCCCCAGGCACTCCCCCCCAACCCCAGCTCAGAGCCGGAGCGACGGCAGCTGAGCCCCGCCTCCGTCAGGCGACGGAGCCAGTAAGGCCCCGAAGGCTGGGGACCCCCTGATGAAGAGCGGGGCGTTCTACCCGCTCTCCCGCCCGGCCCAGCCCAAGTCGACTTCCTGGGTCTCCCGGGTTGTCTGGGAACCACAAGCTGGTACTTGTTAGGGTCCCTCTGAGAAGGAAGGTGGGCGGCAGAACACACTGATTAAGCAGCTTCCTAGAACCAGGAACTGTGACCACACACAGGCACAGCCTCACCCACGCTCGGCTCCAGGAAGACGTGTCTGCGAACCCTTCAGGCAGGAGATGGGCGCACAAACGTGCCCCCAGATCACGGGGCGACAGAGGCAACCAGGATGCTGCCCTGGCAACCCGACCACAGCACCCACGGCTCTGGAAGCAGCTTCACCAGGGACAGAGCACCGTCGACGGCCCCGCGGCCCAGGCACTCCCCGGGCAGAAACAACTCCCGTCCCTCCAGCACCCCCCCGGTGAGGACCACCACGAAGCGGGGGCCACCCACGTGGACACGGCTGCCCAACCATGTGCCACGCAGAGGGCAGCCCGGGCCCGGCACCCACCCCGTGAGGACCACCACGAAGTCCATGACGTTCCAGCCATTGCGCAAGTAGGAGCCCTTGTGCAGCACGAAGCCCAGCGCGATGATCTTGATCCCGGCCTCGAAGCAGAAGATGCCGATGAAGTACGGCTCCGTGTCGTCCTGCGGAGGAGCGCAGCGCAAGGTCAGCACCGCCGCCGGGGCACCCCCTCGCCCCCGCCACCCCGGCCACGCCCACAGACGCGGCTCTCCCACCACAGCCTGTCTGCTCTCTGCCAAGTTCCCCTAACAGAGCAGGTGCCCTGACCCCGTGGCCAGCGACACGCACTCACAGTGGGAGGGGCTCCCATCCCGGAAGCCCTGCAGCAGAGGACGCAGGAACAAGGATAACACCACGGGCGGCTTCCCGCAGTCGCGGGGCGACGCGCGTCACAACAGCCCACGTGCGTCCAACACCATCAACCAGCCCAGCCCAGAGGAAACCGAGGCACGGAGAGCCCAAGGAACTAGGCCGGAGCTTGCCAGAGGCAGAGCCAAATTCCAGCCCAGGGGTGATCTGGGCCTGATCCTGGGCTCGAACCACCGAGGGGACAAGAGCCCAACTCCCTAGAGCACAGCCCGGGACCCACGCACTCCTTCAACACGCTTCTGGATGATCAGAACGTGTACCTCTTTGCGGGAGCGAGCGTGGCCGGGCCTCACGGAGGGCGAGGCATCCAGCTGGGGGCCAAGGAGAGCAATTCCAGGGGAGGGACGTGTGAGCCAACGAACGGGGGCAGGAGAGCCCAGAACCGACAGGGGCCGGGGTCCACCCGGTGCCAAGCACGGTGGCGACGAGCTGTGTGGACTCGGGGAGGAGACACGCAGACGGTGTGGAGAGTGACCAGGGGCGTCACACACTTGGGGAGGGTGGCAGACAGAGCCTCTGCGCAGGTGACCCTGGGAGCTGGGCCACGGGGACACGGGGAGGGTCAGCACGGGAAGCACGCTGAGTGCGGACCACAGGCACAGCAGTGGACGAAGGCACGGCGGGAAGGTCCTGCCCTCAGGACTGTGGGAGCTACAGGAGGACCTGCCCTCCAGAGGCCGCTCCGCCAGGGACGGGTCAGGCCTCAGGGCCCGGGGGCCAGCCTCCCAGGGCTGCAGGGGAGGGGGGGCCAGGCTGCGCCCCCATGGTGCCGCCAGGTCGCACGCAGGCCTGTGCCTTCCTGCCCCAAGAAGCCTGGCCTCCAGGGCTCTCCCATCTGACCCAGTGACCCCTCGGCCTGGCGCCCCCCGTGGCCAGGCTCTCCCGTCCTGCCGCCCTGATGCTGACTCATGAGGCTGGTCCCCCAGGGGGCTTCTGGTCTGGTCTAGCTGGAGAGTTCCCCCTCCCCGAGAGAAGAGGCTGCCGACCACCAACCCTGGATGAACAGCTGTGCCTCAGCAAGCAGATGCCCACAGAGCCCACAGAAACCTCCGGGCCAGCACCAGGAGATGGGGCGGGGCAGGGCCCCGGGGCGGGTCCCCTCCCCCTCCCCCTCCCCCTCCCCCTCCCCCAGCCCCTTCCCAAAACCCTTCCCTCACTGCGCTTCCCCCAGCCCCACCCTTGACCAAGATAGGGGCTCCAGCCAAAGGCCACTCGGCAAGTTAATGAGCGGGTGGGAAGCGGAGTCCCCAGAGACGGAGCTGTGGAGCTCCCCCAGGCCAGGCTGCCCCTGCACCGCACAGCCCCTCCCAGCCTCTGGCAGCAGCCCCTCCAGCCCTGAGCCCTGGGGCCACGCTGCACCTGCTCTCCAGGTCCACTGTGTCCGGCCTCCCATCCATCTCAGGAGCCTCCAGGCCTCCGGGGGGCACATTCTGCCCATTCTCCCGACAGCGCAGCCCCCAACCCCTACAAGTGTGCCAACACCCATCCCCGCAAAGCAAACCCTCCCTCCCCTGCAAGGCAGGAGCTCGGACTCAGCTGGACGCACAGCTGGCCTACTCAAGCCTGCTGCCCAGCAGGAAGGCCTGAGCCTGACTGCTTGTACGCTGGCCTCCCTGCCCCCACCTCCCCCTGGCCTGTTTCCCTCTGGGCCCACCACTGCTGGACCTCCTTAGGGATGTGACCACGCCCTGTGGCCTGGCATTTGAGGCTTCCTGCCTGAAACACCCCTTCCCGCTCATGTCCACCCTCTTCTCTGGTCTCCGCCACCAAGCACGCAGCAGGCAAGAGGCCCACCAGCAGGAACCTGGGGCCCAAAGAACGCAAGTTATCAGTCCAGCTCCACACCTGGACGAGAGTCACACACTGGGACCACACCCCACTCCGCCTGTGCCGACGTGCGGCCCTTCAGACTCCTCCCCTCCCCCCAACCTCCACAACGGAAACCCCTCCGGGCTGTACTCACGCCTAGAGAGACTGCCCCACGCACCCCCGGCTCCTGGCTGACTACCCTGGCTGTCGCTTCCTTGCCTGCTTGTGTGCTCACCCAACTGAGGGCTCCCCCAGGGCAGCCTTACTCTGTCTCCCCTTCTCCACCCCTTGGCCTGGAGTTCAAGGCCGACCCCAAGCACTGAACAGGCCGTGTCATCGACGCTTGTCTCCGCTGAAGCTAGGGAAGGCAGCTCGGACAGAACCAGCCACTTGCCGGGTGTGGAAACGAGAGAGCAGCCTCTGGATGCCCGGTGCCCTCAGGAGCATCTCCTCCTCGAGGACCTCAGGACCTCCAGCAGCTCTCCAACCAGGCCCCAGGCTCCCTCTCGATCCCGCACGGGCTATTCCTTATCTCTGCCCTGAGGCTCAGTCTCTCAGGCCCCTGGGAGCCCACTCCAAGCCCAAGCAAGAGGGCCAGGGCAGCAGGGACACTGAGGGCTAGGGTACACGGGGCTGGCCTCCTCCAGCAGCACCCTTCCCCTTGCCTCAGCGCCTCCACCCGGCCTGACCTGGTGCCCTGGCTCCCGCGGCTTCAGCACGGGAAACCACAGGGGTCTGGGGGGCTCCTGGCAGGAGTGGGTGAAGACAATGTTTTGGGATGTTTGAGAAGAAAACCTGGGAAGGAGTGTTTCCCACGGGAAGCAGCGGCCCCACAGGGAAGGGATTCCAAGCAGAGCCAGGGAAGAGAACTCGAAAGAGAGGCTGACAGTCCCGAGACCCAGGGCTGCAGCCCAGGGGTCCGAAGTCTATCACAGCCGTGCCGGGAAGGCTGGGCAGCGGGCCCACCCCACTCGCCGGGCCTGACGTTCCTGACCCCGGGCCATTGTGAATGTCGGTCCCCCAGCCCAGCTTTAGCTCTCGGTTTCTTAGTCCGTGCGAACTGGACAGGTGTGGGGGGCGGGCGGCAACGGGCAGCGCAGCTGCCGGCTAACATGGCCCCTCTCAAGCCACCCTTCTCCAGCCGGGGCCGAGCTGGCGCCCCCGCTCCTCCCGGCCCTCGAGGGAGGTGTTAGCCGCCCGGGTCCTACCCTTGCCGAGCACCGAAGGAGGGGGAGCTGCCCAGGCGACCTGCCCGCGGACCGCCCTGCCCTCAGGCCCCGCCGCCGGCGCACTCACCAGCCGCTCGGACATGGGCGTCTTGTCGCCGTCGGGGAGGTGCTGCTCCAGCGCCAGCACGATGCAGTTGGCGATGATGGTGGCCAGAATCATGTACTCAAACGGAGTGCGCGCGTTAAGGACCGGCCGGCAGACGCCAAAGGCCACAGGCGAGGAGGCCGGGGCCGACAGCGCGCAGCGCAGCGCAGCGCAGCAGCCGGGGCCGGCCGTCTCCGGGGCCCGCCCCGGCCCTCCCGCGCTCAGCCTCCGCCGCCGCCGCCGGCCCCTCCGCCCGTCCCCGCGGCCGTCAGCACCACGGACAGCGCCCCGCGCGCGCCCCACCCCCCACCACCACCGCCGCGGCCCCGCCCGGCGCCCGCGACCGTGCGCGGCTGGAGCGGGGACCCCGCGCAGGCGCACGCACCCCACAGGCACGTGCACACCCGTGTACCCAGCCCCGAAGGCACGCACGCGCAGCCTCGGTCCCCGCGGCGCCGGCACACACGCGGGCCCCTGCAGCCAGGCGCGCGCACGGGCTCGGCCCCCGGCGCCCACACCTACGGGCCCCGACGCGCCCGCGGGCGCCCCCCAGGCGGGCCGCGCGCTGCGCCCGGACCGCGGGGGCGAAGGGGCGAGCCCAGGGGCCGGGGCTCCGCCCAGCGTCCACCGCGCTGCCCGGCCGCCGCCGCCACGACCCCCCCCAACACACACACACACACACACACACACACACACACCCAGAAACACGCACACGCACACGCGGCGCGGGCCCGGAGCCCGCCCCGCCCCCTCCTCGCCGAGCCGAAGCAGCTCCCCGGGCGCACCCTCCTCCGGGCCCGGGGAAGATGGCCCCTGCGCGCCTCCCGCCCCGGCCCCCGCCCGGCCCCGGCAGGATATGGCCACTCGGTGATGCGCTTGGCGTATTTGCGGACGACGTTGTCCTCGCTGAAGACGAAGAGCGAGCGGTTGACGGTGAAGCAGTTCTGCTTGACCGGGATGGGGTTGTACAGCGCCATGGTCCGCGCGCGCTGCGCGATCGACTGCTTGTAGAGGACCCGCTGGCCCGGCGGCAGCCCCCCGGGGCCCGGGCCGCCCGCCCCGCCGGCCCCGCCGCCCCGGGCCCGCTCCCCGCCGCCGGCGCCCCCGTAGCGGCCGCCCATCTCGTCCCCGAAGCGGACCATGGCTCCCGGGCGCTGCGCGCATCCCCCGGCCCGGCGGCCCCGCGGGTGTGGGGGGGGCGCGGGGCGCGCCTGGCGCTCGTCGCGGAGCAGCCGCGGAGCCGCCGGACCCACAGCGGACCTCGCCCGGCCGACCGCCGCCGCCGCACCCGGCCCGCCGCGCGCACCACGCCCTATAAGGGACCCGTCACGTGGCGGCGCCCGGCCAATCCGCGCCCGCCCCGCCCGCCCGGGCCCCGCCCGCCCCGCCCCCAGCCGGCCGCCCCCGCCCGGGCCCCGCGCGCGCGGTCCCCCCGCCGGGTCCGGCCGCCGGCCGTCAGGGCTGCGCCGCGGCCCCCGGCCCCTCCCGGGCTGCGCGCCCTGCGCGCCTGCCGCCCGGAGCCCGGCCGGCCGCCGGCCAGGTGCCGGGCTGGGCGGGGCTGGGAGTCCTCGACGGGGGGCCGGGCGGCGCGGACGGGCCCCTCCTTCCCCCGGGGGCACCCCCGCCGCGAGACGCGGTGGCCCAGAGCGGGGCGGCGGAGGCCCCCGGGTCCCCCCGCTGCCGTCCACACCTCACTCCTCCCAGCGGCCACGTCGCCTCGCCCCTCCCCCTCGCTGCGGACCCCTGGCCTCTTCCCGGAAGACGCTGGCTCCGGGCCCTCTCCTGCCGGCCTCCCGGGGTCTGCACAGCGGCACTCAGGATGCTGCCAGCTCCCTGGTCTCGGGTTTTCCGGATGCACAGCCCTGTCCTGCGGCCCCTCCGCCCTCAGCCGTACCCTAGACCTTGCCATCAACACACACTGAATCAGCTCCCAAACTTCAATTCAGGGATTCCTGCTTTCCACCGTTCCTTCAATAAAAATCTAAAGAGAGCCTGCTGTGTGCTAGTCGCCCAGCCGGCCAACCAGCGTCTCCACTGAGCACCTGTTAGAGGCCGGGCGCTGGGCGCCCAGATCTGCCTTCGTGCAGCTGACTCTCCTGTGCAGGGAATGGCGATGTCCGCACAGGGCTTCCTTTGGGCCGGGCACCGTCCTGCTCCAGTCACACGTGCCTTGCTCATCCGGGCATCACAACGTCCAAAGAAGACCCTTTCCCGAACCAGCGACAGAGGAGGTGCACCAAGTGTCCCCTCCAGCAGCACACGGACAGCAAATCAACGCCGCCCGCAGCGCCAGGTAGCAGCGCTGCGAGAACAGAACAAGGAGACAAGGTTGCGGGGGGGCGGGCTTTTCCACCACCCAGTCGGGGAAGATGACTTTCAGGAAATGATCCCTGAGTGGACCTGAATGTCGCAGAGTGACACGGGACCCTGAGTGCAGAGACCCTGGGGTGGCACTCTCAGGGCCGTGCAGGCTGAGGTCTGGGCTCGGGCTTCTGTTTTTCATGGGATGGGAAGTCAGAGGGGAGTTCTAAGCAGGCAGGTTGTCATCTGACTCCTGTTCTAACAGGGTCCCTCTGGCTGCTGAGTGGGGAGCAGACTGCAGGGTACAGTATGTGCATTGCCTAAAATGTATTCAGAGGTAAGCAACCCAATTCCCAGGTGTCAGTGACTGTACAATACAGTTTTAACCTCATTTAATAAAAAGTCATGAAGTACGCCATTTCAGGAACACAGACTCTTCCTATCCCTCTTCCCTCCTGTGGTCACCACGTGCACTTTTTGTCCTCATGCCTGTCACCTCAGGGCCCAAGGTGGCTGCCATAGCATGAGGCATCATGTCTTTATACCACCATCTCAGACAGGAAGGAACAGGCAAGTGTAAAAAGGACATCTATTTTTTAAAATTTATTTTATTGAAGTATAGTTGATTTACAATGTTGTGTTAGTTTCTGGTGTACAGCAAAGCGGTTCATTTATACATATATATAATAGTTTGCATCTGCTGATCCCAAACTCCTAGTCCCTCCCTCTCCCAGCCCCCTCTCCCTTGGCAACCACAAGTCTGTTCTCTATGTCTGTGAGCTTGTTTCTGTTTCATAGATAAGTTCATTTGTGTCTTATTTTATGTTATTTTATTTTATTGGCTGTGTTTGGGTCTTTGTTGCTGTGTGCAGGTTTTTCTCTAGTTGTGGCGAGAGGGGGCTACTCTTCATTACGGTGCGTGGGCTTCTCATTGCAGTGGCTTCTCTTGTTGCGGAGCACGGGCTCTAGGTACACGGGCTTCAGTAGTTGCAGCACATGGGCTCAGTAGTTGTGACATGCAGGCTCTAGGGTTCGCAGACTTCAGTAGGCTTAGCTGCTCCGCGGCATCTGGGATCTTCCCGGCCCAGGGATCGAACCCATGTCACTTGCATCAGCAGGCAGACTCCTAACCACTGCACCACCAGGGAAGTCCCATGTCATACTTTAGATTCCACATATAAGTGATATTATATGATACTTGTCTTTGTCTGACTGACTTAGTATGATAATCTCTATGTCCATCCATGTTGCTGCAAATGGCACTATTTCATTCTTTTTTATGGCTGAGTAATATTCCATAGTGTGTATGCGCCACATCTTCTTTATCCACTCATCTGTTGATGGACATTTAGGTTGTTTCCACGTCTTGGCCATTGTGAACAGTGCTGCTGTGAAGACGAGGTGCATGTGTCTTTTTGAATGATGGTGTTCTCTGGGTATATGCCCAGGAGTGGGATTGCTGGGTCATATGGCAACTCCATTCTCAGTTTTTTGCAGAAGCTCCATACTGTTTTCCAAAGTGGCTGCACCAATTTACATTCCCACCAACAGTGTAGGAGAGTTCCCTTTTCTCCACACCCTCTCCAGCATTTGTTATTTGTAAACTTTTTGATGATGGCCATTCTGACCTGTGTGAGGTGGTACCTCATTGTAGTTTTGATTTGCATTTCTCTAATAATTAGAGAAATGAGCATCTCTTCATGTACCTTTTGGCCATCTGTAAGGACATCCATTTTAAAAACTAAACATACAATATCATTTTATAACAAAGGGAAGGTTTCTCAGAGGCTCCCCAGCAAATTTCTCTTTCAACTGCAGACCTGGGCCATGTACCACTCCTGACTTCAAGAGGATGGGGAAGTGAATGTACAGCAAAGAAGACTAGGACTGCCATCGTCTACTAAGCAAACAGCAGCTCCAGACAAACTCAGGGCTCCCTTCACTGGGAAGTGGAAGGGAAGGTGGCAGGGGAGGCTGCCAGTAGGCCTGTCACAGAGAGAAATGGGGAGGCCAGTTGGGAGAGTCTAACAGAAGCCCAGAGAGGAGTGGTGTGGTTTGGACCCGGGCATGGTGCACAGGGCCCTGCTGTGGAGCCGGCTGGAGGGCGGACGTGTCCGTTGTGAGACGTGAAAGAGAAAGTGGAGGCTCTCCGTTTTCACCTGAGCGACTATTGACTGATGCTCTTTACCGAGACAAGAGATGAGCTTGTTGGTCACAGGATTCTGCATTTAACACAGAAGTGGAGATGCTGAGTAGGCAGCTGGATTACCACAAGGGAAGCTCAGAGGAGAGGTCACAGTTGAAGACGTGAATCTGGAAGCTGTGTGAATACTTCCTGTCTGCCCCTACCACCCTCTCCACTCTTCCCACTTTGTGCCAGGCGCTGACCTGTTACTGAACCAAACTTGGGTCTGCTTGGCTGCACACAGTAGAGTCAATCTACTGACACCAGGCTGTGGTGAAGGAAAGCGCAGCATTTCTTGCAAGGCATCCAACATGGGGCCAAGCAAGGAGAACGGGCAGCTGTACGCTCAAAAGACCCAAACTCCCCAAAGGCTTTCAGGGAAGGGGTTTTAGAGGCAAGACAAGGGAGAGGGTCTTGGGTACGTGATCAGCTTGTCCTTCTGATTGGCTGGTGGTGAGATAACCAGGCGGTGATTTGGGAATTAGCATCATAAACCTTCTGGTTCCGGCTGATCTGGGGTCTTCATGCTGGTGGGCAGCATGCAGTTACCTTCTCCCACCTGGTGGGGAAGGTGCCCAGTGTGCTGATATGATACACGGACGCACTGTGAAATGATGATACAGTAAGGTCAGCTAACACAGTCACCATCCATCACCTCACACAGTTACCTTTTTTTTTCCAAGTGAGAAGGCTTAAGATCTACTCTCTTAACTTTCAAGGACAGGATACAGTATTATTCTACGGCCACCCCACACAGCACATACGACCCACAGAACTTGCTCATAACTGCGAGTTCGTGCCCTTTGGTCACCATCTCCCCATTCCCCCACCCCCCAGCCCCTGACAGCCGCCATCCTGCTCTGAGTTCAGCTTTTTTAGACGTGACACACGAGATCATAGAGCAATTCTCTTTGTCTGTCTTACTTAGCACAATGCCCTCAAGGTTCATCCATGTTGTCACGAATGGCAGGATTTCCTTCTTTTTTACAACTGAACCTATTTCAGTGTATATACACCACACGTCATCTCTGTCCACTCATCAGCGGACACTTCGGTGTTTCCATTCTTGGCTGCTGTGAACGATCGTGCAGTGAACATGCGGGTGCAGATATCTCTTTGGGATCCTGATTTCATTTCCTTTGGATAAATACCTAGACGTGAGATTGCTGGGTCTCATGGTAGTCCTGTTTTCACTTTTCTGAGGAACCTCCGTATGTTCTCCATAGTAGCTGCACCAATTTACATTCCCACCGACAGGGCACAAGGACTCCCTTTTCGCCACATCCTCACCAACACTTTTTATTTCTTCTCTTTTTGATGATAGCTATTCTAGCAGATGTGATATCGCATTGTGGTTTTGATCTGCATTTCTCTGATGATTGGTGATGTTGAGCACCTTTTCGTGTACGTGTTGGCTATCTGTATATCAACTCTGGAAAAATGTTCAGGTCCTTTGTCCATTTTTTAATTGGATTACGGGGGGGGGGGTGTTTGGGTTTTGTTGTTTGTTTGTTCTTTGCTACTGAGTTGTATAAGTCCCTTATGTATTTTAGATGATAACCCCTAAGCAGATATGTGGTTTGCAAGTATTTTCTGCCACTCTATAGGCTGCCTTTTCATTTTGTCGATGGTTTTCTTTGCTGTGCAGAAGCTTCTAGTTTGATGTGGTCCCACTTGTTGATTTTGCCTTTGTTGCTTATGCTTCTGGTGTCACGTCCAAAAAATTTTTGCCAAGACCAGTGTCAACGAACTTTTCCCTATGTTGTCTTCTAAGAGTTTTATGGTTTCAGGTCTTACATTTAAATCTTTAATTCATTTCGAGTTAATTTTTGTGGGTGGTATAAAATAGGACCCCATTTCCACTCTTTTGCATGTGAATATCTAGTTTTTCCAACACCATTTATTGAAGAGACTAACTTTTTTTCCCTATTGAGTACTCAAGTCTCCTTGTCAAATATTAGTTGACCATATACACATAGGTTTATTTCTGGGTCCTTGATTCAGTTCCACTGGTCTTTGTGTCTGCCTTTATGCCAGTGCCATCCTGTTTTGATTACTACAGCTTTGTAGTATAGCTTGAAATCAGGAAGTGTGATGCCTCCAGCTTTATTCTCCCTCCAGGTTGCTTCAGCTACTTGAGGTCTTTTGTAGTTCCATATGAATTTTAGGATTGTCTTTTCTACTTCTACCAAAAACGCCATTGGAATTTTTATAGGGATTACATTGAATTTATAGACAGCTTTGTGTAGTTGACATTTTGACAATATTCACTCTTTCAGCCCATGAACAGGAGGTGGGGGAGGGGGTGTTTCCATTTATTTATGTCTTCTTTAATTTCTTTCATTAATGTCTTATAGTTTTCAGGGTACAGGTCTTTCACCTGGGTTGAATTTATTCCAAAATTTTTTTTATTGTTTTTGATGCTATTGTAAATGGGATATACCTCCCCTTCTAAGTCCCAGCTAGGTGTGGGGTTCCCATATGGAGCGTTGGGGAGGGAAAACGTGGAGGAATTTTTTTGTTTTCATATAGAATTCATGTTTAATTTTTTAAATAACAAGGGTAAATGGTACATGAGGCCAGGAGTGGCTTCGTGAAGGAAAAGACAGACCCCTGTAGCTCCAGCTTATCTGCGTCCCCTCAGCGTTCAAACACCGGGCAGCCCCTCCCTTCTGAATTAGGGCCCCATACACCTCTCCAGCCTGCCGCAGACCCCCTGCTTTTGACACACTCCCTAATGGCCCCCACCTCCACATTTACTTTTTAAAATCAAACAATGAGTACATGCATATTATAAAATATGTCTAAGGCTTAAGGAATAACACCACCACAAACTCCTGTGCACCCGCAAACCAGCCCAGGAAACAGACACGGGAGATTCTGCAGAGCCCCGCTGTGCCGCTCCCAGATCCCACTTCTCAAAGAGGCCCCCACCGTCCCAAATCCTGCGCTCACGATCCCCGCTCTCTGTTGTTTCCCTGCACAACATCTGTATAGTTTTACATGCTTTCACCTTCATACACACAGAACCGAGCTGTAGGTATTCTTCTGCAACTTGCTTTTCCTCGACAATGTGCCCGTCATCCCACGTGTGGACTGTTTGTGGTCACCATGCATGTTAATATTAGTCTTTGGGGGGACAATTTATGTGTCTGTTCTACGTGGACGTTCACTGAGGTTCGTGCTGCTTTCCATTTTCTGCTGTTTCAAACAGTCCTGCAGTGAACATCGAATTTAGCTCTGCTGGTACCTGGGCCACAGGCGAGACGGCTGCCGCTGCCCCACCTGTGCCCAGTGGGCCCATCACACTCCCCGGCAGCTCACAGGTTCCGGTGGCTTCACTCTCCCAACACGCTGGTGTGATCGGTATTTTTGTCAACCTGATGGAGATTTAAAGCATCTCACCGTCTGCATTCTCCTGATCACGGAGGAAGCTGAGCGACTTCTCATCTATTTAATCTTCCCCTTGCTCAAAGTGCCTGTCGAATCTCATGTCCACTTTGCAACTGAATCATTTTTCTTCTTATTCACTTGTACAAGTTCTCACATGTTCTGGGTGTGAACCTTTGTCAGATATGCGTGTTGCAAAATCTTCTCTCACTCTTTGATATGCAGAAGCTCTTAATTATAATGTATCTACATATATTCAACTTTCCCCTTAAGGTTTTGTGCTTCTTGAATCAGAAAATTCTTCCTTAATTTATTGTTGTGAAGATATCCTTTCGTATATTCTGTTGGAATGTTGAGAATATAATCTCCTATCTTCTCTTCTAAAATCTACGTTTTGCTTTTTGCACTGTAAACCAGATGCAACTAATTTTTCTGTAGGATGTGAGGGCAGGCAGGAGACCACTTTGTTTTTTTATATAATTAAATTGTCAGAACATCATTTTTGAAAGGTATCATTTCCCCACTGCGAAGTCAGCTCTGTCACATATCAAAACTTTGGGTATGGGTCTGTTTCTGGGCTTTCAGTTCTAGTCAGATGATCTATTCGTCTGTCTCTGTGCCAATACTACACTGTATTAATTACTAAAGTTTTACGGTAAGGTAATATTCCTACCTGGTTTTCTTCTTGAGGAGATTCTTCACCTTTTATTTGTCTGTATAATTTTTTTCATTTGGCCATGCTGCATGGCTCGCGTGATCTTAGTTCCCTGACCAAGGGCTCAAACCTGGGCCATGACACTGAAAGCACCGAGTCCTAACCACTGGACTGCCAGGGAATTCAGTCTGTATACTTTTTTTTGGGGGGGGGGGGGTTAGTTGCTCCGCGGCATGTGGGATCTTCCTGGGGCAGGGATCAAACCTGTGTCCCCTGCATTGGCAGGCGGACTCTTAACCACTGCGCCACCAAGGAAGTCCCTGTAATCCTTTTTAGAATCAAAACACACACACTAGGCTTTTGACAAGAGTTGCATGGAATCAACAGATCAATTTGGGGCAAATTACACCTTTGTGATACTGAGACTTTCAGTTCATGAGCAAAATATATATCTTCATTTAGTTTATTTCAATAAAGTTTTATGATTTTTTCCATAAAGGGTTAGGGTTTTCACACAGTAACGCAGGTCTCCACCTAAACTTAACCTCCGGTTGCTCACGTTCTGTGCAGTTCTCTCTACACAGCAATATTCACATTTTCTGATTCACTCTAATAATTCACTGTTAGATTTGTTTTCTATGTAGATAACCTTGAAAAAAATGTTTCTTCTTTTCTAATTCATACATGCTTTATTTCTTTATCTTATACTCTTATGCTAGCTGGTACAATAAAGTCCAGAAATGGTACAGTGGGCACCCTGTCCTGTTCCTCATATGAAATAGGATACTTTCAAGCTTTCACCATTATGAGGTCTGCTGTGTTCTTCTAAAAAAACAGATACCCCTCGCAGCTTAAGAAATTCTCCTCTAGTCTTAACATCTAGGAGTTTTTATCATGAATAGATAAAGAATTCTATCAAATCACTTTCCTGCATTGAGATGATCATATAATTTTTCTCCTACGTTAAGGTTGTGGTTTACACTAACTGATTTCCTAATGTAAACCAACCTCTCACTCCTGTGGTAAATCAAATGTGCTCATGACTGATCTCTGCTGTTCCACGCTACTGAAATTTGGTTTACGAATAACCTGTCGAGTTGTTGCAGGTGCGTCTCTGAGTGACACTGCCCTATGGTTTTCCTCTCTTGCACTATTTTCATCAGACTTCGGCATCAAGGTTACGACAGCCTCGGGGAGCATTTCTACAGAGAATCTGTATATTGAAAGTTCAGCTGAACTCACTGATTGGGCCTGTTGTTTTCTTTGTGGTTTTTATTACAGACTCTATTTAAAAGTTATAAGATTGTTCAGGTTTTCTGTTTCCTCTTGGGCCAGTGTTCGTTCAGCTACATCTTCTAGAAATGTATTGGCCTAAAGTTGTTCATGGTATCTTTTTAACCTACATTGTACTGTGGCTGTACTCCCTTTCTATTCCCTGCCCCGCCCCCAATCTCTGCCACTTTGTTAATCTTGTCAAAGAACCAATTTTTGGCTTCATTGACTGTCTCTATCATACGTCGTCTCTATTTCATTAATATCTGCTCTTCATATTTCTCTCTTCTCCTTTATTTTAGGCTTATTTGATTAATTAATTAATTTCCAGCCTTTCTTTATACACACACACACACACACACACACACACAGAGGACACTATTATTATTTTTATTATTATTTTAAGCCATTGTGGCTGCCTTGAAAATGTGCCCCACAGCCTCCGGCCACAGGAAACACGATTGGCAAAGGGCCTCTCGCTGCGCTGAGCCCACCGCTGCTCCTGTGCGGAGGGTCCCGGACCCCGCAGCGGCGTCAGTGAGTCGGCCTTAGATGCTCGGTGATCAGGGTGCTCCCTCTGGCCTCCTGTCCCTTTCTCATCCCTAGAAGCTACAGCTGCATCACAGCCTGACAGCTCCGCCAGCCCTTCCTCCCTCCTTCCCAGCTTATTTCTAACAATAATAATGTCTGCTCATCGTCATACAATAAAGTTAATCAAACCTGGTACATGTAATCCCATCTGTGCTTTGGATGAGCCTCGAAAACATCACGCTAAGTGAAAGAAGCCACATAATACCTGACTCCGCTTCGTGAAATGCTTCCAGAAGAGGGAAACCCAGAGACAAAAAGCAGACCAGTGGTTGCCAGTGGAGGAGGGGAGAGTGAGGTGCAACTGGTGACGGGGATGGGGTTTCTTTTTGGGGAGATGAGAATTTCCTGAAATCAGATAGTGGTGATGGTTGAACAACATTGTGCATGTATTAAAAGCCACTGAACTGTACATTTTAAAATGATTAAAATGGTAGATTTGATGTTATGTGAATTTTACCTCAATAAAAACATTTGAATAAAAAGTGTAAATAATTTTTTAAAAAGATGCTTGAGCCCCTTCCATCTCTCCATCACCGTGGTCCCCTTCCGGGATGTTCAGCCAGTGGTGCTGGCCACCTCCTGAATGCAGGGCCTTGTCCTGCTCCCACGCCTGCCCCTCTCTGCAGCCGTGGCCGTGTCACAGCCCGCCGGGGGCCCTGCCCGCCGCTCTGGCCTCACTGCTCATTCAGTGCCAGCCCCACTGGCCCACACACCTCTCAGAGGTGCCACTGCCGTCCCTGTACCCAGACAGCTGGGCCCACCCCTCAGATGCCAGCCAGACGCCACCTCACTGGTGACTCCTGGGTGCCTGCTGGCCTGTGCTGGACACTCCCACCGCCCTCACCCCCCAGAGCAGCCATGCCCCCTCCCTGTCTCAATCGGTTTCTCCATCACAGGGCTGGAGGCAGGACCTCCTCTGCAGCGGGGACTGCCCTGTGCACCGCGGGCTGCGCAGCATCCCTGCTGGACGCCTCTGGCTTCAACAGCCGTCCTCAGCTGTGACACCAAGTCTGTCCCCAGGCCTTGCAAGTGTCCCCTGGGGGCAGAGTCAGCCCCAGGTGAGGCCCTGCTCTGTCCCGGTAGCTCCCAGTACAGATTTCTCTCCTGGGGATCCACCTGTTTCTGGACATTTTCCCCAGGAGAAATGGGATTTTTAAAAAGATGCGTGGAAGGAAAATGACATTTGTAACAAAAGCTAATCTGGAGGTACGAACAAATAAAATCATGAGGACAAGTGGAAAAGAATAAAAGACAGTCCCAACAACATAAAAATGGACAATAATCCAATTACGTAGTCACACACCCCTGAAAAGAAATTCTAGATACACTGATGAGAATACAAAGTCAAATTACCAGGAGAGCAAAAAGGGTTTTTAATCTTAAAGTGCAGGGACACCAAGCTTGGAAGCTCCACGTGGCTGACAGTGGAGTCACCTGGGACTGCCTCCCCGACAACACTGCACGGCCACGGGCTAAAAACTACCAACTTAAAGGAAAATGCTGCCAAATTGGATTACAGAAGCATTTGAAATTCTAGTAAGGCAGAAGTGAAAAAGAACCCAAAAGCTGACATATATTTTTAAATAACCCATCATAAACAAAGTGAATAAAATACATTTAGAAAATATTGTCAGTGCATAAGACAAGGGATGAATTTTCCTTATTTCCAAAGAGCTCTTTCTGATCAATAATAAAAAGATTAATAATTCCACTGAAAATAGGCAAAGGCCACGAGAAGAGAGACCTAGGTGATCAGGAACGAACTTGCACTCACACAACAAGACAGGATTTTAGGTAGGCAAAGGTTCAGAAGCTTTATGGACCCAATGGGATCACTTACAAGAATGAGGGAACAGCACTGGGGCGTATGGGCTCTGAATCACGCTGTCTGGGGTCCCAGTCATGGCTCTGCCACGTGGAGCCGCGTGACCTCGGGCAAGGTACCTAGTGTCCTCTTCATCGCCCATTAAAGTGGGGACAACCCCCACCACACAGAGTTTTCACGAGAATTCAATGATCATGTATGTAAAGCATTTTAGAACAGTACCTGGACATGGTAAGCATTATGTTTGTTAAAAAACAGTAAGAGCTTTAAAAATATCATGTTATTCTTTTATCAATTTTTTTTTACGTAAAATGTTTGTGAGAATATTCATGAACGAGTGATTAATCTGAGGAAGACACTGGAAGTGAGTGGACTTTTAAATTTTTTCCTTTCTGTACTGTATTTACAATTGACTTGTTAAATTTAAAAACATAAAATCATAAGGAAAGAGAATACATATATGAACAGAATAAAGCAATAGAATAAAAAGGAGCGTGTGTGTGTACATTCATGGATGAGATTTAACACTTGTGGGAAAGGAAAGATTAGTCAATAAATGGTATTAGAATAATTGACTTTCAAGTCCAAAGAAAATAAAATTCTATTATTCTTTCGCTTCTGGCCACAATGAAGTAGCAGGTACTAGATAACCATCCTGTCATAAAGACTGTAAAAATGGGCAAACATATATATGAAACTGTTTTCAGACTTTAGACAACAGGAAGTGCAGGACACTGATTCCTGGAAAAAGAAAACACAAAGCACACTAGTTCATACTCACCCGGCCAGTCCAAAGGGGACAATTTTCCAATCCCAGGGGAGGAAACAAAGCAGGGCCAAGTCCTGTTGAGATTCCAAGACAGAGGTCAGAGTCTGGGGAAGCAAAGGTGGCAGAATTTGAGAGGCAGACAGCACAGCTGAAGGACTGAACAGAGAAGGCGCTCCAGGAACCCGCACAGGAGGGCCCTGGAGTCTCTGGCTGAACAGAAGTTGGCGTGTGCGTGGTAAGGCCCCACGAAATGGGGGCAGGGAGGGGTGCTGAGCGGCTGTGACCCGAACAAATGCCACACTCACACAGGACGGGGGGCATCTGAGTTCCAACAAGTAGAGTAGAAAACTGTGTTGAACACTCTGGCAATTCAGCAGTGGCCCAGAAAGGCTGCACCGTAAGTGTAGAGTCAAACTTCTCCTAGAGTAAAGGCTACTTTGGACCTTCCCCCAAAAAAGCTTTAAAAGAAAAGACTTGAGATGATCAACTTGATCTAAAAGTAAAGTAACTATTTGCTAGAACGAAACCCAATAGTCTCCAGAGAAAGACAACAAAATCCAGACACTCAACACAAGACTCATACTGTCCAGCAGCCAATGAAAAATTATCAGACATTAAAAAAAAGTGTAGAAATGTGGCATAACTAGGAGAAAGATTAGTCAACAGAAACAAAACCAGATATTACTGAATTAACATACAGAGATTAAAAATAGCCATTATATTTTAAAATAAAAAAAATAGCCATTATAAATATGTTCAAAGAGTTCAGGGAAAACATGAACATAATAACAGGCAGTGAATCTCAAAAGAGATACTGACACTATAAAAGAACCAGCTTGTCTAGAATGGAAAATCATGACATCTGAAATGAAGAGTTCACTGGAAGGGCTTCATAGAAGATGTGACACTGCAAAACCACCTGTGATTTTTCATCAGAAACAGTCCAGAAGGCAATGGGATTACATCTTTAAAGGGAGAATAAACTTTCAACCTAAAATTTTAGACCCACTGAAATAACCTTTAAAATTAAGGTGAAACAAAGATACTTTTCGAACAAACAAAAGACGAGACAATTCTTTGCTAGAAAAATCTGTGCTAAGAAAATTTTTTAAGTTCTTTCAGGCTAAAGAAAATGGACAGTAGTGGAAGACTTGGGAATAAAGAGCCCCAGAAATTGTAAATATATATAAATGTAAAATACCTTTTCTCTCACTCTTTAATTTCTTTAAAAGACAACTGAACTTGATTTTACAGCACAAAGATCTTAATGCATGCTGATAAAAAAAAAAAAATCCCTTAGGAGGCCACGAGACCCCGGGAAGGAATGCAGACAGTGACACGAGAATGTCTTACAATGTACGAAACAACCTCACTGAAGGGGTGGGGGAAGGCACTAACCTAAGTAACCTTGGAAACGAGTGGGGTCCCTAAGAGTAAAGAAATGCAGCTGCACGTGAGCACCATCTCTGGTCACCGTCTCCTACAGGGAATGGGTTAACGCCTCTGAGACAGCGATGCGTGTTTCCTGGAACTGAGCAGCTAGGGCAACAGATGGTGGAGAGAGCAGCTGGGTTCTCCTGCTGGAGCAGGGCTTACAGGTAAGCAAGGAGAGGAGGCCACGGTGATCCATGTGGTAAGGAGCTGCATTTGGAGACATCAGTGTGTATGTTCATCCTAATGTAGACACAGAGAGGCACCTACAGAAACACTTACAGATATGTGTCTATGTACACACATATATGTCTTTCTCCTGACAGCTGAGAGGGCCTTTCAGAAAAGACACCCCAGTAGCAACAAGCACCCCAGCACCCAGATCTTGGTTTCCAACACCATCCTCCAATGAAAGGAACCAGGGCTCCATGGAGAAGTGGCTAAGTCTAGGACAGAGGCAGAAAATATACAAAATGAGCCTGAAGCATGTCACAGTGCCAGAACATAAGGCAGTACTTGGAGGCACAAACAAACCCCACCCACACTTCCTGGGGTGTAGGTGATACAAGGAGCCAAGTGAAGAGCTCCTCATGGCCAAAGCTGCAACAATTTGAGCAGATAAATACATAAACAAACACCCAAAATATAAAATAAATATCAGTGAGCCCATATTGATAAAATGACTGAAATAAATTAATAAATGAGCCAGAAGAGACACACCTCAAGTGCAGAAGAATTCCAAATAAGTTCATATGGAAACTCAAAGGATCTAGAAAAGCCATAACAATCTTTCAAAAGAAAAAAAAAAATCACACTTCTCCATTTCAAAGCTCACTACAAAACTACACTCATCAAATCAGCATGACATTGGCACAAGAAAAGACATATAGATCAACAGGACAGAGTTTAGAGTTCAGGAATTAACCCAATATCTACAGCCAATTGATCTTTTTTTCTTTCTTTCATTAGAAAAGTCTTATTTATTTATTTATTTATTTATTTATTTATTTAAATTTATTTGCCAATTGATCTTTGACAAGGGTGCCAAGACCATTCCATGGGGAAAGAATGGCCTCTTTAACAAATGGTCCTGGAACATCTGGATGTCCAGCACCAAAATGAGGAGGTTGGACCCCTACCTCACACCATATACAAAAATTAACTCAAAATGTATCATGGATTAAACAGTAGCTAAGACATAAATAGTAACAGCTAAAATTATAAAACTTTTAGAAGAAAACCAAGGTATAAATCTTTGTGATCTTGGATTAGGCAACAGTTTCTTAAATATGGCACCAAAAAAACAAGTAACGAGAAAAAAACAGATAAATTATACTTCATCAGAATTAAAATCTTTTGTGCTACAAAAGACACCATCAAAAAAGTGAAAAGACAACCTACAGAATGGGAGAAAATATTTGCCAATCACATATCTGACAAAGGATCCCTATCTGGGATATAAATTATAGGAAAAAAAAAACCTCTTATCACTCAATAATAAAAAGAGAACTCAACTTAAAAATGGGGAAAGGGTATGAATACACATTTCTCCAAAGACAATACACAAATTATCAAAAACAAGCACAAGAGGGCTTCCTAGGTGGCACAGTGGTTCAGAATCCGCCTGCCAATGCAGGGGACACGGGTTAGATCCCTGCTCCAGGAAGATCCCACATGCCGTGGAGCAACTAAGCCCGTGCGCCACAACTATTGAGCCCATGTGCTCCAACTACTGAAGCCCACGCACCTAGAGCCCATGCTCCACAACAAGAGAAGCCACAAGCAATGAGGAGCCCACGCACCACAATGAAGAGTGGCCCGCTCTCACCACAACTAAAGAAAGCCCGCACACAGCAAAAAAAGACCCAACACAGCCAATAAAATAATTAAAAAAAAAAAAAAAAAAGCACAAGAAAAATGCCTGACATCACCAGTCATCAGGGAAATGCAAACCCAAACCGCAGTGATGTCATTTCACATCCACTAAACACCTACAGATAATAACTGTTGATGAGGATGTGGAAACTCAAAACCTTTCTACACTACCGGTGGGGATTTAAAACACTTTTGGGTAACAGCCTGGCAGTTCTTCTAAAGGTTAAACAGAGTTTCCACAGGGCCCAGCATTTTCACCCCAGGTATATATCCAAGAGACATGAAGACACATGTCCACACAGAAACAAGAGGTGGACGCACACAGCAGGGCTACTCAAGAGAGCTGGAGAGTGGGACCAGCCAGAGGCACCACCTGGCCAGTGGGCAAACACAAGGCGACCCAGCCGTGCAACAGAACATGCAGTATTTGGCCACGAAAAGGAAGGCCTGACACACGGTACAACACGGACGAACCTCAAAGACACGATGCACAGTGGAAAAAGCCACAAAAGACCACATGATCACATGAAATGTCCAGAACAGGCAAATCTACACAGACAGTAGATGAGTGGTTGTCTGGGGCTGGGGGGAGGGGACACTTGGGGAGAAATGGCTGCTAATGGGCCCAGGGGTTCTTCCTGGGGCGACAACATTAAAACTGTGATGATGGTTGCGTATAATTGTGAACATGTAAAAACCACCCAATGGTAAGCTGTAAAAGGGTGTGGGAGGGACTTCCCTGGTGGCACAGTGGTTAAGAATCCTCCTGCCATTGCAGGGGACACAGGTTCGAGCCCTGGTCCGGGAAGATCCCACATGCCTCGGAGCAACTAAGCCCGTGTGCCACAACTACTGAGCCTGCGCTCCAGAGCCCACAAGCCACAACTACTGGAGTCCACGTGCCTAGAGCTTGTGCTCCACAACAAGAAAAGCCACAGCAATGAGAGGCCCATGCACCGACGAAGAGCAGCCCCTGCTCACCGCAACTAGAGAAAGCCTGTGCTCAGCAATGAAGGGCCAACACAGCCAAAAAGAATTTTTAAAGGGGGAGGGAGGGAATGGGATTGTATGGTATGTGTTCATATTTCAATAAAGCTGTTACAAAAAAGAAACCAGTAAGAAAATGAGTATACAAGGTAAAAATTAAGAATAACAATAATTGGTTCATTAAAGCAAAAACAATAACAACGCCTTGGGCCTAAACTATAGGGACTAAGATGTATGACAACTGGGGAAATGGGATTGTTCTGTTATCTCACATCAGCTATAACATGGTTAGCACCTCAGGAGAGCAGACTGGTCAGCTGAAGACGCAAACTGTAAATCCTAGAGCAATTACTAAAAAGCACAAACAAAAAGAGTAGAGCTAATAAGCCCATGGAGCAGGAAGGGCGGATTCCACAAATACACTCAACACAAGAGACGGCAGAAGAAGGGGAAAGGAACAAAGAACAGACAAGACAAGCAGAAAATAGCAAAACGGTGGATTTAAATTTTAGAAAACCAGCTGATCCGGGACGGGGGCAGGGAAAGTATCAACAAGCCCGGGATGTCTTTCGCCATAAAGACAGATGTGCTCAGTGAGCGACAGAAGTGATCTTGAGAAGGTGCCTCCAGCCCGATCTTTGATGTTTTCAGCACCCGAATAATGAGAGAAACAGACCACAACCTGCTGGGTGAAGTAGGAAATCACCAGCCTGTACTCCCACAAGTGACAAAACTCTGGAAAGGACGGGATCTTTTTCCTGCAAGGAGAAAACCGAAACTAGTGAGAAAGGTGTCTGAGCCTCAGTCAAATGATTCAAGTCTGCGTTATCAACAGACGGAGCAAACCCAACCTGTGGGCCACTGGACAGCACGCTCGTGGACACGGCACTACTGCCGCGGTGCTCCTGCCAAAGAGGCAGCCCTGAGCCTGACCCTGAGGAAACAGAAACGCTAAACTGAGGACCGTCATCTTCACGTGCCAAGGCCGCGAAAGCCAGGCAGACACGACAACCACCCGAAACGGCACGCGGGACGGGGCGGCCTGCTCCGAGGGCAGGAGCTGCCTGGGGCCTGCGGGTCAGCCCCAGGACTAAGGCACGGCGTCCTGGTGCTGGTGCTATGTCCGGTCACACAGGAGGACAGCCTCTGTTGCAGGGAGACGGGGCATCAAGGATCCAGAGGAAAGGTTGTCTGTACTGTTTTTGCAGTTTCTGTAAACCTGAGATTGTTTCAAAATTTAAAAAGTATATATTAAGCCAAGGAAGCCAAATACAGCAGACTCCACGCTGTATGATTCCAATCACAGGAAATTCTAGGACAGGGGATGTTCACCTACAGTGTCAAGGCCAGATCAGGGTCTGCTGGCCAGGCGGGGTGGCCCACAAAGGAGCACCAGCGCGGTCTGGGGTCATGAAGATGGTCATCACGCCTTGATCCTGGCGGTGGCTACACGGGTAGACACTTGCCAAAACTCGTGAAACATTTAAAACAAGTGCATTTTTAAAAAAAAAAATTCATTCATTCATTCATTTTGGCAGCACCAGGTCTTAGCTGCAGCACGTGGAATCTTCGCTGTGGCGTGCGGACTCTTAGCTGCCCTGTGGCATGTGGGATCTTAGCTCCCTGATCAGGGATCGCACACAGGCCCCCTGCACTGAAAGTGCGGAGTCTTACCCGCTGGACCGCCAGGGACGTCCCAAATGGGTGTATTTTATGCCACATAAATTTTATCTCAATAAAGATGATTTTAAAGTTTAAAAAACCCTGTCAGTCTTTTTTATAGAAATTACATGTCAACTCTAAAATCTATACAAAAGTAGAAAGAGCCAAAAGAGTCAAAAAGTCAGCCCTCATGCACGCGAGTTCCACATCCGTGGATACGGAGGGCTGACCGTAGGGACCTGAACGTCTGCGGGTTTTTGGTACCCACTGGGGGTCCCGGAATCAAGGCCCTGTGGACACTCATTGTCACAAGTAAGAACAAAGTTGGAGGCCTTACACTACATGTGATTCTAAGACTTAAAATGAAGCTATGATGCTGGCATAAGGTTAGGCAAATAGATCTGCGGAAAAGAACAGCGTGGAAATAAAGATGCGCACAGCAGTTAATGGTCTACAGAGGAGCCAGTACAACTCAAGGGCAGAAGGAAATCCTCTAAAGAAATCAACAGCTGAAGTGGAAACAACTAGATACCCACATCAGAAAAAAAAAAAACCTCTACCTCTACCTCACTCTACTGACAACAAAAGTTAATTTAAAATGGGTCATATGCCAAAATATTAAACCTGAAACTATAAAGCTTTAGAAGAAAACAAGAGAATATCTTCTCAACCTTGGGGTAGGCAAAGATACTTGAGGATAGAGAAAACACTAATCCATGTGTTTTCAAGGAAAAAATGTAAATTGGATGTGCTCAAAATCTAAAACTTCTAAGAAAGACGAACAAAAGGTTACAGATGAGAGAAAACATTTAAATGCTTCTATGTGGCGAAGGACTTGCACTAGGACATATAAAGAACTTCTACACTCACTGATGGAAAGACAGGCCAATTAAAAAACGCAAAAAAGACTTTATAGGCACTTGGCAAAGACAGACACACAGGTAGACAACAAGCTTCTGAAACACGCCCAGCATCGCAAGTCACCAGGCGACGCAAATCAAGACACGGTGAGACGCCACCAGGACAGGCCGATGAGAAGGGCCAACTCTCAGCCTCGGCAGCAAGTCCACTTGCAGGAACGTCCCTGAGACAAGCAGACCAGCACCCGGACACTCACAACAGCTTTACCGACAACAGCCCCAGACTGGAAACCACAGATGTGCCCGCACGGACCGTGGCTCAGCAAGCTTGGTTTATTCCTACTGCGGAAGGCTCCTCAGCAACAAAAAGGACAGATGAACCAAGACTTTATGAAATGTGGACAAAAAGACAGCTGAGCAAGAGAAGCTGGACAGGAAGAGTAACCTGTGTGCCCTGCATACGTGCTGGAGGAGGGACCAGCTGGGAAGGACGGGAAGAGACTTCCCCGGGGCAGGCACAGCCTGCGACGCGACGAGGGGCGGGTCACGCAGGCAGAGGGGCCGCGCGGCGCACTGCACATAAATTAATCCTCAGTAAAAGAAAATCTTAAATTCACATTATTACTTCAAACTGTACACCAAATAAAGTCTACCTGGATTCAAGAGCTAAACTGGCAAATAAAATACTAGAAAAAGTACTGGAGAATTTTTTTATCATTTAGGGGTGGAAGTCTTTCTTTATATAGTACAAAATCAGAACTCACAAGACAGATTTTACCACATAAAAATTTAGGTTTAGCATGGGTAAAAGGCTACAATATATAACGAGCCCATACAAATCGATAAGGGAAATATAAACAACACAATAACATTTTACACGGCAAAAAAAATAAATAAAATACAATACAATAAAATAAAATTTTACACGGCAATTCATACAGGAAGAAAGGCCCATCTGTAATAAATAAAAGAGACATCCGAGTTTATCAGTAACCAAACGAGCGTGAAGCAGCACACAGGTCCCTTTCCTCCAGACGTCAGAAGAGGGAGTCGGACGGTGCTCAGTGCTGAGTGTGGGGAAATCCCCCTCCTCATGGAAGCCGAAATCGGCGCACATTTAGGGATGGGGTTTTGGTGACAGATTCCAAAACGTGTGCCATGCAGTGCCTTTTGCTCTCTTCTCTAACAGAGTAATTGCACAAGTGGGTAAAGATGATGTTCAGAATTCTTCTTTGCAGCCCCGTTTACATCAGGGGAAGCAGATGCAGCTGTCAGGGAAGCGTAGGTGGGAGGGGTCCGCCATCCAGACGTGGAGGGGGTGGGCTTGGAGGGACAGGGACACCCCCAGGCAGGCGGGAGGGATGACAGGTTTGCCTCCGAGGAGTAAGTGCAGCCGCGTGAGACCGTCACACTCCAGCCCCGGGTGCCCCCCCCCCCCACGGGGGAGGCCTCTGGCCCACCCCCCGCCAGCCCCTCAGAGCCTCATGTCTGCAGTCAGCACCCCATGCAGCAGAGACCCAGGCCTCCCCCCCAAGCCCTCTGGCAGGACTGGTGGGGGGCATCTGGCTGGCACCGACGGGCACCGCACAGCCCCCAGCACAGGTTGACACACACGGCAGCCAAGATGGTGCCTTGGGGGGGGGGGGGCCCTCGCCCCACAGGCCTCCCCAACACCCCAAAGGTTTGCAACTAGACTGAGTCTTGAGTCAACGGACAGCTGTCTGGACACCGGCACTGGCCCAGCACGGAACAGGCGGACCACCAGCACCCAAGGACCCGTGCCCCCTGCAGTTCCCTGGGCTCGAAGCCAAGGGTCAGGCTGGGGCAGGGCACACAGGGCTGGCAAGTCTCAGGGCCTGAAAACCAGCTGCAGGTGGGCCCTCCCCACCAGCACAGCCCCTCCTGTGGCCCTGATGCCCCCAGAAGAGAAGGGTAGCGAGCCCCGAAGACCCCGGCCGAGGCCTCCAGGCAGGAAGGGCTCCTTGTGCAGACCAGTCACAGCTCAGGCGCCCGCTGTGCACACCAGGCCTCAGTCTGCGTCCACAGGGAAGGCACCCTGTTCGGGCTGTTTGCAAAATGCAGGTTCCGGATAAATGTCTGAAAATGTCTAATTGAATGATGTCTGTGTATGAAAAACAGAGCATTCAAGCTGCTTCTTGTGTTTGGAGGCTCCTGGTGAGGCCACGCCTGCTCAGAGGAGGAGCGGGCCCAGCCTCACCGCGTCCAGACACATCTGATCCAGACCTCCATCGGCCTCCAGAGCGCTGGGCACACACAGACGTGCCCCCCACGCACAGGCACGCGCACGCACGCACGCACGCACGGGCTGCCTGGGGAGGGGCGGGCCGTGTCCTCCCCACAGGGGTGAGTGGGGGGTGTCAAGTCCACCTGCTCAGACCCGGCACAGGGCTGGGCCTGCCCACTGGTCCCCGGGGCCGCGCAGGGGCCCACAAGCGCCGCACCCCGCAGGAAACATGCGTGTTCCGCAGAAACCAGTGGAAACATGATACCATGATAAAACCTTATTTAAAGTACTTCTTTTTTTTTTATTGATTTCATTGAAAACAGAACAAGAAATGGTCTGAGCCAAAAGACTGCTCTTAGAACTGTCAAAAACATTTTAACAGAAAAAATAAACGTGACTGCATTATGAATGTTTTAGAAGAGTCGCACAAAAAAACCCACTGTTACTGCACTAATTACAGTATTTAAAAAAGTATATGCCAAAAAAAAGTATATGACCTGGCAGGCCACCACACAAAAGGTGATGGCAAATTTATTCACACTACAAGACTAACATCTTAAAAAAAGTTTTTTTTCCTGCATTTCATTCTAAAATCACTTTGTTCTCTTTATACAGTTGATAGTTTATTTTCACATGGTGAGTAGAAACCACACCAGAATCAGCACCGTTGTCTGTGTTTTGTGTTTTTTATTTTTTGTTTGTCCTAATGTCCAATAATGGTAGAAAATAACTCAGTTCATTCACCATAGCACGTGGCTTAGAATCAACAGAAGGTGCCAGGCTCAGGGCACGGGCGGGGCAGCTGCGGGTCCCCTGTGGGCCGCTGCCCTCCTGCATCCCCGAACTGCGTCCTCCAAAAGAAACGCATTAGAGGTCTGATATAAGGACTAGATATAGGATTTCTTTAAAAAGCAAACCCACGTTTTCTCCAAAGTCAGCGGCGGCTCGACCCTGACCTCTCAGGTGCTGTGGGGACAGGGTCTGCACCGCCCCAGGAGCCGGCACCAGCCACCCGGGCCACGGGCAGGTGACGGTGGCTTCCGCGGGGCCACACGGAGGAGTCTGGGTCGACAGGACGCTGCCCATAACCCCAGCGGTGGGACGGGAACGATGGAGAGCAGAGGGGAAACGAGAAACGTGGGAACGACAAAACCACCATCAGAAACTCACAGGCGAGGCCAGCGTGGAGCCCAGGGCACCCCCCGCGCAGCCGGTGCTGCAGCCCCCCGCCGGGGCCTCGGACGTCGTCGTGCGCTTCTCCTGCTCTCCCGGAACCGCAGCGTGAACGGCATCGCCCGGTGCCAGGGCCGCGGCTCTCATAGCGGATCAGCGGGGGAGGAGCTGGTGTCGGGCAGCCCGTCCTCCTGGGCAGCCTGGGTGCCGGCCTGCCGCTGGGCCAGGGCTGCGCTGGAGTGCCGGCACTTGGGGGAGCCGCACCGGCAGCCGAACAGCTTGCCTTTGATGTCCCAGAAGCGCGCCCCGTAGTCAAACCTGCGGGGAGAGCAGAGCTGGAAGGGCAGCCGGGCGCACCCAGCCCCACTGGCGCCGTCGGTCTGCGGCAGGCGGCGCGGGCACCCGGCGGGCACCTACCCCAGCTGCTCCCCGGCCTCGATCAGGCGGGTGCTGAAGAAAGCGATCCGGGGGAAGCGCAGGTCCTGATGGGACATGAAGACGCGCACAGGCACCAGGTTGGGCTCGCAGTGGTGGTTGATGAAGCGGCTGACGTTGCCGTAGAAACGCGCATCGATGCAGTACAGCTCTCCGTCCTGGGGGAGACACGCACTGAGCGCCCGCAGGGCCCTCATGCCGGGAGGGCAGGCGCCCCAGGAGGGCCAGTGCGGGCACCGCCACGCCATGGAGCGGACACCAGCCCCTCCACCCCCCCTCCTGGGGCTTCCACTTGGGGGGAGGGTATGAAAACAGAACGGCGCCTGATGCCCTCGGTCCCAGGAGACAGAGGCAGGGTGCGCGAACCACGTGGGGCGGCCGGAGGCCAAGGCGGCCACATGGTCCTGCGAGGACCGCCGGGCAGCACAGCTCCTCGGGGACCTGGTGATGGAGGAGGAGGAGCACACCCGAGCGAGGGCGGGAGATCAGGGAGCACTGGGCAGGGGGACAGAGAGGGACGCTGTCAGGTCGTTCAAGGGAACCAGGAAACGACAACCCCTCAGGGCAGTGGTGATGGAAGCAACGTCCGCCCACCCCGCGGGCGCAGAGAGGAGCCAAGAACCAGGGCCCCCACCGCACCTCTGGCATCGTTGCCGTGACGGCTGAAGGGACTGAGCTGACCGTGGAAAGGGGCTCAGTCTAAACCCCCGAGCCCTGAGAAGGCAGAGGTTTCTCCAGGAAGATCCAGAGTGCAAGAGAGACCCGAAGCCAGAGGGGCCACGCAGCGAGGATGCCCACCCAGACCTGCACCCGGAGTAGCGAGCAGACCCCCCCAGTGCCGCCGCATCACCAGCCGCTGGGGTCCGGCCCTCACACCCAGGCCAGGGAGGGGCCTCGGTGACACTGATCTTCTCCACTTCCTGTGCTGTGATCCACCAAGGCAAGAAAAAAATCTTTGGAGGAAGTGAAACATGTTTCCACTTTCTTTGCTTTTTTTAGGCCTGGACAAGAGCGGAAAGGGCAGCGGGAGGGGGCAGGTGGAAGCGGGGGCCCTGTGAGGAAGGAAAGAGGGGCCGGGCTGGACCCGAAGCTGCAAAGGGCCCTGCAGACGCGGCCTCCACCACCGGGGGCACGGGGAGCCTGGACACCTCCACCACCGGGGGCACGGGGAGCCTGGACACCTCCACCACTGGGGGCACGGGGAGCCTGGACACCTCCACCACTGGGGGCACGGGGAGCCTGGACATCCCCCCTCCCCTGGATCCCTAGGGGCCCCCTGTAAGGGTCCCGCGTGGAGACCCGGCCCAGAGCCTGCAGGACACACGGGTGGCCCCCCAGGGACATCAGGGCTCCTCGGGGGACAAGCTGGGGTTCCTCTGCCCGCTGGCCCCCAGCCCCAGGCCCCCGCCACACCGCCCACAGCTTCCCGCAAGGTGTGTCCTGAGCGCTTGGTCGGCCGCCTGCACGGAAAGGGTCCACCTGTGCTGAAGACCTGACCGCTGCTCCACTTGGTCCCGTGAATTCCCCTCCACGAGCACACACACGTGTCCCTCCTGCATCAAGCGACACATCTCAGGTCTCCTAAACGTGTCCTTTCAGACGTGCGTGCTGCTCATTTAAAGCTTCTCTGATCCAGAAACCACCCACCCCTGGCTCCGAGGCAAAACTACTGTGGGGATGGAGCCCACGCCCACACGAGCCTGCCCACATGAGCCCACTCCGAGATGCCAGGGGTGCGATCGCCCGGGTTACCCAGGGGACTCGGGCAGGGGCTTGAAGGGGGCAGAGATGGGGACAGAGCAGGTGGGTGTTTGGAAGGTTCCAGATTAGCACATAGAGGGACAGACCCAGCAGAATGAGGACAGGTGTTCAGACCCAGGAAACACCTGGAAGGCAGAGCCGGAATGTTCCCTGAAGCTCAGATGGTGGGGAGGGGAGGGAGTGGGCAGGTGGCCCAGCGGGTGTGGGCACTTTGACATGCAACGCGGGCCTGTGTCAGGCCCGAGCTAGAGCTGCCGGGGGGACACGGGTGCACCTGTGGCTCTGTACGGGCCCAGAATGAATGAGCCACAGGGCAAGACTGAAGGAAGCTGCCCGCCCGGCCCAGGAGGGGCGGGACCAGAGCGAAGAGGAGACCCACAGGGCCGGGTGCGGGCTGAAGGCCCAGAGTCAGCAGCCCTCGGGTCAACGGGACCCTCCCAGGGGCACAGTCCAGTGGGTGGGGCTAGAGAGACGGAAAGGCCCGGGGTCAGAGGCAGGAGCCGCAGCCACGGGAGGAAAGAGGGCGGTCACGGGAGGGATGTCCCTACGAGAGCTGGGGGGGACCCAGGAGCTGCTCGGGGAGCAGCTGGGAAACACGCACAGCGATGGGTGGGCGGCACACGTCTCAGAATCGGGCAAAAAGAAACAGGCTTGGAATCTGCAGAAGCAGCAGGCAGCACAGCCCGGGGAGAGACAGCAGTCCTCCCAGAGAGGTGAGCAGGTGGGCGTGGCGAGGGGCCCGCGTGGGGCTGTCTGGGGGCGCCCAGGATCGCCCCCCTCCTCCCTTCCCTGGACGGCGAGCCCATGCACCCCACCCGTCCAAAGATGCTGGTGAGAATCAGGGCACCAACCGGCGCTGAGACCAGCTGCCTGGTCTGCGGAGACGCGAGACAGCCCGGCAGAATGCTGAAGAAGCAGACAGACAGAAAGGAGGTGTCCGCGCGAAAGAGCAGACGCTCTGGGAAGGTTCCTCCACGGAGGTGAAGCTCAGCCGCCAGCGTTTCCAGCGGTGCTTGCATGGCGGGCAGTGAGACCAGGGATTCTAGGGCCCCAAGAACCCTCCTCGCTGTGGGTGGGACCCTGAGGGCTGCACCCCAGGGTGAGGGTCACCACAAGGGAGGTTGCGGTGGACTCGAGAGAGGCCAGCAGCTGCAGCTCAGCCCCGAATCACCCTAGCGATTGGACCACAAATGGACCACAGGATCCCAGATGAGGGATCCGAAGCCTCGGTGCCTTTTCTCCAGGCAGGTTTGCACATACAGAGCGTGAAACCCAAAGAAAAACTAATCAGGAACAAGGGGCGACGGGCAAACAGAATGAAAATAAGCAGGAAACGCCCGGACACTAGACACAGACCCACAGAGCACAGATGCTGGCGGGGCCAGGTGGCTGGGAGCAGGCTCTGGGGACACGTGTGGGCCAGCCCACGGGTCACGGCAGGCCGGCCACCAGCAGCTATGGCGCCCGTGTCTACGCGCGTGTGAGATCACAAACCGGTAACAGTAAAGGCGGCCCATCAACTCAGATTAGCCACCGCGTCACTACGACCAGCGCATTTCAACAGATGCAGAAAAACACTGAACACAACCTAACGTCAACCATGTAACTCTCGGTGAATGAGGGGCAGTGCCCTGAGCACCGGCATCCCGTGGGAGCCTGGGTTCTGGAAGCTTCCTCCGCCCACAGCGGGTGCAGCGGCCCGGCTGGGAGGGGACTGTCTGCTGATGACACAATTGTGTCCACGGAGAACCAAGAGAACTCACACACAAATGCTACATCTAGCCAGTGAGCTTAACAGGGTTAACAGTTACTCAAAAAAAGTTAACTATTTCTATTTATCAAGCAACTAAATTAGGGAGGAAAAATGCCATTTTACAAGAGCACTGAAATAGCCCAACCCCGGAATGCTGCTCCTGACCACGAAGGAGCAGCCAGGACTGGACCAGCCCTCCTGCTAGGACCGTCCAGACGCCTGGGACACGTGCCCGGGACACGGCTGAGTCTCCCACGAGGCTGTCGGTCACCACCACGCGGCCCCAGGGAATGAGGACACGGCCACCCAAAGCCTGACACAAACGTTCTTGGAGCCGCACTAACACAACACCTGGAAACAGCCTCCAGCGCATCCGCTGTGGACGGAGGAGCAGCAATGACCCAACGCAAACAGGCGACACCACGGACGCACCCCCAGAGGTTCCCTCCGTCGGGGAAAGGGCCAGACCCAGAGGCCACATGCCACGGGAAGCCACCCGTACAATACTCTGGAAAAGGCAAACTGCAGGCACAGAGGGGCCAGGGGTCCCCAAGCTGGTCCACATCGCGGAGCTGGAAGAAGACCCCAGTCTCACGCATGCACAACCCCACCCCCGGGCAACCTGTGCCGCACAAAGGCCACTCCCAAGATCATGTCACACCATGCGTGGTTCTCCTGCCAGCCTTCAAGAAGGGGGCTGCGTGCAGGGGGCCCCTGGGAGCAGACAGGGCCCTCGCTGCAGCCGAGAACTGAGTTCTGACAACCAGCACATGAGCCCGAGGACGCTGAGCTCCAAGGTCCAAAAGAGACACAGCCGGGCCACGCCTGGACGGCCCTGAGCAGAGGGCCCTGAGATCACTGACCGGGCAGGAACAAGGAGACGCCTGTCAAAATCAACAGTGCTAGAGACATACGTGGGTGAATTTCCTGCTTATAAATTATGCTGATTTTTAAGAAAATTTATGATAAACACCCTCAGCAAATGAACACCAGAAGAACACTTCCATGAGGTTACCTTAGCGGTCAAAGAGTGAATGCTTGTCCCCTCCCACTGCTGAGGCCCCAGCCAGGCTCACATTACAGACGCAGACAGGCAAGGAAGAAGTAAAACTGTCTACTCACACGTGACGTAGAAAATCCTAGGGAATCGTCAAAAAAGCTCCTGGAGTTAATAAGTGAGTTCAGCAAAGTCAATATACAAAAAACCAACTATTTCCATACCCTAGCAACAGTTAGAAAACAAAGTAAATAAGCAGCACTGTTTACAAAAAGCCTAAGAGCATGAAGTACTGGGGAATAAACTTAACGGAACACGCGTAATATCTACACCCTGAGTGCCAGCAAGCTCTGCACAGACCTGGATGCAACAGCAGGGACCAGGAGACTCCATGCTGTGCAGACGCCAACACCCTAAGCTGAGCAGCAGACGGAGGCGACCCTGGCAGGACTCGGCCGCCACCTCCTGCACGGGTGCCCTGGCTGCAGAATCCACACGGAGACGCACAGGACACAGAGGCACCGAAACGGCTGCGGAAGGAGACAGGGTCTGCGGACAACGTCACCTGGCGTCAGGATGACTCTGGACGATGGTCCCGGGGCACCTCGCTTTGCTGCACCTCGCAGACTCTGCGCGTTTCACAAATCAAAGGTTCGTGGCAACCCGGACTCCAGGGGTCTGTTGGTGCCATTCTTCCAACAGCATCCTCTCACTTCCTATCTCTGTCACATTCTGATAATTCTTGTCGTATTTAAATGTTTTCACTACTATTGTATAATATTTGTGGTCAGTGACCTTTGATGTTACGACTATGACCCACTGAAGGCTCAGGTGATGGTTAGCATTTTCTAGCAATAAAGGGGTTTTTAACTAAGTTATCTACATTATTACTTTTTTTAAATAAATTTATTTATTTATTGGCTGCGTTGGCTCTTCATTGCTGCACACGGGCTTTCTCTAGTTGCTGCGAGCGGGGGCTACTCTTCATTGTGGTGCGCAGGTTCCTCATTGCAGTGGCTTCTCTTGTTGCGGAGCATGGGCTCTAGGCGCATGGGCTTCAGTAGTTGCGGCACATGGGCTCAACAGTTGTGGCTCACAGGCTCTAGAGCACAGGCTCGATAGTTGTAGCGCATGGGCTGAGTTGCTCCGCGGCACGTGGAATCTTTCCAGGGCAGGGCTCGAACCCATGTCCCCTGCATTGGCAGGCGGATTCTTTACCACTGTGCCACCTAGGAAGTGCTACATTATTTTTGAAGACAATGGTCCTGCACGTTGAATAGCCTAGAGCATAGTATAAACATGACTTTTAGATGCACTGGAACAAAGCAATGTGTGACGCACTCTACTGCAATATTCACTTTGCTGCAGGTCTGGAGTTGACCCTGCAGTATCTCTGAGGCGGGCCTCCAATCAGGACAGAGTGATGTAGGCTGTGCATCAGCAGCTAAGTCAAAGGAACAAGACATGGTCCAGACACAGACTCCCTTTCGACGGTGCAGGTAGAGACATTACAGTCACCTGGACAGAAGTGAACCTCGACCTCTATCTTATGCCAAAAACAAACATCAGTGCAAAATGTAAGACCTGAAACGATAAGACTTCTGGAAGAAAACCAGAGGTGGGAGGCCCTTTGATGATGATCTTGAATGATTTCTGGATTTGACACCAAAAGAAACAAAAGCAAATATAAACAAGTGTGACGACACTGAACTAAAAACCTTCTGCACGGCAAAGGAAACCATCAGAAAAAAGAAAAGGCAGCCACTGGGAGTTCCCTGGTGGTCCAAAGGTTAGGACTCAGCACTTTCACTGCCATAGGCCTGGGAACTAAGATCCTGTAGGTCACGCCACACAGCGGGGAAAAAAAAAAAAGGCAGCTACTGAATATTTGCAAACCACATGTCTGATAAGGGGTTATTATGCAAAATATATAAAGAACTCATACAACTCAGTAGCCCCCCACCCCCCCCAAAAAAGCCAATTTAAAAAAATGCGCAGAGGAACTGAGCAGACATTTTCCCAAAGAAGATACTACAGATGGCCAACAGGTACATGAAAAGATACTCAACATCACTAAGCAACAGAGAAATGCACATCAAAACCACGATGATTTACCACCTCACCCCGGTCGTAATGGCCATCATCAAAACGAGACAGTGGGCTTCCTGGTGGCGCCGTGGTTGCGAACCCGCCTGCCAATGCAGGGGACGCAGGTTCAATCTCTGCTCCAGGAAGATCCCACATGCCGCGGAGCAACTCAGCCCAGGCACCACAACGATTGAGCCTGCACTTTAGAATCCATGAGCCACAACTACGGAGCCCACGTGCTGCAACGACGGAAGCCCACGCGCCTAGAGCCCGTGCTCCGCCACAAGAGAAGCCACGGCAATGAGGAGCCCGCGCACCACAACGAAGAGGAGCCCCACTCACCGCAACTAAAAAGAAAGCCCACGCACAGCAAAAAGAGACCCAACACAGCCAATAAAATAAATAAATAAATATATAAATAAATTAAAAAAAAAAAAAAGAGACAGTGCTGGGGCGGGTGTGGAGGAAAGGGAGCCCCCGTGCACGGCTGGGGGGAACGTGCGCGGGTGCAGCCACTGTGGAGCACAGTGCGGAGGTGCCCCCAAAATTAAAACAGAGCTACCACACGACCCAGACACCCCACTCCTAGGTATTTACCCGAAGGAAACAAATCACTATCTTGAAGAGACGTCTGCACCCCCGTGTCCACTGTGGCACTATTCACGACAGCCACGATGTGGAAACAATCGAAGGGTCCAGGAAAGGCTGAGTGGATGAGAAAACACGCATACACATAGAGTGCAATACTATTCAGCCTTAAAAACAAGGAAATCCTGCCATTTGGGACAACACGGATGAACCTCAAGGGTGTCATCTAAGTGAGGTGAGCATCACGTGACACATATGGCATGGCATCCCTTTACGTGGAATTTTTTTTTCTTAAGGCAAACTCTCATAGAAACAGAGTAGAATAGTGGTTGCCAGGGGGTGGGGTGTGGGGGATTAGTGAGATAGTAAATTTATAAAATGAAAAAGATCTGAGGATCTAGTGTATAACATGGTGACTGCAGTTGATGACACGGCTTTGTACAACTGAAATTTGCTACGAAAAGAGAACTTAAGTGCTTTCACCAAAAAAAAAAAATATATATACACACACACACACACATACATGAAGTGAAAAAAACAAAAGAGGTGAACCTTATCTCAAACCATACACAAAAGTTAACGTGAAACAGATCATGGATCTAAATGTAATTTTGCAAAGATATAAAAATTCTAGAGAAAGGAGAAAATCTTCACAACCTTGCAGCAAAGATTTCCTACGACACATAAAGCAGTAAACAATTAAAAACATCTTCTGTCCTATGGCGAGGTCAGAGAGGCTGGAAGGACACACAACACACGCTGGATGAAGGAAACAGCTCAGGGCTCGTAAAGAGCTCTTACAGCTCGTAAGACAGCAAGCGGCCTGGAGGAGCAACTGACAATACATTTTTTAAATTTCTCTACAAACAATGATGTAAGGAGGCCACTAAGCCGCAAAAAGATGCTTCCGTCATGGGGCATCAGACCTGATGGGCATCAGTGTCTGACCTGCCCTCTCCTGCTGGCAGGTATGTAGTGGGACAACCACTCTGGAAACTGCTGTTTCTTTTAAAGTCATTAAACACACACTCATCAGACAGTAATCCCACACCCAAGAATTTACCAAGAGAGGACTTCCCCGGCGGCGCAGTGGTTAAGAATCCGCCTGCCAAAGCAGGGGACACGGGTTCAATCCCTGGGCCGGGAAGATCCCACAGGCGGTGGAACAACTAAGCCCGTGCACCGCAACTACTAAGCCTGCGCTCTAGAGTCCACGGGCTACAACTACTGAGCCCGACTGCCACAATTACTGAAGTCCTTGCACCTAGAGCCCGTGCTCTGCAACAAGAGAAGCCACTTCAATGAGAAGCCTGTGCACCACAATGAAGAGTAGTCCCTGCTCGCCACAACTAGAGAAAGCCCGTGCACAGCAATGAAGACCCAACGCAGCCAAAAACAGACATGTTAAAAAAAAAAAAAAAGAATTTACCGAAAGAAACAAAAACTCACATCCACAGAAATCAAGTCTGAAAGCCCACAGCAGGTGCACTTGCGGTCGTAAAGGCTGGAACCACAGGTCCACCCACAGGCCGGCACACGGACCCATGGGCCACTGAGGTCACCCCTCCCCGCGGGAAGAAGCGGGTCACCCAGCAAGCCTGGCGGGTCATGAGGCCAGACACCATGGAGAGACACGGGCCCACCCACAGGACACTCACTCGCAGGGACACAGTGCAGCCCAGGGCTCACGGGGGCAGGCTGACGGTGGACACGGGCGGGGGGCTAGCACAGACGGTTCCCGATTCCTGCCACAGCAACACTGGCGAGCATGTTCGTTGAAACAGAAACCACATGCTTAGAAATGACTGCACGTAACCCAGAATAAAATTATACTAAAACCTAGAGTGAACAACAACAGAAGATACAAGTCACTCCGAAAAAAAAAACCCATTATTGGGGGTAACTGAAGATAACAAACAAGGGAAGGGATATACCATGCTCTTGAACTAGAAGGCAGTGAGGAACTCAGTGATCAACCCGCTTCACAGGTCAGTGCTGTGACCCCAACCCGCTTCACAGGTCAGTGCTCTGACCCTAACCCGTTTCACAGGTCAGCGCTCTGACCCCAACCCGCTTCACAGGTCAGCGCTCTGACCCCAACCCGTTTCACAGGTCAGCGCTCTGACCCTATCCAGGTTCACAGATCAACGCTCTGACCCTAACCCGCTTCACAGGTCAGCGCTGTGACCATAACCCGGTTCACAGGTCAGTGCTGTGACCCTATCGAGGTTCACACATCAATGTTCTGACCCTAACCCGGTTCACAGGTCAGTGTTCTGACCCTAACCTGGTTCACAGGTCAATGCTATGACCCTATCGAAGTTCACAGATCACTACTCTGACACTATCCAGGTTCAAGGGTCAATGTTCTGACCGTATCCTGGTTCACAGGTCAGTGCTCTGACCCTATCCAGGTTCACAGGTCAGTGCTCTGACCCTAACCCAGTTCACAGGTCAGTGCTGTGACCCTAACTGGGTTCACACGTCAATACTAGGACCCTAACCAGGTCCAGGGGTCAATGCTACGATCCCTAACGCGGTTCACAGGTTTGATGTCATGCTCTAATCTGGCTCACAGGCTCCAATGCTATGCAATCCAGTCTCTACAGGAGTTCTGTGGAACTTGTCAAGCTGCTTTTAAAACTCATATGGAAACTTCAAGGAGACCAAGAAAAGCCGACACTCCCAAGAACCCCACGGTGAGGAGATGTAAACTAGGATAATTAACACAGTACAGGCTGCCCAGCGCAGTCAGCAAACAGAAGTGAATCCCAGGCTCTCGTGACACCTGCCTGATGACAAAGTCTGCACGGCTGAGGGGCGGAGAAAGGGCAATCTTCTCCACAAATGGAGCTCAGTCACGCAGATGTCGACCCGGGGAAAGAAATAGAGCCTGACCCCTTCAACAAAAAAGCGAAGCATACCTTGTGGGAAATAACATAAATGCATAATCTTTGTGACCTGGCTTTTAAAAAGCTTATTTCAGACATTACAGAAACCCACCAGTATACAGAAAAAGAGTGCAAAGTTGGAGGATAATAAAAATAAAAACTTCTGTTCATTAAAAGGCATCCACAAAGGGAAGGTACCTGCGAGCCACACGTCACAAAAGGGCACGGATCCGGGACACGCGCGGCGCCGCTACAAGCCCACAGCAGGCAAGCTGCTCAGCAGGCAGCAGCGGGCAGAGGAGACCGCGCCCCACTGCAGCGGCGGGTCTGAGAAAGGCCTGCAGCCTCCCAGAACACAGGCCCCTCCTCTGGGGACACCTGTGGCACAAACGCTGACCCCTGAGAAAGTGGCTCGGGGCAGGGCAGGGGCGGCGATGAGCAGGGTGCCCTGAAGACACGGCCACGCGGACGGGCACGGCCAGGGGAGTGCCTGGCCTCGCCCTGACCTGCAGGTGACGGCGCAGGGCTCGGCGGCTGCTGTGAGGGACACGGCACTGCTCCCCCGCCTCCGTCTGGACCCCCTCCCACTGGCAGCAACTGAATTAAGGAGCAGCCCCGGGAGCAGGACAAGGCAGAGAGCAGTCGGCGACGGCCCAGAAAGCCTCAGAAACCAGGCCCGGAGTGGAGAAGCCAGGGTCCAGCTGCTCTGCCAGCACCTGGGAGGGCGCCGGGGTACGGACACACCCACCCTGTCCACACGTGTGACCCTCGCTCCACATGGGGGGCTCGCCCCCGCGCACACGGCCCCCGAGCCTCTCGGCAGCCCTCACCCTCGCTGAGGAGCTGGGCTCAGAGGCTGGAGTCACGCGTCCAGGGCCCCACACTCTCATCCGAGGCTCGCTGGGCAAGCTCAGGACCTCCGGGATCAGGGACCAGCTGAAAACACCTGAGCCCAGGAGCTCGTCAGACGGGCGAGCCTCCTCACCAGCCCGGGCCCCGCCAGCAGTGCCTCCACGCAGCACCGCCGCATCAGCTCTACACCCAACCCCTCAGGACGCGGTACCTTGTTGTCAAGATCAAAGAGGTAAGAATCTTCTTCCCGCACGTCAGCCTCCGAGTCAGAGATGAGCTCCCCAACGTACCTGCAGGGGCGGAGGCGGATGAGAACATGACAGGCACGTGTTACCCTGGACCCAGGACGCAGTGCACGGGGGCCCAGATGCAGCCCCCATGACGCACAGTTCTGACTGAACAGGGGTTTCATTTGGGTCCCAGAAGACGATGACACAGAAACACTCTATCTGACCAGGGATCTGAAATGATCACCCCCTAAAACATCACGAAATGCTTCTGGGTCTTCTGAAATAAGCTATGAGCGGGTGAGGAAGTGCAGGCAGGAACGCAGAGGTGGGCAGGCAGCTGCCTGCAGCGCAAGCTTCACGGCCAGGCCTAGGCAGCCCCACCCTGGTGAGTCGGGGGCCACGCACCTGCCGGGGTGCACTCCTGGTGCCCCCTCCCCACGGCTGCACCCTCCCCTGTGACAGCGGCAGCCCTGGGACGACCGGGCATCACTTACTCGCAAACGAAGGTGCCCAGCGGGATGTCCTGCAGGGACCGCACGCCCCAGCCCATGTTCTGTGTCCGGTAGAGCTGCAGCCTCGTCCTGGAAAACAGGATTAGCCACTCACAGCCACGTTCCACCACACTCAGCACACACGCACGTTAGCACACGAGTGACAGGAGTAAACGTCAGAAAATACAGCTCCCGTGTCTGGAGATGCTTCAGCACTTCAAATGCAGTACAGCAGTGACTCCGAGAGTGACCTCTCCCCCCACTCCCCCAAGCCAAGATGCCGCTCGCAGCATCTTTCACGCCCTCCAGAGGCGGGGGAGCTTCAGAAGCCAGCTCCACGGCCAGCGCGTGGAACACGGCCCCCGGCCCTCCCTGTGCCTCGGTATTCTCACCTCCAGCACAGGGACACGGCCTGCTGGCCCCAGGCCGCAACGCAGGTGAGCCTGGGCAGCACGCCAACCCGGGGCTGAGCTGGCCTCTGGGGGCAGCCGCAGGGCCCCTCCCAGGCCCGGAGAGCCCGGGCATCCCTCCAGCCATCTGTGTGTCCAGTGGCCCTCGTGCAAGATGGGCGTGTCTGTCCTCACCCTCAAGGACTTTCTGCCACGTGCGAGGACCCGAGTGTGGGCTGGTCATAAGCCCGATAAGGTCCCTAACGTTACTAGACCCCAAGCACCCTAAGCTTAGTGTTCAGCTACAGCTACACAGGATATAAGTTTTCCCTTCTAATAGATTTTCCAACTCTCGAGCACACTCACAGAGGGAAGGTTCATGACGAGAACCCCAGGGTGTGGCTCTGGGCAGTCAGGGGACCAAGGCCCCGAGTACTCACACCGCACCGCGAGACTCAGCACGAGGGACAAGGTAACCACGTGAACATTCACACGGGACCGGGACCTCGTGAGCTCGGGCCGGGCAGCTCAGCAAGCCTGCCTCTTGCCTTTGGGACGTCTGACCTGAACCCAAGGCTGAGCAGGAAGGAAGCACGGCCTCTGCTCATTACATCAACCTGTAACATCAGCAGAAGCTGCAAGCTCCAAGGAAGCCACCTCCCACGTGCAAACACACACACTAAACACGCGCTGCTCCCGTCTGTGGACACACGTGAAACCAGTGAGCCGCCCAAGGGATTCGACCGCCTTCAGGCTTTACCACGGAGATCCTGGCACCAGCCCGCGGCGGCTCACCTGAGGCCGTTCTGCACGACGCGGTTCCGGCAGGTCCTCCAGCAGGAGCAGGCGTGGTTGCACTCGAAGAGCAGGGGAGGCTCGGCCATGTTGAACTCGGGCAGGAGCCGGCCGTCCTGGGAACAGACACGCGGTGAGGGCGAAGCAGCTGACATCAACACGCCCCTGCAAGTTACAACGCCACCCCCAAAACGGAGGCTTCCGGCCAGATCCTACCCCTGGGAGGACGGCGTCGGGCCACATGCTCATGCTTCGGCCAAGGCCACAGGAAGCCCGCAGCCAGGCGTCTGCGTGGCTTTTGGAAACCTCTCGGACAGCTCTCCCTGGTCCCTGACTGTGGTCAGCCTCCCTGTCCCCCCATCCCCTCTCAGCCTCACCGAGGCCACTGGCTCGTGGGCCCTTGGACTCCTGCCCTACGGCCTCCAGACTGGACCATGGGCCCACAACCCCTGCTACTCTGCAAAGCCCCAGCTCCAGAGCGACGCACCACCCACGTTTCTGTCCAACACCCCAGACGCGGCAGAGCCACCTGGTCGTGCCCAGGCTGTGCAGGCCGAGTCCAAGGCCCTGGCAGCTTCAGAGGCTGCTCTAAACCATTAAAACGTGCCCCTCTCACCACGGCCATGCTTTGCAGAGAAACACCAGGAGACCTGAACCCCACCAGCCCTGCCCACAACACCCAAGTCTCTTGTTTGGATGACCCTCTGACACCCTCTTTGCCCGAATGTTGACTCTGTGCCTGCAGCCTCCACACGGGGCCTGTGTGTCCTCTCCACCCCAGGACACCCTGGCTCGTGCCCCCAGCAATGACCTCTGAACTCCCCAAACCAAAGCCAGGTAAGCGTCCCACCTCAGACACCACCCTCAGGAGCCCTCCCCTCCCTGGCTCCTCAGCTGCCTGCAGGCCAGGCCACCTCTGCCCCTCCGTCAGTTCCCACTGGCCACCCCCGGGACCCAGCCTCAGCACTGCTTCGCCCCGCCGCACCCCCCCCGCCCCGCCCGCCCCCCCCACCGCCCCGCCGGCCCCGACAGGCTCACCTTGCCGTACCAGCAGCGCATGCTCAGCTGGCCGCACATGCAGTTGCTGGAAGAGCAGTCGTCGATGCACACGCAGTACTAGGGGGAGCGGCACGTCAGAGGGCACACCCCCCCTCCCCCCAGGCTGCTCACGGCCCAGTGACATTCCTCAAAGTTCCCACGCTCGAGGACACCGGGGTGCGCAGCCCCGCAGGAAGGAGGGTGTGGAGAGAACGCTCAGGCACGAGGCCGTGGGGGATGCAGGGGTGAGGGGAGCACGGGAGGGGCTGGGGACGGACCCGAAGGAGCAGGGGAGTCACAGACACAGGAAGGTGGGGGGGGGGGGGGGGCGGGAACAGCCCCAGGAGAGCAGGAAACCCGTGGCCAGAAGCTGGAGGGGAGAGGCCAGGGCAGAGCCAGTGCGGCCTTGAGGGCACCTCTCAGGCACCGGACTGCAGCCTGAGACCCTCCCGCTGCCCGGGCTGCTCTGGGGGCCACAGAGGCGACCTCCCAGAGCGGGGCGCCCCACCGCTGACCTGCAGGTGGGTGATGTTCCTGTCGATATTCATGGGGGACGTCACGCAGTTCTGAGACACGTACTTGTAGTTGCTGGGACACGGCTCGCTGTCCACGCCGTTGACACACGGGATGGGGATGCGCTCGTGGCCCCGAGCGATGTCCCTGCCGCAGGGAGAGGGGTCAGCTTTCCCGGGGAGGCCCAGCCCGGCCCAGAGAGGCGTCCGTCCCGGGCCCCTCAACCCCGCGCATCAAGGCTCCGCCGGGGCCAGGTCGTGCCCGCACGCCTCACCTGCTCACCGTCTTCTCCACGGGGGCAGGCCTGTCGGGGGCCGCGTCGCGCAGCGCCTGGCTCATCTGCAGGGCGCTCCACACCTGCGAGTTGAGGCTGGCGCACTGCAGGGGTGTCTCGCCCTCCTTGTTCTTGAGGGTGACGTCGGAGTCCCGGGACAGGAAGAGGCTAGAGGGAAACGCAAACCCACAGAACACTCAGATCTCGAGTCAAAAGATACGAGGAAGAGACACACACAATGACGACATCAGTAAAATACGAAGGAAACACCATCTGCTTCGAGCTGAGCCAGCTCGCCGGCCAGTGCGTCCACTCGCCGAGGACACACATCACTGCTGCTCTCCCACACTTACAGCAAAGTCCTCTGTTTCCTTGGCAGGAAGAGCATGTAAATAACGAGGGATGGTGTTCGATTTTTCTTGCCTTTTCCATTCAAAGGCACCCTCAGGATGAAAAGGGCAGCAAAGCCCAGCTGGCCCCATGCTCGGTCAGCACCCAACAGGTGATCTCGAGGCCTGACCCAGTCAGGGCCAGACGGTGCACCAACAAGAATGACGCAGGAAGGGGCTCCCGGTTTGGGGGGCCCCCAGCTGCCCCTCCAGCCCTCCCGCGGGCGCTGCTCCTCCAGCCCGAACAGGAGGTGTGAGGACAGGGGCTCCTCCTGACGTGCGGCCTGAGTATTTGGGAGTTTTCCCTACGATCCTCTCCGAGCCACACTGACCGCAGGTGTGAACGGGAGAGCTCAGTCCACCACGGAAAGTCCCCAGAGGACCGGGAGCCACTCACACAACGCAGGCATAGCGGTCCTCCCTGGCAGCGATGTGCAGGGGTGAGTCTCCGTGAATGTTCACGGCGTGGAGGTCGCACCTGGCAGCCAGCAGGATCTCAGCAATGTCCACGCAGCCCGAGAAGGCCGCCCAGTGCAGGCAGATATTCTCCTCCTGCTCAGAAGACACAAGCCCGTGAGACCGAGGAGGAAGCCCACCCAACAGAGGCTTCTTTTCCATTCTGTCTTGTTTTCATTATAAAAGTACATTATCACAGTACAGGATACGTTAAAAATAGAAGAGGGCTTCCCTGGTGGCGCAGTGGTTCAGAATCCGCCTGTCAATGCAAGGGACACGGGTCCGATCTCTGGTCCAGGAAGATCCCACATGCCGTGGAGCAACTAAGCCCATGCGCCACAACTACTGAGCCTGCGCTCTAGAGCCCGTGAGCCATAACTATTGAGCCTGTGTGCCAAAACAAGAGAAGCCACAGCAATGAGGAGCCCGCGCACCACAATGAAGAGTAGCCCCTGCTCAGACTTCCTAGGTGGCGCAGTGGTAAAGAATCTACCTGCCAATGCAGGGGCCACGGGTTCAAGCCCTGCTCCAGGAAGATCCCACATGCCATGGAGCAACTAAGCCCGTGCACCACAACTATTGAGCCTGTGCTCTAGAGCCTGGGAGCCACAACTATTGAGCCCACGTGCCGCAACTACTGAAGCCCACACGCCTAGGGCCCGTGCTCCACAACAAGAGAAGCCACTACAATGAGGAGCCTGTGCACCACAATGAAGAGTAGCCCCCGCTCGCAGCAACTAGAGAAAGCCCGTGTGCAGCAACGAAGACCCAACAAGGCCAATAAATAAATAAATAAACAAATAAATACATTTAAATAATAAAGAATCCCTCTACTCTCTGGCTTCCACCTTCTGCACAGTTGCGGGCTCCTGAGCGAAACTGCGGTATCCTTAGGGGCCCCTTTCTCTTTCCTTTGCCAGAACGATTTGTGACTTTATCCCCAGAATTAGGTTCTGAGCACCTCCTAGGCCCTCACGCCCTCCTGTCGGGGGACTATGCCATCTCCCAGCTTCTCCTAGGTCCACCGACTACATTACGACAGGCCTACACGTCTGATGGGGCCTCCAGCAAAGACAGGGCAAGAGTGATCACACTGGGTTTACCCCTCATCCCCCACCTGAAAGAACCAGAGTAAGACAAGACAGTCAAAATGTGTGAAATACCAGTTCTCAAGAACTGGGCATCAGGCAATGAAGTGCTGTACCCCTGAGAGAGGAGCTAGCGGGCCTGTGGCCACTTCCTCACTATCCCTCTCCAGCTCCAGACCAGAAAAGTCGAGCCCAGGGCAGCTGGGGCTGCAGGGCAGGCTGTGGGGCTGGGAAAGAGGCCTCTGGAGGGCTGTGCGTTCCAAGCCTGGGCCTCCAGGAGGACACGCCCCGAGGCCAGGTATAGACGGCTCAGTGCTGGCCCCACACGGGAGGGACAAGCAGCCTCAGGCTGAGACCTGCTCAGACTACCTAACAAACCTATAAAGTGAAACCCAAAATGACCAGACCATTTCTGAGTAACTCTGCTACACCTGGAGCAAGGCTCAAGACAGTCCCAGGAACACAGAAATTCCCAGCAAGGGAAACCTGCAATGTCTCGTGTCCAGTGTAAGATTAGCAGACGTACAGACACACAGGAAAGACCCACAAGGAGGAGCAAAAGCAACCAATCAAACCCAGAGCTGACACAGAGGTCAGACCCGCAAACGAGGGAGACAAAGCAGCGGGAATAACTGTGTGTTCAGAAGAAACACATTTCAGAAAATATCAAGAGACAGAACATTCAGAGCTGAAAACCACGATGACTGAGGTGAACGTGCACTGGATGGAATGGACAGCACGGCAGACGCCACGGAGGAAAAGAGCAGCGAGCGTGAACACAGAGCAATTAGAGAATGAAGAGCGCGTCAGCGAGCCGTGGAACAGCTTCCAGCCTCCTGGCACCCATGGAACCAGAGCCTCAGGAAGTGGGGTGGGGGCAGAAACAGCACTGGAAGAAACCAGCAGGAAATTTCCAGCCTAATGAAACCCCACCCCCATAGATGCAAGGAGCTGCGTGACCGCTAGGTGCACACGTGTGCTTGCGCACAGCACCAGGCACCCTGTCATCAGAGTGTGAAGCCCTCGTGATAAAGAGACAATCTCAAAAGCACATGACAGAGAAAGATGTGCTGCACACAGAGAAATGAAGGCGAGGATGACATCAAGGCTTTCTCACGGGAAGCACATCCAGTGAGGACTCGGCGAAGCAGTGTTTAAGGTACTGAAATAAAACTGTCATGCTAGAGTTCTATATCCAGCAAAATATCTCTCAAAAGTGACGGAAAACAAGGAACTCACAGGCATGAAAAAGCTGAAAGAATCCATCACAAGCTGACCAACAGAGCAGGAAACGCTAATGGACATCAGATGCACAGAAGGAGATGGCCGTGGACAGATGAACCTGAGCGAGAGGTGACCACGGGAGCTGACCCACAGCACTTACTACTACAGCCTTTCCCAGAGGCCACCACGGTTTAAACAAACAGCACTGTACTGTGGCATTTATTTAGTAAAATGCACGAGAGGAACAGCATAAAGCTGGGGAGGGAGAAACGGAAGCTACTACTGGAAGGTTCTCCTTATATGTCCTGAAGCTACATTCACCAAGAGAGCACGACCCTGGCACAAAGACAGACCCCAGGTCAAGGCCCAGAAGACTGAGGCCAGCCACGGGCAAAGCCAACCTAGGGAGAAAGGGCACTTTCAAAACATGCCGCTGGAGCAGCTAGAGGTCCACACACCAGAAGAAAGAGCCTGATCCTTACCGCACACCACGTGCAAACACTAACACCTACTCTACAGAACTAAGACAGAAAACACAGAGGCTCTGCGGTCATGGGTTTGGCAATGATTTTGCATCATCCATACAGAAAATAACTGATCAACTGGATTTCACCAATATTAACCCATGTGATCCTCCAAAGACAATAGTTAGGATTTGTGAAACACGTTATCTAATAAAGGACTTGTACCCGGAATACGCAAAAACTCTCCAAACTCGAGAATAAGAAAATAAACAATCCAAAAGAAAATGAGCAAAAGACCTGAATGGACCCTTCACCAAAGACAATGAAGACAGACTGCACTAAGCACCGGGGAGGCTGTGGAAGGGCCCACCCACAGGAGCTGCAGCACCCACACAAGAAAGTCACAGCCCCCCAGGGGGCCCGGCCGTGGTCCTCAAGCGGAGCAGCCATGAGGACCCACCAGCCACTGCCCCCATGCTTTCTCTACATGGTCCACTCGGGGCTACACGCTTAACACTGGGTGTGCCTCCCTGCCTTACTCCGTTACCAGTTTAATGAGTTTGTGGCTAGACTTCCTATCTACGGCTTTGGTAACTCTGCACAGGTGGACACAGCTCCACGGTCCACACCCTGTCCGTGTCCCGGAAGCCTGGTCCGTCCACCAGAGCAGCCCCCACCTCTGCCAGCCCCACCACCTCACGGGCTCTGGGGGTCCTTGAAGCCCTCCAAAGAAACGCCCTTTTAAGTTCATCGGATGTGCCTGGTGTTACCTGCGGCCAAACAGCCCCAATAACATACGGCTGAGGGCTATTCCCAAAAGGGACTGGCGAGTCCTCCGACCCCGGCCCGGGTGTGGGGTGGGCCCTGGGCCCTCGGTCCCCAACGCAGACACGAGAGTCGGCATCTCTAAAAACCTCTAAAAATGCAGCTCCGCCCAAGGGGCAGGTCTCACGGACCTCGCGGTTCACATTCAGCCATTGGCCGACACACAAAACCACCACAGGAAACTGCACTGGGTCGGCGCACAGCTGGCAATTTGATGGTAAGAGACCAGAGCTGCAGGCAGGCGCCAGCACACTGCCACCCGACACACCGGCCCAGCTCCTCCTGGGCTGCCCCCTGGGGACTTACGTTGTCCCGGATGTTGATGTCGGACCCCTTGGACAGCAGTAGCTTCACCAGGTCCACGTGTTTATACTCAGTGGCCCAAATCATGGGCGTCCAGCCGCCATCATCCTGAATTCATAAGAAAGAAACAAATATGCATCACAGCTTCTAGAGACGGGGCGCGATGCACAGCGCTGCATGGGACCTGCAAGGCAGCCCCGGGGCAGGAGCCGGCCTGAGTCCCCCGGCTGTTGGGTGAAACTGAGGCTCAGAGTGCTGCCCAGGAATCCTGGCCAGCGGCAGGCAAACTGACACACCTGCGTGCACCTGATAGCGTCACCTAAGAAAAGGGCCAAGAGGCCACGGAGCAGACCCAGCCGCACCGTCCACGTCTGGCTGGCAGGAAGCAGTAACCAGGACACGCCTGCCCACCCTTCTGGTCCCAGGACAGTCTCCTCGCACGAAGCAGGAGCCGCAGCAAGAACTGCAGACGGAGGCATGGACATCAGGCCCAGAGGTGAAGGGAGGCTATGAAAAGTACCAGCCCCTTCTTTAAGGGCAGGGAGCAGAAGCCTACCTGGGCTGACCACCCCCCCTGCCGCAGGCTAGACCGTGGTTACAACAAGCTGGCTTTCTGCCACTCTACCCTGTCTCCCCCACAGTTTTATTTAAACTAGGAGGCAACTCTTAGGAAACAAGTACTATGTTGCCAATTCCTACTCTGGAGGCCAAAGCCTGACCTCCCCCAGCCCCAAACACTTGAACACGACTCTGCATGTTCCCGGCGCCACATCTTCCTGGTGGACGCACACGACCTCCACGACTAAAGCGAGCTGATCCCTGCAGGCCTACTGTGGCCCGGCCCAGGGGAGAAACTCACAAAATCCGACCGAGTGGGAAATTAGGAAGCGAAACGGGAAGGGGGCCTGTGGACCTCATGAGAACAGAGATGGGACAAACCCCACCACAGGGAGTGGCGCCTCTGGTCTGCCCAGGAGGGTCTCACAGTCAGGGAGGTGGGCACGGGAGCTGGGTGAGCAGCAACAGCTGGGCCAGAAGATGGGGAGGGGCCTGTGATGTGAGACGGTCGAGTCATCGGGCGTGGGGGTGTCGTGGAGAGCGGCGGGGGGGGGGGGCCACCCTCATTGGCTCCCCTCAACCACTCACGCGCTCAGCAGACACGCACAGGACGTGCTCTGTGCCCGGTGCACTGCAGGCCACACACCAAGACCACCCGGGGTCCTGACAGCAGGCGGACAGACAGGCGGACACGAAGGAAACACACAGGGGAAGAGGTGGGATATCCGACAACGGCCAGTGCTGCCAGGGAAGATGAGGTGCCACGGGGGCGGCACGGCACATGGGAGGCCGGGGACCCCACTCAAGTGGCGGCATCTGAACACAGGCCACAAGGAGACCAGGGCGGCCCATGTGGACACTTCAGGACAAGCCTCCAGCCGGGCAGCGGCTCCGTCTGCCGAGCACAGTGGGTGGGCCAGGAAGGAGGCGGAAAGGTGGGGCGGGGAGGACGAGGCCAGGCCTCCCAGGACCGTGCAGGGGGAGGCCTCGGAGGACGGGTGGGGCCAGGACTCCCACGAAGGAGAACCACGCCTGTGGCCAGCCCCTGTGGCCAGCCTGTCAGGTGGCATCATGACTGGACGGGGTGGCTTACCTGACAGTTGACGTCCATCTGTCCATTCGCGAGCAGGTACTGAACCACGTCGTAGTGGCCTTTCTTGGCAGCCAGGTGCAAACAGGTGGAGCCCTCTGCATCCTGCAACACAAAGGCCATTTAGGTCCCGAGCAACCACGGTGAGATGGGGCAAGCGTGCCCTGCAGCCCGACACGCGTCACCGTGGCCGACAGCCTCCAGGTCGCATCACTGGCCGCTGGGCACATCTCCTAGCCAGCTTTTAGCTCCATCTCTTCAAGGACACCAAACACACCACATGAATTGGACCATCTCAATAAAAAAGCCCCCCCAGTGTCGGGGCCCAGCCCAGGAGGATCACCAGTCTGAATGCAGCAACTGCTATGCTGATGCCATCTTCACACTTTGCTACGTGTGTGTACCCATAAATGATGGTTTTGTGTTTTTAAGTCGTCTATAAATAACGTTATCATATGCCCTCCTGCAATACATATTTAGTTCAGCATTATGGTTTTGAGATTTTTCTTTGCAGAGAACACATAGCACTAGTTTACTTACGTCATCTGATATAAAACTAGCCCAGCCTGTGCGTCCCTGGTTGAAGACGGCAGTTGTTTCGGACTGTGCTGTGCAGCGAGTACCGCAACACAGCTCCCGACTCCTTGTGCCAGAGTTGCCCGCAGGGTCCCCTGGTACCGAGACCCCCCCGGCAGCAGCACACGTGTGCTGCTCCCCAGGTGGGCTCAGCTGCGGGCTTCACAGGATTCTACGGCAGGGGAACGGGGCATCTCAGGCGCACCCCGGTCACACATCTCTCCAGGGAACTGCCTGGTCGTCCTCCTCACCCGTTGTTTCCACTTCCTTTCTTTCATCTGCAAGAGGCCCTGATGCTCTCTGACTACAAAACCCTCTCCTGGTTGTAGCTGCCCTCACGTACCTTGTGACATCTTTTGTTGATCAGAAGTTCTGAATTCTCATGCACTCGACTTCATCAATCATTTCTGTACTTTTTTGTGTCTTGTTGAAGAAATCTTTCCCGATGCCGGAATCACAATGCTAATCTTCCCCTCAACCTCTAAAAGGTCTGTAATTTCACCTGCTGTGTTTGATGCTTCTGCTCACCACGTGCCTGATGTGTGCCCTGACCCTGCTCAGTGCCCTGACCCTGCTCACTCCCGCCTGGACGGTGGGTTAGCCCGTGTTCTCCATGGAAGCAGAGCTGGTTCTTGCCTACTCACTGGCTCAGAAACACATCTGCCTGTGGCACGAGGGCTGCACCCTCAGACACTGGGCGTAATCACGACACGGTTTTAGGTTTAGATGGCCACCTTCCTATCCATTTTTATTCTTCTTTTCCTACTTTTCAGTTACACAAGTATTTTTTAACATTCCAATTTACTTCCTTTACTACCTTTTTAAAAATTTTTCCCTAAAGCTATACTTCTTTTAAATTATTTCCTTAGTATTCTCTAGGGATCACAACCTTCGACTTCCCCACCCACTTAGATCAGCACTTTCTCCCTCCCAGGAGAGAACTAAACCCAAGGACCACGCTCACACCCACGACTGCCTCCCCCTGTGCTCCCCCTGTCGTGTCTCACATTCAAGTTTGTATAAACTCCACCTTATAATATTCTTCTTGCTTTAAACAGCCTTTGTCTTTTAAGAACTTTAAAGAAAACCGAAGTCTTTCTTATTTAGTGTAAACCTGCTGGCAAGTCTCATCAGCTTTTGTGTACCTGAAAATGTTTTATTTCACAATTGCTTTTTTTTTTTTAAGTGAGTTTATCTTTTCTTTTCTTTTTTGGGGCTGCACTGGGTCTTCGTTGATGCGCACAGGCTTTCTCTAGTTGTGGTAAGCGGGGGCTACTCTTCATTGAGGTGTGCAGGCTTCTCTTGTTGAGGAGCATGGGCTCTAGGCACGTGGGTTTCAGTAGTTGTGGCACATGGGCTCTAGAGCTGTGGCACGTGGGCTTAGTTGCTCCGGAGCATGTGGGATCTTCCCAGACCAGGGATCGAACCCATGTCCCCTGCATTGGCAGATGGATTCTTAAGCACTGCGCCACCAGGGAAGCCCCACAATTGCTTTTTAAAGGACACTTTTACCGGCTGTAGCAATTTGGCTTGACAATTTTTTTTGAGTTTGTTTCCCTTTCAGCACAATAAGACTATCACTCCATTGTCTCCTGGCCTCCGTTGTTTCAGATGCAAGGTTGGCAAATGTACGTACTGTTCACTTACACATATTATGTTGTTTTCCTGGGGTTGCATTAAGGTTTTCACAGTTTAGTGTGATGTGTTTGGGTGTGGCGGCCTTTGTATTTACCCAGCTTGGGGTTTGCTGAATTTCTTGAATCTGTAGGTTATTTTTCACCAAATTTGGGAAATATATGACTGTTTTTTTCTTCAATAAATTTTTTTCCCACTGGGTTTTCTCTCCTTGCTGGGACTCCAAGTACACATCAGACAGCTCAATGCTGTCCCACAGTCTGCTTCCCAGACCGAAGGCTCCTTTGGTTGGTCTGGAGTTCAAGGGCCCTTTGGCATCCTTGGAGCGCTACGGCATCCAGCGTGCTGCTCACGAGCTTGTCGGTGAAGTGTCTGCCCAAGACCCTCTCCAATCACTTGTCCTGAGGGCTCCAGCAGCATCTATGAAGCCCTGCACACAGACCTCTCGGCTCTTCAGTGGTGCTTTGTTTGGGCGCTGGCTCCTGTGACAAGGCAGGGAAATCATCCCCTGGCCAAGAACTAACTGGGCAGAACTCACCCACCCATCCTCACGGAGAGGATTAATAACAGTTATCTATAAATATTTACAGAAAAACTAAAGGTTTCCAGATCTCAAAAACCACCAACAGCAAAGGACTAAATACTAGCTCGAAAAAATATTCACAATGTATGTAAAACAACTAGATATGAAAAAATGTTCACTTTGAGAGAAGCAAAGTGAAATAATAAAAAGAAATAATTTTTGCATATGAAATTGTTAATTTTTTTTAACTGTAATGATTAGCATTGGTACAGGCAAATGAGACACTCCCAGATGAAATTCAGAGAGATGGAGCAAAAGCCTTAAAAATGATTACATATTTTGATCTAGCAATTCCACACCCAGAAATCTGTCTTAAAGAAATCAAACATGTGCAAAGATTTAGCTATGAAATGTCCGTTGAAGCACTGTGTACAATAAAAATTGAAAACATAAATATTAAACAATAAGCAAATCCGACTAAAAAAAGATACAAATTATATCATGAAATACAACACAGTCACCTGAAATCATGTTATAGAACAATATTTAATGACATAGAAAAGTAATGAGAATTTAATTTGATGGGAAAAAGCAGCTGATAAATTACTATGAACAGTATGATCGCTTTTTTGTTGGAAAAAATGTGTATTAATGGGAAAGGCTGTAAGATTTCACACTTACTGTTACTGAGCGTGTGAGCGTATACGACATAATACTTGCCACTTTACCGCCTGTGAGAGGTTACGCGGCAGCATGACCCGCGCTCACAGGGAGTGCCGCCACCACCAGGCCCCACGCTCACAGCCTCTCCCTTGCCCCGGCCGAAGCTCGGCCACCACTCAGCAACAGCAGCCCCCTCGCCCCAGGGAACCGCCAATCTACTTTCAGTCTCCAAACCTGCCTGTCCCAGGCTCTGCACGACGCGGACTCACACACGACTCGCCTTCCGTCTGGCTTCTTTCACTCGGCAGAAAGCTCACAAGTTCACCCGTGCTGCAGCCTGCGTCAGAATCCCCTCCCTTTCCGAAGTAAGGCCGAGTAACACTCCAACGCGCGGACGGACCACATCTGGCTTATCCCTCTCCCGTCAAGGGACACCGGGCTGCTTCCACCTCTTGGTTACTGTAAACATACCTGTCCGTGTCCTTGCCTCCTGCTTCTCCGGGTACGTACCCTGGATTGGAGCTGCTGGATCGTACAGTAATTCTATATCTGACTTTCTGAGAAACCACCAAACTGTTTTCCACAGTAGCTGCATCGTGCTACATTTCCACCAGCAACACACGAGAATTCCAATCCCTCCACATCCTCGCGAGCACTTACTTTCTGATTTTTGGATAACAGCTGTCCTGAGGGGGGTCTCACCGCGGGCCCAGCTGCAGCCCCTAGTAACTAGTGATGCCGAACATCTTTCTGCGTGCTAACTGGCCGAGCAAATATCTTCTCTGGAGAAACGTCCACTCCAGCTCTGCCGTTTCTGAGCCGGGCTGGGTCTGTTGCTGACTGGTAGGACTTGTCTGTGTGCTCTGGACAGAATTTATGAGTATCTCCCCTGCTACGGGCTGTCTCTTCACTCTCTCAAATAGTGTCCTTTGATGGACATAAGTTTTTAATTTTGATGAAGTTTAAGTTGTCTGTTTTTTTCTTTTATTGTCTGTGCTTTCGGCGTCATATCCATGAAATCATCACCAAATCCAATGTCATACAGATTTTCCTCTGTTTTCTTCCAAGAGTATCATGATTTTAGGTCTTGGGGTATCCGATCCCCTTTTAGCTAATTTTTGAACGTACTGTAACCTCACCCTTCTGCATGTGGAAGTCCAGGTTTCCCAGCACTTGTGGGAAAGTGGTCTCCAGTCATTGGCTGATCTGCGCCCCCATAACAGCAATCACTTGACCGTATCCACAAGGGTTTATTTCCGGGCTCTCTGTGCGCCGTTCTGTATGTCTGTCTCTAGGCAGCCTGTCTCTAGGCAGTACCACCCTGTTTTGATGACTGTCACTCTGTCGTAACTTTTGAAATCGCGACATGTGAGGCCTCCAGCTTTGTTCTTTTCCGAGATTGCTTTGGCTGTTCAGGAACCCTTAAGGTTCCCTATGGATTTCAGGATGGGTTTTTCTGTAAGCTGTAAAAAAGCGGCGCTGGGATTCCCACTCTGATAGGGACTGCAGTGAATCTGTGGCTCATTCTGGCCGTAGTGACGTCTTAACAACACAGCCGGCGCTCAGTATCCACGGATGCAGAACCCACGGATGCAGAACCCACGGATACGGAGGGCTGACTATACTATTAAGGGACTCGAGCATCGGCGGGTCGATATCTGCAGGGGTCCTGGAATCAATTCCCTACAGATACCAAGGAATGAATGTACTGTCTTTTTCCAATCCAACACAGGATATTTTCCACTCACCTGTGTCTTCTTTAATCTCTTTCAGCATTGTTTCAGTCTTGCACAAGCCTTGCACCTCCTTGGTTAAGTTTATTCCTAAGTATTTTATTCTTCTCAATGCTATTGTAAATGGATATGTTTTCTTAACTTCCTTTTTGGACAGTTCATCGAAAGCATATAGAAATACACCTGATATTTCTGTCCTGATTTGGTATCTTACAACTTCCCTGAATGTATTTATTAGCACCAACAATTTTTTTGTGTGGGTTGTTTATGATTTTCTACATATAAGATCATGTCTTCTGTGAACAGAGATCATTTTTCTTCCCCCGTCCAATCTAGATGCCTTCTATCTCTTTCTTACCTAACTGCTCCAAACAGAAGACAGAAGAGGGAAGGTGTGCCCACCCAAAGAAGGAAGCTGAACACCTCTGCACACAAGTTCCTTATCAGATGCTCGTCTACCACCAGGCACAGTGGATCCAGTGCTCACTTGTATTTTCCATAAATCAATCGGTAACCAAGTAAGGTGAACGACCTACTTCCAGACAACCTGGTGGATGTCTGGTGGCTACCAATTCGCGAAGACGTTCCAGCAAGAAACCGGCCCCGTTCCTCTTTATGACGCACTTCTACATGAAACAGGGGTGTGCTTCTGAGCATTGAGTACCTTCGGATCCACGAGAGCCCCAGCCTTGATGAGGTACTTCACCGCGTCTAAGTGGTTGTTTTCTGCTGCCTCCATCAGCGGGGTCCTCTGGTCCTCCGAGCAGGTGTCGATGTTCGCGCCCGCCTGGGGAAAAGAGGGACAGCTCAGGTGTGAGAGCTGCTACCGCACCACACCCAGCAGGACAGGTTTCCCAGGCTCAGACACCTGGAAACAAGGGATCTCAGGGGCTACATTAGATCTTTCTACCAACTGAGCCTCCCAAAGTGGAATTCAGAGACATGATCATTCAATTGCTATCAAACCTTTACTTCAAGGAGAGCATTTCATTTCTAAGCTAATTCGGTAAAAACGCTTACAGTCATGTCAGGGGCAACACCTTTAGAAATAAGAAAGAAGGTAAGACCCCAGAGCAGACAAAGAACGGGTGCAACAAGAGGGCAGACAGCAGAATCAAGCAGTATCAGCAGTATTTCGCCTTGTGGAACTGAAAACCACAGCCACAGAAAGATAGAGAAAATGAAAAAGCAGAGGACTTTGTACCAGATGAAGGGACAGGATAAAGCCCCAGAAAAACAACTAAATGAAGAGGAGACAGGCACCCTTCCAGAAAAAGAACTCAGAATAATGATAGTGAAGATGATCAAGGACTTTGAAAAAAGACTGAATGCAAAGATTGAAAAGTTTACCAAAGACCTAGAAGAATTAAAGAGCAAACAAACAGAGATATGCAACACAATAACTGAAATGAAAAATACACTAGAAGGAACCAATAGCAGATTAACTGAGGCAGAAAGATGAATAAGTGACCTGGAAGACAGAATGGTGATAATCACTGATGCGGAAAAGAATAAGGAAAAAAGAATGAAAAGAACTGAAGACAGCCTAAGAGACCTCTGGGACAATGTTAAACGCACCAACATTCGCATTATAGGGGTCCCAGAAGGAGACGAGAGAGAGAAAGGACCCGAGAAAATACTGGAAGAGATTATAGTTGAAAACTTCCCTATCATGGGAAAGGAAATAGCCACCCAAGTCCAGGAAGAGCAGAGAGTCCCAGGCAGGATAAACCCAAGGAGAAACACGCCAAGACATATAGTAGTCAAGTTGACAAAAATTAAAGACAGAGAAATGTTATTAAAAGCAACAAGGGAAAAACAACAAATAACATACAAGGGAACTCCCATCAGGGTAACAGCTGATTTCTCAGCAGAAACTCTGCAAGCCAGAAGGGACTGACACGATATATTTCAAGTGATGAAAGGGAAGAACCTACCACCAAGAATACTCTACCCAGCAAGGATCTCATTCAGATTCGATGGAGAAATCAAAAGCTTTACAGACAAGCAACAGCTAAGAGAATTCAGCACCACCAAAGCAGCCCTACAACAAATGCTAAAGGAACGTCTCTAAGCCGGAACCATAAGAGAAGAAAAGGACCTACAGAAACAACAGCAAAACAATTAAGAAAATGGTAACAGGAACATACATATCGACAATTACCTTGAATGTAAACGGACTAAATGCATCAACCAGAAGACACAGACTGGCTGAATGGATACAAAAACAAGACCCATATATATGCTGTCTGCAGGAGACCCACTTCAGACCTAGGGATGCATACAGACTGAAAGGGAGGGGATGGAAAAAGATATTCCATGCAAATGAAAATCAAGGGAAGGCTGGAGTGGCAATACTCATATCAGATAAAACAGACTTTGAAATAAAAGACGTTGCAAGAGACAAGAAAGGACATTACATAAAGATCAAGGAATCCATCCAAGAAGAGGAGATAACAATTATAAATATATATGCACCCAATATAGGAGCACCTCAATACATAAGGCAAATGCTCACAACTATGAAAGAGGAAATGCAAGGCAGAAATAGAGACACAGGTGTAGAGAACAAACACATGGACACCAAGTGGGGAAAGCGGAGAGGGTTGGGGGGAATGAATTGGGAGACTGGGACACCAAATTGTACACTCGAAATATATGCTGTTTATTGTCTGTTAACTGTATCTCAATAAAAGTTCTTGAAAAAAAAAAAAGAAAAGAAATGGAATCTTAAACCAGTCAATCAGGAATCACCTGATCAGCACTAGTTAGGTTTATCTGCCTGACAGACCTCTGCCTTCCCCTAAAGGAAAATAACTGTGCAACAACCAATCTGCTTTTGTGTCAGTGTAACCTCCTCATTTCCAGTCCCTTCTGCCCATAAAAGTTTTTGATTTTGTGCAGCTCCTCAGAGCTCCTTTCTATCTGCTAGATGGGATGCTACCTAATTCAAATCAATGTTTGCTCCAATAAACTCAAAATTAAAAAAAAAAAAAAAAAAAAAAGAAGCGGTGCAGATGAGTCCTCAGCAAGGCAGGGCCAGGAGGTGATCTGGCCTCTGCAGTGACCGTGGGGCCCCGGCTCAGTGGCCTCAGAGGCCTCTTTCTCCAGCCGTTCTAACGCTTGCCAGAAAGTAAACTAAACAAAAACTATCTCCAGCATGTATATTCCAACAGAGTGTGCACTTGAAAACCCATGAGTCCGCAGGTGCACTTCGGTAAATTCTGTCTGCTTGAGACTAAAGATGCCCAACCTGAAAGTGGGTTTTCCACTAAGAGCAAGGCCAAGTGTTTGGCAGTTGAACCTCTTCCACGTTGGGGAGAATCTAACTTCTTAGACTGAAATACAAAGAGCTAAGGCTGAGGATAGTACTGTTTTTTCTCTTAGCAATTAAAAAACAAAAGCAACCCAGTTTAGTAAGAAGCAGTGCCCACGGAAAGCCAGGGGAACTGAGGTGTCAGGGACAGTGAAGGAGACTCGGCTGTTGTTACAGGGCAGAGCTGAGGTCAGAGAGCGGCAGCGTCCGGGTAGGAAACGCGTGGGGGACACAGGTCAGACAGCCCCACCCGAGGGGGAGGGGGAGCCAGGATCCACAGCAGCTTATTTTAACCGCACAAGATGAGGAGCAGCGTGAGGGTCTGCGTGGCACTAACAAGGCCAGCGTGGGGCCAGCCACACACTGCCAGGCCACACAGGCCAGGATGTGCCCTCTGCCAGTGAAAGGCCGGGCGCTGCCTGTGACTGGGTGCACACACTCGGCAAGACTCCCCCGACCCCCAAACCACCCTGAACACACAGGAGTGCGGGGGGCGGGCAGCAAAAGCAGGTGCGAGAGCCCGAGCTGCAGGCCCGCCCAAGGGACAGCCCGGATGGGAGGGGCCCACGTGCCAGGCAGCCCCCGACAGGGCCCACATCTGAGAGGGCCGGACGGCTGGTGACCAGGAGCAGAGCCGCGGGCCTTGCGCGGCAGCGGGTTGGGGTGGGACGGCCAGCCCCGCCCGAGACCCAGGTACAGCGTGAGGACGGGTGCTCAGGGTGCTCATTGGAAGCCCAGCCCACCCGCCAGCACGGAGGCCCGGCACAGGGACATGTGGGCAGCCAGAACCACACCACAGAAGTTGGCCCAAAGGCAAGTGATCCTCACCAGGGAGAGGCAGGGGCGGCCGGGAGACGACGCCAAGAGAGCTGAGACCTGGGAGGAGGCGGAGGAAGGCCTCCACCCAGAGAGAATGGAGGCCTGGGAGGCACAGGACAGGCACAGCCCCGGCACGTCCTGGGCTCCCAGGGGTCAGGGCAGCAGCCACGGCCCCCGTGACTGCTAGAAAATGTACCTCTTCCTATTAGACGATGCCTCCCAGGCTCACGGCAGGTAAAAGCAAAGCAGGAGGGATGGACCCCAGACACAGGTAAACAGTAACACGGAGGGACAGGACGGTGACAGAGCTGGGGAGCAGATAGAGGCGCGGGAGAGCCAGAGGCCCAGACGAGAGGAGTCAGAGCAGTGACTAGCAGTGAGGACAAGCCCATGCCCAGGCCCAGGAAGCTGACACGCATGACCCGTGGCGGGGCGCTCGGGCCATAGGCACCCCCAGTGCCAGCCAAGTGCTGGGGCTGGCCAGGGACACCGTCCCACGTCTTCCTGCTTAGGTTCCGGGGGGGGAAGTACACAAGAGCACAGTGCCCAAGCTTGGGGCGTCTGCAGCCTGGGTCAGCAAATTCACCACCAGGCTAAGAATCTAATCGGAAGTGGTGCCAGGCGGTCACACCTCCAGGCTCTGGGCAAACAGTACAGAGTCATAAAGATCGCTGATGTGTATAATGCGTTGGTTTTTTCCAAAACACATAACATTTTATTCTGCAATAGTTTACAACTCACAAGAAGTTGCAGAACAGAACACAGAGCTCCTGTGTTCTTTCCCCAGGACAGTCTTCACAATCACGGCTACTGGGCAAAAGCAGGAACAGGGCAGAGGATCAGTGAGTGGCCCCCAGGCCACCATGCTGGGCGCCCCTGGTCTGCACGACCCCTTAGGCTTTTGCTCTTTGAATGAAAGAAGGCAGACAAAGAATTCACACTGTGAAGTTTAGAGGCTGACAGAGCTGAGCCCAGTGGTTGAGGATGCCTGTGGGGCGCAAGCCCTCAAGACACAAACCAGGAGAGCTGCCACGGGGGAGGGACACCTACAGTGCTTCCGGGAGCAAGCAGACCAGGCCAGTCCCCTTAGGACCAGTCACTAACCAAGACGTTTATATTCTAATGATTTCTCTCTCTCTCTCTCTCTCTCTCTCACACACACACACACACACACACACACACACACACTTTAAGGCAAAAACAAAAGATGGGGGAGGGAGGGAATATGTTCTTTCAAAGGAGTACGGAGCTGCCTTCTCACGAGGAAGAACAATGTCAGAAGACGGCCAACTGTCCCCCTGCCTCACCCCCGCTCCTCTCTCTGTCTCAAAATTGAACAAGTGATGGCCACTTGTTAAAATCACAGAGTGACCTCTGGAAGCAAGAAAGCAAAGCTTGTGGGACTTCCTGGTGGCGCAGTGGTTAAGAATCCACCTGCCAATGCAGGGGACATGGGTTTGATCCCTGGTCTGGGAAGATCCCACATGCCTCGGAGCAACTAAGCCCGTGCACCACAACTACTGAGCCTGCGCTCTAGAGCCCTCGAGCCACAACTACTGAGCCCACGTGCCACAACTACTGAAGCCTGTGTCCCTAGAGCCCACACACCACAACAAAGAGTAGCCCGTGCTTGCCGTTGCTACAGAAAGACCGTGCTCAGCAACGAAGACTCAATGCAGCCAATAAATAAATAAAATAAATAAATTTTAAGAAAAAAGAAAGCAAAGCATGTAACTTCCAAGCAAATAAAGAGAAATGAGACAAAACAAAAATCAACCCAAAAGTAGGCAACAAAGGAGAGGACAAAAAAGAGAGATCTGTTTTAAGAGACTGAAAATCAAAACTATAATATAAGAAATTAGAAATAGGTTATGTAAGAGAAGTCCTTGTTTTAAGAATACACACTAAAGTGTTTAGTAGGAGTAAATGGACATTCTGTCTTCAATTTACAGTCAAACAATCTGTGTGTGTATATATATATTAGTTAGAGAGACAGAATAATAAAACAAATGTAACACAATGTTAACATTTGGGGAATCTGGGTGGACTATATGAAGATTTCCTGCACAATTCTTGCAACTTTTCTTTATCTGAAACTATCAAAATAAAAGGGGGGGGGGGGGGGGGCGGAAAGTCCACTGAGCAGGCCAAGGCCTTCCTGTTGAACTTTTTTGGCTCTTGACCCTTCGAAGTTTCTGGAGCCCAGATCTGGACACCAACCTAAAGGATGAGTGAGAGTTCTCACAACTTCTGATTTCTACATGTTGAGATTCTATTTGTGCCCTTGGTGGTTGTTGGCTATTGTGGAAATTACTGTGGAAATAACATGTGGCTGATGTGGAATTATCTATGTTACAAGTTATATGCAGAAAATCCTTTCTTCTTCTCGTGGACAGTAAAACCTGGAACTCGAAGAAGCCATACAGATTAAATCCAAGCTTCTACCAGATTCGTTATAACCTTATTTATATCCCGAGACAGGTGAATCCAGGCTTTTTAAACAGTTTTGGAAAATGGACTCTCATCCTCTCTCAGAGCCCGTTTCATTACTGGTCAGTTCTGACCATTAGGAAATTCCTCAACCTGCTGAGTTGGAACCTACCTTCTGGAAACTACCCACTGATCCTGGTCTTATCTTCTGGATGGTGTTATGGCACCTCCCACGCCCACCCCATGATCTTAGTTATTTTACCCTGAATAAGTTCAGGTTTGTCAATGTGCTTCTAGAATGTAAATGCAACACCCCAGGTTCACCCTGACAGTCAGAAGCAGGGGGAACACGAACCTCTCTAGTGCTGGGCATTCCATTCACACAGCCTCAGATGGAATTAGGCTTTTCGGCAATTGCATCACATAGCTGACTCAATGAATTTAAACTCAACTTAAACCACAGTTCTCTTGTGATCATGGTTCACTACTCTTGGTTTCAGCAGTTATCACCACCCAGTATCACCTTACATCTTTGAGTTTGCTCAGCGTCAGTCTCTACCCACTGGAATGTAAGCTTTGTCTTGTTCTGAATCCCCAATACCTAGGACAAGTCCAGGCCCATAGCAGACATTCAACAAACACATGCCGAAGAAATGAAAAAATATATATCTATAAATATAAGCCATATCTCGCTTATCCTGTACTTGTGTAATTTATCGTTTACACCCAACCTACCAACAAGAGGTATTTGAGGTAACTTGCTTTGCCGAGGACTTTTTAACTTCAGAGCAAACTTTGTTCTTGGTTATATTCTATTAAGTCTGTATCATTAGCTACAGCCCATTGAGATCTAATTCCCGGCTCTTGCAACCAACGTGTTGGCTATCCTTCCCAGTGTCCAGCCATTCATTCAAGAATGACTCCTCTCCACTGCGGCCGCACTGGTCTTGCTGTTCCTCAAACACTCTAAGAAGCTCCCGCCCCAGGATCTCTGCTTCGGCTGTGCCCTCTGCTGGTACACAGCCTCCCCCACCCCCAGATAGTTACACTGCCAGCTCTTCACCTTCAAGTCACTGTTTTTTTGTTTCATTTTGGTTTTGGCCATGCCACACGGCATGTGGGATCTCAGTTCCCTGACCAGGGATAGAACCCGTGCCCCCTGCAGTGGAAAGCGTGGCATCTTAAGTACTGCACGGCCAGGGAAGTCCCTTCAAGTCAGTTTAAATGCTTCCTTCTCAGTGAGGCTGACACCGTCATCCTATTTAAAACTGCAAACTGTCCCCTCTCCAGTACTATCCTCTTTACCCAGCTTCATGTTTCTGTTTTGTCCACAATGCTTATCACCTTTGCACGAGCTCTGTAATCTAGCTTATTTACTGCTTGTACTGCTTTGCTGTCTGCCCTACCAGCCCTGCCCCCCGCTATACAAGGGAAGGAATTTTTGCCAGTTTGTTCACTGATGTATCCCAAGTGCACAGAACAACGCCTGGCACATAATGGATGCGTAATAAATACATGTGGAATGAACGAACGGACAACTGCTCTGGACCCAGGAATGTACGTGACATCAAGACGAAAAAGACAGAAAGAGGCCAGCTGATCACATGCCACCGGTGTTGTCCCCCAGGTCACTGGTGAAAAAATGCGGTGGGACAGACCTCCCTCCCTCCCTCTGGAACAGTATCAATTTACTATCAACTCCCTCAGTGTATCGTCTTTCCATCAGTAAAAGAAAATGAAACAAAATACCATCAATGACCCTAAAAAAAAAAAAAAAAGAAAAGAAAGAAAGAAAGAAATTTAAATGTCAGAAGTTACAATAAGTATAACTACATTAGAGGTTCCTATTAAAATACCAAGGCTGTCAGACTGAGCTTTTAGGAACCTGGCTACATGCTATTTTAAGAGATCTGTCCAGGGCGTTCCTGGTGGCGCTGTGGTTAAGAGTCCACCTGCCAATGCAGGGGACACAGGTTGGAGCCCTGGTCCGGGACGATCCCACATGTCATGGAGCAACGAAGCCCATGCGCCACAACTACTGAGCCTGTGTGCTACAACTACTGAAGCCCACGCACCTAGAGCCCATGCTCCACAGCAAGAGAAACCACCACAATGAGGAGCCCCCACACCACAACAAAGAGCAGCTCCTGCTCCCCAGAACTAGAGAAACCCAGCATGCAACAACAAAGACCCACCGCAGCCATAAGCAAATAAATTAATAAATTTAAAAAATAAAATAAAACACATATTTAAACAAAAATAAATAAAAAATAAAAGCACTGTACTTTATACAAAAAAAATAAAATAAAAAATAAAGAGATCTCTCCATGCAGAGCCTCTGGCGTGAACCAAAGCTGGGAGGGATCTGAAGAGTGGGTCTCGGGGGTTAGAGATTTACACCAACAGGTGACCCTGCTGTACAACAGCACCACAAAGGCAGGCTCCACACTTATACACAGTCACACCCGAGGCTGTGCATGCAGCCCAGGTGAGAAGCGGGTGAAGCACAGACTCCAGGCCAACGGTGACAAGGAGCAGCTGTGACTACAGACGGGAGACAGGGTGGGCGGGTGACCGCCCAAGGCCCCAGCAGAGGTGCACAGAGGACGGTCCTCTCCAGACAGAGATCCATCCTGAGGCCCACCCAACACAGAAAATGCCCGCTGACGGGCCCCAGCCAAGAACCCGCCACCAGCATTTCAGTCCTTTCCTTTACATACAAACACACAGGATCCACCAGGCACCTGAGGAAAACCTGAAAGAGGAAAGACCAAAACACACAGAGCAGCACAGAGCTTCCAAACACGGTGGGAAGACCCAGAGGCCACAGAGAAGGAACTCTCGGGGAGCAAGAGAAAACGCGGGAGTCAAAACATGGCAGCACAGCCGAAAGCCCCCGCGAGGAGCTGCGGTCACACTGAGACGCCCGGAAGACCTAGGCAGTGTGAGTCCCGAAGGTGCACCAGGTGAACACAGGTGCTCGGGGAGGGACCGGAGCCCAGACGGAAACCTTGCAGACCTGACTGGGGGCTGTGGGGAAGCTCCAGACCCGCGGGGGAGAGGACGTTCCCTGAAAGATCCAAGATAAGGAACCCGGCTTCAATGTGGCCTCCAGGAACAGGGAACCCAACACGGGCCGGGCGGACAGGGAACACCCCAGAGCAATGGCGCTGAGAGCAGGTGACATGCTTCCCGGATGACACGGGGACCCATCTATCTGCTGGGGGGGGAGGGGGGTGTAGGACACATTTACAGGACCACAGAACGCAAGCTCCCAGTGCAGGCGGGCTGGGGGGGGGGGGGGGGGGGGGGGCCGGCACCTGCACACACCTGGCTAAACATCCCCCACACCATGAAGTCGGTGACACTAAAAACCCAACATGAACCAAAACAAGTCAAACAGTGAACAGCACCGCGTCACTTCCAGAGGCGGCAGGACCGGCGGGAGAGCAGCGCAGGGTGGGAGGGCAGGCCTGGGAGCCCCTGGCACGACCGGGCTGCCCGGCTCTCCGGACCCGGCCAGGCAGTTTCACTGTGGTGGCCCCGAGGAGGCCGCGTCCAACCTGAATCAGCATGTGGCAGACGTCCACGTGGCCGGCCTCTGCCGCGGCGTGCAGGGGCGAGCGCCTGTTCTGGTGCTCCATCTTGAAGTTGGGGTCGATCCCGTCAACTGCAAACAAACAGGTGGCGCCAATGACCGCGGGGGCCGCCCCGGGGCGCAGGGCTCCGGGGCACCGCCAGGCACCCGCACTCCTCCCAGACACCCTCATCCAACCCTGGCCCCATCTCTGCCAAGGCCCCAGGCCCAGGCACCTGCCCACACGTGAGGGTGGAGGGGCCCCAGGATGGACGCCCCGTGGGGAGCAGGACCCCCAGGCCAGGCCCTAAGGGAAGGCCGCTGCTGGGCACAGCCCCCAGCCCGGAGTGGCCACGGCCACAGGCCAACCGCAGGGCAGCAAGGCGGCCTCGGCAGCGCACGGGGTCCACGCGGAAAACCATTAAAATCGCCATTTCAGTCGACATGGAATAAAGCCTTTTTTTTCCCCCAGAGCAAACTGTTAAACTTCTTTCTTGACTTACTGTGAAGTAAAAGGATTCTTAATCAGCCTTTTCAAGTCAGAGAAATCAAGCCTACAGCTGTGAGCTCAGAATCACAGTGCTGTCCCTTCCTCAGCACGAGGGGCAGCGGGGAGGGACCGGACCAGGCTATTTTCGGGTGTTAAAAAAACCCACAAAGGCAAGTCCACGGGGAAAACGCAAGTGCCAGGTGGGCTGCACACGAGGGTGCCAACCCTGCACACACGGCACAAGAGCCCGGCTCACTACCTCCACTGTTACTGAATCCACGTCTCTTAACTTAATAACCACATACTTAGTTCCTGTTTAAAAGTGAGGAATTCCTGGGACTGCCCTGGCGGTCCAGCAGTTAAGACTCCACGCTCCCAATGCAGGGGGCCCAGGTTCGATCCCTGGTCAGGGAACTAGATCCCACACGCATGCTACAACTAGGACCCATCCTCAAAAAAAAACAAAAACCAAAAAAAACCAAACAAAAAACGAGGAACTCCTAGAGAACACTTCCGCTCCCGTGACTGACTGAGCACGAACACTGTGAACGGGCTGAACACCAGGGCCGGCCTGCGTGCGTGGACCAGACACCGGACAGAGCAGGACAGGCGGACGGCGCCGAGGGGCGCGGACAGACGCGGCCACCTACCCAGCATGAGCAGCACCTTCTGCAGCTCCCCTTGCCGGGCCGAGAAGTACAGCTGCTTCGGGTGGAAGCGGAGCTTCTTGGGTCTGGGGAGAGAGCACACGACAGCGGTGAGCACAGGCCCCACCCCGCCACAGCACCCGCAGGCTAGGAAGGCCCGGGTGGGCCCCCTGCCCAGTCCTCAAGGTCAAGGACGCCAGCGCCACCAGGTATGACAGTAAAAACAACAGCACGAGAAGGGCGCCTGAGGCCTCTGCGTCCCCCACGGGGCGCAGAGCATGTGCGTCTCTGCAGCATGAGATCGGGGCCCCGGAGGTGACGGGGGCACGTGGGACACCCAGCTACACCCACCCTCTGCACAGGAGACTCTGGGCCCGGCCAGTCAGGCAGGGGGCCAGGCAGTCACTGTACGACCAGGGCCAGAGACCAGGCTGCGGGTGGGGGCTTGGGAACGCTGCCAACACCACAGCCTCCCAAGAAGCAACAGCAATGTGGCGCTCCGAGGGAGGGAGCCGCGTGGCCTGGCCAGACCACGGAACCCCGTGGCCCGTGGACACCTGTGTGGTCACCGTTCGGGGCACTGGGTCCTCCTGCAGAGCCACAGGGGGGGCTGCAGTATTTGGGAGCTGCAGGGACTGCTCCAAACTCTCCTTTCACAGACAAGGAGCCACAGGGCAGCATTCGCTGTGATGTCCTGAGGGGGAGCCACAGCCAACACTGTCCAAGGAAACATGCGCCGCGCCTCCCAAGACTGGGTGTGCCGCGCCTCCCGCCACGCCTGCAGCTACGCCTTCCTAGGGCCACTCTGTTCTTAGTACCGCAGACAATAACTTGCAAATGTTTCCCAAAGTAATGTGAAAGTCCGTGAGTGGCCCTGGTGAATGATATTCACTAACAAGAGACCTAAGAAAGCCCTCAGTGACCTCCTGGGAATGCCCGTGGCCCTGGGGGTCGCAGACAACTGGGACACGCGGCCCTGGCAAGGAATGGACACCACAGGGGGACAAGGACACGGGCAGAAATACTGGCAGCTGACTTGTACAGGAGGACAAGGAGGGGAGGGGTCTGCAGGAAGGGAGCACCAGGCCGGGGCACGGCCAGGCCAGGCCTTACTTCTCCGAGTCCAGGGCGATGAGCGCGCTCTCCAGCGTCTCCTTCCCAGGCCCCTGAGAGAGGCCGGGCGCCGGCTTCCCCAGCCCGGCTGGCCCCGTGGGGTCAAAGCCCTCGGGCACCTGGGGGGCTGTGCTCTGCGGCTTGTCGTCCTCTGAAAGCGGGGGTCCAGCAGCGCTTCAGGGAGGAGGAAATAAGTGGAATGCTGAGTTTTACAGACATGGAAATCTCTCTTCTTATGGCAACCAATGAAAACACAAAACACGATTCTCCCAGACCCTGACGGTGCTGCTCTCCTGAGTGACACGACCTCAAGTTCGCTTACCTTCTGCTCAGCCCCTGCAGGGAAGAGCCCAGACGCAGAATCAAACCCCCAGATAAAAAGTACATTAAGAAGTGAGGGCGGGGCTTCCCAGGTGGTGCAGTGGTTAAGAATCTGCCTGCCAATAATGCAGGGGACACGGGTTTGAGCCCTGGGCCGGGAAGATCCCACATGCCACGGAGCATCTAAGCCTGTGCGCCACAACTACTGAGCCTGCACTCTAGAGCCCGCGCTCTAGAGCCCGCAAGCCACAACTATTGAGCCCACATGCCACAACTACTGAGCCCATGTGCCACAACTCGTGAAGCCCGTGCACCTAGAGCCTGTGCTCCACAAGAGAAGCCACCACACTGAGAAGCCTGCGCACCACAATGAAGAGTAGCCCCTGCTTGCTGCAACTAGAGAAAGCCTGCACACAGCAACGAAGATGCAATGCAGCCAATAAACAGATTAAATTAAAAAAAAAAAAAGTGAGGGCAGCGTTTCCAGGACTTTCGGCCAAATGTTCAAATTTGCTTTAGTGAATGAACTTCAGGTTGAATCTAAAGTCCACTGCCCTCCCAACACAAAGAACACCTTGGAATTCTGATTCAAAGAGCATTAAATTTATAGATTAACATGACTGATACAAAATGATATGAAAAGAGTCGACACCAGTCCGATCTTCAGTTTTGAACATCGACAATTCGAGTCTCTTAAAGGACCTCCAGTGAAGTTTCCCTCTCTTTCAGTGTGATATCGGCTGCCTTCTCCGAGGCAGGTCATGGGTTTCAGTGCTGCTTTGAAAGGCTCTCCATCACCCTGGCTTCCAGCTGGACATGCTGGTGGGACAAGGCTTCTGACACCTTTTCTTACATGATCATCAGGCTGATGGACTCCGTTTAGCTCTACGAATTCTTCAGCCATTTCTAGTAAATTTTTTTAGGGAGAAAATTATGTTTCCAATATAAATCCTTCTCTTTCAGACTGTTTCTTCTGTGTTCAGCTAGGGCCACCACAACACAACGCTGTGATAACAGACTACAGCCGTCGACACCAACGTTTTATATCACACGTGCGCACACAGGTACGGACCTGGAGGCACAGGTACGGCACAGGTGCAGGTGTGCAGCGACAGGTATGCGCAGGTACACAGGAGCAGGCACAGGTACCCACAGGTACCGAGGTTTCAGGTGTATCCTAACAGCTACCCACGGGAGTACTGTGCTTCGACAAAAAATACTGTGATACCACATCAATTAGGATGGTGTGGTACTGGTTCAAAAACAGGCAAAAAGGTGTACAAACCTACACTGAGTGCAGAAGAGACGTGCACATGGCAGTGAACAAACGTCAGTGAGCCTCAGCACCTCAGCGAGCGTGAGCCAGCTGGGCGGCGTCTGGCTCGGAGGGAGACACGGGCAACAGTTACAGACAGGCCTCATCAGGTAACTCTGAGGGCTCAGAGGACGCCGTACCTGCCCGTGGTGGTGTCGGCCCTGCCCTCCACCATGGGGCTCTTCTCCTGCCCGGGCACCAGCGTCACGGTGGACGTCGTGTCTGCTTTTGCGATGGTCACCTCTTTGGCCTTGGAGGTCTCCTCCCCACAGTGGGGACAGTAGCTGGCATTATTGACTCGAGAGGCACAGGCTTTGTGAAAACGGTGAGAGATGCTGCTCTCAGGCTGACATTCCATGAAATTACCCTACAAACGGGAAGGCGAGAAAGCGTTCTTTTAATTGGGGCTGATAAGCAGAAGAGCGAGCAAAGCCCAGAGGTAGGCGCTGGGTGGGGGCAGAGAGCCAGGGACTCCCGGCCCCTAGCCAAGTGAGAAGAGACGATGCCCTGCGTCCGCGTGGTCCATCCCAGGGCACGTCCACAGACATCCCAGTTGAAGGAGGAAAAGCCCCCAGCCCTGCGCCCCGAGGAGGCTGAGGCCTCGCTCTCCAGCTGCTCTGACCAGGGGACAGGCTGCATGCAAGACCAGGTCCAGAGAAGGACCCACGGAGGACACACCTGGAAACAGACCCGCAGAATCAAGCCCGAGGAGGGAGGCGCTAGCGCCAGCCCTTGGCAGAGAGCGCCTGCCAGCACGCCCTCCAGGCGGCCCACCCGCAGCCCGCGGCCTTGGGCAGCCAAGGCAGCGCTCTCCTCGGGACCGGGCCCCTCTTTTCAGCAGAAGCAGAAGAGGATGATGAGGACGGGGAGGGCACACAGGTGTGGCATCCGGAGAAGCCCCCGGGGGACAGGCTCTTGACCCAGGAGCACGAAGGGCCACGTGGAGCCCGCAGAGCCCGAGTGAGGGCCACCTGAGCATCTGTGGACGAAGCCACGGACGCAGAAGGTCCGGGAGGCACTGGAGAGCCACGCGGCCCTGCCTGGGTAGACACGTATGTGGCAGGAGGGGACCTGGGGGCCCAGCTGACCCTGGAAGCAGAGGGCAGGAAGGAGGGGGCCGGGCACTCACGGCCGTGCAGAAGTAGCCACAGCCAGGACAGCACTGGTGCTTCACCATCCGGCCCCGGTGGTCTTCACACAGCACCAGGAGCGGCGCCTTGCTGGAGGGGCGCATCAGCTCGTGCTTGACCACGCTGTTCGTGCACCTGCCCAGCTGCAATCAGAGGAGACCAGGTCAGCTGTCGCCACGCCACGGGGTGGGGGGCCAGGAAATCCAAGTGAGAAGGTGGCCCAGTCCTCCACGATGTGACGAGGGGCTGCACCCGCCAGTTCAAGAAGCAGGGGGTCCCCATGGCCATGTCAGGAGGACAGCCTGGCAGGCCGGGGGCTGCGGCATCGAAGGGAACAGGACACACGCCGGGCAGCAGGGTCAGCAGCAGGGAGAGCAGAGAACTCGCGGGACCCACTGGCGCCTGGGCGGCCGGGCAGCGCCGGCGGTCGCCCCGACACCCTCCAAGGACCCTCGCCTCCTGGCAGCTGGCATGGGCAACACGCCCCTGGACCCAGCCTCCTCCTCACCTGCTCCTCGCGGGAACCCATCCTCAGAGACCCCACGGAGCCCAGAGATGGGCTGGCCGATGCCCCCGGCAAACAGGCCAGGGCAGCGCTGAGGCTGGCACAGGCCGGGAGGGAGGACGCACTCGGGGCAAAACACGAGAGAAATAAGGAGGGAGGAGTGAAGCTTCCAGAGAAGCACTGGGAGACAGAAGGAATTTTCTAAAATAAAGCCAGAAGTCAAAAAATGTGGAAAATGGAGAAGAGGCAAGAAGGCTGGAGGCTCAGCAGAGAGGGGCCCAGCCAGACGGGGACGTGACCTGCAAGCGAGTGGACAGCGTGCGTGCCGAGGCAGGAGACGGTCCTCCCCAGCAACCTCCTCGAGGAGCTGCTGAAAAAACCCTACAGAGTGAGCAGGGTCAGCTTGGTGGGGGGGAGTCTGTAACAGGCACGGAGAAAACAATGAGAAACGCGGGGGATCCTTAACTCCGAGGAAAACAAAAGGCTGCTCAGGAGAGGAAACTCCCGGCTCAGCTGTGGATACTTCTGTGCAAACAGCAAAGAGGCTCCCGCCTCGACCTACAAGGGAGGGACAGACAGATGGACCCCGGTGGGCGGGAGGGGCAGCCCCGCCCCCACAGTAAACATCCTCAGACACCCCCTCAAAGGAGAGGTCAGGAAATGAGGGCAGAACGCGGGTATTTGAGAACATGGAGAAAATCCCAGGAGGAAAAGTGAAAGAAGCCAAGGGTTGCTCTGGGGGAGGAACCCTGAGACACACATGCAGCCCACATCCCGGACATTCAGGGTCATCTGCAGTGGGGGCTGGGGGGGCAACAAAGAGCCACCACGACGGCCCCACTCCCCACCGCAAGGAGCGCGAGGGGGTGTCCACAGTCGGGCAGGTGCAGACAGAGGCCTCTGACTGGCTCAAGTGCACTCGACGAGGAGGAAGGTCAACAGAAACCACCGGACCCCAACATGGAAAGAGGACAGAGGTGCAGAGCCCTCGTCAGCTGGGAGACCACATCCCGTGAGCCAATGTCACGTGACCGGTCTCAGAACGCAGGAAAATAAAACACCGCCGGGCAAGAGCAACGAGAAGCACGGGCCGCCGTCTCTCCTCCGGACCTTCGCATGACAGCACCAACCATCATCCTAAGTGCCCAGAACTCTGTAACCATGAAAGTGTCCCTCAAAACTGAAAGCAAGACAAGGACTTTTTCAAACAAACAAAAGAGAATCCATCACGAGCAGCCTTGTGCTACGGGAGAGAAGAGTCCTCAGGCACAGGGACTGTGATATCGGAGAGAAATCGATCTAAACAGAAAGAAGGCTCTGGACGCGGTTTAAATAAATGGAAACGAGAGACAGTTACGGTTACTCAGTGTACAAGATGAGTATTTGCAAATATAACAGCATGTGTGAAACTGAAATGTAGACAAAGATGGGAGGGAGGATTAGGGTGCACGTTAGTGTGAGCGTCTTACGTTACACGTTAAGTGGTACAGTATCAACTCAGGGAAGACTGGAATAAACCAAAGACACTGGTCACAAACTCCAGAGCAACTGCTGAAAACGTCAGAAAAATAGGTAAATAATAAAGCCAAAAGTGGAGTAAGTTGGAATCACAGAAAATTTCAATCCAAGAGGCAAAAAACAAAGAAAAAGGAAGAACAGATGGCATAACTCCTAACACCATTAAGACATCAGATTGTAACCCAACTACCCTGATAACTACATGAAAGGGGGACGACTCAGGAACACATCCCTGGGAAGACGGAGGCTGTCGGGCTCTGTGCAGGACACGCTGTCCAAAGGGACCGCCAAACGTGCAGGCGGCACAGGTCTGCGCGGGGCGGGGGTCAGATCCCGAGGACAGAAGACAGGAGCCACGTGACAACGTGCTGAGCTGAAGCGTCGACACCCCTCCCTTGCGGAGAAGTCAGAGGAGCGTGTTGGGCGCACGATCGTGTGCATCTGTCACACGTGCCACTCGTGTGATCTGAGTCACTCATGTGACTCAGAGACACACTCAGAAAGCTGACCTCACGTGTGCGAATGACGCCGCAGTGAAGCTGATGGGGAGCCCACAAAGGACAAAGGAGCCAGCTCTGAGGGGCTGCTGCCAGCTACGGCCAAGGCAGACTAGCATCAAAAGAGAAAAAACGAGTTTGGGAAAAGAGCAGCAGCAGCTTAAGAACCTCCTGGAATCCCACAAAAAACAGACAGAGCAATCAGACAGCAAAACCAAAACCCAGAGACGACATTTAAATCAAAACCAAAGGCCACAGGATGCAAATGGGTGGGGGCGGAGGGCAGAGGACAGGGGGAAGGGGGGGAGACCGAGACAGTGTCTTGTGGACCCAAGGACAGGAGGGAACCGAGGTACCGAGAGGTCCTCCCTGGGGCTGAGAAGAGCAGGCGGCCTGGGAGAGACCCTGCCCAATCCCAGCGCGTCCGGGGCTGCCGAAGACGCGGGACCGGTGCGGGCCAGCCGCCAGGAACCCTCAAACCCAACCTGCCTGGGTCCCCTTCTAGTTTGGGGCGCGAGGACACCAGGACAAAGCTGACGTGAAAGTGAGGACAGGGACGAGAGAAATGAAGAAAAGAGAAGATTGAGAAAATCTCCGGTTTCAGTGTTCTTTTACACTCTTAAAAATTACCAAAGTTCCCAAAGAGCTTTTGTCCAAGTGGGGTACACCTATTAATATTTACCATGTTAGAAATTAAGAGAAAAAAATTTAAACATTAATTTATTTAAAAATAGCCATAAATCTATCACAAACATATTTTAATTAAAAATTATTTTTTTAAAAATTTAATGAGAAATGTCATTGTTTTATATTGTTCACAAAATTCTTTAATATCTGCTTTAATAAGACCGCTGGATCTCATAGCTGCTTCCGCATTCAGAGCAGACAACTGCGGACATTCTTCTCCAAACGCAGTCACAGAAGGGGTCATTTCTTAAAAGATTTCCTGCAACGTAAACATCTCAACCCACTGTCCACACGTTTCGTGCCGTGGCACTAACATTCATGCGTGTCCTGCACTGTGGATGATTTTGTAACACCATGAAAATCACTCATTCCCTAAGTGATACAGACCCTGCACAGGTACACAAGCCCACTGCACACTCTGTGAAAGCGTAAGCGAAGAGGCACTCACCTCTTCAGTGTCATCATGAAAAGAGTTTCGACCTTGCGCACCCCCCGCGAGACTTCACTATGAAGAGGGTCCTGCAGCTCACGGGGCGGGGGGTGGAGCATCAAGAACAGTGACAACCGCACAAAAATGAGAGCCCGGCAAACACATTCAGACACAGGAGTTTACAACGACACTTTAAAAGAAAGAACGGGTCAACCTCAGAAGGTGACAGAGAACAAACGCAGCACCTGAACGACTGGGAAATAAAGAGAAAGGCTCAAGCACCCGTGGGTCCCCCCTCTGAGACATTCTGCTGCAGGCGGGTGACAAGGCGCTTCAGGAAGCCACCCAGCTAACCCACGCGCAGCCAGCAACACGTGGCCATCTGGAAACCTCTGGCGGACTCATAAACACAGGTGTTAAGGCTCAGCAGCCGCCGACAGCAGAAGACGAGAGGCAACCAGATACCACGCGCCTTGGCCTTGGGCTACACCCCCCTCGGCTCCGCCGGTCCGCTCTGCACAAACTGCAGGCGCCGGGCTGGAGGCCTGTGAGCGTGGAGCCACTGACACAGACCACGGGGTCCAATGGCCCGGCCGTTCCCCATATAAACGCGACGGAAGAGCAAGGACAAATGGACAACGGCGTCTGGGGACACCTGTATGGATGGGGACACCACGTAGGAAACACAGAAGCCAGGTGGCGGCTGTAAGGGGCCGATCCCATTCCTGACCCTGGTGTGGCTACCAGAGTGCCCGCCCTAGACAAACTCATTAGGCCAAACTTGTTTTCTGGATTTACATCTCATTTTACAACAAAAAATTTTACATGTAACAGGCTGAATACACGAGACTGTGAGTTCCTAAGATGAACTCTGCGGAGCGGGGGGAGAGGCACCGGAAGGCGTCAAGGCATCACCTCGTTACTCGGCAGAGAGACCACAAAGCCGCTCCTTGTTCTGTGAGCACAGGATGAAGTACGTTTCAGGGCACAAACAGCCCCAGCAGGTGAGGACGTTCCCCTGCTCCAGAGACACCAGGGAGAAACGGGAGGACCACACGCAACTTCTCACCAACAACGGGCCAAGGGCAGAAACACGACCTCACGGCGCCCCCACCAAGGCGTTCTGACCAAATCCAGCCGGAACGCAGGGACAATCTCAGCGCCCGGACGAGCTCTAGCCTCCAGTCCTGAGACTCGGGAGCTAAGAGGAATGACCGGCCCAGGAAGGTGGTTCGTCCAGCCCAGGCTGGTGGTGGGGCCGCAGGAGGGTGAGTGGAACCCACCTGGATTCAGCCAGAGCAGAGAGCACAGACCTCTGACCATGAACTAGGTGTCTTGTGATAACAGGAATTATTCCTGTTTGGGGAGCAAGTGGTAACGCTGGCTCAAAGCCAAGAGAGCAGAGCGGGACGGACCAGCATGCTGGCGGCTCCGACGCCCAGCAGCAGGCTCAGAAGGTCACCTGTGACGCTCGCATCACAGAAAGTCCTTCTAAAGAAGGCAGCGGGGCCTGTGGAGATGGTGCGAGCGGCCTCAGGTGCAGCTCTGCCTCTCACCTGTCCACGTCTGAGTTCACAGCAAAGCAGAAAAGCCTTTGGTGACCTCAGCAGAGCAGCGCCCGCGGCTGTGTCGCCCCTCAATCCCCCTGCTGCCCCGCCGCGCACACGGCACCACCTCCCTGAGCAGCCTCCCTCGCACAGGAACGCCACCCCACTCACCTGGTGGTCCACGCTCTCCGTGGCCATGCACTGGTTGTTGGCCAGAGTGGTGATCTCTCGGCTTTTTGGGGTCTCCATCCGGCAGCTGCAGAGGGGCACCTCCTGGAGGCCGTCCGTCTCCCCCGCCTCGGGACCGTTGGCCAGTCCTGTGGTCACACACCATGCTGAGTGTCCCGCCACGGCCCAGCCCCTGCCCAGACGGCTCTGCTACACTCAGCCTGCCCACCCCGCCTCTGAAGGGCAAGAAAGCTCAGGCAACACGTCCCTGCAGACACACCCAGGACTTCCGCTTCCCATACGTACCGCCCCCCCGACCCCCGAAAGTTCTCGTCTTTGTCGCTTTGGCTTTAGAACTGCAGCCACAAAACAAACATTTGGTTCCACCTAGAAGGGTTTGGAGACGGCTTGTTTAGTGATCGTCTAGAACGCTCCTCACCCACCATGACAGCACAAACAGCCTGTTTATTAGGCCGAAGGAAGGACGAGCTGGGGAAAACGAAGAAACAGCAGCATCACGATGGAAGTCTGGGTGCAGCACGTCCTCCCCCGAGCCGACTTACAGGCAGGGCGGGGTGGGCAGCGCCGGGAGGAAGGAGCAGGGGCCGGTGGGCTCACGGTGGGACAGAGGCCGGGGGCCGGAAAGAGCTCTCAACCTGGCCACGGCTCCCGGAGGAAGGCGCGTTTCAAATTCCTTCTTGTGCAACAAAGTAGGGGTGTGGGTGAGCAGGGGTCCCCACAGACACAACAGGCCAGCTCACCTGGACCCCCATGAACCAGGCCCCGGTCCCACCCCCCGAGCCCAGCCAGGTCACACAGCCCGTCTCCCAGGAGCCCCAGGCCCCGTCCTCCCGTCCAGCCTCCGGCTCCGCAGCTGCCCCCTTTGAGGGTCTGAAACTCTAGCACTAAACACGCACAAAACTGGGGGACCCGACGCGTCCCTCCAAAGTGCTGACTCTCCAGACACCGCGTGACCAGACACATCCACGGGCCACCCCGCCAGTGGCCATCAATCCAGGAAACCCCCTCGGGGAAGCCACCTCATACAGCCCCCTGCAGCCTCTCCTCCTGCTTCTCCAAGGGACTCCCGCCAGCGTGGCCCTTACTTTTACCAGAGGCTGAACATAAACACTTAAAGGCGGAGGCCTCCTCCCTCACCCTCCAGGGCTCAGCTCAGACAAGAGATGGGGCAGCAGGCACCCCTGCTGTGATGCCCTCTCACCCCTGACCCCAGCGATGTGGTAAAATGAGCACCACTTCCTGCAGGCGTCCAAGGTGGCACCTTCCTGAGACAAAGCTAAGGGCAGGTTTAGAAACGGTAAACGCACGCATCACTTCATTGGGAAGGAAGGCGTGAAGTGACGGCTGGAGAGGGGTTTCCACTCCGTGTGCAGCAAGAAAAAAGCAGCTACTTCTCTGATCAACAAGCCTATGATTTTCTTCTTAAGCTAAAGATGTGATTTCCTAAATTAAGCAAGTGAACCAAAAGCCCTCCAGTGTTCGTAAATGCAAAAAGCTGGTTATTTGTCCTTCAAAGAATGACCGGTTAAAGCCCGACAGCAGTCCGCACCCTCCAGCTGCAAACTCCATCGACGTAAGCAACAGAGATTTCACGTTTTCCCATATTTCATTTCAAATAGATTTTCCAAAAGAGCGAAACAACTATTAACTACTTCCCACTGGTAAAGGTTTTCAGACGGCGGGGCGCGTGTGGCCCCGGCCCCGGCCCCAGCCCCAGCGCCAAGGACCCCGGAGCCGTGGTGCCGAGGACTTCAGGGCCCAGCCCTAGACGTGCCACCACGGGGCGGGTCTCGGCACCAGCAGCTCAGCACTGACTGGAAGACACATTTCCACCAACATGGCTGGAACCAGAGACCGCAAAAAAGCCACGTTACGCAGAACGCCACTCGTACGCCCGGGCAGAGGGCCACCTCCTGCTGGGAGCCCCACATGAACACACGTGGCTCGCAGGACGCTTGACCTTGGTGGGCGTCCGCACCCGACCCCTGGGGCTGCCTCACTTGAGTGCTGCGGGGACACAGCACACCGGTCCCGCATCCTGCCCGCGCGGCACCAAACGCCCCTCCCCCCCCGCCGGCCGGCCCCGGCCACGCACGCGCTCACCTTCTGCATCGGAGGCCAGCGTGCCCTTGACGCGGAGATCCAGGGAGTCCAGGGAGACCTCCATGTACCCCGTGCTGTCACCGGGTGCCGTGGGCTCTGCGCTTCCTGAAGACGACGCGTATGCTTCGGAACCTGCGTTCAAAGGCACACACATCCAACGTGGGGCACCGCAGCCACACCACCCACCAGAGACACCACGGGATGCTCGTGAGCCACTCAGACAACAAACACGCAGCACCCAGGCCTCCACCCTGCGCTTCTCCTGCCAGCTCCCATCTCCACGTGACCTCCCCGGGGAGACGGCAGCCGTGTCAGGAAACACTCTTCCCTACAACCACACCAGCGAGAGAAAAGCGGAGCGGATCATCAAGGACCCGAATAAAAACGCCATACACACACGTTCTGTGAATATTACTTCAAAAATAAAAGAGTCAAATCCAAAAGACAGGTTTGAAAGACCAGCTGATGTACAGCAGCTAGAGACAGGAGGGAGCAGACCACCAGCAGGAAATCATTGCCAATCTGAGGAACCGAGTCGCCTCTATGCAATCTTCAACACTTTACAGAGGAAATAAAATGCGAACTCCTGTTTAAACAAGTATGTAGGCAGGCATTCCACGTCACACACACCGTGGTGAGGACCAAGCCCCCACCCCAAACAGCTCTCAGTCCTGGATCTACCAAGGCTTTTGTCAGCCGGCAGCAGAAACCACACGGGATGCTCTGATTCCTGGTAGAGAGACAAGGAAAAGTGAGCAAAGGAGAGAAGGTTCACGGGACACACGTGTGCCTGGTGGGTCAACAAACCCCAGCAGTCACCTGACTCCAGTCTGAAACTGTCACACACGGGCCTCCAGCAGCCACCTGAGTCTCAGGCAGCTCTGCAAACCTGCTGCTCTACCAGGGGAATCCAGAAGAACGCTGAAATACCCGTGAGAGACAGCACGAGGTCCTGCCGCTTTGTGGTGCTGGTACAGAGATGAATCGCTCAATGGAACAGACTAGCAAGTCTAGAAGCAGCCGTAAGGTGACGATCAACGAAGGTTCGAAAGGGTAAGTGACGGAAGAAGAGTCAATGCAACCAATGGTGCGGGAACCACTGGACGTCCACAGGCACGAAAGCGAGCTGCCTGACGACACACACGCTCAAGCGGATCAGAGACCCACAGGTACGGGCTAAAACTGTGAAACTTCAGGAAGAAGACACGGGACACATCTTTGTGACCTGGGTTGGTTAAGTCAAAGACTTCTGAGATCACGGAAAGCACAACTTTTAAAAGAAAGTAATCCATAAATTAGACTGGAACAAATATTTCTTAAAACTTTTACCAGGTGCACATACTTGCAAGACACACATCTCACAAAGACCCGTGTGCAGAATGCTGTAAGCACTCGCAACTCAGCGAGGAGACACACACGTGCACTCGGATCGTAAAGTGAGCAAAGGGTATAAACGCACTACGAGGAAATCTACAGACGCCGAGGTGGGCAAGCTCATCATCTGTTGGGTGACCACAAGGTGAAACTGCAGCGAGAGAGCAGCGCACACCCACCGCAGCACTGGGGTCAGAGACGGACCACGGCAGCGCGGCGGGGCCGGGCCGCTCCCAGGCTGCTGCAGGGACGCGGAGCAGGAGAGCAGCGCAGGAGACAGCTGGCCGCGCACTAGGAAGTCAGACACACGGCACGACCCAGCCTCCGCTCCTCAACGTTCACCCCCGACACCCGAAGCATCTGCTCTACAAACACGTGTACACATGTTCCGCAGCGGTTTTATCTGTGAGAGCCCAAAACTGGAAAGAGCCCAAATGCCCAACAGGTGAAGGATAAACCAACCACCGACAGCCGCGCGCGGAAGACTCTGCACTAGCGACAACGCAGACGACTGTCATCTGCACTCGGAGAAGCCAGAGAGAGGTCCATGCGTACGCATTCTCCACGCGCTACCATCTGCGGCGACAACGCGGAGCAGGGGGACCAGGGCCTTTTGGCGGGGAGGGCTGGCTGGGGAGGGAAGGTCTCCCACACGCAGCAAGTGTGGCAGGGGTCTCCCGTCACACACACATGGTGAGGCTCACTGACCACGCACCTGAGTGACACACACTCACGCTACACTGAGCCCACCACAGCAAAGCCTTAGAGACGCCCAGGGCCCCGGGGCCACTAAGTCTGAGGTCATTCCCTTCCCAGCCGTCCCTTTGACAAAACTACCTCTGGATCAAGGAATCTGACCACAGGGCTGAGAACCAGCATGTGGGCCAGAGCCCGGCCCACACAGGACAGGGAGGGCAGGACACAGGGAGGCGGGGGCAGTGAGTGCGTGGCCACGCCACGGGGGCCTGCTAGAAGGAGGCCCCCCCACTGGCTGGCATCACCTGCGCGTCTCTAATAATGTCGTTTCTGATGTTTTTTTTCTCTTAAACACTGGAGTCTTCCGTTCAAATAAGTCCCATGCAGAACCCCAGCCCCAAGCCCCCTGAGGCCCACTTCCACCCGCGGTCCTGTGTACGGCTCCACGTTTACCTAGCACGGAGCAGGGCTTCTTTTTACTTCTCCGCCTCCTCTTCCTCGCTGGCTTGATCCAGGGGCTGTCAGGCTTCCCTTTCCTCTTGAGAAACTTCTTCTTGATGCTGGATTCAGAACTCTGAGAATCAAGGGGAAGGAAGAGAAAGAGCGAAGCATGGGTGCTCTGAAAGCAAAAGTTCTGTTCTCTTGCTGTATCATGATAATTCAACTAGAAGATTAATTTAAGTTTTAGACATTTTTCTAGGTCACATGCTTAAAGACGTGCATGCTTTTCTCTAAACATCACTCTAAGCTCAGTTACTTGAGTGTGGCACAAAAAAGAATAAATAAGAAAGTTTTACCAGGAACTAAATAAATAAGTTCAGTAAGAGAATCCATTCACGAGAAAAGGAACAATTGAAGCCTCAATCTGCTTCAAATCTACGTCCAAATGAGCGATTACATGGAGAATAAGGAAAGAGACTATCATTAATTTATCACATTTCAAGATTCCTGTGAGTATCTACGCCTCCAACCTAGACACAGAAAGGGCCTCAAACTGCCACGTGTTACAGCAGACACAGAGCACGGACCAGGAGCCCTGCTAACGCGCCTGCCACGAGGATCTCACAACCCCAGCTAAGAAACAGAAACTTAAAAGCGTGTGTCCACGAGATAAAAAGATACATCTGGGCGGCTCACTGGCCTTTCCAACAGCCACCCTGGAGCCTGAGCCCTCGTGCTGGCCCCCCAGACGCCCTGCCCTCCCCGCAGCGCCCCGCCCTGCGCCCCCTTCACGGCAAAGCTCCAGAAGACGGTCTGCCACAGGTCACCACGGCTCCCTGTGCTTCAGCCCCAAGAAACACGCTCAGCATCAGACAAGGCAGCGCCCCCTCCCCCAACTCCCGTGCCCGTCTCAGCCACCCGCGCGGCACAGAGATCCTGAGCCCTGCCAGGCTCACCAGCTCCACCCCCGAGGCCCCGCCCACTGCCCCTGCCCCGTGAGGCCACCTCACTTGTGTCCCTCAGCTCCCAGCCACGTCCAGCCCAGGGAGGGCCCGCGGTTCCCCTCGGACACCTGGACCGTCCCTCGCCCTGTCCGCCCCGCGGCCCCTCCCTGGCCCTCTCAGTTGCTATCTCGGGGGCAGCTCCTCTGCCATGAGCACCGCGCCACCCGCGCGAGGTTACCAGATCGGACTCGTCTCCGTCCTCCTCCTCCTCCCCGGTGCCGGCCGACTCCTGCTCCTCTTCAGACTCGCCCTCCATCTGAGCAGCCGCGCGGGGAGCCGGAAAAAGAACAAACCGGTGAGACCCGTCGGTGGCAGGCCACCTGACTCGACACACTGGTGGTGCCCACTCCCCGCGCAGACCCCAGCCCAGAAGGGCTGCCCCTGTGCCACGCGCCCACGCGGACCTGGACCACTGATCCAACGTGACTCGGAGGGCGGCCCCTGGCGGGGGAGGGCATCAAACGTCCGCAGATTAATGTGCACAGTGGAACGCACACAGCAGAGAGGCTCCCCGAGGCCGCAGACTCACATAAAATGCAAAACCCACCCCTACAGCCGAGAGCCCAGGGCAACCCCAGGGCTGGGAACACGCGGGCCTGAGCACGGGCGGGCTTGCCTCCAGACAGCAGAGCACCAGCCCTCTTCCGTGAGCGTTACTTTCTTCTAATAGAAAGTATGCTGTGGAATCTTTCCGTCCGCGCCCTCCTCCATCCCTCCCCACGCACCCGGCTGTGACTCCTCGTGGGGCCGTGCAGTGACCTCACCCTCACAATCTCACAGGAAGATGAAGACCCCCCAGACAAGCAGGACAAGTGCTCCCACCCGTGCGGGACACACTGGGTGTGGGGGGCCACAGGGCACCCGCAGCCCCTCTGCGGGGTGGCCTGGTCCCCAGGGTCTCCCACACCTGCTCCTCCGTGTCTCCCACTGTGTCTTGGGTGACCACACCCTCAGCCCGTATTTCCACTGGGTCCCTGCATTCTTAGTAACGGTGGAAGCTACACACACACAGGAGAGCAATCTTCTGTGTGCTAACTATGTCAGAAATGTTCTCCTGTCAGGTTCTATGGGCTCTGCGTCTGTTGTTTCTTTTTATATAAAACTTCTGAGGTTTTATCTGACAAGTCAAACCTCTCCGTCTCTCCCTTCGTGGCTTCTGGGTTTGTGTCTTACACCAGAAGGCCTCCATCTGAGATTAGAAAAATGGTTTCCCACACTTTCTCCCACCGTTAAATATTTTGTGTTGACACTCTAAATCGTCTGGAATTTGCTTAATAACAGCTTTACTGATTTATAACTCCCCTACCCTTAAATTCACCCTTCTGAAGCACACAATTCAGTGGTTCTGAGTGTACCCAGAGTTGTGCCACCCGTCACCCTACCGGTTCCAGAATGGAGTGTACGTTTGCTGTGCACCTTGAGCCAAGGGCCACCTCCATTTTGCCCCAATAGTCCCCATAACATTTACTAGAAAGGTCACGATCTCTCACCCACAAACTGGAAACCCAACTCTTGCAACAACCCGCGTCTCTGTGGACAGAGAGGTGTGCCACGGCACCCCTCCGGTCTGTCGAGGCCCCCGTGCCTGTGCGAGTCCACACATGCGCCCCCGCACCCGTCCTGCTACCCGCCCCCAGTCCTCACCGTGAACAGCTCCCACATCAGCAGGTCCCACAGAAAGGCCAGTGGGAATTTTGATGAGAACAGTTCTGAATTCATGGATAACATGGGGAAAGGGAGATGGAAAAACGGATCTTCTCCTTCAGACAAATAATGGGTCATTCCACGAACCTGTGTTTCCTTTTTTCAACCTCTTTCAGCAAAGTTTTACAATCTTCCCCTTACAATTAAGACATTTCTTGTGACGTTTACTGCTCAGGACTCTGGTGTGATGCTGTGGTTCTGTTGTTCAGAGCCCTGACCTTCTAAGGACCCCCCGAACTACCTGCCCCTAGACCGTCCGGGGGAACGGCAGCCCCGGTCAGCCCCGGGGCTGCACACACGCGCATCCTGACGCTTTCTGTTCAGAAAAGGGAATGACTCTCGTCGGGCGTTTACTGGCATCACGACAAGCTGCCCTTACGTCTCTGACGGGCAGGACCACATAGGCTCACCTCACCAGCTGCAGCAGCTACTCCGCCAGGCTCCCTGGATCTTTCAGATGAGGGATTATAGTCTCAGCAAACTCTCTCCCTTGTCCTTTCGCATGTTAACGTTTCCTTCCAGTCTTCACCGGACAGCATCACAGCAAGAATGACCACGGCGGTGCGCTCACGTGAGGGGAGAGAGCAGCAGCCCACGCTCCTCCTATCCCTGGTATTAGCGATGGTTCACAACTTTCTCCGTTAAACACCACCTTTTTTGTATGACGCTGATATGCTTACTCAGCTTTATTTAAATATGTCGTCTTTAAATTTCATTGGGTAGGGACTTCCTTGGTGGCACAGTGGTTAAGAATCCACCTGCCAATGCAGGGGACACGGGTTTGATCCCTGGTTCAGGAAGATTCCACATGCCGCGGAGCAACTAAGCCCGTGTGCCACAACTACTGAGCCTGCGTTCTAGAGCCCGAGAGCCACAGCTACTGAAGCCCACACACCTAGAGCCCGTGCTCCACAAGAGAAGCCACTGCCACGAAGAGCCCGCACACCACAACGAAGAGCAGCCCCCTCTTGCCGCAACTAGAGACAGCCTGCACGCAGCAACAAAGACCCAACACAGCCAATAAAAAATAATTTTTTAAGAAAAACTTTAAAAAAAATTGAGCAATGAAACTACCCATTAAAATGGGCAGATGAACAGCTTTTGAAACTCCTGTAATGTGACTGTAAACGGAGGAATACGGGGTCACTTGAAAACTGCACACACAGCAGCTACAGGAATAGGTGTAAGGCTCCCGGGGAGAGAACGGAGGGCAGCGCCACAGCTGGCGTCTGAGCAGACAGACAGGCTGGCGCTGAGCCAGGCAGAGGCCACACGGGGCGGCACCTGAGCCAGCAGGCTTGCGAGGGTCCTGGACCATCCTCACCCACCTGCCCCGTCCACGCTGGTGCCGAGACCAGGATGCCGCTCGCCAGTCACCAGTCACCAGTCATCAGTGAGGAGGCAGCCGCTGGAGAGGGAGCCACCGTGCTGGCCACCCACGCACAGGGGCTCCCTTCCTACAAACAGACTGTCTAACCCCACAGATAAACAGCCGGGTCCAAAACAGGCACCTCACAAGAGAAGGCATCCAAACAGCAAGGAAACACACCACTAAGAAGCAGCCTTCTCACAAACCAGGGAAACACGCGTCGGAGCTGCCGTGTGAAAGCGCTCGGCCACGCCAGGCCGACAGCCCGCCACGGTCACGAGCCCGCGACGCACACGCGGGACGTGCAGCTCCCCTCGCGGCACGTGCCACGGACACACGGGCGACAGCCAGCCCCGCCGGAGCCCCGCACACGCCCCCCAGTGCTCTGGCCTCGGGGCTCCCTTCCTCTCTCAGAAGCTACCAAGAACAGCCAGGGGCTTCAAGGACCTGGCCCGTCCATGCACACGGCCACTCTGGACCCTGAGTCCGCGGCGCAGCTCCCACGAAGGACAGCGAGAAAGGCAGTAACGTCGCGGCGCCATCACCCTGGAAGCTCTCAGAGGCCCGGGGCCACCTTTAAAACCACAGTCACACAACAGTGAAAACAAACTAACAGCACAAATAAATCCCACAAACGCAACACTGAGGAAAACGAACCACACGCAGAAAAAGGAGCGCCTCCTGCATGAGTGCACCAGGCCCAGAACCAGAGCAGAGGCGGCCCTGCCACGGGCACCAGAGGGGCCGCCCACGTGCTCCTGCCCCGTCCCAGGTCCACACGGCAGGGCGCCAGAGCCGGTGACGTGAGCTCCGTCACCCTGCGGGTCTCGGGGGAGCGCGTTCCTGGAAGCCGCAGCCTCCCCGCCCTCGTGCCCGCGGCCCTGACACGCGCTTGTGTCTGGCTGACGAGCAGCGTAGCGACACTTGGCACATTCAGCAAGCTCAGCCTCAGGACCGGCTGCCCCCCTCCCATCTTTCTCGTCTCTGGAACAGGTCACGTGGCGACTCCATGAGTGTTTATCACTGTCACCTATCCGTTTAGATCTGCTCCTGACGTCTCACTCTGTTTTCCACACGTTCTTCTTGATTCTGCTTTTACTGATCTCCTGATTCTTTTGTCAGCCTGGTACCCATTTCATTTTCTTCCTTTGTGTCACATCTAGGCTTACTCAGTGTCACTCAGTGTCCGGATTATTCCCGGAGGTGAGGACTGCCACCCACACAGAGAACCCAGAGATAGACTCACGTTCAAACGCCGCATGGCATGTGACGAAGGTGGCGTTTTCCACCCGCAGGAAAGCAAGTGTCTGTCAATCACCAGCGCTGGCACGCACGGCCTGCCGCGGGGGGAGCCCACAGCCCTGACCTCACATCCTGCTCAGAGAGCTTTACTGAGATGTGATTTACAGACCATAAAATTCACCCCCTTGGTCTCCCCCTCACATTTCATCACAGACTCTATATGAAGCAAATGTTTATACATACAGAACGAAGCCAATGAAGAATCAGAAGATAGCTTCCATCAATTTACTCAAAATCGCCAGGGAGAAAGCTCTGTGTATCGTAATTAGAACCCAGAACCCAGAAATCATACAGAAACAGACTAGTGTCCACGAGCTCTGGCATCACAGGCAAGGCTGGACATCAGACACCTTCGAGCAACAGGTCAGCTCTGTGCTCACGTGAGGCTGCCAGACCACGTGACCCAGCGGGAACGAGGTCACGGGACAGCAAGCCCGGATGAGCAGTGATCGCGTGAGAGGCTACTCGGTCCACTCAGAACTGCAGCAAAACACGGAGATGCAGGGACATGCGGAGGAAAACCCGTCCCTCCCAACTCACTGCAGCGGGGGACCTTCCATCGCTCAACAAAGTGTGCGCGTGTGCCCTGAGTGTCGCCCGTAACAGCGGGCAATGGCCCCATGGCGGGGGAAGGGGGGACCCTCTGAGGGGCCCGGCCAAGAGCAGCACGTGCTGCCACAGACAAAGCTCTTCGAGGAGACTGGCCGTCCAGCGTCAGGCCCCCGCTGCAGGCGGCAGTGAGGACAGGTCCGTAAAAATCACCATTCAAAATACCACCCCGGGAACTAGGAGACTTTTTCCTTCCTACACTTCCCTACCCGAAAGGGAAAAAATAATAGATGATATCGTAAATCATTTAAAAATTTCCTTTAAGTATCTTAGCATTTTCTACCAATTTATTTTTAAATAATTATTAATACCTTAAGAGCTGGGGACAACATTTAAAATTTTGTCCTAAAACCAGCTAAAAAAGTAGAACTGATATAAATGGCTAAAATGAACCTGAAATTTAAGCAACACTAAGACCACCCCCCACCCCAAACTCCAGAAGCTGAAAGAAAACGCTTTACACACGTCAAAGGCTGTCCCCACAGGGCTGATGCAAAGTGCAGGAAGCTAACAACAAAATCAACAAAGTCATACCCTTCAAACAAGTCACTGTTGCAACACACTTAGCTTCAGAATAACTCATCAGATGTACAGTCCATCTTAAATAAAAATGGTGCAAGGTTTTCTCAGACGAGTCTGACACGTGGACAGTAAAACCACAGCTCTGCGTGCTGGCCCGTTTCTCAGCCACGGCTCCTCCTCCATGTCTAACTCGTCCCTCCCCCGACCCACTCTGCTCAGGTCTGTGTTTGGCGCCCCTGGGGACCCCGGCACCCCTGAAACCGTGTACAAGCCCCCGTGTCCTTGCCATGTTGCAACAAAAACAGAAATGAAGACAAACAAGGAAAATAAAGGAACCACGGGCAGGCTACGGGAACAACATAAGCTGGCCTGAGTTAATCACTCCTAGCTCTGTTTTAACTGCTACTGATCGGGAGTGTCTGTGACTAGACTTGTCCTCCACAAAGCTGACCTCTAACACTCTCGAACACTACGTGACTCACGCCCTGCCCTCCCCTATTAGCAAGTCACCCCTTGCAGCGTCCTGCATCTCAGAAAGAAGGTCGTGGCCAACGACCCAGAGACCAACGGACCCAACCCCCGGCTGCCTGCCGCCAGCTGTGCCTGTTTCGAAATAATGTGAGAAGAAAACGGCAAGACCCTGACTGCCCTGACCCTTCTCACTCGCCCCAGACTGCGAGCTCCACCTGTAAGACCGCGCCTGATTCCGCAGGGAGGGGGCCCGGTTTCTGAGGCGCTGGCCTGCTGTGTTCCCTTCCTGCCCGGCAAAGAATAAAGCTACTCTTTCTTTTCCTCCAAAACTCTTGTCTCCATATTTCTGTTTGGCACTGGTGCACAGAGAGCCGAGGTTTTTGGCAACACCACCCCCAAACGGTGCCCCGCCTGCAGGGCCACCACACGGCTGACCCCGAGCTCACTCTGGGCAGACTCAGACGAAGTGTCCATGACGAGGACACGCCAGCGCAGGTCCCCACCTCACAGGCCTGTCAGCAGCCCTGGGTGCTCACCCACCAGCAGGACGGAGGCGTCACGTGCGGGAGGACCACACGGGTGCCGGGTGCCTGGGATGCCACGTCAAGGCCAAGGGCAAGCCGTACCGGCACTCGGTCAGCCACGGTCAGGGTTTGGTTTATTAATGGTACTATTCCTGTCACTCCAGAGCCTTCCATGAACGCTCTACAGGAAAACCAACACTTCTCTGATGAAAATAAACTACCTAAAAATTCAAGAGAAATAAAATACAAGAATCCCAGCCAGAAATAAACAGGGGGCTGTATTAAGGCCCAGAAGCGCCCAGATGCCACCCCCACCTCCACCCCCAGGGCCAAGGTCCCAGTGCACGTCCCGCCCACCTTCTGGGCGCGGTCAGGCTCCAGTGTGCTGTCCTTGGAGGCCCTGCCGTCCTCGGCAGGGAACATGGCGGCCGGCTGGGCTCCCTGGTCCTCCTCCTCGTCCAACTCCTCCGAGTCGTCCTCCTCTGAGTCCACGTCCAGGCTCTCCCCGTTCACGTGGAGGGGGCCGTCGCCCAGGTCCTTCTCGCCCTGGAGCACGGCAGGAGCCCAGCGTCACGACCCACTAACTCCTCCCGGCGAGGCCCACGGGGTAGGGCGGCAACTGTACCACAGGATGGGAGCCTGGGGCGGGCGGGGCCACGCTGGAGCAGAGAAGAGAGATGGAGGGCACCCCCCACAGCCTGGCCCTTTACCTTGGAGCCCACTGTGGAATGAGTTATGCTCTTAAACATCTCAATCACCGTCCTCTGTTTTAACACTTTGGTCTTTTTCTTAGGAACCAGGCTATAGGTTCCCATTCTTCGTTTTTTCTTCCGAGATACTGCAGCTGCTAAAACAAAAGGCAAGCAAGCTAAAAAAAAAAAAAAAGTCAAAAGGGGACAAGAGAAGAAAAGAAATGCCATTCAAATGTTTTTAAAGGTAGGTGACAGTTCACAAACTCTGATCACCAAAATCATTAGCGCACACAACAGTGTCATAAGTTGCACAGAGAAAGCTGAAAACCCGTCACAGATCACGGGACTTGTTCACGAGGAGATGGCGAGCGGTGCGGAGGGCGAACGTGAGCACCCCTCCCGAGCAGGTGGAGCGACACCGCGAGACCCACAGGCCCCCACGAGCCGGCAGAAGCGGGCCCTGGGGCGCCTGGCGCAGCCTTTCAGCAGCGCTCCCCCAGGAGCTGAGAAGGAAGGGCCTCTTCCAGACACCCTCCTGCTCAGGTCTCCGGAGGATCCGCCTCTGACGCACGGCCACTGAAGAGTGGCCTCATGCGTGGTCACCCGGCCCTTCCATCCTCACACCATGCTCACGGGCCAAAGGGTAGAATCTGGAAACGATGGCCGGTGAGCTACCCCTGCCCACGAGGGTCGGCGGGGAGAGGCCTGGGAGCAGGTCTCCAGACAAGCGCAGCAGCGGGGACCAAGCAGGGCGCGGGGGCGTGGGGAGCAAGCGAGGCACAGGGGCAGGGGGCGCGGGGACCATGTGGTGGGGGGGAGGAACAAGCGGGGCACGGGGGCTCGCGGCTCGATGCCATTCCAGGCCAAGCAGCCCCAGGGTCACTGCTCTGACAGAGTAAGGATCTCTGCGAGCTTTTGTTTTTGTAAAAAAAAAAATTCCAGGGTTTAAAAAAAATCTGAAAGCCATTGCTTTAACGTGGAGCAACTCCACTAAAGGGCTGAAAGAAATACCTTACTTTTTAGCGCTACGAAACGCAAAGAAGGGACGCGGGGAGAAGCAGGCATGGGCGCCAGGGCTCAGGCTGACAGCCCCTCGCAGGCACGTGGCAACACCAGGACACCGAGGACAGTCGCTGCTCGGGCCTGCATGTGTCCACATGGAAACACACCGTCCGTCCACGTGCTGGACAGGGCACAGGTGAGCCGGTCAAGGTGCCCCTCCCATGCGACCCCAGGAGGAGGCAGGTGGGTTGTGAGCTACATGCAATCCTGCTGTCTCCCAGCTGTGCAGCAGCAGGACAACAAGAGCAGGCCCACTGCGGTCGTCACCACAGTGACTTAAAATACGAACAAGAGATGACCCGAAATCATAAACCTCCTGGGGTGAGTTTAATGTGCCAGCCGGGGGGACAGCACAGGGGAAGGAGGCAGGAGGAGGGTCTGAGGGACGAGGCGGACAGGACAGCCCAGTTCCTGGTCCACGTGGATGCCATCACAAAGGGCCATGTCTACACGGGCCTCCGCAAGGACCGCCCCCCACCCCCGCCACCACCAGGAGACCTGGCCCCGCGGGGGGAGACGCTGCAGGCACAGCAAGGGAGACCTGCGGCCTCCCCGGGCAGCAGAGCCAGGCAGCTGCTGCAGGAGCACCAGGCGCCGGCCGTTCACACTGTCCTGAGCCCGCGGGGCCCGTCTCCAGCCTGCAGATAAGGAGACAGAGGCAGAGAAGGACCCACATGGGAAACTGCTAAACACACTGAGCACTTCTGTTTAGAAAACTTGTACTGAACAGCTGAGGAAATAATAAAGCTAAAACAGGAACAACCTTAACTTTTTGTTTTGTCCACACCATGCGGCCTGCAGGATCTTAGTTCCCTGAAAAGGGCTTGAACCTGCGCCCTCAGCAGGGAACACTCGGAGTCCTAACCACTGGACCGCCAGGGAACTCCCCAACCTTCACTTTTCAACAGCAGTACTGACTCCTGACCTTTCTCGCCAAGCCCTACACATATGGGTGTAATTCCATATACACTTGCAACTCCATCCAGCTTTAGCTCTTTGGAACAAATAATACTGAGTTGAAATAGCCCAGAAGTTGGGGGTGGTGGGAAGACAGACTGGCCCTGTTTTCTAACCAACCACTGTGCTTCAACAGACAGAACGAGGGCCCTGGGAGACACAGCCGGTCCCAGGACCGGGAAAGGACGCCTGGTGTAGCCAGGAAGTCCTCATAAAGAGATGGGGTCACATCAGGACTCAGGAGTCAGAGTGAAGGGCAAACCTGGGACAACTTGAACATGACGGTGACAGACTGGAGCCCAGAGACTCGCGTAGGGCCCATGAGTTGAGACACAGGCAAAGATGGACAGGGAAGGCCCTGCGCTCCAGCAGAAGCTCCACCAGCACATAAGGAGGGGGCGGTGGAGTCGGAAGCCCCCTGGGATGGTCAGTCCGGGAGCACATCCCTAGAGGCCCGAGCCACTGGCGGGAGGAGAGAAGTGGGACCACGCAGCCCTCGAAGCCCCGCCTCAGCCACAGCAGGACCAACACCCCCACCCCCGCCCAGGGATGCAGCAAGGACACACACCCCTCGGGGACGGCCACGACCCAAGCCTGAACCGGGAAGACAGCAGCGACCCCGTGGGGACACTCCAGATTATTAAGACACACACCAGGGGGCTGCGGGAAGCCGGCCAGAAACGCCTCTTGGGGCGACTGGCAAAGGCAAGAGGGGCCTGAAGCCCGGACGGTGCGTGGGGTGGGGTGGGGGGCACCTTCCCGGCTCCAGCGCTCCAGCGACTGCTCAAGAGGGCACCACACATAACACCATGTGCCCAGGGCCCCAGGTCTGCAACTTCCACGCACAATCAGAAGTAAGCGTTACACACTCTGTGGGAGGAGGACACACACCTGTGCACCGGGTGAAACAGGGAGGGGGACCGAGGGGTGGGGGTTGGGGGGTCCCAGGAATTCTCCGCAGAACCTCTGGTCTGAAATTACTGATCAGCAACAAGTGTTTTGAAAGTCCTGAGGAAGACAGGCCCCGACCAGCACACGACCCCCCAGGGCAGCCCCTCGGGGGGCACCCGCCCCCAGCCCCACCCCAACCCTGCACACCAGGCATCAGGCCACCTCCCTGCACCTAGGAGTCCTCGCCCGACCCCGACGCAAGCAGGGCCTTGCAGGGAGGCCTGTCTGCACTGGAGGGGTCTGCAGAGGAAGCGGGTGCTCTAGGCACGCCCGCCCTGGCAGCCTCCCCGAGGGCCACGCATCAGCCCCATCTGCTGCAAAAGGCCCCACGGCACCCGGCGACCCCCACCCACGTGAGCAGGCGGCCAGGCGGCTAGGGGCGGGGCGAGGGCACGCAATCCACGCGCCAGGAGACGCCTCGAGTCCAGAGCCTCCACCCTGGGAGGCCAAGGCCGCAGACGGTGGAAACGCACACAGTCTTCATCTGGAGGTTGGAAACAAGCGGAGGACACGATGCCGAGCCCGGTGAGGGTGCAGCGGGGCCCGCGTCCTCTGCGGTGCAGCCTCGGGACACACCCGCACGCGAGGCGGCGGCCGGGCTCCCTTTACCTGTCTGTGCCTTTGTGGTGGCCACGTAGCATTGGTTTTGAGGTAGCGACGGGTGAAGGGGCGGGAAGGGGGGTAAAAGCTGCTGTCGTCCAAAATCCGAGGCGCTTCTGCTCATCTCCTCTGCCGGCTCCTCGTGGTCGCGGGCGTCCCGGCCATCCCTGGGGTCCTTACCGGCCGCGTGCTTCAAAACAAAGACAACGCGACTATGACACACAGGCTGTTTCAGCGCCGCCTCTGCCCCCAAACCCCGCCCCAGAGAGATCAGCGCCGAGGAGAGATGGGTGCCTGGGAACCCGTGGCCACCAGAGCACGTGTGACGGGCCAAGAACGGAGTCTGCGTTTCTACAGGGAGGCTGCGGTGGCAGTGAGGCGTGCGGCGCCCAGAGCCGGGACCACCGCCCACCTGGGCCTTTACAGAAAGCTTGCCAACCCGTGATTTAGGTAACAAACTGTGACTACGTCTGAAAATACCAGAATGGGGCCCATTCCAGGGGATCACGGCTACACGGTGCACATCCCCTAAGTGGTTTTTACGCCATGACAGAGCATCACGTTGCATCTGTAAGACTCCTCTGCTCAGTTCTATCCATTTCCTCAGTGTTTCGGCCTTAGCCTTCCGAGACAGCAACAGCCCGTGATGTGGACGCTAGCCCCTTGGCTCTGACCAACAGCCCTGCCTTCACTCCAGACACCACCTCCCCACTCCCCACTCCCCAAGTGCTTCCCTAGAGTCACCTACAGCCTTGAGAGTCTGTAAAGATCAGAGAGTCTGATCACAAACCCAATTCAACTGAGCTGCATCTCAGTGTGCACACAGTAGGCGTACACAATGCATGGGGCAGGGAGACTGGACGGCCACCTGCGAAAGGACGGAGGTGGGACCTTCACCTTTGACCACTGACGAAGGTTAACTCAGGACGGATCAGAGACCTACAACCGCGCATCTCTCAGGAGAAAGCATGGGGGGAAGCGTCGTGACACTGGATTTGGCAATGAATCCCTGGACATTACACCAAAAGCACAGGCAGCAAAAGAAAAAAGATAAATTAGACTTTATTAAAATTAAAAATTTTTTATAAATCAAAACCACAATGAGATCACCTCACACCTATCAGAACGGTTATCATCAAAAAGATCACTAATGTCAAATGCTGGCGAGGGTGTGCAGAAACGGAACCCTAGTGCCCTGCTGGTGGGGATGTAAACTGGTGCAGCCACTGTGGAGGGTCCTCAAAAAATTAAAACGAGAACTACCATGTGATCCAGCAATTCCACCCTGGGGTATTTATCCAAAGAAAACAAAAACAATAGTTCAAAGCAAACAAACGCACCCCTATGTCCACTGCCGCACTATTCATGATAGCCGAGATGCGGAAGCAACCTAAATGCCTGCCAACAAGTGGACAGAGACGATGTGGTATATTTACACACCCCCACAATGGAATACCACTCAGCCACAAAGAAGAATGAAACCTTGCTGCTTGTGACAGTACAGAGGGATCCAGAGGTGCTACCCTGCATGAGACAAGTCAGAGAAGACAAATGCCATGACTTCACGTCAGGGTGGAATCTAGAAACAAAACAAATGAACAAACATAACAAAACAGAAACAGACTCATAGATACAGAGAACAAACAGAAGGCAGGGGGTGGGGGAGGACAGACAAAACAGGTGAAGGGGATTAAGAAGCAGAAACCTCCAGGCACAGGAGACATGAGCCACGGGGATGCAACATGCAGCATGGGGAACGCAGCCAACAGTGTGGTAACAGCTCTGCACGGTGACAGACGGTACCCAGACCACTCCCGGTGACCCTTTTGTAACACACAAAGGTATTTCATCACTATGCTGTGCACCTGGAACTAATGTAATACTGTAAATCAATCACACTTCAATTAAAAAAATTTTTAATGTCTATGCATCAAAGGACACAATCAACAGAATGAAATGGCAACCTATAGAACAGGAGAAAATATCTGCAAATCACATATTTGATAAGGGATTCATATCTAGGATATACAAAGAACTCTACAGCTCAACAAAAAAAAAGCCCAATTTAAAAATGGGCAAAACATTTGAATAGATACTTCTCCAATAACCACATGAGAAGATGCTCAACATCACGGATCATCAGGAAAATGCGACTCAAACCCACAATGAGACCACCTCACACTCCTGGGATGGCTGCCATCAAACAAACAGAAAACACGGGTTGGCGAGGACGTGGAGACACTGGGATGTTTCCATCGGCCAGACGCTGTGGACAACAGCGTGGAGGCTCCTCAAAAAGTACACAGAATCATCATGTGATCCTGCAACTCCACTTCTGGGGACACACTCTGAAGAATCAAAAGCAGGGACTCGAAGAGCTCCTTGTACAATTGTGTTCACAGCAGCATCACGCACAACAGGCAAAGGGGGTGGCACGCCGGGTGCCTGTGGATGGGTGGACGGATGAGCGAAACATGCCGGACACGCACGCAGGAAATGCAGTTATTACTGAACCTTAAAAAGGAAGGAAGTTCTGAGACAGCAACAGGTGTGGATGAATCCTGAGGACACTGTGCTGAGTCCCCAAAAGGACACATCCTCATGAGGGACCAAGCGTAGTCAATCTGAGACAAAAAGCAGATGCCAGCCCGAGGCTGGGAGGGGGAGGGAGTGTTTAACCAGGACAGAGTGTCCGTCTGGGGAGAAGGGACGTCCTGGGGAGGAGTGGTAGCAGCCGCACAGCAATGTGAATGTGCTAAGTGCCCCTGAGCTGGAAAACTCAAGACTTGTCAGGATGATGAATTCTACGTTACGTGTATTTTCACACAGTGTTTTTACAAAGGCATCCTCCTCTCCTGGAGTCAACAACAGGGAGGGGCCCACAGGCCTGCCTGGGAGTGGCCCGGAGTCTGCTTCTCCCAGCAGGAACACACACGCGCTCAGCTCCCCCGCCAGGCCTCCCGCCCAGCCCCTCACGCGGCTCCCCCTCGCACAGCACGCGCCAAGGGCTCCTCCACGGCCTCCACAGCCAACCTGCCCTGGCACAGACAGCCCTGGTAAAAGCAACCTGTCAGTTCCGTCCATTCTTCAGTCCTTCTCAAATATGCGAGCTTTGTCTCCAGAAGGTCACTGCTACACCACGATCGCTCCCAAAGACCTCGCAGACCACGTGGGTACAGCCTCAACCAGCGCTTGCAGACACACGCGACACGGGCGTAAAGGACACAGGACGAGGCAGGAAGCTGAATCTGGGGAGGGAACAGCCACGTGAGGCTCATTCCCACTCAGGCACAGAATTCATTCTGTGAATTAAGGTATTATTTTTGAAAATCTAAAAAAATAAAATTAAGTAGTGCTGAACTTGGGAAGAATATTCTTTGACGTAAATAACAGCAAGATCTTTTTTGATCCACCCCCTAGAATAACAGAAATAAAAACAAAAATAAATAAGTGGGACCTAATGAAACTTCAAACCTTCTGCACAGCAAAAGAAACTATAAGCAAGACAAAAAGACAACCCTCAGAATGGGAGGTAACATTTGCAAACGAATCAACAAAGGACTAAGCTCCAAAATATATAAACAGTTCATCCAGCTCAATATCAAAAACACAAGCAACCCAATCAAAAAATGGGCAGAAGACCAAAACAGGCATTTCTCCAAAGATGACATACGGATGGCCAAGAGGCACATGAAAAGCTGCTCCACATCACTAATTATTAGAGAAATGCAAATCAAAACTACAGTGAGGTATCACCTCACACCGGTTAGAATGGGCATCATCAGAAAATCGACAAACAGTAAATGCTGGAGAGGGTGTGGAGGAAAGGGAACCCTCCTGCACTGTTGGTGGGAATGTAAATTGATAAAGCCACTATGGAGAACAGCATGGAGGTTCCTTGCAAAACTAAAAATAGAGTTACCATGTGACCCAGCAATCCCACTGCTGGCCATATACCCAGAGAACACCATCATTCAGAAAGACACATGCACCCCAATGGTCACGGCAGCACTATTTACAGTAGCCAGGACACGGAAGCAACCTAAATGTCCATCAACAGATGAATGGATAAAGAAGATGTGGTACATATGTACAAGGGAATATTACTCAGCTGTAAAAAGCAAGGAAACTGGGACATTTGTAGAGACATGGATGGACCTGGAGACTGTCATACAGAGTGAAGTGAGTCAGAAAGAGAAAAACAAATACCGTATATTAACACATATATGCGGGATATAGAAAAATGGTACAAATCAACCAGTTTGCAAGGCAGAAATAGAGACACAGATGTAGAGAACAACCATATGGACACCAAGTGGGGAAAGCAGGGAGGGTTGGGGGGAATGAACTGGGAGATTGGGATACCAAATTGTACGCTCTAAATATATGCAGTTTATTGTATGTTAACCGTACCTCAATAAAAGTTCTAAAAAAAAAAAGAAAAAAGAAAATAAACTAGAGCTACAAAAAAAATAAATAAATAAAAATTAAAAAATTAAAAAATAAAATTAACTAGTGCTGAACTTGAGTGAAGACCCTAAATGTGGTTAGGGATCTATCATCTGACAAAGCAAACCCACCGAGGCGGAGGAGCTGCCATCTGACCTCCCAGCAGGGCACCCCAGAGCCCCAGCTGGCCCCCCAGGCAGAGGGAGGACCCGCGCCAACAGCCGGGTCACACCTGCTCACACCCGTGTGGCCGCCTGTGACCCAGACGCCTGAAAGCACACGAGCCTGGCCCGTGACGGGGTCCCTGCCCCAGGGCTCTGCTCACCAGCTCTCCGGTCCTCGCCCTGGCCACTGTCAGGCCCAGCCCAGCGGGGGCGCGTCCTCACAGCTGGTGCCTGCCTTCCAGGTGCAGCACAGCCACCTGCACTCCCGCGGCACTAGGACCCACCCCCGCCTGGACCAAGGGCATCCAGCCAGGCCCGCGTATTCTCTCCTGAGCCCAGGGACTGCGGGGGCCATGTGGAAGGGGCCAGGGAGAGTGGAGGACACAGATGCCCAAGGAGAAAGCTGGGCCCCCCTGCAGCACCTCCAGGAGTGAGCACACTTCAGCTAGCGTGACAGGTCTACACGGGCACGCCAACGCAAGATAAAAGGGTCTCCTTCCAGAAGTCCCCACTTCCTCTGCACGAACAGGGGCTGAGTCTAACCCTGTGTCGGCACCTTCTGATGGGACAGACACTGGGCCTGAGAGGCAAACTGGTTCTGCCTTGCCTGGGGATGGGAGGCCGCAGGGCCACTAAACCCCTGCATTTTAAATTCTTAAAGGAAAACGAATTTCTTGTCATAAGCATGCAACACTTATTCTATCATTGGAATGACTGTTTTCAAAACACAATTTTCAATCAAACATCCTTTCCTAAGAAAACCAAACAAGACTAAACTGGGTCTGGGGAGTAGAGAAGCCACAGAGCAGGAGAGGCCAGGTCTGGACGCGGGCCAGGAGCCAGGAGGGCACTCAGTCTCCAGGTCTCCAGCCCCTCCTCCTGCAGGGGTCCCAGGAGCAGATGAAGTTTCCAGAGTGTGGAGCAGGCAGGCGTGGTCTTCAGGAAATCAGATTCCAAAGCCTCAAAATCCTTCCCTTTTCTTTCCCTACAACTGACCAGCCTGAGAGGGTTCCGTAATTTCCAACAAAATATGTGTTGCAATTGACTGCACACTACTAATAATTATAGTAACCCCACCCTGAACAAAGCTATAACCCTCAGAGAAACCTCATGGTCAGGGGCATTTCTTGAAACTAAATTTCAAATTGCTTTTTCTTTTTTTTCCTAGAGGAATATGACAGGGTGACGATAAAAAATGTTCAAGAATAAAAATATATTAGAATAAAATTCTAGAAGTGAAGATGGAATAAAAGTATAATTTCAAGGAGGTAAATAAATAATGCAAATGTTCTGACATGAGTTTTAAAATCGACAATGGTGGGCCAAAATACAGCAGGCAAATGAATACATGAGCTTCACCCTAAGCCTCCAACCTAACGCCAAAACTAATTCACAACACATCGTATATTTAAAGTTTACAGTGAGGAGTTCTTAGGCACGACACCAAAAGCACAGCCTCCAAAGAAAAAGACTGCGTAAGTTGCACTTCATCAAAATGAAGAACATTTGCTTTGAGAACGGCCATAGAGTCTTCAGTAGTGAGAGGATAGAGACCAGCTACAGACCAAGTGAAAACATCTGCAAACCAACACCTGACAAGGGTCCACATCCAAAAACTCTCAAAGCTCCCAAAATATCTCATTGTAGAGTGGGTGAAAGATACGAAAGATATTTCACCAAAAAGGACACACAGACAGCAAATAAGCACATGGAAAGTTGCTCAACATCGCTGGTCATCAGGGAGGCTCAAACTAAAACCGCGACGAGGTATCACAGCTGCAGCGGAGAGCAGAGGCCGCCCCAAACGCCCCGCTCAAAGGGTGCAGGGACATAAAATGTGTCAGGCTGTGCAGTGCAGCTTGGCAGTCACTTATAAGACTAAATATCCAATTACCACATGACCCTGCAATTGTGCTCCTGGATATTTTACCCAGAGAAATAAAAACTTTCCTCTAAACGAAAATGTGTACATGAATGACCAGAGCAGCTTTAATGGAACAGCCCCAAACTGAAAACCCCCACATGTCCCTCGATGGGCAAGTGGTTACACATGCAAAACCTGTCAACACGCAAAGGAGGGCCCTGAGGACATACCCTGGGTGGGGTCGAGCGTGTGGAGTGAGGGAAGAAAGCCCCTGACCTCTGCGATCCCACGTCACAGAACACCTGAAACAACACACCTCCAGAGATGGGGAATGGGGCCAGGAGTGGCCAAGGTGACCACAGAGGGGCCTCGTGGTGCCAGGTGGCCAGGTAAACCCACACTGTGTTACCCTGGGAGAAACCAGCTGGAGGGGACGTGTGGTCTCTCTGTACTAACTACGTGGCTCCCTGTAATTATTAAAATTTTTTTTAAGCTTTGGCATATACATAAAAACACTGCAAAAGGCAGAAGCCACGCTAGGGCCAGCCGGGCTGGGGGTGTCAGGGACCCCACACTGCGTGGCGTCCAGTTCCCAGCTCGCCCCCCCGCCCCACAGTCACAGCAGGCAGGCAAGGGCCAGGCAACAGGGAACCGTGGAAACAGAGACAAGCACACTCCCGGAGGAACGTCATTTCAGGGGGAAAATCACCCGAACCAGCGGTGCTAAGTCCAAACAGAACCTCCACGTGAGGAAACAGGAGTTTTAACCAAGACCACAGAAGGACTATAATTGTCTTTTGAAGGATAAGACAAAAATATAACTAAGAACACAGGCATTCTTAATTTGAAAAAACTAATCAGAGACACTGGGTATGAAAAATGTAACTGTCAAAACTGAAAACATCAACAGGTGGAAAGACCAGCAAGACGGACGTGCTGGGGAACAAACGGGGGAGCTAGACACAGGGACACAGGGGAGAGGCTGCTCGCAGAGGGAGGAAAGCCGGGCAGAACCTTCCAGAGCTGGAGAAACACGCGCGCGTCAGGCCAAGGGGCCCCTGGGGAAGGGCCCAGCGCACCAGCAGCGCCGGCACAGGACACGCCAGGGTGTCTGACTGCACACATGGACTTCGTGCTGGAAGCAGGGAGCAAACCACGGCCCGCGTCCGCAGCGCATCACACCCAGGGCCTAACCTACCGCCCACCTACTCACTCCCCAGCGAGACGCGCGGGTGCTGAGCCGCCCAGCGAGTAACTCCCCAAGGCAGAGGCGGAGCTACCGTCGGCCCAGGCGCCTACGACGAGAAGCCCAGAAAGCAGGTGACGGGTCACCCACAGGAATCCTGAGAGGCCCGCAGGTGACCGTGGCCAACAATCCCGCCACTTTCATCCACAGAAGTCCACCTGCTGTCCGCACACAAAACAAAAGAGCAGGCAGACAGGAGAGCGGCCCCACCCCGACAGGGACGCGTTACCAGGCCCGGGATGGACTTCGGCATGGTCTTCCGAGCCCTGTGGACCTTGACGTCAGCGCCCGGGGCCGGGGCCTTCTTGTCCTCCGTGTCCTTGCTGCCTTCCCCGGGCTTGGCTGGCATGGCGGCCGGTGGCTGGGGAAAAGCGCCAGGAGTCCTCCCTTTGCCAGCCCCGCCAGGGAGAGTCTTTGCAGCATGACCGGGCAGGGAGGAGGCCAGGGCGCCGGCCACCCGCAGCGGCGGCTCGGACAGGGGGGCCTTGCCGAGGAAGTAGCCATTGCTCCCGACGACGGGCGTCTGAGTGAAGCCGTCGGCTCGGATGTGGTTCGGCTTTCCCACCTCAGTGTCTCTGTCCGAAATCCCATTTTCCGCTATGCGGGCCACCGGACTGGCTCCCTCCTGCTGCGGGCTGACTCTCACGCTTTCCTGAGTGTGCTTCACCACGGCCAAGTGGCCGTTGGCATCGCTCTTGTCGCAGGACCCGTTGGTCTCCCCGTCTGCAGTCGTGTGGGCCTCCCCTCCCTGCTGCTCTGCGGAGCCTTCATCGGCAGCCATAGGTGACCCTGCGGACAGAGGAGAAGAGTCAGTGGCTTTCCGCCTGCAACCTCAACACGAGAGCCCCCACGGCTCTGCCTACACAAAACTGTCTAAAGGAAAACCACTCTACGTTCAGATGCGTTAAATAAAAAGTATGTCACAGACACTAGCTCGACGGCGAGCTGGTTAAGGGGGGATGCCCCATCCCCAGGACTGTGGTCTGCCCAGAGCCCAAGCCATCTGGCCGCCCTGCCCCGTGCGAAGAGTGGGCAGGGCCATGGTCCTTCAAACAAAGAGCTCCTCCATGAATTCTTAAAAGACTTCAAACCCATTATGCTGATTTACATATCCTCCAGGAACAAATTCATCGCTGGAAAACAAAACTGGGTAGGATTCAGAGATAGGAAACAAGGCCGCCGGAGCAGCTTCCCAAGAACAGACCTAAAGAAAACAGGTCAGGGTCAGCCAGAAGCCTGGTTACAAATCCCTGGTCTCTGAACCTCATCTCCACAACGTGATAAACAAGAAACATGCTTCCCACCAGCAGATCGACACACACAGAGCCTCATTACAGACCCCAGCAGAAAGCCCATGGTTACAGCACTGGGCGCAGAGGGGCTGTGGTCGTGTCCAAGACTCCAGCACCCATCACCCACGTACCCCTGTCTACAGCACAGCACCTGCCACGACTCCATCAAGACTGCATCACGACTGCACTGGCCCCTGGAAGACGAGGTCTGTGGTCACTGCTGTACCCTGAGCACAGAAACATGAGTGCAGTAAGCACTGTCTGAATGAATAAACAGCTACTTCCCAAAACAGAATTGGTGCAAACCTACTCAACTTGGAGAAGGCTGAGTGCCAATCTGCAGCAAAGATACACTTATTCAGAAGTGCTGCATGATTCCACGTAAGCTCAGAAATGACACCAGAACATCCGTTAACACCACAAAGGTTCACACAAGAGTGGGGTCCCAGGTGACCCCACAGAAGAGAGAAATGAGGAGAGAGGCCTGGCGACAAGGCGCGGGCTCTATCAGCAAGCCAGACATGAGCGCAACGAGGCTGCCAAATCTCCCATCAAGCACAGAAACCAAGGGCATTTTCCTACGCTGGCCTTAGCTTCTGAAAAAACGTAAGAGAAAAAATAAGACACCATTCACAAAAGCCGGAAAACTATAAAGGATATAAAAGTTTAACCAAGATCATACAAAGCCTCTGTGGAGAAAAAAAATTTTAATAGAAGTATCTCAAGACCTTGAATGTGATGGCAAAAATACAAAGATGTAAGTCGCCTCAAATTAACTCTCTAAATTCAAGGATACCCTAACCGAAATTCCAATCTGTATATTGAGGAACTCCACAACCTTACACTAAAATATGCACAGAAAATAAATTTGTACAAACAGCAAAGTAAATCATGAAAAAGAACAGTGAAGGAAGGGGAAACGGGCCTCTCCCAACACAGAGGAGGATGTGGATGTGGACAAACACCCAGGGGCCAGATGCTGACAGCCGATCACAGTGGCAAGTTCCTGGGACAAATGCATCTTCACTTGCAAAAGAATGAAGTTAGACCCTTACCTCACACCATATACAGAAATTAACTGAAAATGTATCCAAGATCTAACTATAAGAAGAAAACGTAGGCATAAATCTTTATAATCTTCTATTAAGCAATGGTTTCTTAGATGCTACAACAAAAGCACAAGCAACCAAAGAAAAACAGATAAACTGGACTTCATTTTGTGCCTCAAAGGACACCATCAAGAAAGTGAAAAGATAACCCACAGATTAGAAGAGAATATCTGCATATCACTCATCTTATAAGGAACTTGTAACTAAAATATATTTTTGAAAACCTCTGGCAATTCATCAATAAAAAATCAATAACCAATTTTTAAAACTGGCAAAGGATATGAACTAACGTTTCTCCAAAGATGATGTACAGGTGGCCAACAAGCACGTGAACAAATGCGCGGCACCACCAGCCAGCAAGGAGACACAGCTGGAAGCCACCACGAGGCAGGTGCCACTCCGCACCCATCAGGACGGCTGGAACAAAAAGAAGGTGCCGGCAAGTGTCATCAGAAGCCGCCCTCGCTGCTGCTGGGAATCAGTCTGGAGGCTCCTCAAAAGGAGGGGCCCAGGCCTGGGCTCAAGGGCCACGTGCGGAGGAGCCCGGCGCCTGGCATCACTCATCCACAACTTCTTAGAAAAAGGCCCAGAAGGGCAGACAAGGTGGGATCCCACGGAAGGGAGCATCTCAAGGAACAGGGAAAAGGACAGCACCAGGAGGAAAACGCCAAAGCAGGTCTTCAGAGGTCCCACCACTGTGAGGAAGGGACAGGAAGAACCGTGTGTGCGGGGCAGCTCTGGGAGGCAAGCCCCCCAGGGCCAGCCAGAGGCGCAGTAGAGAGGGACCCATGGGCCAGATGAGGCACCCCGAGGTGTGGGGCAAGGGTGGAAGCAAGACAGGGCCACGGCCTCCTGTCCACCAGGAACAAGCTGGGTCGCCTGGAAAAGATGCCCCAGGGACAGAGGGCAGACCTGAGCTGGGCCCCCAGCGCGCTCTAACCTGGGAGGAGGTGAGGCTTGGAAACAGGCCTGGGCAGAGAGGCAGGCGGCTGCACACCCCCACCCCACCCCCACCCCACCCCACCCCCACCAGCTCCGAAGCCCCAGCAACTCCACGGAACCTGAAGCATTGGTCAGGCGGTAACACACAGCCAGGTAGGCCAGCCCCGCCCTGTGCCTGGGCCGCTGGGTCCCTTTCTCCCAAGGCAAGGCTGCCCTGCCACCGCCCGAGCTGGGGGCCCACATGCCGCCTTCACCCACCATCACCCTCAGGTGCACACGTGGCGGTCACAAAAGAAGAGGACCCCGTGGATGTGAAGAAGTGTCAGAGCGGCCAGGGACGTGGTGGGGCGGCATGGAGGTGGCGGAGCCATGGCAGTTCCCATCTCAGGGGCTGCGCCACAGCTCAGGAAGGGCACGAAAGGCGGCCGCCAGCCTGGGGCGCAAGGTGGTCCCACCGCCAGGCCACGCGAAGCCTCATCCTGGGAGGCTCAGCGCCGCCCACGCCAAGCACGTGGGTCCACACAGGCCTCTGTCTCCCTGCAGTGCCTGGCAAGACGGGCCCCCAGCCCAAGCTCCGAGGATTGGTGGCCCTCGCCTCCCACTGCCGCACACACTGCAATCTCTCCGGCCCCACCTCAGCCACCAGCGGGCCACTGTCTGTGTGTCCCCAGCGGATGGAGGCTGGGCGTCTGACAGCCCAGGTGAGCTCACCTGACCTCAGCCCCGACCCAGCCTCCTCCTCCCCAGGTGAGAGAAGGGCAGACGTCCGGGGCGGGTGTGTGGCCGGAAGCCGGGAGGCGACCTCTGTCACGAGGGGCAGGAGCACCGCGCAGGCAGGCTTCCTCCCGCGTCAGTGGGGACAGAGCCATGCCACCAGCCGGCAGGATGACACTGAGACACGTTTCTCATCCGTGCAGCCCTGCTGTTCACAGAGGTAGTCCCATGCGGATAGAGCCAGGCAGACACCGGCATCCAAGGCTCCCAGCCACCGGCCTCACCGTGTCCAGCCAGGACACTGCTCTCCAAAGGGGCCTGCCCAGCCCCGCCAGGCAGCTCAGGTAGGACAGTGGGATTCACCTGTCCCAGAGCTAGCCTCTCCCAGCCTGGCTCCGCGCAGGGCGGCACGCCCCCCCCCCAAAGCTCCCCTCTGTACCAGCCCCTCGCCAGCCTCCCTCCACCTCTGGCACCTCGGTGGCAGCTTCCAAGCCCTGAGACCTCATGCGGCTGCCCTGCTGCTGACCCGTGGCGCCCTGAGGGACCAGGACGCACAGAGCCTTCACCCTCTGGGAGGACGCGGCCACACGGCGGGCCTGGCCGAGGCGGGGTGGCTGGCGGGGCCCCGGGCGCCCTTACCTTTGCTCGGCAGCTCGGCTCCCAGGCTGCAGTCCTGCTTGGTCTCTCCCTTCGCCGGAACCGCCTGCTAAAGAGAAACAACCATCAGCCGGGCTCCGCCAGCAGGACTCCAGTCCGTGGGTGTCGCATCCGAATCAAAACAAAACCACCGAGCACAGGACAGGTGGGCACCTCAAGTCAGTGGGAAATGCTCTTGACATGGTCTCTTCAGGAGGATCAGCACTCAAGAAACTTCTACATCTACTGTACTGGGGGGACAGTATTTTAATAATAAGAACACACAGCTTAGGTAACTAAAACTGCAAATGTTTCCTCTGTTATAGGAATGCTACAATTTTTTTCTGCTGCTGACAGTAATTCGTCTACATATTTCAAATGTCCAACAACGTACAGAAAAATTAGAGAAATGGTTAAATCGAGAAAATTCAACAAAAACCTGAATCTACTTGAGTCTACCGTACAGAGGCATGAATTACAACAAAGGCTCTCGCAATGGTTTCAAGACAAAATTCTTGCCTTCAGGAAGGTGAGAGTCTGGTGAGAGACTGCACGTAAACACACAACGCACCCCTCAAGCGGGGTCTCTGCGGCGCCCCGTCCACGGGCGGAGCAGCTGCCGCAGAGCCTCTAGGCATCTCACTCCGATGTCCGGAGTCAAAGGGCGAAACTTCCTTAACGCCTCAGTCACGTCCTGGAATGTTTTCTCCAAAGACACCACAAAATATTCTCACGACGCTCCTGAGCCAGAGCCCCGTGCTGCTCTCATGCAGGGCCGGACGGTTCCCGAGAGCCGTGCCCGCCAGGCCACCCAGACCCCCCGTGACGCCCTCAGCACCCGCCAGCTGACTCCGCCACCCCAGGCCTGCAGGCCAAGAAAGGGCACGAGCACCGCCAGCTCCCTCCGGCCGCTTCCAGGCTCCACCCGCCTACCTTCCCAGGGCTCCACGTGTGGCCTGACCAGTGGTTTGAAACCCAGGGGTTTTCAAAGTGTAAGCTGAGGACCCCTGGGGCCCCTGAGAACCTCTCAGGGGGCCCAAGAGGACTTGTTTTCTGAGGCACATGTGCACACACACACACACACACACACAGGGGTTAGGGGTAGATATCCACTCCTAGCTGGCCACACAGGATCTCTTGTTCTAGGAACCGAGGAGCTCAGTCATGTCCGTGGCCACATGGATGAAGGCCGGCCACCATTCCTGAGCACCTGCCGTGTGCCAGGCACCTGCCAGCCCAAAGGGAGGCCTCAGTGGACAGCCGGGTCCAGGCCACAGGGCCAGCTGACAGTGGTTTTTACCCCACAAGAGGCCTGTAAACAATAACAGACAAGATGTGACAGAGACCTCTGTAGTCAAAGCCACGTGTGGTCCTTTTCAGAAAGTCCTCAGAGCCCTGTTCTAGTCGGAGAAGAAGAAACAAACACATTAACTTCAGCGAAAATGTGGGGTGCTGTGACGTTATAAACAGGGGTGCAAGGCTGCAGCGGTGAGGGGGTAGCCGGCTGGGGGCCCTCCTCCAACCCCTCCCAATGGCCGTGTGCTCATACCATCCGGGGCCTGAAGTAAACCGCCCTGGTCTGTTGGTACTGGCCAGCTCCCCACTGCCCCTTCTGCAGTTAGGAAGCTAGAACTTGGTGCCAGGGACTAAGGAAAAGTCAAGAAGCCTCAGAGCCTTCCTCCCCGGACAGAGGACTTTCTTCCAGGGTCAGACCTGACACGTCCCTCCTCATTAAGAAGAAACAAGCCTTCACTGTGGACAGCAACACCCGGCCTCTGCTCCCCTCAAAACCCCCTTCCATACCCTGATGCCAGCCTCTGGCCCCTGGCCCCTGCCACCCTCCGCAGGCCAAGCTCCATCTCCTCAGACAGCCTTGCCTGGACCCCACTTTGCTGCCCAGCTAGCCCCAGCACCACCAGGCACACCACCAACCTGCCTGTCCTGCCAGCACGAACACTCGGGGTCCAAGCAGGGGACCTGTCCTGTCCCCAACCTGTCGGCAGTGCCGGGCGTTAGGGAGCCGAGAAAGCGTGTGGCAGGAGGAGAACGGGGCCTTCCCAGGGGGCTGCGTGCAGGGCCCGCCAGAAGGGTGCTCTGGACCAACCCAGACGCACAGCTCGCATGTGCTACAGCCACCCTGCTCCTCGCGGGCACTGCCAGTGCCACGTCTGGAAGCCCAAAGGCCCAGAGACTGAGGCTGGGGGTGAGCTGGGCCCATGACCAGGACAGGAAGAACAGAAACTTCTTGAACTCAGATGCTCTGAGTTGAGCCTACATGTACCTAGCAAGAGGGAACATGGTTTTCATCACCTTTTCCAAAGGGCCAGCAACCTACAAATTTGACACCAACCAGGAAAGTATTAAACATGGAACATGTAGCCCAAAAGAGTACAAAACCAGAACCAAAGGGAACTGCTGGCCGAGACTTGAGGCCCTGCTAGCTCTCCCACAGGCGGAGGCTGTGGCGAACCCGACAGTTAACAGGTAGGTGGGTGACCTCAGTCTCTGCTTTGCAAGAAGAGCCTCAACTAACCCCAGAGTGAGCTTGGGATATGGGGACACGACGCGAGGAGGAAAACCTCCAGAGCAGCCGCCAGCCAACGGCAGCACACACAGCAGAAGCTCTGAGCAGCGCGCGGGCCCCTGGGCGGCACCAGCATAGAATCTTGGCTCCCACATGCCACCTCCATGGAGAGACGGAGGTTCCTAGAAGACAGGACCAACTCCAGGGCAGAGCAGGGGCACAAGATGAGCTTAGAACCTCAGACTGTGCCTGAGAAAGAAGCGCTCGAAGCTGGCGGGATGCGTCCAAGAACAGGACAGACTGAAGGGACACCCGTTCCCAAGTTTGTGACACTTTGAGCGTCAAAATGAATGATGACAGGAACAGACGGTAACCCAGTGAATAAACACCAGCATTAAATACATGAATGGATAACAGATCCAACAGGGATTGCGCCTCCTTACCCTAGATGCCGACAGCGGAAGGCAGAGAGGGTGCTGGAGCTAACGTGACCATTACAACTCGTGAGGAAGTTTCATGAGAAACGGGACCTTTACAGAATCTCAAAGTATCTCGCCACAAGGTTGTCCTCAAGTACAAAGAGAAAAGCAGTGACCTTGCAGCGGAGAAACCTCTGGCCTCACCTCATCCATGGGACAGTCACAGACAAAGCGGCAGGTCTCCTGAAGGGACGCACCCCAACCGTAACCCTCTCTGCCCCCAGGGCTCCGGAGAACAACACGCTGTGCCCTCGGAAGAGGAAGACCGAGGAGCTGGAGACCCCTCGACTCCCGTCCAGAGTGGGAAAGCGCTACGAAGGGGCTACTGTGACAGCCGCACGCATGGCGACCGGGCACTGTGTCACTGTGTGATTACCGTGACACCTTCATGCACTGCGGACCAGACGGTTGCAACAATGTCAGATATCCTGATGGTTATTCAAGAGAAATGTCCTTGTTTGAGTCTGGCCGTACCTCCGAGCCGTTCAGGGCAGACAAGGCACACATGCGTGTGGGTGTGTGCACACGTGTGCACGTGAAGGACATAACAAGCGGGGTTTGCGTGAAGGGTAGACTGGAGTCACCACTAATCTTGCAACTTTTCTGTATGTTTGAAATTATTTCAAATTCAAGTGGTTTAAAAATGAAAAGCTAGGAAAGTCTTCAGACTAGAAGCACTCTGTGCAGCCATGGGGCAGACAGGACAGAACTGAAATGACGACAGGGCGTCCTGCAGGGAACAGAGAGGACTGTCCAGAGGGAACCTGGTCCACGGCAGAGGCACAGAAGCACAGGCCTGGAGCCTGAGGACCCCAGCCCTGTCCAGCTCCTCTGTCCCCCTGTGCTTTGCCGAGGCCACCCGGCTTCTGTAGCTGCAAGGCAGGGACCACTTGCTCCAGGAGCTGCTGTGAGGACGACGGACCAGGTGCCTGACACAGAGGCAGCAGGCTGCAGCCAAGATGCACGGGGACAGAGGACACGCGTGCGCCAGGGGCTCCACAGACCACTGTGCCTGCACCCAGTGCCGCCAGGGGCCCAGGGCAGCGGGCACACGCAGGGGCTCCAGCACTGGCTGCGGGACACGTGTCCCGGAGAGCACAGGAGAACCCAGACAGAAAGACGCTAGGCGGCGGCCGCGGCGCTGGACAGGAGCAGCAGGCTCAGGAGCAGAACGGCACAGCTGTCGTCCACCTTCAACGATCAACAATAAAAAGCAGGGGCCCTCACAAAAAATCCAGGTTTCCAGAGGCTGGAACGGTGAGGAGCAGTGGTGACACTGGCAGGGCACCCGGACAGGCGCCCGGGGCTCCCCAGAGTTGGCCTCTTGGCAGGAGGGGCGAGCACCACGTCAGATCCCACTTGCTCCTGCCTGTGGGTACGGACCCTCGGAGTCTAGATGGCAGAAAACGTCCCCTGCCCCGGCCGGCCTCACTCATGCAGTTCGTCTGCCTGCTCCCTGACCTCACTGGCAGCACCTGACTTGAGGTCACCTCCCAGGAACTGTCTTGGCCACGCCTCTCAGTAATGATGCCACCACGCTCTCCCACCGGGGCTGGGGGGTGGATGTCTGACCCCCAAGCCCCTGATTTCCTACCATCCATCCAGGGCTGGGCGGGGCTGTGCCTCTCTTCACCCCAGCCCCACGGGGCCGGGCCTCGCTGCCCTCCCAGCCCATCACAGCTGCATCCCAACCGCCAACAGCCTGCACCCTTCAACCCCCTCAAATGGGAGTTCTCTGGGGTCCCCAAGCCCCTTCCAGAGGTCCAAGAGGTCAAGACTACTTCCACAACACCAGCAGGACCCCACGCGCCCGTTTCACAGTACTGACATCTGCACAGATGGTGCGAGAGCAGTGCTGCCGGCACCTAGGCAGGGATCAAGATGGTGGCACCAAACGGCGCTCTTGGTGACTGAATTCACCCTCGCAGTGGGCCCACCGCCCCACAGCAAGAACCCCGGGCCCGCGCTGGTGATGACAGAGTGGCCGGAGACGAGCTGGTGCGGGCACAGCTGCACAGCCCCCAGGACTCCCATGAACACAGAGACAAACGGCCTGCCTCCTGTCACCACCGCCAGTCACACATCTACCCACAAAATGAAGGTTCATGAACTTTCCCTCAAAAAAGTCTGTTTTAAGAATATTACGTAACACACTTTCAAATAATGCCAGAATGAGCTGCGATTTTGTTCTGCATCTACCCGAGTGCAACCAGGAACCCGCCGACACGCAGGCACAACACGCCAGGCCCTGGGAGAGCACGAGATCCGAAAACATAGCCCCGACACCCCTGCCTCGCTTTTGTCTCCTACTTAAAACCCAAGCACCTCATCAACTCATTTCTGTAAGTGACCGCTGCTGGGGCACAGGACGGAAAGAGGAGGGCCGGCACAGAGGAGAAGGGAGGGCAGAGCGAGGGCCAGTGGGCCAGGAGGGGCACTCCTGAGCAGCTGACACCAGCAGGGCAGGGGACGGTGTGCCCTGGGATGCTATCAAGTCTCCAAATAAAGGACACAGCAGCTTATCAGATGAACATAAAAAGTAAGTATCAAAGAAAAGGAATACTCTCTGGATCTGAAATTTCTGTACAAGCCTCTACGTAATAAAACCTGCTCTAAGGCTCTCCTCTAACACTTGCTTTGCCTTATTTAAAACATGGGCCCTGGGGTTTCCTAGGTGGCGCAGTGGTTGAGAATCCGCCTCCCAATGCAGGGGACACAGGTTCGATCCCTGCCCCAGGAAGATCCCACATGCCGCAGAGCAACTAAGCCCGTGCGCCACAACTACGGGCTGTGCTCTAGAGCCTGTGAGCCACAACTATTGAGCCCGTGTGCTGCAACTACTGAAGCCCACGCGCCTAGAGCCCGTGCTCCGCAACAAGAGAAGCCACGGCAACCAGCAGCCTGTGCACCACAACGAAGAGTAGCCCCCACTCATAGCAACTAAACAAAGCCCGTGCACAGCAAGCGACCCAACACGGCCAATTAAATAAATAAATTAACAAATAAATAAATCACTGAGTATTCACTTAAAAAAAGGGGCCCTGCCAGTGGCCAGTTTCTCTTGCATAAAAAGGAAGAGCAACACATACTTCTAAAGCTCACGGTAAAGAAACGTTCCTACCTACCTCGACCTTGCCTAGCCTAGCAGGTTATTCTTCTTCCCTGATCAAAGCAAAGCTCAGCGATGGGTTACAACAACGTTGTGAGTTGGTCGACTTCAAATCGAGACCTTCGCACTTCCTGCCATCCACCTAGCGGTGCGCGAGCGACACACGTTAACACACGAGTAACTGTCCAGGAATTCAAGTTCTTAATTAAGTTGATACAGCCACAGAGGCACAGGACCCAAAGGCCATTCCCTCACTCGCACGCAGACAAGAGAATTCACACCGGGAAGGTCCGCCAGTGGTAACTCATTTCCCAAAAGCCTGGTCTCATTCCTGGAAGAACCTCCAATAACATCACCTAAACTCTCCCCAGGCCACGTCACCGATCAAGGTCACTGGCCAGGGTGGAGGCCTCCCCCACGCAGCTTCCCTGAAGGCACAGCCCCTGCCCCAGCGCTGGCAGCTCCCCCTGGCGACCCCGCCCATAGCCCAGAACGCCACAGTCCCCACGGCCTGGGAACCCAACATCCCCGTCTCAGGAAGACGGGAGGTGGCTGAGCAGCACCCCCTCCAGACAACCCGCCCCACTGTCCGTCCCCGTCCGTCCCTCCTTCAGCGCAAGCTGCACCTGCTCACTCTGCTCAAGTGCCACAGTCCCCACCCAAATCACGAGGGCTTCAACCACAGGACTGGGCCCCGTCTCCGCCCCAAGACCCTCAGGTCCCAAGAAGGAAGGACGTGCACCTCCTTCACTTCCTCCTTAGGAGACAGGCACAGCCCAGAGTCAAACCCCACCCACAAAAGGGCCGGGAACCCAGACCTGCAACCTTGTCCGTGAGCATCAGACCTTCTGTCTCTCAAATGCCACAAACTCAGGCACAACTAAGACCCCACGGCCTGCAGCAGGAACGGGTGGGAGCCATGTGTGACCACCAGGCGGGCACTCTTGTCCAGTGCGCCACTGACAAACAACGACTCCACAAAAACAGCTCCTTCCGAGGGTTTTTCCTCTTTATCCTAGGCGCACCTGCCCAAACTCCAGAAGGTTTCAGGAGCAGACTTCGTAGCGGACTCCCAAACCCAGGCTGAAAAAGGGAATCCTCTCAGAGCCTGGGATTTGCAGAGACTCTGGGGCTTCGTTCAGTCAAAGAGCCTTTTACATACAAACTTTTACATAAAAAGACAGTTACAGGGTGAAACCAGTGAGGAAAGACTGAAGGGAGGTGCGGGAGGGGTGGGGTGGCGTTATACTCAAGGATACCCCTGTCTTCACAGAAACAGGACTCTTTACAGTCCTAAGACTCAATTCTTCTCTTTTTCCTTTTTTTGGCCAAGCTGCACGGCACATGGGTCTTAGTTCCTGGACCAGGGATCTAACCCAGGCCCCCTGCAGAAGAACCATGGAGTCTTAACCACTGGATCACCAGGGAAGTCAGACGCAACTCTTCTTAAACACATGAAAACAAAACCCTCCTGCCTCGAGTGTCCATGCTCCTTAAACATAACGGAAACCATCAGAAAACCCTCAGGCTCTGTGCTGTGTGGCCAAGGCTCTCACGTCCATCTGTCCCCCAGAGAACCGACAGGTCTCCCTCCAGCCTTGTCCTCCATCAGTGCCCTGCAGGCTCAGTCCTGCCACCTGGTCCGACCCTCCTCACATCCTCACACGCGGTGACCTGCTGTTTTTGACAGCAAAACCGGAGCTGGGAGCCATGATGCCAGAACAGCTCACAGTAAGAGCCCCTCCACTAGCCTATCCAGACCCTCACTCAACTTCTTCATGGCCTCCGATAAAATCCCAATCAGACCCGGCTGAAACGCACCAGGGAGGGGGACACAGTCTGCCGAGCAGGTGGCCAGGACGGGCTGTGAGCAGCAGCGACAGCACGCCCCTCGCGAAAGGCGGGACAGCCACACGCTCACCGCGAGCTGGGTCTGACCATCCCCTCCCAGAAGAACACGCTTGACCCTTTGGAACCTCCATTCTCACATCCTTCTAAGGCACCGATGGGGCTGGAGAAAAAAAGAAAGAAAACTTTCCAGTTTGTGAGCTGTTTCCTTAAATGTGAACTGGCAGATTTCGATACACACAAACCCTAAGGGAAAAAAACGCATCCCAGGAGATGAGGCAGAATCTGACCCCGTGCTGCACTTGTAAGGCCAAGTGCAGGTCCAGCCACCAGGGCAGCGGGCACAACAAGCTGCCCAAGACGTGGACGTCCAACGACATCTAAGGTTTGGATAAATGACAAGCCACGTTTTAGTATGTTTGAAGTATGTTTACCTGAACTTCCAATGTAACTGGGAATCCTGTATTCTTATTTGCTGAACCTGGCAACCCTACAATGAATCTGTGAGGGTCAGAAAAGCACAGAAGGACCCCAGGCTTCTATAATTCTGAGATGGCAATGGTTACATTTTCAAAAGACAATGTTCGGACTTCCCTGGTGGCACAGCGGTTAAGAATCCACCTGCCCATGCAGGGCACACAGGTTCGATCCCTGCTCCAGGAAGATCCCACATGCCACGGAACAACCGAGCCTGTGTGCCACAACTACTGAGCCTGCACTCTAGAGCCCGTGAGCTACAACTATTGAGCCCGTGTGCCGCAACTACTGAAGCCCACACACCTAGAGCCCATGTTCCACAAGAGAAGCCACCACAAGAAGTCCACACACCACAATGAAGAGTAGCCCCCGCTCACTGCAATTAGGGAAAGCCCATGCACAGACATGAAGACCCAATGCAGCCAATAAATAAATAAATAAATTTACTAAAAAAAGGGGGGGGGGGCAATATTCTCTGCCTTGTGAAATCATACTCCTAAAAGGAAGAATTATTAATCAAACAATTTCTTCATAAAAGAAAACACAGAAGAACCACAGAAGAAAATAAAACGTAGAGGAAAAAAACCAAAGGAATTATGAAGTCCTGCTCTTCGGGTCTTCAGGCATCCTTATGCAAAAGAAAGAAGAGGCCCGCCATCAGTTCTACAAGGGTTAAGTACGAAGTGCCCTGAGAGGCTCTCTGTGCTTTGGAAAAACAGCCCCTTAGACAGCTAGATATCACAGAAAAATTTTAATGAACCCAAATTCCTGCATCTTCCCACACACAGAAAACAAAAGAGTAAAATCATTACTACAGATACCCTTTCCCCATGACGAGCAGCTACCTTCTACCGAGATGTGCCCTTGGCTGCACGCACCCCCCCGAGCCCAGATCACAGAGACACTGGCGGGTCCCCCACCTCTTCTGAGCAGCCCCTCAGAGCTACTGAGACGCTGTCTCCCAGACTACAGTCCTCTAAGATCCTCAATAAAACCCAGCTCACGGCTCCTACGTTGCATATTTTCTGTTTCAGTCACTGCTCGTCAAGCTGATTTCCAATCACGCAGCCCTCAGTGTGGTTGTGGCCACTCAGACACCAGAGTCCCACCCGCCCCGCAGTCACTCCACCAAGAAGCCCACCCTGCCTTGCCTTGGTCTGGACCCTGCCTGCTCCCTGCATGCAGGATGACAGGGTGCCCCTTCTTGTGCCAGCAACATACCTGTCTCAGATCCCAAACAGCACATCTGTGCAGCAAGGAACCCGCCAACTCCATGGAAAATGAGAAGCAGCTGAAATACAGTCAGGCAACCAATTCCGGCTGCACGATATTACAGAGTATCTCCCAAGAAAAAGTGTAGAGTCATTTGTTTTTTTTTTTTTAGCCAGCAAAAGCGTGTATTAATCCGCTGATTGGAAACTGGTTAAAGATGAAGGCACCCAGACTTCTGGTTTCCGAGAGGTTACCGTTTTTGGCTGCTCCTAGTGCTGTTTCAGAAGGAGCACATGGCTGTGGAGATGCTCCCGGGTCGCTGGGCGGGCTCCGTGCTGTGTGGGAGGAGGGCTGCGCACTGGCAACTGGCTCTAACAGCTTGCTTCGTCCGCAACCCGGCTTAGCTTCCAGCTCAGCAGCCTCAAGTCGAGAAAGTGATTTTACATCGGCACTAACTACTGTGTTAATACAAAGTTCACTGAAGTCTATTAAAAGTTTCTTTTATGAACAAACAGTAGAAAGTAAAAATCTGCAGACTTACAAAATACTTAGGAATGTTTAATAATACTTTCATTGCTATCAAATGCCCAAGAAATCAGAGAAATAAAACGAAAGAGTTTATGACAGTTTCTTCTTAAGAAGTCTGTGAAACTTCAGGGTAGAAATGTTAAATCAGACAAAGATCCGTGCAGCCGACAGGGCACACGTCACCGAATGTGTCCTGTGATCACTGGGTCCGCGTGGACTCCCCACTGCACGTGCCGGTCCACCTACCTTCCCAGAGCTCAATGTTTTTCTCATTCAAAGCAATTTGGCAACTAGAACTATTTTCAGATTTAAGAAAGGCTCCTCACAGTGATATTACCGTCTGCTGTCCCTGCCAGGAAGTGCTCAGACCACTTACTGCAGTCCTGCATCTTGATCTGGAAGAACCAGCACATGCGGCACCACCGGGCACCGGGAGGCCACCTTACAAGAAGCCGCCTCTGAAGGAAGTTCCCAGCACATGGCCAAGACAAAGGAGAGGGCTGGGAGCTGGGGTCGTCGGACAAGCAGGACGACCGCCAGCGTCCCTGTCGTGCGTGGAGATCCCGTCAGCGGCCCCGCATTCGCTGCCTCAGCTCAGAGCCTGGCCAGCGTGTGGCCCCTGCTTCCCGAGGGCGGACCTGTGGTCACCTGCGTGCCTTAAGGGACCACTGCAGACAGCAGGGAGGGTCTGACTCAGGAGAGGCTCTGCCCCTAGAGCCTGAGGCCTGCGGTCAATGGGGCTGAAAAGAAGGCAAGCGGAGCCTCTGGAAGCCGCCCCCGCCCACGACCTATCAGCACCTGACCAACCACTGTCCTTTCAGAGGTTTTATAATCACATTTTCACCGGAAAAATATCTTGATGTTCCAGCAAAGACACAAACTAAGAAATCACCCACAAGAGGCCTAAGCTTTGACAGTAAAGCTTTTTGGTGGAATCTTTTAGGTGGGAGAATAAAATCCAAGAATTATTAAAACAAAGAAACAAAAAATCCAAAAGATGCAAGGTGAGTGTAACTACTGCTCAATGCTATTTGGTGTAGAGGTCAGGAACTGAACCTTCGTCAGGCTACGAACCAGACCCCACGGTCAACGGCAAGTCACCTGTGGTGTTCCGGGGAAACAAGAGGGGCGGGGGGTGGTCCCGGGACGGGCTGCAGGCGCCCTGCTCCCTGCACGTGGGGCTGCGCGGCCCGGGCGCAGGGAGGGTCTGCACTGGGTCACAGCCGGAGCTGAGGCCTGGGACGTAGTGCAGTTTCCTCCCCAGATGAGCAACAGAACAGAAAAGCCCTGACGGTCTTAATGTCTCAGGTGACTAAATACAGAAACAGAGAAGAGGGGACAGAAGCTCCCAGGCCTGGGCCCGGAGGGCAGCTTCCATCACCCAGGGTCGGAGGCGGACGAGGTGGCAGGGCCCCTGCGGACCAGCAGCCCCGAGGAAAGGCGGGAGACTGCTCGTCGTGCCCCGACGTGCGTCTTAGTTGTTTTCGAATCTAGCATATGGGTTTTCTTCTTTAAACAAACCGTATTTCTTTCTGATCTCATCATGCCTTGACTTCATCTCTGCTCTACACTCCTCCTGCCGGACCCTGCACTCCTCGCGCTCCCGGATGGCCCTCTCCTCGCTCTTGTCCGGCCGCCGGCTCCATGTCCTCTGGCGGCGGCGGCGGCAGCAGCAGCAGCAGATGGCCACGCCCAGCAGCAGGGAGCCCCCGATCACGGACATGGCGATGATCAAGGCCTCTAAGTTCACCCAGCACACGCCCCAGCGGGCAGAGCTCAGCCCGCAGAGAGAGCTGGGCGGCAGGACTTTGGTCACTGGGTAGTCCAAGCAGGCCTTGTCAGTGTTGCACCAAAGACAAGAGACGTTCTTCAGGCACCCTTCACAGGTCCTATGAGTGTTCTCAGAACAACCCTGCGCGGCGGCCGCTGGGAGCAGCAGCAGGAGCAGCGCGGCGCCGCAGAGGGCCCGTCCCCAGGGCAGCGTCCGCCCACGGACCCTGCCGGAAGCCATGGTGCCTGCGGCCCGCCCGTCGGTCATCCGAGTCATTTGTCTTTTGACGAAAAGGTGGGGGAGGGAGGAAACACCCAGATGTGAAGACCAGAGAAGTTATATTCTTTTATTTATTTATTTATTTTAATTGGATGCGTTGAGTCTTTGTTGCTGTGCGCGGGCTTTCTTAGTTGCAGTGAGTGGGGGCTCCTCTTCGTTGCGGTGCGTGAGCTCCTCATTGCCATGGCTTCTCTTGTTGCGAAGCACGGGCTCTAGGCGCGTGGGCTTCAGTAGTTGCAGCACACGGGCTCAATAGTTGTGACTCAAGGGCTCTAAAGCTCAGGCTCAATAGTTGTGGCGCACGGGCCTAGTTGCTCCGCGGCATGTGGGATCTTCCTGGAGCAGGGCTTGAACCCGTGTCCCCTGCACTGGCAGGTGGATTCTTAACCACTGCGCCACCTAGGAAGCCCCAGAGAAGTCATGTTCTAAAAGTTATCTTTAGGTGACACTGGCGGGTGGCTGTGTCTGTTGCGGTGATGTCACAGCACAGAAGACAGTGATCACGTTTCTATCCCACACGGGGACGCAGACTCACAGCAGCTAAGTGTCACTCAGACCTTCTCAGTGAGTAACACAAACACCTCGTACCAGTTCTCACAGCAGCACCACCTCTTTGGTTCCCTCCCACTAAGTGTAGCCACAGAACAAGCAAGTAAGAACCACCCGCCGCTTCCACAACACAATCTGTAGGTGATGTCAAGGCGGCCCCCCCATGACATCTTCCAGGCCCACACCCCTTCCTCAAGACCCAGGGCCTCGGTCTGCCCCCACTGGCCGTCACTGCACATGAGAGGAACAGGCACCAAGTGCACTCTGCCATGATGCAGTTAGCCTCAGTTTACTACATTTGCTTCCAGATGTTTTTTATTAAGACAGTTTTCGTTATACACACTGTCACCCCCCACCCTGTGTCGAGGGTTCCACCCCCACAGACTCAACCAACCACAGATCGAGGATACTCGGGAAAAACTCCAATAAGTGCCAAAGAGCAAAACGTGAACCTGCCAGTTTGCCAGGCACTATTCACATAACATTTACATTGCACGTGCAACTGCTCACACAGCACTCACACTGTATGCAGTGCTGTAAGTAATAACCACACGTAATCACCGGAAGGTGGTTTAATGTACATGGAGGATGACAAGCAAACAGCATGTCTTCCGCGTAAGAGGCCTGAGCACCCACCAGTTCTGGTACCTGCAAGGGGACCCGAAACACCCCCTGCAGGTGCCAAGGGACAACTGCACAACACAGACTACTAAGGTGAGGGTTTTGTGAGGACTCTCCCGGCAAATCGCAAGGAACCCTTCTCACGAGGGTGCAAAGCATCCGCACTCCTGGTGCACGGAAACCTCTCTTATCAGCGCTGTCCGTTCAGGGCTGCTGGCTCCGCAGGCACTGCTGTGCAGGTGTGAACACGTCACATCCATTCATTTGTAACCGCGGTCCGAGCAAAATGGATGCCCCACTTGCCATCTGCATGAAAGAAGAGCAGCGTGCAGGGACTCGTTTTTTGTGGTCTGACGTTGTACCCGGTGCCATTATTTATTGAAGACTTTGTGCACTGTATGGAGAAAGTGTTCTGTCGCGAAAAAGTGTGTATGAATGGATAGAGAAGTTCAAGGAAGGTCGCACAAGTGTCAGCCATCAAGAAGGAGCCAGACGCCCGTCCACGCAGACATGAAGACGGGTGCATTCGTGGCTCGCAGCTCAGCCTAAAACATTTTTTAATAAGGGAACACAAAAGCTTGTTGACAGATGGACGAGGTGTATTGAAAAGCAAGGAGATTATGTCGAAAAATCATGTATCTGTCTTTTCTAAAAGTTAATTAAATTCTACAGCCAGAGTGCAGTTAGTTTTTGACTCACCCCCATACTTAACTGTCAGACCCCGTGAGCCTCCTCACGGGCACCTGCACCCACTCACCTGAGAGGCAAGGGGCCTTCCCACCCAGGTGACAGCCTCGGGCAGACCGAGACCCGCACTCCGCCCAGGAGGGCCCCATGGCTTGGCCTCCCAGGTGCCTGACCACCCGTTTCTACCACACTGCTGACTTTTCTCTTGTTTGTTAAAAAACGATGGATGGTGAGGGAATGAGCATAGAAACTCTGACATTACCTCCTAGAAGATCCCTAAAATTCAAAGATAAATAAGGGTTAGATATATTTTGGATAACGTATATTATAAGGGTTAGTGACTTTCTCAACTTAAATGTTGAAGACACGTCACAACTAGAGAGAAGCCCACGCACCACAACGAAGATCCCATGTGCACAACAAAGACCTGATCAGCCAAAAAAAAAAAAAAAGTTGAGGACAGGGACTTCCGTGGTGGGCCAGTGGTTAAGACTCCACGCTCCCAATGCAGGGGGCCTAGGTTCAACCCCTGGTCTGGGACCTAGGCCTTTCATGCCGCAGCTAAGGCCCAGTGCACCCAAAATAAATAAATATTTATTAAAAAAAAAAGACAACGTGGGTGTGTCCACAAACCAGTAACAACCACCACGACAAGGACCATCCTCAGGGAAGTCGGTTTCTGGGAGCTGGGAGTAAAGACCCCGCCAGGTCAGCGTGGAGGGGGAAGGCCTCTGAGGGGAGGGTGCGCGGGCCTCGGCCTCCCCAGGCTCCCACAGCGGGGCTGCACAAAGACCCAACAGCAAGCCACCTTGGACGTGAGCGTCTTCCCACACACTCACCCTAACCTACCCACCACAGGAGTCCTAACCTCAACAACAAGGTTACAGCCACAAAAAAGTGCTGGAAAGTTAAAACTGCTTCCAAACACTTCATCTTCAAAATGCTGTACTGGGACCCCCGGACCACTCGCCGCCCCCACCCACCCCCAGGGCCAGGCCAACCCCAAGGGCGGAGCAGGAGAGAGAGCTCCAAAAAACACGGAAGCTGACACAGTGGCTCGCAGAGCTCGCGCTCGCTGTGGGGCCAGCTCCGCGGTCAGGCCTCAGGCCTGCTCCAGCCGGAGCGGACCGTTTCCTCAGCCTCCTCGGGCCCAGGCCACCTGGCATCCACACATGTCACATCACCCCTGCATTTGTAAGGAACTCCTGTCTCAAGCACAAAGGTTGAGAACGTTCAGCTTCAAGTCCTGCACACACATTTTAAGTTTAAAGGCAGCCAAAGCCATTTCAGAAAGAATTTGAGACAAACTCGACTAGAACCATGTAAAACAGCTCCATGTGCTGGGAGGCGAGAAAGGATCCAGTTGGCGTCCCCAGGGAACTGCTGCCGTCCCAGCGCGGCCACTGGCATGTCTACCCTGGCTCTAGAGGGCTGTGTGCCCGTGTGCAAGCTGGACTAGGGGGTGAGGCGGGTCAGCCTTCAGGGATTATCCACCTGAGCTACAGAGAGGCCCGGCAGCAGTGCTACATTCAGAGAAAGGGAGACACCCTCGCGACACGACCTCATCTTGGGGGCAGGCATGGCTCGCTCAGCTGGTCTGGTGACCCGGTAGCTGGCCCCGGGCTTGCAGCGGCCTGCGCCCTGGACACCACTACACGGCACCCAACACAGGGCACAGAGAGGGGATCTTCTCTCCCTCAAGGGGAGCTTTCAGTTCTAGCCAGAATAGGAGATGCCAAGCCCAACCTGCCACTTGCTCCTCTCTGCCCAAGGTCTCTGCCCAAGGTCTGGACCAGCGGTGGCATCTCCTCCCTGAGAACCACAGGGACGCCAACGCCGCCGGGCTGTAAGCACCAAACGAGTTCTCAAAGATGGGATGCATCTTTAGTCCAAGAAACTTGCGAGATGTAGCGCACTACCCACCCACCCCCTAATTTTACACTATTTTCCACATACCAATTTCACTAGCTAATTATCAAAAGGGGTGGGGAGAAAAAGAATGAATCCTTTCAATATCTCACAGATTTCCTTTTCCCTCTTTTGTCTTTTTGTTTTTCCTCTTGGCAGAAAAAGGAGAGTTAGTTCCTAAATTTGGAAAACACAATTAATATCCACAGTAGTCCCATACATTACATTTAAGGGATTTTGAAATATCAGAACAGACTCCCTTTCCATCTGCTACTTAACCCTTAACTGGCCTCTCTGCAAAGAAGAAAACCTAAGGCGCTATATCCTCCCTGTTCCCTTGACCTAGAACCTCTCTCAGCTACTGTATCTTCCCAAAGATGGCCAGACCAACGTGTCTCCCACCCCCCACGCCCTGTAACTGGATGGTGTTCTGTGTGCCCTGGCCCTCACTGGGCCTGGACACTGAGATGTGGCTGAAGGGACGTCCCCCTGATGTCTGAGGCCGGGTCACAGAGGAGCCCAGACCACAGGAGAGGCCCAGTGCCCGGGTGCCAACGCATGTGAGCCCAGAGCCTCCAGATGCCCCCACCCCGGGGGCTGCGTCTTCCAGCCAAGACCCCAGACTCCTGGGCCAGAAAAGAGCTGTCCTCTGCGCTCCACCTGAATCGCTGGCCCCAAGAGGGACAAGGGTCACTGCTGTCCGAGGCACTGAGTTCCAGGGTGCTGTGCCTGACAGCAGCAGGCAACTGAGACGGCGCGCTCCCCCTTCCGCTCTCCCGGCCACCGCGAGCCCCTCACCGTGGAGTCAGGGTGCAGCCTGGCCCCACTCTGTCCAGCCAAGTCCACCCAACTCTCAAACTTCAGACTGTTCTGGAGTCTACACATCCTACACGCCCTTTTGAAAGCCACCTGGCACTGTCCACACATATCTGTTCCCTGAGGCCAGCTCCTCCCCAAGTGCCCGCGGCCTCACGTAACTGAGGCCGGAGAGCAGGCAGAGTCCAGGTGAGTGTACAAGGTCCTCAGACGCAACAGACCCATCTAAAAGAATGTTTTTTCTTACTATTGTAAGAACTCCCTTCTAAAGTAAAAATATTTTAAGTTGATTAGAAAAAAAAATACAATGATGAAAGGCCATTAGAAACACCCAACGGTACGCAGAAGTACATTTCACAAATGCCAAGAGAGGGTCTTCCCCTGACAATATTTTGGCACCTTGAGGAAGACTGGCCTGGTGTTTTTTACGGTTCTCATTTCATGTCATTTCCAAATTCTTCCAGAGTCCAGTCAAGCTTCTCATTAGTTCTGCCTATTTTGCACTTCAATATAATGAGCGATTTCCTGTGAATTTTCAGTAAACTGTGCTTCACTGCATTTCAGGGAAAGAGAACGATCTTAAGAGCTCGCACATTAAAGGAGTAAGAGCACAAACACCCAGAGTCCGGGAGGCAGAGGGACAGGACCCTACCTGGAGAGGGCAGGGCGGCTGGTCTGTTCCCACAACGGGAGCCACGGGCACCCGCTGGGGGCCTTTCATGGAGAAGAGGGGCCGGAACACGTGCTGGCGAGCACCTGGAGCCACAGAAACCCTCACGTGGCTGGCCGGGCACAAAATGATGCAGCTGTGGGGGAAAAGAGCCGGTGCCACCTCAGAACCGTAAGCACAGGATTCCCAGACGCCCGCGACTCCACTCCTGGCGCACACCCGGGAGCGTCTGCGACACCTGTCCAAAAACACCCACGGGCAGCACTACGCAGCAGTCTAGAGGGGAAAACTAAGGTGTGCATTCGCAGAGGGACACAAAATGTCATTCAGCCAGAAAAAAGAATGAAGTTCTGATAAATGCTACCACACGGATGAACCTTGAAAACATGGTGCTCAGTGAAAGAAGGCAGACACAGACCCATATTGTGCAGCTGTACTGATATGAAACATCTAGCTTAGGTAAATTGTTAAAGACAGAAAAGGGAAAAGGGAAACTTTTGCTTAATGGGTACAGAGTTTCTTCTTGGGATGATGAAAATGTTTTAGAAATAGTGATGATGGCTGTACAAGGCTGTGAATGTACTCGATCAAAAAGCACACTTAAAACGGTTAAAATGATAAATTTTATAAGTATACTTTACCATAAAAAAAGAGGGGAAAAAGATTGAGAGGTGTGCAAACATACCCTTACAGATGCAATCATGAACTTCTTTAATGACACCAATGTGGTTATTAGAAAAGACCCCTTTAAAAGGAGAGATGTAATGTATTTACAAGAATAAAAATTGGAAAAAAATATTTTGTGTAGTAAAAAAAAAAAACAGGACGTAGCCTAACAGCGCTAAACGCATACCATCGTACAAATGTATTTTGAGACATATATTACCTTCCTAATGTTAATGGTAGAGGAATGCCTGCAGGAAACACACACCAACACATCTAGGAACCCAGGCATCTATGAGGCAACCTGATCTCGAACAGCTCATGAAAAAATCTCTTGTATTGTACTTGCAACTTTTCTATTATGTGTGAAAGTATTTTACAAGAAAAACAGCTTTATGGTCCAAAAAAAAGGAAACATACACAGAACGACACTGTATTGTAGGTGGGTTCAAACAGCTCTCTATAAGACACGGGAAGATCTGGAAAGACCCACATCACGACAGATGTGGGCTGGAGTGTAAGGGGCAGACAGGGGAGATCCTGCCTGAACAGGATTTGACTTTCAAAGGAAAATGCACATATCATTGCATAATTTTACTCTTTAAGTAAAGGAAATTAATTGGGAAATTAATTAAAAGGTGAAAATTACCCGTAAGCCAACGACTTTAACAGTGGTGTATAACCTCTCAAACATTTCTCTGTGCAAATATGCTCATAAAGGTATAACTGACACAGGTTATATAAATGCGATACTACAAATACTGCTAGGGAAGCTTTTTTCCCTTAACCAATGTGAACAGAAGAATCTAGCGCATTGGTGTAAGGACACACAGGGTCGGTGCGAGACACCCCACACAGGACCCACTGAGGGACTCGCAGGGGGTGTGCAGTGTCACCACCTCCACGCAGCACACCCCTCTGTATGCAGCTCTCGGTAAAATCCTCTAGGAAAGAACTATAAAGATAAAGGGCAGAGCTGGTTGGAGATTAAAGCTCTCTGTTCCCCTACACAAATGACGTGCCCTGCATCTCAGCAAGGGGTTTTCTCCTTCCAGGAGGGGTTTTCTCCTTCTAAGACTGAACTGCTTTAAACACATTTTTGAAGAATAAGCCCAGATCCTTTTCACGTTAATGTGTGTAAGAGAAAGGAAGCTCTCCCTGACCCAGGCCCCCATTACCTGGGGCAGGACCCCCAGGCCAAGCAAGCTCAGGAGGCCGAGCTGCATCACTCAGCCTCTGGGGACCTCGTGTCCTACACACAGGGGCACAGGCTTGCAGGCTGAGGCTACACACCTAGGAGCTGATAGCTAGCGTCACAGGTCACTGCATGTTGCCTTAGTCCTCAGACTAAATAATTAAGCAGCTACTACTGAGCTGATCCTTAGTATCACAAGGTGAGTGAAAAAATAAAAAACACAAAAGCACATGAACCTTCTCTGCTGCTCAAGGTGACAGCACCCAGCACTACACAGCTCTGCCCTATACAAGTAAGATCTGATTTCTGAAGCCCAAACTCCAGCCGAGGCGGTCACATCACCCAAGAGACAGCCACGTGCCACACCATCAGCCACAACATCGCGCCTCCTCCCCCCGAGGACAGCGGCCCCTGCCACAATCCAAGTCCGGGACTCCTCGAAGGGGCTGCAAAGAGCAGGGACAGCAGTTCCTTCTACAGGGACGGCCCCTCGTCTAGAAACATCCCATTCAAACTGGTGGAACAGGGTCCCGTACCCCAGCTTGTAACCCACAGTAACAGCCCAGTTGCTCTGATTTTAGTAAAGTCTACTCAATCCACCCTAATCCACGAAAAGTAAACCTATGTAACAGAAAGATGATTTTGGCTTGTATGCTTATTCACGTAACTGTATTGAGTTTCTGTGTAGAACTGGAAAATGAAAGAAAAACCACATGAGAAACACCGAGAACCCACACAGTGGTAGGGTGGGGGCACGTGCAGCGTGACGGGTCACCAGGCTTGGGGACCAGAAACCACCACCCGCTTGAGCCTGGGAGCCCAAGGGTCTTGTGGGCGCCACGGCCTCCAGATGTGCCCCCAGGGTGGCTGAGGGAAGGAGGTCAGGCCGGGGGAGGTCCTAACCCCCAAGCTCCTGGTTCCAGGAGATAACATACTCCCGCCCTTGGCTGCAGCTCTTGAGGCTGGTTCCTGCCGTGACTCCACCTTCCTCTCCCCGTTTCTGCGCATCCCCCCCCCCCCCCCCGCCCCAGTCACAGTCACTGGGGAGCAGGGCACAGCGGAAACAGCGACGGGGACCATGGCCACTGGACGGAACTGGGTAGACACGAGAGGACTAAAAGTAGGCTTCTCAATAGAGAACAATACCATGACCACCAGGACATCCTCAAATTTCTACCAAAAACATTAATAAACCATTATTTATTCATGAAACACAAAAAGGTTAATATTAAGGAAAAGTTCACTTGAAATTTTTAACTTTTTAAGATTTTTAATATTCTATATAATAAGTCCCAAACCCATGACTCCTTTAAAGACAAATGGCTTTTACGCCTTGAAAGCTTTCCGCAGCATGGAAACTGGTGTCAAGCCTGGGGTCCCTCCTTAGTCCCAGATGTGGACTGTACACTTTCCGGGGCCTGAACGGCATCACATCTCACTATCCACACGACCCCGGGGGCACAGAGAGGAGCCGAGGTCAGACATGGCTGGTCAAAACCTCACAGGGGAGAGCGGGGTGACGGCCCCCACAGAGAGGTCACTCTCACCCCAAGGCTGAGACTGAGAACAGGAGGGGCACGGGACACAAGGGCCAAAGTAGGACGGGAACAAACCAATGCCTGGACCAGGAGGGAAGTAGGAAATGCCAGGGTAGCAGATGGTCCTGAGTTTCTGGAGAGAAAGCTGACCTTTCCTACCACCATAGGTAACGAAGGAATTTAAGTGGAGTGGTTTGGTACCGATTTTACACCCATAATACATTAAGTCAAATTACAGTTCCTCAGGAAGACCAATTATTTATAGGACAAAAGAATCTGTAGGATGTGCAATGCAGATACTACAAAATTTTAGCAAAATCTTGCAACTTCAGGCTGAATACAATTCTCAGGATTCAAAACTGATTCCTGCACAATGAGGTGCTAATTACACTTATGCGGCAAAAACAACAAAACGTGGCACATTTCCAACTGAAAAGACACAGTTTCACGTGCCCCTCACGCTGGCAGCACTGCCGCCCATCACACAGCATGGCTGCTCAGAAACCTGTGAAGGATGATCTCGTGACAGCGAAACGCACGGCTGCGAACACCGGTGCCTCACAGCGCAGAGGGATGGCACACGCTCCGCCTTCCTCAGCGGCCTCCTTCTGGTCCATCCACCTGTACTGCCAGTGATCAGCCTGATGCTTTTAATCGTCTAAGCCACAAAACCCCACAAGTTAGACCTTTAAACATCCGAGGGGACAGATGACAATTACATTCATCAGTCATGACAGGATCCTGTGAAAGAAAACCAACTACTGCCTACAAAAAATTTTTATTTTTTTTCATTAAAAATATTTAAGAGAGACTAGAAACAGACGTAAAAATAAGAATATAATATATAATGAAGGGCCATTTCAAATCAGTAGAAAGAAAGTAATTAATAAAACGGTCACTGAGACAATGGCCAACCGTGGGGGAAGGTTATCATACGTATAAGTCAATGAAGGAATCAAACACAGCATCATAAAAGTGCCAGGAGAAAACACCTGATCCGCCTGAAATGAGGCACTCCTGATTCTCAGCATCACACTAAGACCAGGAGTCAAAAAACAAAAACTTTACAGAGCTAGCTACCAAAATATCGTAAACTTGTACGTGGCTAAGTAATAAATGTTAAAAGACAGAAAAATCATATGCAACGTATGTGGCTAAGGATGATGCCCTTCATATTATTCTTAACTCTAGAAGGAAGAGAGAAATAATAACTACAAACTAATTTTTTTAGAAAAGACAATCACCGAGAACATGGGCAGAAGAATTAAAGTGGCATTCCTACATGACCAACAGACACACAGGTGTTCAGCCCCTGAGTACCCAGGGATCAGTGAGAACTTGTTCCACAAGGACAGTCTGGCGAGTCAAAGACATGATGAAACTACAGCTCAGTCCTCTCACAGACACAGACTCAAAGATCCTGAACAGAATATTAGCAAATGAATCCAGCAACATGTAAAAGAAATCACACACCCATGACCAAGTGGGATCTATCCCAAGAATGCAAGGTTGGTTTAACATCTTGTAATAAATATCAATAGAATGCAAAATAAAAACCATGATGACCATTTCAATAGATGTAGAAAAGACAAGGGACAAGATTCTTTCAAGATAAAAACTCTAGGGACTTCCTAGGTGGCACAGTGGTTAGGAATCCACGTGCCAATGCAGGGGACACGGGTTCGAGCCCTGGTCCAAGAAGATCCCACGTGCCATGGAGCAACTAAGCCTGTGCACCACTAAGCCTGTGTACCAACTAAGCCTGTGCTCTAGAGCCCGTGAGCCACAACTATTGAGCTCATGTGCTGCAACTACTGAAGCCCATGTGCCTAAAGCCCATGCTCTGCAACAAGAGAAGCCACAGCAATGAGCCCGCACACCACAATGAAGAGTAGCCCCTGCTGGCCGCAACTAGAGAAAGCCTGTGTGCCGCAATGAAGACCCAAGACAGCCAATAAAAAAATAAATAAATAAATAAATAAATAAATAAATTTATTTTTCAAAAAAAGGATAAAAATCTCTTAATCTGATAAGGACATAAGTGAAAGACTCACGGCTGACACTGCACGTAATGGTGAACAGCTCAGGCTTCCAAAAAAGATCGGAGACAAGTCACAAAGGTCCACTCCCACCATTTTGCTTCAACACTGCAACAGAGCACTGGGGCTCTGGCTAGTGCAGTGGGGGTAGGAGGGCAATACAAGTAAGATAAAACTGCCCACAATTCTACCACCAACAGTAAATATCTCAGTATACTCAGTACAGGGTTTTTACATTCACGGATAACATAATACTGTATACTGGTTTTAGTCTATTTTTTTCACTCAAACTGACAAGATATCTGTGACATTATTTTTAAGATGTGCAGTAGTTTTGTGTCGTATGGTTACAACCGACTCCTTCCAGCTATTGTAAACGCCACTGTGGCCATCCCTGTGCAAACCTTTATTAAGAATCTCAGGGACTTCCTAGGCCGCGCAGTGGGTAAGAATCCGCCTGCCAACGCAGGGGACACGGGTTCGATCCCTGCCCCAGGAAGATCCCACATGCCGTGGAGCAACTAAGCCCGTGCACCACAACTATTGAGCCTGCGCTCTAGAGCCTGTGAGCCACAACTACTGAGCCCATGTGCCGCAACTACTGAAGCCCATGCGCCGAGAGCCCATGCTCTGCAACAAGAGAGGCCACTGCAATGAGAAGCCCGCAAACCACAATGAAGAGCAGCCCCCGCTCGCTGCAACTAGAGAAAGCCCGTGTGCAGCAACGAAGACCCAACACAGCCAATAAAATAAATAAATAAGCAAGTAAGTAAGTAAATAAATAAATAAAAAGAATCTCAGTCACACGTCACTCCTGGTGCGCCATCACCAAGCTCGACACCCACCTCCAGAGACTCGGCTGCCACCTCCTTATTTTAAGCCACATCATCCCTGAAGTCACTAGTAGTAGGAACAGTCTATTAACTCATTTTCTCACTTCAGTCTCTCCAATCTTCAGTCTAACAGCTATTCTGCAGTTAAAAATCACCTTCTAAAACTATGATCTTCCCAAATCTTCTCAAAACATCCAGTGCTCCACCCGTCCACATCTGACAGCACAGAGGACCACAAACTGGCCACTGGCCTGATCTAGCCCAAGCCCATGTGTGTGCTTCCCACAAGCTGAGAATGGTTTTTATGCATCTAAGTTATTAAATTAAGAAAGAATATGCATCAGAGGCCATGTGCAGCATGCACAGCTGGCCCTTTATAGAAAAAGTCTGCTGACCCCTAATCCAGCCCAACAATTTTCAGGTCCAAATCAGCCTGTGAAACACCCATAGGTGCCAACCCACAGCATCAGGCTACTCAGAGTTCCGGGGCCAGGGCCGTGGGCCTGGGCCGCCGCCACACGTCTTCCTCACAGCTTTCACCCCTGAAGGTCCAGCTCTGCACTGAGCCCCACGAGGCCCCACGGCCCTGCCAGCTTGTCTGTCCTCGGGGCGGAGAGCCCCCAGGAAATGCAGACGTAGACTTACTCGACCAGGGAAACCCCAGCACCCAGCCTAACACTTACCCCACGACACACATTCCAAGACTGCTTGAAGAGCACATGTAAAGGGGTGACTGACTATAAAATGCAGGCCTATAACATCAAGAGTTAAGTCACAGAGTCACAGGAAGACCGCACAGAGGAGCCCCACCGTGCCACACTGATCTACGCTTGCTCTTTAAGACCAGACAGAAGAACAAAGGGAACAAAAGGGAAAGCTCTGGAGCCGGGAGCCAGGGAGCATTTCAGGCTCTCTGCCAAGTACGAGCCTGAGTCCGGCTGCATGAGGGGACTGGGAAGGAGAGGGAGCTTGGAGGTTACCACCATCATCACATTCTTCGACAGATGCCAGTCAAGGCTGTAATCCTGCTAGGGTTTCTTCTGGCTCCTAGAAATTGCTTCTTAAACGCGGCTCCGTGAAGAGACTGGCACCCAGGAGGCCCTGGGGGTTACAGACGGGTGCAGTCAACCTGGCTCCTGCCACCGTCCCACAGGTGAGGCCACAGCCATCCGGTGCCACGTCTCTATGCTCCAGGACAGGGACCCGCATGTTGCGGAAGCTCTCCCAGGCACCCCACCTCTGTCGCCATTTCTCCTCGCTGTACCGCAAAGAGAGTGGGGACAGGGCAGCTCTGGCCCTTCGTCCGCCCCAGTCCCCTGGGCTGGTCAGACTGCGAGCTCGATTCCAAACCAAGGATGGTCCTGCCCGCGATCAATGGCTCCAACCGCACGCGCCCGAACACGGAGTCAGCACCCGGACCCGTGCGGGCCCAGGCCCCACAGTTCGGGCCGGGGGCCAGCCGTGTCACCACACTCAGGGCTGCTCCTTCACGCAGGCCATGTGACCAGGCTCACAGGAACCGTGTCACTCTCTACCCTCTCAGTGGTACATACCTTCCGCAATTACTAACATGAGAGGAAGGCCCTTAATGTGTTTTTTACGAGAAGAAAGCTTTCAATCCGCTGCAACACCCGCCGGCTGTGACACAGGCTTCCTGAGGGCAGCAGCGTGTCTCCTCCCAGCTGAAGCGCAGCCAGTTCACCTGTGGGCTGAGCTCTGCGCACAGTCCCGGCCACCGGCCAGGGGGACCCCAGGAACTGACCGCATCCCCAGGCCAGAGCCCCCGCGGCCCCACGTGGGAGGAAAGCCAGGCTGGACAGAATCACACACCAAGAGACAGGAGAACCCTGCTCCCCCCTGCAGCTCTGAAGGGCAGCACCCTCCCTGAAGCACCACCAACACGGAACAGCGGCGGTGGGGGGCGCGGCTGTCACCCCCGAGGGCACGTGGCCGTCTGCGGGCACCACAGAACTGCCAGGTGGCTCGCATCCGCTGGGCAGGAGAACCCTGGGGCTTCCTGGGGTGTCGTCCTACAGCCACGGCCAGAGAGGAGGACCAGCCTTTCCTGGGCAGCGACTTAACGGGACGTCTTCTCGGCAACAAGGCAGCCCAGGTCCCACCGCAGCCCCGGCTCTCCGGGACAGGCCGCCACCTGGTGGTGAAGAGCGTAAGTGCAGGCTGTGTACAGAAAGCCAGAGAAATGCATTCCTAAATTTCCTTCTCATCAGAAAGGTTCCTGTTGGGGGGGGCGGGGGGTGAAGGGGAAGCTGAGACGAAGTGAGAGAGTAGCACAGACATATATATACTACCAACTGTAAAATAGATAGCCAGTGGGAAGTTGCTGTATAACAAAGGGAGTTCAACTCGAGGATGGAAGATGCCTTAGAGGACTGGAACCGGGGGGGGGGGAGTCGAGGGAGGGAGGGAATACGGGGATATGTATATAAAAACAGATGACTGAACTTGGTGTACCCCCAAAAAAAAATAAAGAAAAAAAAAAGAAAGGTTCCTGGAAGAAGACCATATTCCTAATCTTATTGGAGGCTTTTTTTTTTTTAATCCTTCCACAATACTGCTCTGTAACAGGATTGAAAAAACATGGGGAAACAAACACATTCACAGCTGAATTTCATTCAAAACCCCCGTCTTGACAAAAAGACTGAGCATGGTAAAGAAAAAAACCAGGGGCTTCCTAGGTGGCGCAGTGGTTAAGAATCCGCCTGCCAATGCAGGGGACACGGGTTTGTTTGATCCCTGCTCCAGGAGGATCCCGCGTGCCGTGGATCAACTAAGCCCGTGCGCCACAACTACTGAACCTGCGCTTTAGAGCCCGTGAGCCACAACCATTGAGCCCATGTGCTGCAACTACTGAAGCCCACGCGCCTAGAGCCCGTGCTCCGCAACAAGAGAAGGCACGGCAATGAGGAGCCTGCGCACCACAACGAAGAGTAGCCCCCACTCACCGCAACTAAAATAAAGCCCGTGCACAGCAAAAAAAAAAAAAAAAAAAAAAAAAGACCCAACACAGCCAATAAGATAAATGAAATTTAAAAAAAAACAAAAACAAAAAAACCAAAGGAGGTGAATATTTTGAAGCATGTAACACAAAACTGTGGGATTTGTTCCCCAACAGAAGGAAAGCTCTGTGGGAAGTAGGAAATTCTGTGGGATTTTGGTTCACTGATGCCCTACCACGTCCTTCAGCAGCTCTGAAACAGCTCAGCCCCAGAACCAGGTTACACCCCAAAGAGCACTGAGCAGCCCAGAGAGGTTCTGTTCCCCTCGGTTACAGCTGCTACCTACCATGTTCGAAATCAAAACTGAGACAGTCCATCACTTTCTTTCAAACAATAAACCCATTACAGGTTAACATAAAATATATTTATGAAAAATAACCACTTTTCAAAACAAAAAAGAGACAAGAGTGGAGTGGCTTTACATGTTAACAAGTATCCTTTCTGGCTTAACAGAGCAACACTCAGCTCCTGCACCCGCCTGAGGCCTATCTCAGCTACAGCCACTCTAGAAACCCGGGCTCTGCACTCAGGATGGGACAAGAGGGGGAAAGGCAGATGACAGTCTGACCTGATGGCCCTGGCAGGGCCTTGGCGCCCCTACGCTATGGTGTCCACTACACTGTAGGTGCTGACGGCGCTCTCCTGAGTGGAGTCAGAAGAGAAGGGCAAGGGGGTGGGGGCAGGAAGGATGAGGTGCAGCCCCGTGGTGGGGGTAGAAGGGGTGAGGCCTGGGCCTTCACGCTCTGGAGGTGGGGGGACCCTCATTTTATCTGATTACAAGTACAGGATGCAACTCTTTGGGGCAGCTTTGTTTCAACAGAACATTATTCAGTTCAGGGCCATCTTCCTGTCAGGATTTTAATGCTCACTACGCTTTAAAAATACAGTAATCATGAATCAAAGTGCATACAAATGAGGGTTTCTATCTTTTTTTTTTTACTGTAAAACTAATACATGCTCATTATTTTTTTAAAACTTATATCCCAAAAAATATTTTAAAAATCACTGTCAACCCCAATACCATAGTTCAGAACATCCAAGGTAACTATTGGTATATTTCCCTTTGTTTTTTTCACAAACTTAATAAGAAACTTAAATTTGATCTCTTCTGTAACGTACACAATTGCTAACAGAATGATAATAACTACAGACAGGAAACCCTCACTAGCCCATCATTTAAATTACACAAAGGATCCAGGGCCGGCAGCAAACATGGGGTCGCCCGGCCCCCCAGGCGCTGCCCCCATGCACTCGGCCACGTGCACCAGCACGGGTCCGCAACCTCACAAACAGCGGCAAAGGACAAAGCAAGAGAGGAGCTGCCAGCCAGCTACAGTCCTGTTGCGGCCCAGCCCTGCCATCGCCAAGAATGCCCCCCACCTCCCCCCCCCGGGAAGAAGTCCTCGGAAGGAAGAAAGCAGCAAATGCAATAATGGAAGGACAGCCCTCCCAACCCTCCCTGGAGATGGGTGACAGGCGGGGGAGAGCCAGGCCAGCCGCCCCAGGACAGCACCTGCCCTGCCAGTGCACAGAGGTGACCAGGACAGCAGTTGAGGGGCAGGAGCATTTGGACAGTGGGAGAGGCTGCAGGATGCGGGGGTGGGGGAGACAGACAGGGGTCTGTGCAGCAGCACGGAGGGCGGTGCTGGGGAGGCTCCTCTCTGCCCCAGGTTCTCAGTGGCGCTGGAAGAAGCGTCCAGTGGACCATGAGCGCAGGGAGGCAGTGCGGACATGACAGAGAAGACAAGGTGTCGCCGGTCCCCACCCCTGCTCCGGTCACCTTCACCCCCGCTCTGAGCCTCACAGCTCCGCGCTGGTCTCCCTGGTGCCCATGAGCCCCTCCCAGGACGACAGCCAGGGGACACTGGCTGGGCAGGCCAGCTAAGCAAAGCCCGGGGGCCCATTCCTCTCGGAGAGCAGCCGCCTCCCGGCACCCAGGCCTGCTCCACAGCCAGGCAGGCTTCCACCCCAGGGGCCCCACTCTGCGTCCCTCTCTGCAGCACCCACACCCTCACCTCCTTTAAGTCTTTGATTAACATCACTTTCACACAGGGAACAACAAAAGAAGACTAAACTGGACTTCCACCAGAACTAAAGACTTCTGTGCTTCAAAGGACACTTACAAGAGAGTGGAAAGTCACAAAAAGAGAAAAAATATTTTTTCATGTTAATATCATAATGCCAAAAATGGAAATAATCCAAATGTCCATCCACTGATGAATAAAAACAGCGTGGCCTCTCCGCACCATGAACTATGGTTCGACTCTAGAAAGCAACGAGATACGGGTACACCAGGACGGGACGGCCCCAGGAACAGTAAGACAAGTGAAAGAAGCCAGTCACAAAAGATCACATGTTGTATGACTCTGTTTACATCAAGTGTCCAGAATATGCAAATCCACAGAGCCAGAAGGTAGATGAGTGGCTGCCAGAGGCTGAGAGAGGAGGAAACGGAGGGTGGCAGCTGACGGGAAGAGGTTTCTTCAGGGGGTGATGGAAGTGGTCTGAGTTTCTGTGGTCTGCTGACTGACATGCCCCAGTTTCTGGACCAGTAATTCTGGTATACAATAGGTAGTAAGTATGTAACGCATGGAGGGGTGGAAGAAAGGGAGGTGGAGGCGGGGAGGGAGGGAGACAAAGGGGAGGAAAAGAAAAGATGGAGGGAGGGAAGGATACCCCTCCTCTGGAGGGAGCCTGGAAGGCCCAGAGGTGGACAATGGGGCACCCCAAGCCACCTCCCTGCTGGCGCCCCTTCCTTCTTTGGGCTTCCTTCTGCGTGGCTACATCTCTTCTCCAGGGCAGGAAACAAGAAATGAGCTCTTCCGAAGTCCATAAAGGAGCTGTGAGCTCCTCCCGTTCTCAGCACGCCCTCATTTCTCTTTTTAAAAACAAGTCTATGAACTGGACACGTGTTGGAGGAAACGGGCCTCCAAAAGGTCCCAGGCGCCACCTGCCACAACTCTCAGATGCAGTTTGTCCCCAAGGTGAGGGGCAGTCTGGCCGGGCTCTCTTCTGGATTCTGTGAAACCCACCAAGCACCAGACACTCTTCGTAAAGCAAATTCATACGAGACGTCAGATGGCAAAAAGGCTGGACCACTGTGATAAACAGCCTAACTGTATACCTTTCATCCCTCAGTTCTCTAAAGAGAAGATAAAATGCTTAAAAGGACGTATTTCTAATTTTAAAAACCCACCAAAACTTTTACTTCACTTAAACTTTTTCGCTTTGGTTATACTGTTCTTTTTCTCTTAATGCCATGATCCAAAGACGATTTAAACTGTTTCAAGCAGAAGATAAAAATCTTATAACCCAAAAAAGAAAAAAAAAATCTCCAAATTTCTCTTAAAATGAAAAGCATATGTCTACCCAAGCAGAGGCCCCCCCCCGCCCTGCCTTCCTCACGTGCCCAGACCCTGCTTCGGGGCTGCAGTCTCCACCTGCCAGAGGTTTCCCTTGGTCCACCCTCCCCACAGAGGGAGCTTTCTTCCCAGGATGAGGCGAGGATGGAGGGGGAGGGGTTCAGGACCTGCCCTGTGAGCAGGACCTCACGGCTTGGGAACTATCTCCTCTAAAAGCACATTTCTGACTCAGAAAGGATGAAAATACCCCCTCAGGGCTGAGCGGCTAACCTTCACCACCAATGAAATTTACAAAGGCGCCCAGTAGAAGGTTCCTCTGGGAACCACCCCCGCACGCACACAGCGGGCAGCCAGCCTGGGCAGCTCAGAGGAGCCGCCCCTGTTCTTCCTCGTCCAAGGGCTGAGCTGGGGTTTCCTCAGGCCCAGGAGAGTGGCCTACCCTCCCCCTCTTTCGTTCTAAGAACATGTTCCAGAACAGGCTGCCAATGAACCAACAGACTCCTATCCTGCTATTTCTCATGTATTTACGATAAAGAAAACCATGGCCCCTCACTAGGTCGCCCCCCAAGATGCATCTAACCCTCTTAACCGCTTTACACTGTCTTGCTTTCCTAAGGAATAGCCTAGAAAACCCAAGCGGAAGCTCTGCGGCCTCAGGTCTCTGCCTCTCTTCCTGGTCTCCTTGCCGTCAGGCCAACGGAAATGGAGTCTCGCAGGCACCAAGGTGGACGGGGCGCTCCTGCTGGGGGTCAGTGCCCGTTACACGCCCACCCAGTGCCCAACAGGGGTCTCAGAGCTGCAGGAGCCTCGCCCCGGTCACCCTGCAAGCTCCCAGGCAGCAGGAAAGGAGAAAAGTAGGAAACATCAAGCAAGAAAGCTCCAGTACTCTATAAATATTCGAGCAAAAGAAAAACTGCTTCAACACCTACCGCTTTGGGTGGGCCTCCCACCCCAGTCCCAAGACATCAAAACAGGATTATTTTGCAGGGTTGGGGGGGTGGGGAGGCGGGGCGGACAGGGATGGGGAGGTGGCCCCACCAGCACAACAGACACCCCGGGCTCCGAAAGCCCTGCCAGGGTGCCCACCCGAGACGCAGGCCCGCAGCACACAGCCCTCACTGAACACACACTTGTAGACCATCAGTTTCCATTCATTGTCTTAACCCTAAAAAAGGTGACGGGTCCTTCTACAGACCCATCGATACCCCCTCCCACACACACACACACAATCGTTCCTAGGAGGGTCTCCTGGGACCAGCTTCCCTTAAAAAACCTAACAAAAACCTGGAAAAGGACTCTGAGGTCCAGTCTAAGGGAACGAGAGTGGCTTGACCAGCCCCACCTTAGAGATTTCCCTCTTGAGCCAAGAGCCCATGTAACTAGACCTCAGAGAAACAAGGCTACAGCTCACCCACCTCACCTCACCACGGGGCGAGGAGGGGTCTAGCACCCCAAACCCAGCGCAACCACCTGCACTGCCAGCCTCCCCCACACATCTCCACCCACACTCCGCTCCCAAACTTCCCCTCAAAGAGACCCTTTTACAGCTGTGCCAGCTGTCCAGTCAAGTCCAAGTTGCAGCTCTTCACAGGAAACAATGAATACTTGAAGTCCTTTTTTTAAAGGAGGCAATAACTCAATAACAGTGTATTCAGGTTTCATGCAAACTGCAAAACAAAAACACAAATATAATTTCCTATTGTTTAGGTTATGAAAGTAAACACTACCGACCTTTCACATAAATGCTCTTCTTTAAACCCCCCACCCACTTTCAGTCTTTTTGGTTGGATGCTGGTGTTCACTTGGGCCTCCACGCTGTCGTGGGGGGGTCATGTCAGAAAAATGAATGACAAGTTGTTGCTGCTAAGCGACCAGATTCCACTCAGCCGAGAGCAAATCAGGCGCCAGACCTGAACTTCAGATGTAAAAAACAGTGTTGACAGACCCAGGTCATTTAAACCTTCCTGTAGCTCACACAGAGCACAGACCGTGTCCCACCCCACCTCAGATAGAAAAGGCATGCACGTGCTAATAGAAAGAAATGTAACCTGGGACTTCCCTGGTGGCACAGTGGTTAAGACTCCACATTCCCAAAGCAGGGGGCCCGGATTCGATCCCTGGTCAGGTAACTAGATCCCACAGGCATGCCACAACTTAGAATGTGCATGCCGCAACTAAGCAGCCACTGAGCCACAAGTAAGAGGAACCCGCCTGCCATAACTGAGACCTGGCACAACCAAATATAGAAAGACAGGAAAGAAGGGGAAGGGAGGGGAGTCAAAGAGAGGAGAAGAAAGGAGAGGAAAGGAAAGAAAGAAGAAAGAAAAGAAAGAGGGGCTTCCCTGGAGGCGTAGTGGTTAAGAACCGGCCTGCCAACGCAGGGGACACACGATCGAGCCCTGGGCTGGGAAGATCCCACATGCTACTAAGCCCGTGTGCCACAACTACTGAGCCTGTGCTCTAGAGCCTACGAGACACAACTACTGAGCCCGTGTGCTGCAACTACTGAAGCCTGCGCACCTAGAGCCTGTGCTCCACAACAAGAGAAGCCACTGCAATGAGAAGCCCGTGCACCACAACGAAGAGTAGCCCCTGCTCGCCACAACTAGAGAAAGCCCGTGCGCAGCAACGAAGACCCAGCTCAGCCAATAAAGAAAGAAATTAACTTTTTAAAAAAGAAAAGAAAAGAAAGAAAAATAGTTCACTCATTATTAAGAAAATGCATTTAAAGCAACAAAAAAATCATTTTCCACCTATCAGACTGGCAAAAGATTCTAAAGTCTGTCATATAAGAGCATGGATACACAGGCAATCCTCATTACTGCTAGTGTAATAAGATTAATGAAACCTTTTGGGGGCAACTTGGCAATATTTATAAAATCTTAAAACATACATACCCCTTGGCAGAGCAATTCTACTCTTCAATTTACTCTAAGACACATGGAAAAGCTCTTCAAGTCACAGTAACAAGGGAACTCACTCAACCGTCTTTCTTCATTAGACAACTTTTTTTAATATTTATTTATTTAGGCTGCGCCAGGTCTTAGTTGCAGCACACAGGATCTTCGCTGCGGCATGCAAACTCTTCGTTGCAGCATGCATGCGGGATCTAGCTCCCCAACCAGGGATGGAACCCAGGCCCCCTGCATTTGGAGCGCGGAGTCTTACCCACTGGACCACCAGGGACGTCCCATTCATTAGACAATGTAAATATCCAACTAGTTACAGAAATTGCTATATCCCTACAAGGCCACACTAAAAAGCTCCTGAAGAGTGCAAGAATAAGCCACGTGCTACTGCGGGAAAATCATGGTGACGAGCCAAAGGTCAGGTACAGGACGGGGCATCTGCCAGACCCCATAAGAACAGAGACGCCAGCATGCGCGTAAGAACCTTTCTGGGAGGAATTATACGAAACTACCAACAGCATGACCTTTGTAAGTAAGATTAAAGCAGAAAGGGAGGTGGAGGGTTACTCTGCAACATGTGCTCTTTCTTACTAGTTAATCTTTTTTTGTTTTTGTTTCTCTTTTGGACCACAAATGTCCTAGGAATTCTGATCATTCCAAGTCCGTACATGATGCACTGTCACCACCAGATCGTGCTTTTCTTTACTCATTCAATTATCTTTACTTGTGCAATAAGGACCCATTAACCCACCAACCACAACAAAATTAGGACCTTGACAATAATCTGTGTCTAACCAGCCACACGGTCTCCCACCCCATTACCTCTGCCTCCTCACACCCACAGTAACTACCAAAGCAGAACCCGTGGACTGCAGCTTCATGAAAAAAAGTCCCCAAATTAATGGACTAATGACAAATTCACCTAAAGAACATACAAACGAACAATAAAATAAATCCAAAGAAATGAGAAAGAAAATCAGAAAATGAGTGGAAATTTCTATTATAAATACAGATGAAAGCTTCTAAACAAAATATCAGCGACTTGAATTCAACAGTACATAAAAATTTAGTACTAGCAGGATTTTCTGGGTGTATTTCAGGTAGACAAGTGTGACAACTTTAGAAAAATGCATAAATGTAATTTACCACATTAATAGATTTTTTAAAGATGTACAAAAAGTATTTGGTAAAATTCAATACCCACGCATGATTTTTCAAAACTCAGCAAATTAGGGACAGAAGAGAATGTGCCCTACTCTGACAAAGAAGACTGAAAACTAATAATGCAGACACCACCCCAAATAAGGACATGTTGGGCACATTCCCTTCAAAATCAGGAATGAGCACGAAGAGGGCTTCCCTGGTGGTCCAGGGGTCAGGGTGCCGCACTTCCACGGCAGGGGGTTCAACCTCTGGTCAGGGAACTAAGACCTGGCAAGCCATGAGGCTCAGCCAAATAAATAAATAAATAATAAATAATAAAATTGCAGAAAAAGAATGATCATGAAAAGCAAATAAAAACTAGACAGAGAGATCGATCTACAGAATGACAGAGCAAATGTGGTAAAATGGCAACACTTGGGGAATCTGGGTGAAGGGCATGTGGAAATTCTGTGCATTATTTGTGTAAGATTTTTAAGCTTGAAATTATCTCAAGCTGGAAAGTTGATAAAATAATAAAAATAAGTAAAACCAAGAGCAAGGACCTTCCTTCCATTCCATTCAACAGTGTACTTGAAGTCCTAAACACTACAATTAGACAAGAAGTTTGAGGCCTGAGGACCAGAAAGGAAGAACTAGAACTGTTATTATTTGTTATTATATGACCTACAAATTACTAGGAACAACAGCAGAGCTTAGCAAGGTGACCAGACAAAAGATTAATAATCAGTTAGTCGCCTTGCTATACACACACCATCAGTGAAAAGTTACACGTGGTAATTAAAGAGAAGACATACATCATTTACAATGGCATCAGAGAATCATCAGTTATCTAGAAATAAAACTACAAAATGTGGCAAGACCTCTACAGAATAATACAATTTCACTGAGTTGTTTTCTTTTTTTTTTTTTTTTTTTTTTTTTAACTAAGTGAGTAGAGAGATCTACCACATTCACCAATAGGAAGGCATAATATTGGGAAGATGCCAACTCTCATGAAGGTGATCTACGGATTCAATATGCAATTCCAATTAATATCTCAACACCGTTTTTCATCAAATGTGATGATTCTAAAGCTTATACTGGGGCTTCCTAGGTGGCGCAGTGGTTAAGAATCCGCCTGCCAATGCAGGGGACACAGGTTCGATCCCTGCTCCAGGAAGATCCCACATGCCGTGGAGCAACTAAACCCTTGCGCCACAACTACTGAGCCTGCGCTTTAGAGCCCGTGAGCCACAACTATTGAGCCCATGTGCTGCAACTACTGAAGCCCACGCGCCTAGAGCCTGTGCTCCGCAACAAGAGAAGCCACGGCAATGAAGAACCCGCGCACCACAACGAAGAGTAGCCCCCACTCACCGCAACTAAAAGAAAGCCTGCGCACAGCAAAAAAGACCCAAAACAGCCAGCAAAATAAATAAATAAATAAATTTATAAAAAATAAAGCTTATACTGGAGGACTTCCCTGGTGGCACAGTGGTTAAGAATCCATCTGCCAATGCAGGGGACACAGGTTTGATCCCTGGCCTGGGAAGATACTGCATGCCACACAGCAACCAAGCCCCGTGTGCCACAACTACTGAGCCTGCGCTTTAGAGCCCGTGCGCCACAACTACTGAAGCCGGTGTGCCTAGAGCCCATGCTCTGCAACAAGAGAAACCACCACAATGAGAAGCCCACACCAAAACGAAGAGTAGCCCCTACTCGCTGCAACTAGAGAAAGTACGCACACAGAAATGAAGACCCAATGCAGCCAAAAACAAATTTTTTTTAAAAAATAAAATTTTAAAAAATAGCTTATACTGAAGACTAAATGGCCAAAACATCCAGGAAGCTTCTGAAGGAGAGGAGTGCACAGCAGTGACACATCCAGGATTTACAATGAGGTATGTAATTAAGAAGCAGGGAGGGACTTCCTAGGTAGCGCAGTGGTTAAGAATCCACCTGCCAACGCAGGGGACACGGGTGCGAGCCTTGGTCTGGGAAGATCCCACATGCCAAGGTGCAACTAAGCCTGTGTGCCACAACTGCTGAGCCTACGTTCTAGAGCCCACGAGCCACAACTACTGAGCCCATGTGCCACAACTACTGAAGCCCATGCACCTAGAGACCATGCTCTGCGACAAGAGAAGCCACCGCAATGAGGAGCCTGCAGACCACAATGAAGAGTAGCCCCCGCTCGCTGCAACTAGAGAAAGCCTGTGTGCAGCAACAAAAACCCAACACAGCCAATAAATAAATAAATTTATTAAAAAAAAAAAAAAAAAAAAGAAGCAGGGAGAGGCGAAAGGCCTAAGTTCAGAAACAGCCTCAGGCACGTTGTGAGCTCTGGGATGTGCTGTGTCAGATTTGTGGAGAAAGGAAGACTTGCTCAATACCCAAAGCTAAGAAAAAATAAAGCACATGAAAAAAGATGACATTGAACCACTATTCACACCATTTTTTTAAAAATTTAAACACAAGAAAAAAGCCAACTCTAGAAGAAATAAGGAATTAAACATCAAAAAAAAACTTTAGCTAAAAGTTCAAAATCTAAGTAAATTTCTTTTAGAATGCAAGATAAAGGCAGGTTTCTTAAAACACAATAACTAGGGCTTCCTAGGTGGCGCAGTGGTTGAGAATCCGCCTGCCAATGCAGGGGACACGGGTTCGATCCCTGCGCCAGGAAGATCCCACATGCCGCGGAGCAACTAAGCCCCTGCACCACAACTACTGAGCCTGAGCTTTAGAGCCCGTGAGCCACAACTATTGAGCCCACGTGCCTAGAGCCCGTGCTCCGCAACAAGGGAAGCCACGGCAATGAGGAGCCTGCGCACCACAACGAAGAGTAGCCCCCACTCACCGTAACTAAAAAGAAAGCCCGCACACAGCAAAAAAGACCCAACGCAGCCAATAAAATAAATAAATAAATAAACATTAAAAAACCACAATAACTAATTGTAAAACTAGAATATATTCACAATACACACAACTAACAAAAAATAAGCATTAAGAATATAAAAAGAACTGCAAAATAATGAGAAAAGCACAGGGACTTCTCTGGTGGCACAGTGGTTAAGAAGCCACCTGCCAATGCAGAGGACATGGGTTTAAGCCTTGATCCGGGAAGATCCTACATGCCGCGAAGCAACAAAGCCCATGCACCACAACTACTGAGCCTGCGCTCTAGAGTCCATAAGCCACAACTACTGAAGCCCACGTGCCACAACTGCTGAAGCCCACGAGCCTAGAGCCCATGCTCCACAAGAGAAGCCACCACAATGAGGAGCCCATGCACCACAACAAAGAGTAGCCCCTGTGCGCCACACCTAGAGAAAAGCCCGCACACAGCAACGGAAACCCAACACAGCCAAAAATGGATAAACAATAAATAAATAAATCTTAAAAAGAAATAAAGAAAGAAAAGCACAAAGCACCAAAAACGCAGACCAGCGGCATCTACAGACATTTCACACTAAAAGGAAATAAACACACAAGGTGTGCAACCTGATGCATGACCGAGGAGACACCAACGAAGACGATAATAAGATGCCACTTCACACACATTCGAGTGACCAGGAGCGAAAGGCCAGACGGTCCTGACGTGAGAGGAGGAAAGGGACACATGCACACGGGGGTGGGGACCCACCAAGCACAACCGTCAACCAGCGGTTCTGCACTCTCTCCTGAAACTGAACCTTTACACACCCAGGGACGGGCAGCTCCACTCCTAGGCAGACACTCCAGAGAAGAGCAAAGAAACGTTCCTAGCACTATAGGCCACAATTTTTAAAAAGATTAAAAATATTTTTTTAAAAACCCCTGGAAACTGAATTGTCCCTCAGTGAGAGAGCAGATGGGAAAACTGGGGTGTTCTCCCAGTGAAAGACTAGAAAGCAGATAAAATAAATCAATCACAGCAACGTGCAATATAAGTAAACCTTAGCAAGATCTCATTAAGTGAAAAAGAAAATCCCAGAAAATGACTATCTTTATTAAATTAAAAGCTATTAAAATAGAAATAGGTACTTCTTAGGAATGCAAATTAGTGCAATGAAACGAAAAAGGACAGCAGGGGAATGCTGGACACAAGATTCAGAACAACATCCAACTTCTCCAGAGATTTATAATGTGATTACATATATTTCTTAAATGTGTCAATACAGGTTATCTGGGTCATGAAATTATGAGTAATTTTCTTTGTATTAATATAAAACACAACTGCTAAATATCTTTTTTTTTGTAGCTCTTTAAGATTTCCTTCAAGCAATCTTTATAAAAACCTACATGGCAATTTCTGAGCATTCATCCAAATATTTATAATGAAAATGTTTGTTTTATGTGAAAAAATGTTTATATGTTTTGTTTCAATTCAATGACAAATTTGTTAGACCTTAATTTTCAAGAAAATAACATGACATTAAAATATGTAAATGCTAGTTTGGGATTAACATATACATACTACTGTAAATAAAACAGGTAACCAACAAGGACTGTATAGCACAGGGAACTATACTCAATATTTTTAATAACCTCTAAGGGAAAAGAATCTGAAAAAAATAGGTATATATGTATATATAACTGAATCACTTTGCTGTACACCTGAAACTAACACAACATTGTAAATCAACTATACTTCAATTAAAAAAAAATAAAAAATAAAAATGAAACTGTTCACCAAGGGAAAAAAGTGTAAATGCTACAAAACAGCATAACGAATGCTTTGTATTTTGGACTTGGTAAAACCTTACGGTAGAAAAGTAAAAGAAGGACTTCCCTGGTAGTCCAGTGGCTAAGACTGCGGGCTGCCAATGCAGGGGGCCCAAATTCGATCCCTGGTCAGGGAACTACATTCCGCATGCCGTACCTAAGACCATCGGCACAGCCAAATAAATAAATAAATAAGTAAATATTAAAAAGAAAATAAAAAGTAGGGACTTCCCTGGTGGCACAGTGGTTAAGAATCTGCCTGCCAATGCAGGGGACACGGGTTTGAGCCCTGATCCAGGAAGATCCCACATGCCGCGGAGCAACTAAGCCTCTGCACCACAACTACTGAGCCCGTGTGCCACAACTACTGAAGCCTGTGCGCCTAGAGCCCATGCTCCACAAGAGAAGCCACCACAATGAGAAGCCTGCGCACCGCCACAAAGAGTAGCCACAACTAGAGAAAAGCCCATGCGTAGCAACAAAGACCCAAATGCAGCCAAAAATAAAAAATAAAATAAAAATAAATTTTTAAAAAAATGAGGAGTATGAAAAAATTCAGTTAAAACTATATGTACTATCTATTAACATCTACATGTAAAAAAAATCCCCATTTGCATGTAAAATGCATAATACACATCTACACACCCAAACGCACGTAAAGGTGCATAGAAGTCTAGAAGGAGATTCATTCCTATCTGAGAGCAAGTCCCTCACCACAGGACAGGCTTCAAGGCTGCGGTAGATGGACAGACACACCAGGTACCTGCCCTCAAGGTACGTACATCCTACAGCTAAGGGGACAGGGTGTCGAACCACCCCCCCCCCCAAAAAAAACAGCAAAAAAACAAAAGATAACTTCAGATAAATAAACCAAGCTAAAGAGACAGAAACACAGGGCAGCCACCTTAGACATGCTGAGCAGGGAAAGCATCTCTCCAGAGCATGCTGAGCACGCGGACTGCGAGAGTCAGGCAGGGCACACCCAGGGACAGGCAGGTGCCGTGGTTCCTGGAGGGCAGGGTCCGCCCTTTCTGATACAGGCAGTTGGGGGTGGGGGTGTGACCTGAGAGTGCTTTGGTTGGCTTCAGTGTTTAAGGGCTGCTCTGGACTCCTAGCAGAGAGTGGATCACACGGGCACGTGTGAGCAACCAGAGGCCTGCAAAGGACCTATAGCAGAGGGTGCGCCTGCATTCAGCTGAGAGAAGTTCCCTCTAAACGGGTGGGTCTCTACTGGGGGCAATGTGCCTCCCCGAGAAGTATCTGTCATCATGACAGGACTGGGGGACAGTGACCGGCACCTAGTGGGCAGAAGCCGGGGATGCTGTCCACACCCTACGCTGCCCAGGACAGCCCTACACACGGGAAAACCAGGGCCACGCGGTCGGGACGATCGTTCGAGGCTGAGGGCCCTACTCGAGACCCCTCGCGGGTGACGCGTGGCATCTCCTGGCCGGGCTTCCTCCCAGCACATTTTTGCTCCCAGCTTGGACCCCTTCCACCTACATGTCTCCACAGGAAGGTCCATTACATACGTCAAGCTCGACACCCCCAACACCGAGCTCGTGATCTCCCCCAACCCCGCTCCTCCGGGGTGCACTTCATCTCAGCTCAGGCCCACACCCCCAAGAACCTGATTTCCTCTCTTGCCTGTCACAGATCACAACCGATCCACCACATGGCTCTACCTTCAACAAGTTTCCAGAATCTGAGCTCTCGAGCCTTCGTCCCGACCTCCCTCTCACCTCCCGCCTTTAAAACAGATCCTGAACCGGCCCTTTCTCCTCACTCCCTCACTGAGCCAGGTCTGCGCCCTGAGCCACCTCAACAGCCTTTCCTCTCTCCCACCGCACGCACCCATGCCACCCTGGCCCCTCCGCCTGATGCTCAGTCTGCAACAAGAAGGGCCCTGTCCAAGCAGAAGGCAGCATCTCCAGCCCACGCACCGCGACCTCGGGGCCCACCCGCACTCCACTGTGGCAGCTGACCCCCAAGACCGCACAGCCACTGCCCCCCTGCCTCCCCTGTCTGCTCTCCCTCAGCCCGGTGCCCCGCTGGGATACACGCATCTGTCTGCCTGCCCATCCAGCTCACTGCTGCGTTCCCCGGGGCGGCAGGGTACAAGCTGGCACTTGCTGACTGAGCAGAAGGAGGTGGAGGACATGCAACAGGAGGTCCCGCAAGACCCCTTCCACAGCCCTGCTTCCCAGTGATCCCAGCCCCCACTCTGGGCCAAGCCGGTCAAGGAAAGCAAAGCCGGCTTGGGCATCTTCCTAGATTAGCACGGGGCTGACGTTTTTGTTTACCAGCACAGTAACAGTAAAGGAAAACTGTAAACAACTATCACCACCTTAACTCAAAATTGTTCATTGCCTTCCAGCTTCCCCTCACACGTACACATTTTACATGATGTGAGCCATACCAACGACCTTCCCTTAAACACACGTCACGTCTTCAGTCACCATGTTAATGGTGGTAGAACAGTTCATCAAGCTTCTCTAGCACTGACCGCCTGTGACTTTTCAATTCGTCACTCCTCTAAAAAACACTACTAATGTCCCCGTAATTGATAACTGCTGTGAACTCATCCACATGCTACTCAACGACCACGCGTGGGCACGCACTCCGGCGCAGCACAGCCCTCCCTTCAGGTAAAGCCCAGTGGTGAGGCTCCTGGGTCCGCGGGTAACCATGGATTTTGGTCTTTTTGACCAGCCTCCACCAGCAAGGCTGCCAGCCTGGTGCCTGACAACACCCGACACGCTGCTTCCTGCTGCCTTCCCCTCACACCGAGGGTCCCTGACCCATCTCTGCCCCCCACCTGGCACTGCCCTGTGTGAACCACCACCGTCGGCACCTCCCCCGCCCGGACGCTGGCCGCCCTGCAGGCTCAGTCCCGGGTGCCTGTTCCCCACACTTACCAGCTACAAAGACACCCCCCAGGTCTGTCCACCCAGCCTCACGGCACGGCCCTTACACCCTCCCTGCCCACACTCCCCAGCCTGGCCCACCCACGGGGGCCCAGGCCCCACGGTGTCTGCTGGTCGGCAACTCCGTCTGGATATCACCAAACAACTGCTTGCGTCTCCAGCCGTTAGTGATACACACAGGACTCCTCTCAGGGGTAATTACATTTAAAAGAAAACCTAGCACAATCCCTATCAGAGTCTCAGAGAGCGGGGACCTCCCTGGTGGCACAGTGGTTAAGAATCTGCCTTCCAGTGCAGGGGATGCGGGTTTGATCCCTGGTCGGGGAACTAAGATCCCACAAACCACCCAGGCACCTCAACGAGAGAGAAGCCCGTGCCACAAGGAAAGATCCCGCAGGCCGCAGTGAAGATCCCATGTGCCACAGCTAAGACCCGATGCAGCCAAATAAATAAGGTAAATAAATATTAAAAAAAAAAAGACTCTCAGATGCTTCTTTCTAAAAATTGGAAAGTTGACCCTAAACTTCATATGGAAGCTCAAGACCCAGAATAGCCGAAACACTCTTGAAAAAGAAGCGCGAAGGAGGGGAATTCACATTTCCCCATTTCAGAACGTCCCACAAAGCCGCAGTAATCCAGATGGTGTGATACTTGCATAAAGACAGACATCTGATCAACAGAACAGAATTGAGAGTCCAGGAACAAACCTATACATCTACGGTCAACGGATGTTCCACAGATACAAAGACCATTCAACGATGAAAGAGCAGCCTTTCAACAGACGGTGCTCGGACAACAAGACAGCCACGTGAAAAGAATAAAGCTGGACCCCCACCTGATACCGTGTACAAATATAAACTTAAGACGGATCAAAGATCTAAATATAAGAGCTAAAACTATAAAAACTCTTAGAAGAAAACGTAGGCATAAATCTTCATGGCCTAGGATTAAACAACTGCTTCTGAGATATGACACCAAAAGTAAAGCAACAGAAGAAAAATAAATTGGACTTCATCAAAATTAAAAATGTTTGTGCTTCAAAGGACACCACAGGGAGACTGGGATAAAAAATTGTATGCTCTAAATATATGCAGTTTATTGTAAAAAAAAAAAAAAAAAAGACACCACAAAGAAAGTGAAAACAACCCACAGAATGTGAAAAAATATTGCAAGTCATATATCTGATAAGGAACCTACATCTGTAATATACATATAAAGAACACATACAACTCAATACTAAAAAGACAACCCAATTTTATAATGGGAAAAGGATCTGCACATAAATTTCTCCAACAAATACAAATGACCAACAAGTATATGAAAAGATCCTGAACATTATCAGTCACTAGAGAAATGCAAATCAAGACCACAAGACACAGCCTCACAGCCACTAGGACGATGATGAGAAGATGCACCACAGCAAGAGCTGGTGCGGCCATAAAGAAACTGGACCCTCAGGCACCAACGATGCGAGCGTAAAACAGGACAGCTGTTGTGGAAGCTGTAAACAACCCCTTACTGAGACAACTGTAGACTCACACAAAGTACAAGAAATAACACACAGACCCGCTTGTACACTCTGCCCAGTGTATTAGTTTCCCAGGGTTGCCGAACGAAGTACCACAAACTGGGTGACTTAAAAAAAATAAATCTGTTTTCATCCTTTCACAGCTCTGGGGGCCAGAGGTCCAAAATCAAGGTGTTGGCCGAGCCCCCCTCCTTCCAAAGGCCCTCATAGCTTCTAGTGGCTGTGGCAACCCTTGGCATTCCTCACTTCACAGGCGTGCTGCTCCGATCTCTGCTGTGTTGTCGCATGGCCTTCTTCCACATGTCCGTGTCACTGGAATTAAGGACACCACCCTAAGTCCAGGAGGATTTCATCTGCAGAGTCTTAATAAATTACATCAGCTAAGATCCTATGTCCAAATAAGGGCCCACCCTGGGGTTCCAGATGCACATGAATTTACAAGGACACCATTCAACCCGCTAATACATCCAGTTTCCCTAACGGTACCAATGTGCAAAACTACAGTATACTATCATACCAGGCGGCCCACCCGTCTTCTTCAGACTTCCTCACTTTTACTTGTATTCACACGCGAGTATGTGTGTGTGTTAGGTTCTGTACAGTTGTGTCACCTGGTTAGCCTGCTGATCTACTACCACAGTCAAGATACTGAGCAATTCCAACAGAACGTTTTAAGGGTCCGTCTGGCTTTGGGGCAAAGATGGGGGGCGTGGGGGGCGGTGTATAGCATGGGAAGCAGAAAAACTTAGAAGACCTGTAAAGGGTGACCACTACAATCCAAGAAAGGTCCCGCGGCGACCTGGGTGCGAGCAGTGACGCCGTGAGAGGCAGGGGTGAAAGAAGGGGTTGTTCTGAGGGCACAGCCAGCAGGATCTTCCAGTGAGATGCACGGAAAGGGCGGCGCCAGCAATGACCCCTTGTCGGTGTCTCCCCACGCACAGAGGCACATCGCATGTTAGCCTGGGAGAACTAGCACCTTCCTGGTGCCCAAGAACAAGCACCGTCTCTCCAGGGTTCGGGTCTTCTGTTGCGGGAGTGCTTTACACTATTCCTCATATAAACTTTGCACATCATTAAACTCACTTCAGAGAACTTCATCTTTTGCGTTGTTACCGAAAATGGGTTCGTATTTTCTATATATCAAGGTTGTTGATTTTCATATGTCAATTTTATACCCAGTTCCCTTACTGAATGATTTCACTGTCTCCATTTTAGCACTGACTCTCTTAGGTTGTCCAGGCACAGTTATCTCACAAACAGTTTTACCACTTACTTTCTAATTTTTCGTCTCCAATGGTTCTCTTATCTGATTACACTGCTTGATCCCAGCAATAAAATGGTAAAGATTACTGGAGATGACAAGCAGCCTAACTTTCTTACTGACCTTGGTGGGACTGTCTCCAGGGTTTCCCACTTTACGAGAGAGAGACAGACAGACAGACAGACAGAAAGGGAGGGAGAGAGGGAAGGATGGATAGGTAGGTTTAGGACAGACAGACAGCAAGTTTGGAAGCATATCCTGCCCTAGCTGAACTCAGACAACTCTACCTGCCGACATCCTATCTGCAGCCTGTTTAAGAGACCCTGACCCATCGGGCCCAGCCTGGGGTCCTGACCACAGAACTGTGAGGTAACAAATGTGTGTTGTTTTAAGCTGCTAAATTTGAGGGAATTTGTTACACAGCAATAAATAACTGACATGCTATCTTTCCTACAGTAAATTTTGGTGAATTATATTTTCCTAGGAAAGTCTCCATTTCATCTAGGTTTCTGCATTTATTTGCCAACAACTGTACAAAACAGTCTCTATAGTTTTGTTATCCCACAAAGTAAGAGGTGCCCAAAGACTAATGGGATCATGTTTCAAAGACACAGAATCTTGCTTGAAGGGCTCAATGGGACAAATCTGGGATAATTTGCATATCAAAAAGAAAAATAATAAAAACAGATTATAACATGTCTAATACATACTCTGTAGTAATACCAAAAAAGTGAGAGTACAAAGAGAGAAAGAAAGTTCTTCTTAAAGAAGACGTCAGCTGACAAACGGGAAGGCATGAGAGATGCGACCCACTGATGAGGGAAGAGGAGAAGATGCAGCAGCACCACCTTAACCAACCAAGGAAAACTGCAGCAGCAACAAGACCGGGACAAACGGACCTGTGACCCCCGATGTAACAAAAAGTCCACAAGGTCACCTGTATAGCATTCTGGTCAAAACCGTTTCACCTGAATCTAACACCTGATGGTTAGTAGTACTGACCATCTGTTAAATTCCCTGAATTTAATCACTGTGCTGTAGTTATGTGAGAAGTTCCTTGTTCTCAGGAGGTACACACTGAAAATCAGGGGTGAAGGGTCATGACATCTGCAACCTACTCTCTGACGGTTCATTAAAAACAACAACAGCACGTCCCGGAGAGAGGCTCGTGGTGGAGTGAGCACGGAACCCAGGTGAAGGGTGCAGGGGTGCTCACTGAACAATGTCCCACATTTTGTAAAGGTCTGAGGCTTTTCAGAATAAAAAGCTGAGATAAAACCGTTAGCGTTACTACTCTGATGTACAATTTAATTTTTAGCTTTTTCATCACCCAAGTTTACATTCAAAACTTTCTTGTAAGTAAGTAACTTTCTCGCTGTCAGAAGAACTAAGGTAAATAATGAAATGCTTCCCTGTGGGAAACATGGTCTTGTTTTAAATGAACAGATTCCTCAGGTCAGGTCATAAAGGTTTAAAAGCTGACAACAAACACAAAACAGGTCAAGTCCTCTTACGAAACTCCTACAACAGAAGTGTCAGCATGCGAATTTCTCAATGAGAGTTGCATTTCTGCCAACAACCTTCGGAGACAGCCTCTAACCAACAAGCAGAAACAGTCAAGGATTCTAACTGAAGACTCCCAGGGCCTAGGCAGTGGCTGCCAGGGCCACCTCAGGGTTTCCCAAGCACCCAGCTGGTCTAGGTTGGCACAATTCACCAGGCCTGGAGACCTGGTTTCCCAGCACAGCAACTGCACGGGGTGAGAGCATGGTCAGGCAAAGGAAGCATGAGAGGCTGCAGCAGGCATGGCAGGACCAGGAGGCCACAGGGCCCAGAGTGTGGAGAGCCGGGGAAAGGGGCAGGAGAGATGGCAGGCGGCCTAGTACCAGATGCCACACAAGGCCTTGTCGGCCCTGTGAAGAGCATGGAAGCCACGGCAAGGCTGCCCACAGAGCAGAAACACAATGAGGACCAGGCCCCTGAGCAGAGCTTGGACCATCAGAGAGCAGGGAGAAGAGGCGGGCTCAGACCCCAGCAGCAGCCCCCGTGGAGGGCAGAGGACGTGCTTCAAGGCGGAGCCATCACATCCCTGAGGAGCAGGGACGAGCGGAGCTCAGGGAGCCCCAGCATCTCGCACTGGGCTGCGGGTGCCCACCAGCCCGCCAAGCACTCCGTCAGGACGGCCCCCGCCTGGGTGCAGGCAAAGGTACGGGCAGGGTCAGAGACGGCTCAGCGTGAGGACACAGAACCAGGGCACCGGAAAGGGGCCTTGGGGCCCTTCAGTGTCTAGAGGTCAGCCTCAGGGGGCGGGTCCTACAAACAAGACCAAGAAGAAAGGCTCAACAGCCAGGAAAAACCAGCAGAGTGAGGTGATCTGGAGGCCACAGGAAGATAACTAATCATTCCTTTTTTTTCTTGAATTCAAATGTCAAATGCTATCAAGAGGGCCAGTAAAAAGCAGGCTGAGAACCAAGCAACGGATCTGGTAACACCTAGGTCAATGCTGCTCAGAAGGGGCTCAAAGGGCAGGCCTGGGAGATCTTGGAAACAGCAAAGGTGCAATGAACTCAGTAACTGGGATTTAATGTACAGAAAGGCCAAGAAGCGCGTGTGCACAAACACCTGCATTTTCAAAGCCAGGATGACAGGATGTTCGAGCTGAAAAGCAGCTGAGACGTCTACCATTCAAGGTCAGCAGCAACGCGGGACCGAAAGCCCATGCTCCCACCACACACACCTGGCAGGAGGGCAGCACAGACGCCCCACGTCGCTTTGCTCCAGCTGCTCTGACCCGCACTCAAGCCCTGACCCGGGCCAGACGGCTACCACCACCACGCGTCCTAACTGCCGGCGCCTGCCCAAGCCCAGGCTCCCCTCACCCCAAAAGGCATGTTCCTCCCACCTTCCACTCAGAACCCTTCTTCTTTAGCCCTCTTCCTGGAGAATTAACCTGTCATTCCTACCCTAGACTGCAGGATTCTTGTCCTCGATGGTCCAAAGTCAAGGCAAACTCAAAATGTCTTCAGCCCCGGGCAGAACTATCCAATAGTAACATAATACGAGCCACACGTACAATTTTACATTTTCCAGCAGCCATGTCAAAAAGTAGAAATAGGAGTGATTAATTTTAATAAATTTTACTGAACCCAACACACATCCAAAATGTTACCAAGTCAACATGTAACCAATATTAAAAAAAAAAAAATAGTACCCCCAAAAAGCACAAAACGTCTCAATAAGCCTCTGAAATCCAGTGTGCACATCACACTCCGAGCACATCTCACTGATGTGGACAAATTTCAAATGTTCAAAGAGCACGTGGGCTGTGGCCAGCTCCTCGGAGGCGGGTGGCAGCCACCTCTCCACTCCAGTTTGAATATGTGCAGAAGCCAACCCTTCCCCAAGATTCCATCTGGAATCCAGAGCCAGACAGCTGTGGTCTCAGCCTGTGGCAGGAATGAGCACATGGGAGCCCTCCTCCTCTCACCACCCTGAAGGAAAGGCATTTCCCCTATGCTGCTCCGACACCTTCTCTCTCTTTTAACAGCAATTATCAAACTGCGTAACCACGTGTCTTTCTCAAAACTATAACACAAGGACCTCCACAGAGACAAGGAACCACCATGTTTATCCTCATCTGGCTCCCAATTCAGAAGCTGACACACAGAAGGTATTAAATGTTTGTTATAAGAGTGAACAAATAAAGAAACAAATGACTAAACAAATGGTTCCTGTCTTGGAAGCCAATTAATTCCTAAAGGATTCAACCTGGGATACCACCATCAAAAAACAAACAAACAAACAAAAGAATAAACAAACATTAGAAAGGAAACAGGAGAAGTTACAACAGACACCACAGAAATAAAAAGCACCATAAGAGACTACTACAAGCAACTATATGCCAATAAAATGGACAACCTGGATGAAATGGACAGATTCTTAGAAAGGTATAACCTTCCAAGACTGAATCAGGAAGACATAGAAAATATGAATAGACCAATCACAAGGAATGAAATTGAAACTGATTAAAAATCTCCCAACAAACAAGTCCAGGACCAGATGGATTCACAGCTGAATTTTATCAAACATTTAGAGAAGAGCTAACACCCATCCTTCTCAAACTCTTCCAAAACATTGCAGAGGAAGGAACACTCCCAAACTCATTTTACAAGGCCACCATCGCCCTGATACCAAAACCAGACAAAGATACTACAAAAAAAGAAAACTACAGACCAATATCACTGATGAATTTAGATGCAAAAATCCTCAACAAAATACTAGCCAACAGAATCCAACAACACATTCAAAGGATCATACACCCTCATCAAGTGGGGTTTATCCCTGGGATGCAAGGATTCTTCAATATATGCAAATCAATGTGATACACCATATTAATAAACTGAAGGATAAAAACCACATGATCATCTCAACAGATGCAGAAAAAGCTTCTGACAAAATTCAACACCCACCGATGATAAAAACTCTCCAGAAGGTGGGCATCGAGGGAACCTACCTCAACATAATAAAGGCCATATATGACAAACAGCATTCTCAATGGTGAAAAACTGAAAGCATTTCCTCTAAGATCAGGAACAAGACAAGGATGTCCACTCTCGCCACTATTCAACATAGTTTTGGAAGTCCTTGCCACAGCAATCAGAGAGGAAAAAGAAATAAAAGGAATCCAAAATTGGAAAAGAAGTAAAACTGTCACTGTTCACAGATGACATGATACTATACATAGAAAATCCTAAAGATGCCACCAGAAAACTACTCAAGCTAATCAATGAGTTTAGTAAAATAGCAGGATACAAAATTAATGCACAGAAATCTCTTGCATTCTTATATACTAACAACGGAAGAGCAGAAAGAGAAATTAAGGAAACTCTCCCATTTACCACTGCAACCAAAAGAATAAAATACCTAGGAATAAACCTGAGTAAGGAGGCAAAAGATCCGTATGCAGAAAACTTTAAGACACTGATGAAAGAAATCAAAGATGACACTAACAGATGGAGGGACATACCATGTTCCTGGACTGGAAGAATCAACATTGTGAAAATAACTGTACTACCCAAAGCAATTTACAGATTCAATGCAATCCCAATCAAATTACCAATGGCATTTTTCACAGAACTAGAGCAAGAAATCTTACGATTTGTACGGAAACGCAAAAGACCCCGAATAGCCAAAGCAATCTTGAGAAGGAAAGACGGAGCTGGTGGAATTAGGCTTCCTGACTTCAGGCTATACAAGGCTACAGTGATCAAGACAGTATGGTACTGGCACAAAAACAGAAACAGAGATCAATGGAACAGGATAGAAAGCCCAGAGATAAACTACGGTCAACTAATCTATGACAAAGGAGGCAAGGATATACAATGGAGAAAAGACAGCCTCTTCAATAAGTGGTGCTGGGAAAACTGGACAGCTACATGTAAAAGAATGAAATTAGAACACTCCCTAACACCACACACAAAAATAAACTCAAAATGGATTAAAGACCTACATGTAAGGCCAGACACTATAAAACTCCTAGAGGAAAACAGAGGAACAACACTCTTTGACATAAATCACAGCAAGATCTTTTTTGACCCACCTCCTAGAGTAATAGAAATAAAAACAAAAATAAATAAGTGGGACCTAATGAAACTTCAAACCTTCTGCACAGCAAAGGAAACTATAAGCAAGACAAAAAGACAACCCTCAGAATGGGAGGAAACATTTGCAAACGAATCAACAAAGGACTAAGCTCCAAAATATATAAACAGTTCATCCAGCTCAATATCAAAAACACAAGCAACCCAATCAAAAAATGGGCAGAAGACCAAAACAGGCATTTCTCCAAAGATGACATACGGATGGCCAAAAGGCACATGAAAAGCTGCTCAACATCACTAATTATTAGAGAAACGCAAATCAAAACCACAACGAGCTATCACCTCACACCGGTTAGAATGGGCATCATCAGAAAATCGACAAACAGTAACTGCTGGAGAGGGTGTGGAGGAAAGGGAACCCTCCTGCACTGTTGGTGGGAATGTAAATTGATAAAGCCACTGTGGAGAACAGTATGTAGGTTCCTTGCAAAACTAAAAATAGAGTTACCATGTGACCCAGCAATCCCACTGCTGGCCATATACCCAGAGAACACCATCATTCAGAAAGACACATGCACCCCAATGGTCACGGCAGCACTATTTACAGTAGCCAGGACATGGAAGCAACCTAAATGTCCATCAACAGATGAATGGATAAAGAAGATGTGGTACATACATACAATGGAATATTACTCAGCTGTAAAAAGCAAGGAAACTGGGACATTTGTAGAGACATGGATGGACCTGGAGACTGTCATTCAGAGTGAAATGAGTCAGAAAGAGAAAAACAAATACCGTATATTAACACATATATGCGGGATATAGAAAAATGGTACAAATCAACCAGTTTGCAAGGCGGAAATAGAGATGCAGATGTAGAGAACAAACATATGGACACCAAGTGGGGAAAGCAGGGAGGATTGGGGGGGAATGAATTGGGAGATTGGAATACCTAACTGTACGCTCTAAATATATGCAGTTTATTGTATGTTAACTGTATCTCAATAAAAGTTCTTTAAAGAAAAAAAAAAAGAATTCATAAGCCAATTCTGTCTCCTTCTCCTTTTACATTAAGTTATGCAACAGAAATCACCTAAAAATGTGCCAGGTAAAGTCGAGGTGTTGGGAAATTAGGAAAAGCTAACGACCTACCTTCAAAAAGTTTACAGTCCCATCACTGAAACAATTATAAGGAAAAACTGCATAAAGAAACCAGTAATCAAAACACAAAATACCATTTGGACAAAAGACAGGGTGCTCTAGAAGCACAGGGAGTGCGTCTCCAACAGAGGCCAGCAAACCTCAGCCTACTGCCTGTTTCTGTACAGCCTGAAAGCCAAGGATGGCTTTATGCTCTCACGTACACATAAACTCATGTGAGGTTCAAATCCGGGATCCACACATACAGCAGCACACAGCGAGGCTCACTTGTCCACATATGGTCTGGGGCTGCTCTCATGCGATGAGGCAGAGCTCAGCAAGGCCAGGCAAACACGCCTGCGCCAAGAGCCACCTCACCACCATGCCATAACCAGCGCACACTTGTCACATCAAAGCAAGAAAAGAAGCATGGACTTTGAATGCTGTGCTCTCAACCCACGGATCACTGTGTTACTGACTCAGATGGCAAAAGCACTGTGTTTATCAAGCAAAGACACTTTAGCTAGGGTAAAAGAGGACAATGTACATCAACATTACAGACAAAGCACTCATCACAAAATTCACAACTCGCAGGAAAGCAACCATCAGAAAAGTCAGAAAATTCAGAGAAGCTCAACAAACTCCAAATGAGATTAAAGAAAGAGATCCTCACTTAGACACATCATAATCAAACTGTTAAAAGCCAAGACAGAGACACTTGAATGCAGCAAGACAGAAGCAACTAAGTACATACAAGGGATCCTCAGTAAGATTAACCACTGATTTCTCATCAAAACCACAAAGGCCAGAAAGCAGTGGAATGACACACTTAGAGCATTCAAAGAAAAAGATGGTCAATCGAGAATTCTATACATACCAAAGTATCTTCATATACGAAAGAGAAACTAAAACATTCGAAGATAAACAAAAGAGAATTCGTCACTGGCAGACATACCCTACAAGAAACAGTATGGAATTTCTTCATGTTAAATGAAAGGACTTTAGACACTAACAGAAATCCACATGAAGAAATAAAGAGCACCAGAAACGGCAACTACATAGGTAAATATTAAAGACAGTAAAAACGTATTTTTAGTTGTAACTCTTTTTTTTTTTCTCCTACGTGACTTAAAAGACAACTGCATAAAGCAATAATTGTAGGCCTGTGTGGACGGGCATACAACGTACAAAGACGTAATCTGCAGGACAATAACAAAGCAAGAAGGACAAAAGAGCTGGAGCTATAGAAGAGCAAATTTTTTTTCTGTGCTTTATTTTTGTTTAACTTTTTAAGTTTAATTTTTTTTAATTTTTTTTTTTTTATTTTTGGCTCCATTGGGTCTTCATTGCTGTGGGCTTTCTCTAGTAGTGGTGAGTGGGAGCTACTCTTCATTGTGGTGCACAGGCTTCTCATTGCGGTAGCTTCTCTTGATGTGGCTCACAGGCTCTAGGTGCGCGGGCTCAGTAGTTGTGGTGCACGGGCTTAGTTGCTCTGCAGCACGTGGGATCTTCCCGGACCAGGGATCAAACGTGTCCCCTGCATTGGCAGGCAGATTCTTAACTACTGTGCCACCACCAGGGAAGCCCCTAACTTTTTATTTTATATTGTGGTATAGTTGATTAACAATGCTGTTAGTTTCAGTTGTACCACAAAGTGATTCAGCTATAAATATACATTTATCTATTCTTTTTCAAATTCTTTCCCCAATTGAGTTGTCACATAATACTGAGCAGAGTTCCCTGTGCTATACAGTAGGTCCTTGCTAATTATCCATTTTAAATATAGCAGTGTGTTCATGTCAATCCTAAACTCCCTAACTATCCCTGCCCCCGTCAACACGAGGAGCAAATTTTTTGATATACAGTAAAACCTTGGATTGCGAGTAACTTGTTCTTCGAGTGTTCTGCAAGATGAGCAAACATTTCTAACAGATTTTAACTTGATAAACGAGCGATGTCTCACAATATGAGTAGTACGTGATGCTGAACGTCACAGGATCACAACTGAGCCACTGGTTCTTCTCTCTCTCCCTCGCTGAGGGATTTCTCCAATTCTGCCTGGAGAAAACTGTGGCATGACTGCGCTCCTGGACATGACTCAGAGGGGCTTGCTCATGAACAGGAGCCACGGTTGTCGATGAAACTGTGTCCTTGGGGACGACCATGGGACTGGAGGAGAATGAGGATGACACTCAAGAACCCATGGAGGAACACGGCCAGGAGCTGACCACCGACGACCTGATGGATCTGCATCGCGAGCGACAGCAAGAGGCTGTGGAGGAGTCTCGTCTGCAGAGGAGGAGGAGGAAAAGGCGGAGGAATCCCTCACTCCAAATGAGAGTAGGGAGATGTGTAAAACGTGGGAAACAGTGCAAAATTTTGTAGAAAAGCACCCCCCGAATAAGGCTGTAGCAGTGCGAGCAATGGATCTGTTTAACGACATTGCAGTGTCACATTTCCGTGAAATCTCAAAAGCAGGCAAGAGCAAGTGTCATTGGATAGGTTCCTTGTTCAAGTTGCACGAAAAGAAAAAGATTCCATTGAGCCAATAGACAGCAGCGATTCTGTTAGTGATCGTGAAAGTTGTCCTACACAATAACCCTCCTTTCTCTTGTCTCCCTCACACCAGCCACGAAGGTTTTTTTTTTTTTTTTTTGGCACATGGGCTTAGTTGCTCTGCGGCATGTGGGATCTTCCTGGAGCTGGGACTGAACCTGTGACCTCTGCATTGGCAGGCGGATTCTTAACCACTGCGCCACCTAGGAAGCCCTAGCCACGAAGGTTTTAAAAGTGCAGGTTAATTTGTTTATTTTTCTTTATATTTTGTATTTTCTTTACTATCTTGTATTATATTACATTATTGTAGTCAATTTTTTATGAACATTTTTGGGTTGTGAAAAGAATCATCTCAGTTTCAATTATTTCTCATGGGGAAATTCACTTTAATATACAAGTGCTTTGGATTACAAGCATGTTTCCAGAACGAATTATGCTAGCAAACCAAGGTTTTACTGTATACTAGTTTAATAACACTAGTATAATCCAAACTAGATTGTTATAAATTAAAACATTAAATGGTAATTCCCCAGGGAAATAAATAAAAAATACAGTCAGACAATAAGGGAATTAAAATGGTACACTAGAAAATATCTATCAAAAAAAAGGAAAGTAATGGAGGAAAAGGGGAACAAAAAGACATAAGACATACAGAAAACAAATACCAAACAACATAAATCCTACCTTTTCAGTAATTACAATAAATGCAAATGCAGAAACTGACTGAATGGATTAAAAAAATTTGATCCAGGACTTCCTTGATGGTCCAGTGGTAAAGAATCCACTCTCCAATGAGAGTTCGACCATCTTTTAGGAACTAAGATCCCACATGCCACGGGGCCACTAAGCCCGTGCACCACAACTACTGAGCTTGAGCACCTCAACTAGAGAGCCTGCGTGCCGCAACTACAGAGCCCACGTGCTCTGGAACCTGCACACCACAAGTACAGATCCCGCGTGCCACAAGTACAGAGCCCACACGCTCTGGAGCCTGCACACCACAACTAGAGAGAAGCCTGCACACTGCAACAAAGAGCCCGTGCACTGCAACAAAAGATCCTGCAGGCCTCAATGATGATCCCGCTCACCACAGCTAAGACCTGAGGCAGCCAAATGTAAATAAATAAATAATCCAACTGTATGACGACACACCTTAGACTGAAAGACACCATGAGATTAAAGGTAAAAGCCAGAGAAAGGTGTTCAATGTAAACTGAAACCATAAGAAAACGTAAGTGGCTATACTGGTATCAGACAAAACACTTTAAAACAAGAAATATTGCTAGAGGGGCTTTCCTGGTGGTCCAATGGTTAAGAATCCACCTTCCAATGCAGGGGACACAGGTTCGATCCCTGGCTGAGGAACTAAGATCCCACATGCTGCAGGGCAACTAAGCCCGCATGCCGCAACTACTGAGCCCAAGTGCCGCAACTAAGACCCGATGCAGCCAAACATAAATAAACTAAATTAAAAAAAAGAAAGAAATGTTGCTAAAGACAAAGAGGGACATTTCACAATGACAAAAGGGTCAAATGACAGGTAGATGTAACATCAATATATGCACAATTAACAGCAACGCCTCAAAATACGGAAGCACAGCCTGATAGAACTGAAAGGAAAATCCAACAACAGCTGACAATTCCAAAACCCTACTGTCAGTAACTGATAGAATAACTTAAAAAAAAAAAAAAGGAGGGGAAGGATAAGAAGACTCAAGACTATGGGCCACCCGCCCCCCCACCCCCGACACACAGGGAGGGCCGCCTGCACTGCAGAGTCCACATTCTGATCAAGAGCTCATCAAACATTCCCTAGGACAGAATACCATCTTAGCCACTTAAAAAAAATCTAGCAAATGTAAACAAACTGAAATTAGAGTCTGTCCTCTGACGATAATGGAATTATATTAGAAATCAACAAACAGGGAAACCCAGGAAATACCTAAACATTTAGAAATTTAACAACACAATTCTAAACAACTCGTGAGTCAAAGAAATCACAAGGGAAAACAATATATTTTGAACTGAAAAAAAAAAAAAGAAAACACAACACATCAAAATTTATAGGAAGCGCCTTGTTTTGGTTTTCTAGTGCTGCCATAACAGAATACCCTAAGATGCAGCCTGGGGAACGAAAACCACAGCCACAGAAAGACAGACAAAATGAAAAGGCAGAATACCATAAGCTGGGTGGATTAAAACATCAGAAATTCATTGTCTCACAGTTGTGGAGGCCAGAAGTTCAAAGCCAAGGTGCCAGCTAGGCCACGCCCTCTCTGACGGCGCAGGGGGAGCCATCCCCATTGCCTCTCCAGCCTTTGTGTTTGCCAGGAACCCTTGGCACTCCTTGCCTTATAGACACTCACTCCAGTCAGATGCCACCTTCCTCCAGGGTGTCTTCACATCGTCTTCCCTCTGTGCAGCTCTGTGCTCACAAGGCATTCTCCTCCCTGATGCTAACACCCATCACACTGAATCAGGGGCCCACCCTACTCAAGCACAACCTCATCTGAACTCATCTGCAATGACCCTATTTCCAGATAAGGTCATATTCTGAGATACTGCGAAGTTAGGACTTCAGTGTACCTTTCTGGGGAGCATAATTCAACCTGTAACACAGGAAAGAAACACTTCAAGGGAAATGATACAGCTTTAAGCTCCTGTATCAGAAAAGAACTCATGCCAAGATCCTTAGCTTCCACCTTAAGAAACTAGAAAAAAGAAAACAAAACCCAAAGCAAGCAAAAGGAAGGAAATAAAGATTAGAGTGGAAAGAGAGGACAGAAAAACAATAAGGAATCAACAAAATCAAAAGTTACTTCTTTGTGGGGACTTCCCTGGTGGTCCAGTGGCTAAGACTGCGAGTTCCCAATGCAGGGGGCCAGGATTTGATCCCTGGTCAGGGAACTATATCCCACATGCCACAACTAAGAGTTCACATGCTGCAACTCAAGATCCCACATGCTGCAACTAAGACCTGGCACAGCCAAATAAATAAATAAATACTTTTTAAAAAAAAATAGTTACTTCTTTGCAACTTCAACATAACTCAAACCTCTGACTAGACTGACCAAGAAAGAAGACTCAAATCACTAAAATCAGGAGGGAATATTACTACCAACCCGCTAAAAAATAAAAAGGAAATACTACAGAAACTACTATAAGCAGCTGTATGCCAAAAAAATAGATACCCTAGGAGAAATGAACAAATTCCTAGAAGGATACAAAACACCAAAAATAACTCAAGAATAATTAGAAAACCTGAACACCTATAAAAAGGGAAGAGATTAATTAATAAAAAACTCCCAACAGGGAGTTCACTGGTGGCCTAGTGGTTAGGATTCTGGGCTTTCACTACCACGGCCAGGGTTCAATCCCTGGTCAAGGAACTGAGAACCCATAAGGCACATGGCGCAGCCAAAAAAAAAAAAAAGAAAAATTTCCAACAAAGAAAAGCCCAGAACCAAATGGCTTTACAGCTGAATTACACCAAATATTTAAAGATCAAGTAACCCCAAGTCATCACAAACACGTTCAAAAAACAGAAGAATACACTTCCCAACTCATTCTACGAAGCCAGTATTACTCTGACACCAACCACACACAGACATCACACAAAAAAGAAAACTACAGACCAATATAATACCCCTTATGAATACAGATACAAAAATCCTCAACAAAATACCAGCAAACCAAATCAGCAAAATGTAAAAAGGATTCACTACCATGACAAAATGAATTTACTGCAGAAATACAGAGTTGGTGCAACACATGAAATCATATACTACACCATATTAAGAAAATAAAAGAAAAAAATCACATGATCATCTTGAAAGATGCAGAAAAGGCACTTAACAACAACCCTTTCTGATAAAAACACTCAACAAACTAGGAATAGAGGGAACCTCCTCAAATCAATAAAGGGCATCTATGAAAACCTGAGGCTAGTATCAAACCTTAATAGTGAAAGACTAAACATGTTCCCCTAAAAATAGGAATAAGACAGGGACGACTACTTTCAATTCTTTTTTTTTTTTGGCTGCTTTGAGTCTTTGTTGCCGCACGCAGGCTATCTCTAGTTGTGGCAAAAGGGGGCTACTTTTTGCTGTGGTGCACGGGCTTTTCATTGCTGTGGCTTCTCTTGTTGTGGAGCACAGGTTCTAGGCATGCAGGTTTCAGTAACTGGAGCACTCTGGCTCAGTAGTGGTGGCGCACAGGTTTAGCTGCCCCGAGGCATGTGGGATCTTCCCGGACCAGGGATCGAACCCGTGTCCCCCTGCACTGGCAGGCAGATTCTTAACCACTGTGCCACCAGGGAAGTCGCTACTTTCACCACTTCTATTCAACATTTTACTTGAGGTTCTAGTTACAGTAATTAGGCAAGAAAAAAGAAATAACAGGAATCCCAGATTTGAAAGGAAGAATTAAAACTATCTCTATTCCCAGACAACATGATCTAGTATATATAAAAGCCAAAGGAACCCACAAAAAAACTATCAGAGCTAATGAACAACCTCAGCAAGGTTGCATGATACATGATCAGTATACAAAAATCAATCGTATTTCTATACACTAGCAATGAACAACCTAAACATGGAATTAAGAAAACAACTCTGATACAAAAACATCAAAAAGAATAGAGATATATTTAACAAAAGTGCAAGATTAATAGATGAACACCTTGTCAAAAGAAATTAAAGACTTAAACAAATGGAAACACACCCTGTATTCATGGACTGGAAGACTTCAGATGGAAATACCCCAAATTTATCTATGTATTCAACACAACCCCTACCAAATTCCCAGAAGTCTTTTTTGCAGATATCAACCTGTTCCTAAAATTCGTGAGGAAGTACGAGAGTCCCGGATGAGCCTAAAAAGATCTTGAAAAAGAACTAAGTTGGAGGACTCACACTTCCCCATTTACTTTACTTATTATACAACTACAAAAATCAAGGCAAGGTGGTACTGGCAGAAGGACAGACATATAGCTCCGTGGAATAGATCTGAGAATCTAGGAAAAAACTCTCACATTTATGGTCAAATGATTTTCAACAAGCATGCCAAAACAATTCAACGGAGAAAGAAAAGTCTTCAACAAATGGTGGTGGACCAACTGGAGAGCCACACACAAAAGAATGAAGTTGTGCTCTTACCTCATATCACATACAGAAAGCAACCTGAAATAAAGACCTAAATGTTATAAAACCCTTAGAAGAAAACGAACTTCATGACATAAATTAGGCAATTAAATGGCACCAAAAGTACATGCCAACCAAAGGAAAAAATTTTTTAAGTTGGACTTATCAAAATTACAAACGTCTGTGCTTCCAAGGACACCATCAAAGAAAAAAGTGAAAGTGAAAGACAACCACAGAAGGGAAAAAAAACTTTTTTGCAAATCATAAACCTAATAAGAAACTTGTGTCCAGGACACGTAAAATCTCTTATAAGTCAATAATAAAAAGACAACCCAATTAAAAACGGACAAAGGACTGGAACAGACATTGCTCCAGAGACACTTATATGAATGGCTAACAGGCTCCTAAGAAGACACTCAAGAGGACTAACCAGCATCAGTGCAGAACAAAACCACAGTGAGGCACCACACCACTCTCGCCAGGACAGCAACTACTAAACACAGACAGCAATGAATGTGGGCAAGGAAGGGGAAACTGGAACTCTCTCACATGGCTGGCGGGGACGTAAAATAGTGCAGTCACTTGCAGGAAAGACTGATAATTACTCAAACAGTGAAACACAGAGTTACCATATGACCCAGCAATTCCAAAACCAGGTATACAGCCAAGAGAACTGAAAGCAGAGGTCCACCATCTAAAAACTTGTACTCAAATATTCACAGCAGCATTATTCATAATACCCAAAAAGGAGAATCAACCCAAAAGTCCATTTACTGAAGAAAAGAAACAGGACTTCCCTGGGGCACAGTGGTTAAGAACTCGCCTGCCAATGCAGGGGACATGGGTTTGATCCCTGGTCTGGGAAGACCCTGCATGCCATGGAGCAACTAAGGTGCATGCTGCAACTACTGAGCCTGCGCTCTAGAGCCCGAGACCCACAACTCCTGAAGCCCTCGCACCCTAGAGCCCATGCTCCGCAACAAGAGAAGCCACCACCGTGAGAAGCCCATGCACCGCAACAACGAGTAGCCCCCACTCACCACAACTAGAGAAAGCCCACATGCAGCAACAAAGACCCAATGCAGCCAAAATAAATAAATAAAATTAAAAAAAAAAAAAAGGCTTATGGTTCTACCTGGTGAGGACGTGTGTAAAGGTCAACCTCCTTAATGGCCTCCCACCTCCATAAAAAGAAAAAAGAACAGAAACAAAATGTGCTACATATCCACACAACGAAATGTTATTTGGCCACAAAAAGAAATATAGTGCTGACACCCCTTGAAAACACTATGTTACACGAAAAACAACCACAAAAGGCCCTTATTGTATGATTCCATTCGCATGAAACATCCAAAATAGGCAAATCCATAAAGACAGAAAAGAGGATGGTGAGTCAAAAATTATTCACACTCTGGCTGTAGAATTTATTTTAATTAACTTTTAGAAAAGACAAATACATCATTTTTCAACATAATCTCCTTGCTTTTCAATACACTTTGTCCGTCTGTCAACAAGCGTTCCTATTCCCTCATTAAAAAATGTTTCAGGCTGAGCTGCGAGCCACGAATGCACGGCTGTCTTCACTTCATCAGAAGCGAATCTTTGTCCTCGTAGCGCTGCTTTCAAGGGACCAAACAGGTGAAAGTCGGATGAAGCAAGATCAGGACTAGAGGGAGGATGCTTTAACACCTCAAAACAAAGTTTCTGCAGAGTGCCAACAATGTGGGCAGAAGTGTCCAGATGTGCATTGTCATGCAAGATCACAACGCCCTTGGATAGCAGTCCTCTGCGTTTAATCCAAAGTTTAGGTTTTAGCTCTTCAATAAGCATCTCACTGTAACAAGCACTGTTGACTGTTGAACCTTTTTCCTGATAAAAGTTCCAATACTGGCCCTTGAGAATCCCAGAAAACTGTAAGCATCAAATTTCTAGCTGATGGTTGACTTTTGAACTTTCCCCAGGTAGGCAACGGAGGATGTTTCCATTCCATACTCTACCATTTACTCTCAGGCTCGTCGTGATGAATCCATGTCTTGTCACCAGTAATGATTCTCTTTAAGAAACTTTCACCTTTCTTAGAGTATCAGTCCAAATTTTGTTTGCAGATATCCAAACGCCTCTGTTTATGCTCTTTCATGAGTTGTTTCGGTACCCATCTCGCACAAACTTTTCGAAAGCTATGTCTGTCGTGGATTACTCAGTTCTGAGGTGTTAAAGCATGCTCCCTGTAGTCCTGATCTTGCTCCATCAGACTTTTACCTGTTTGGTCCCTTGAAAGCAGCCCTACGAGGACAAAGATACACTTCTAATGAGGAAGTGAAGACAGCCGTGCACTCGTGGCTCGCAGCTCAGCCTAAGACATTTTTTAATGAGGCAATACAAACGGTTGTTGACAGACGAACAAAGTGTATTGAAAAGCAAGAAGATTATGTTGAAAAATGATGTATTTGTCTTTTCTAAAAGTTAATTAAAATAAATTCTACAGCCAGAGTGCAGATAATTTTTGACTCACCCTCACAGATTAGTGATTGCCAACGGCTGGGGGGAGGGAAAAATAGGGAATGATTGCTAATGGGAATGAGGTTTTTTTTCAGGGTGATCAAAATGTTCTGGAATTAGACAGTGGTAATGGCTGCAAAACTAAGGAAAAAATACTAAATAGTACACTTTAAAAATGTGAAGTTTATGGTATATGAATTACATTTCAAGTTTAAAAAAAATCATATGCTCCTGGACTGATCCTGGCATTTGGCAATACCTATTGGTGTGAAGACATTTTCAAAGACGAGATACAGAAACTGTATCAAAGATCAGCATCAACAGGTGAACATTTCCAACAGGTTCTGATGACAGGGAACCAACTCTAAACTCAAATTAAGTAAAATATCCTTCCAACACTTCCATTCTTCTGATGAGTAGATCTGTATTACCAAGAAGGGAGGAAAAGCAGTCAATTATTAATATTATATTTTCACTTTTGTCAATAAACAATTACAAAATTATCCTTGATTTTGCTTCTTGGTGCACAAAGCCTAAGGTATTTATGACCTGACCTTTGCCACCTCTGGAACAAACCACACCTAGAGCTGCCTTGGGCCCGTCTGTGCCTGTTTCCATGACTGGCACCACCATTCACTCTGTTACTCAAGGGGAACCCAGCATCTGGCGCAGGGCTGGTCGCCAGGAACCACCCTCACCCTGCCTCATCTGCCACATCACACCAGCCATCACAGGGAGGAGCAGCACCCACCTCCTGGAGGACAGCCTCCTCCTCTGCTGGGCTCTGCAACCCACTTCTTACACAGCAGCCAGAAAGGCCTTCCTGGTACGCACACCCGAGCACGCCACCCCTCCCTACAGCTCTCCCACTGCCCTTAGGACAGGATGAGAACCCCCAGCTTGGCTTCTAACCGCTGGGCCAGACGTGTCAGCTGGATCCCTGCCCCACGCTGCACTACACCCTGGGAGGATGATAAAAGAAGGTCCACAAAGCACGTTAAACAAGTGGTCTCAAAGCATTAATACACACAACTGCTTAACTGTTCACAATTCATAACGCTTATTCACACACACCATCTCGTCTGACTCTCAAAATCAAAAAGCTGAGTAGGCTAACCTCCCCTGCCAGGGATGGGGTTGGGGTCAGCGGATGGCTCCTCCCCACCAGCAGCAGCTCTGTGCTCTCCACTCCATCACAGAGACTCAGGCTTTGTCCTGGTGACTCAGCTTCTCTGCATTTTCCAGAATTAGGTTGGAGGGTTGATTCTTCCCACTGACATCTCTGATGGACCCTCTGTGATTTCTTCTTGACCTTGGAACGCCCCTCCACAGCGTCTTCCCATGTGTGCCCGGACAGAACCGGCTCTAACACTCACCAGCCGTGTGGGAAAGTCACCAAACATCTAGAGAACAGGACAATGCCTGCCACATAAGACGACGCTCAAGTTACATTACATACAGAAAACAAGGGCTTCCTCAGCCCCCAGGAAGCCGCACACCCTCAAACACAAGGATCAGCTCTGAATGTCCATCCACCTGCTCTCAGCAACGGCCACAGGATGGCCGCCTGTTTTCACGCGCCGCTTCCTCCACACTGTCCGCTGTTTCAGTCTTCTTCACTGGCGTTCCCTGGCCCCCGACAGCATGACCTTGGGGCCTGGGCGCCACACCAGCTTCCACACCAGTCTTCTGGACTCTGGGGACCCACCTTCTCCCTGGTCGACGTTCACCTCTGGCACCTCGTCGTCCATCTCAAGGACAACTGCATTCTCACAGGTGCTCATTTCTTTCACACCCTTCCCCTTCGCTCTTCCTTCAACACACAATGACGGTCTGACCTGTTCTTAGCACCTCAGCTGTCCCCACCCTCGCCCAGGTTTCACCGCTCACCGGCCTCCTTCAATGTCTTCTGGCCGAGCCCCTTCTGCCCCTCCGCCCCCTCCAGTGGCTGCCCGTCCACCCGAAGTACGAGGCCTTAGCCGGCCTGCCCTCCTCACTCCATTCCCCTGTCCTCCATGTTTCCCCTGGGCCACGGTGCCCCAGCCTCCTCCCAAGAACAGGTGACTCGTCTCCGGCCTGAGCCTCACCTGTAAGGCTGACTGAAGGCCTGCTTGATGGTAAACAAACGAACCAAGTACGGTGCTCACAGTCTGCCCGCCACAGGGAAGGAGAGCTCTCGCCCTGAAAGTGCCAAGCTACCCATTCGTCATCTCTGTTGGAACCAACAGACGGTACCAGAGCACAGAAGAACGAGCAAACACAGAAGAAGTGTTCCAGGCGAGAGCGCTCGTGACAGCCCACAGGGCAGCCTATCAATTCCCTCCACGTGCTCTGAGAAGTTCACACATGCTTCACAATGTCAGGACCTAAAACTTCTGATCTTGATCTTAAAATCCATGCCAAAAAGTGCTGCGACTTCCCTGGTGGGCAGTGGTTAAGACTCCGCACTGCCAATGCAGGGGACCCAGGTTCGATCCCTGGTCAGGGAACTAGATCCCGCATGCTGCACCTAAGACCCGGCACAGCCAAATAAATAAATAAATATTAAAAAAAAAAAGCTCTACCTCCACTCCAGCACCCAAAAGTTTGCACTCATTGATTAATTGCTCATAAATTAAAACAAAACAGAACAAGGCAATCCTTAAAATAAACTAGAGCAGCCAAGGCCACCAAATGAAGTTCCTGTCACTTATGAATCGTCTTATCACGACACTGCCACAGAGTGTTTTCACACGAGACAGGTGACATTCCACAGCTACGAATCCCATCCTAAGACACAGGCCGGGGGGATGGACTGGATCCACAACATTCGGGTAGCCTACATCCACCCTCCCCTCTGCTGACCAGCCCCTGAAGCCTCGGTGGTGGACAGGGCGGGCCCTGCGCTCCTCTTCCCTCACTCTCGTGTCCCACTGGGTCCCCAGCACCGGAGTGCAGGAACGGCCTGGGACCCACCAGACCCATCAGCCTCCACTACACTTCCGGGGAAGGGGAGCCCCTCCCACCACTGACTAGAGGCAGCCTCAGTCCTGACCCTCAAAGACCTCAGACACCCTGGTTCTCTGCCCAGCAAACATATGGATTCTTTCAGGTCCTGCCCAAACGGCACCTCCCAGCCAAGTCCTCGCTCACCCCAGCATCCAGCACCTCTGGACAGCAGGACGACGCACACGATCCCTGCGTCTGTCCCTTCTGGGGCACCTGCTGCACTGCTCCACCCTGGGGTGCCGTGCACACAGCTAGTGCCACAGAGATCTGAACCAGGAAGGAGAGGCCACCCCAGATCTCAGTTCAACATGCTGAGTGATGACTGATGAAACCCAAAGAAAGGACCGCACACCTGGAGGAGAGAAGCCTGAACCTGAGAACAGGGAGGGGTAGGGTTAGGCTTAGGTCTGTACGGAGGCACAAACAGAACAAGAGCAGAGTGGCCACGAGCGTGGGCATTACCCTCAAACAAAACTTCGTGACCAGGCTTCTGCACACCCCTGCCAAGACCGCTGCCCTGGCTTCCCCACACACAGGCAATGACGGCTGAGCACGCGAGGCGGCCAACGGTGTCTCTGCAGTCATAGCTGCGTGCATGGCCAGACTGGGTTCCTTGAGAGCGAGACCCAGGCCATCTTCCTTCAACAGGCACTCAGCTGAAGCTTCTCCGCCCCAGGAGGGAGCAAGGGAGAGGAGACTGAGACAAGAAGACTAGAACCCACCCATTTCCTTTACACATACAACTTTGTTTACTTATTTGTTTGTTTGTTTATTGGTTGTGCTGGGTCTTTGTTGCTGCACATGGGCTTTCTCTAGTTGCGGTGAATAGGGACTGCTCTTCATTGTGGTGCGCGGGCTCCTCATTGTGACGGCTTCTCTTGTTGCAGAGCACAGGCTCTAGGCACATGGGCTTCAGTGGTTGTGGCACATGGGCTCAACAGCTGCAGCCCACAGGCTCTAGGGCGCAGGCTCAGTAGTTGTGGCGCACAGGCTTAGTTGCTCTGCGGCATGTGGGATCTTCCTGGCCCAGGGATCAAACCCGTGTCCCCGGCATTGGCAGGCGGATTCTTAACCACTGCGCCACCTAGGACGTCCTTACATGTACACATTTTATAGAGCAAAATTATATGATCTCAAACAACAGAAACTAGAAACATAAAGGATAAGCATAAAGGATAAACCTGTATCTCAATCACACTAAGTACCAGGCACTGCTTTACTCGATGATCAAATAGTTCCCAGCAGACAGACCAAAACATGGAGACAGAACTTGAGGAGAGAAAAGACAAAGGAGCACACGCTCCCTGCAGAGCTGCCTCAAATGTCCCAGGACCACGCTGTGCAAGGGGAACCCAGCACCCACGGGCAACCTGCCTGCCCCACACCCTGGACGACACGCGTGCACACAGGACGGGTCGTGCCTCCCCGTTCCGCCCTGGTTTGCAGCTAAGACAGTTTATGGGTAGGAAACTCGAATGTAACTGCTTCTCTGACCTTCAAAAAGCTTTTACTGTTCTGCTACCCTCTGGCCTGAACTTCATGCTGCCTGGCTAAGATACAGGCAAGACATCACATGGCCTCCTTCTCCTCCTCTGTGAGACAGAGAAAGTGGGATGGTAACCCTCTCTGATAGGGCTGCTGTCAGGATTAAGTGAAAAACCCCACAGACGTTACTTAGTAGCGTACTTAACTCATAACACACACTGGAAAAAATCCCTAGACGTTATCAGAATTATTGCCCTGCTGGGTCCCAAAAAAAGCCTTTTTAAACAAAGGTAAAAGTGCATCCGTGTGAATAAATGGACACTTGCAGGGGCCAATGGCAGGATCCACTCGGCCACACAGGACTCACTTCCAGAAAACGGCAACTCCATTCACTGACGGCACTTGAGATGGGCTCCCAATCTGCTGCCATTCACCGTGTCCCCCAAGCAGAAGTCCACTGCTGACAATCCCAACCCACACCCCACACTTTACACTGTCTCCCAACAAAGCCCCCGCTGGCTGGATCGACAGGGGTTCTGCCAGCCCTGCACACGCGGCCTTCTCCCCAGCCCCACCTGCCCGGCCACCACCTCCTGTGGGCGCCCCGACGCCAGGTGTGCTTCTCCCATGGCCTCGCTCTGCCAGCACGTCCTCAACCCAAGCACGGTGCCATGCACGTGGCAGGAGACCAGGCGCCGTGTGTGGAAGAAAAGACTGAGCAGGAGGACGGCACGACCGTCTAAACACCTGCTCGGGGCCAGGCGCCTGTGTGTGTTGCCACCACAAGCCCATGAGGAAGGGACGACAGTCCCACATGACAGGAAGAGGACTACGAGGGTCTGCCCGATGTGCCAAAGGTCAAGGTGAGGCTGGCAGGTGAATGCTGACTATCTGGTAAACAGCCCACGGTCTCAACACAACACCTGGTCTCACTTCCCTGGCGAACACCCGTGACACCGCCCAGGTGTGGGCTGTGAGATGCACCGTCCCCCTTGCCCGTGCCCACTGCAGCCCATTACACAGGCAGGGAAAACAGCCTGCACAGGGGAACTGAACACACCTTCAACACGAAAGATAATGTCCCCAGACTTCAACTATTTAGTGACCTTCTACCTGCTATCAATGCTGACAGCAGGGACTTCCCTGGTGGCCCAGTGGGTAGGACTCTGCACTCTCAAAATGCAGGGGGCCCAGGTTCAATCCCTGGTGGGGGAACTAGATCCCACATGTATGCTACAACTAAGAGTTCGCGTGCCACAACGAAGACCCAGTGCAGCCTGAATAAATAAATGAGGGTTATTCCTTGTTTAAAAGTAAACACTGGGGCTTCCTAGGTGGCGCAGTGGTTGAGAATCTGTCTGCCAATGCAGGGGACATGGGTTTGATCCCTGTGCCAGGAAGATCCCACATGCCGCGGAGCAACTAAGCCCACGCACCACAACGATTGAGCCTGTGCTTTAGAGCCCGTGAGCCACAACTATTGAGCCCACGTGCTTCAACTACTGAAGCCCACACACCTAGAGCCCGTGCTCCGCAACAAGAGAAGCCACGACAATGAGGAGCCCGCACACCACAATGAAGAGTAGCCCCCACTCACTGCAACTAAAAAGAAAGCCCGCGCAGAGCAAAAAAGACCCAACACAGCCAATAAAATAAATAAATAAATAAATTTATTTATTTAAAAAATAAAATAAACGCTGACAGCAGAAAACAGTAAGGAGTTACTACTGAAAGTCTTCTAGAGCCTCACATCTGTGGTTTTTTCTCATTTACGGCAAAAGCAACATTGAAACACAATGGTTAAAGGACGGACTTTTTAACAAATGACGGTGGTTCAACGGCACATCCATATGGAAGAACCCGGATCCCTACACCTCATATTTTACACACAAAAAAATGATTCCAGAAAGTACAAATGAAACCCAAAGGAAGCAGAAGAAATAATAAAGATTAGAGTGGAAATTTACAAATAGAGAAAAGAAAAAACAGAGACTGGGACTTCCCCAGCGGTCAGTGGTTAGGACTCCACACTGCCACCACGCGGGGCACAGATTCAGTCCCTGGTCGGGGAACTAAGATCCTGCATGCTGCAAGGCACGGGCCCCCCCACCCCAGAAAAAAAGAAAGGAAAAAGAAAAACAGAGACTGCCAATAAAACCAAAAGTTGATTCTTTGAAGAGATAACAAAATTGACAAAACTTTAGCTAAACTGAGAAAGAAAAAAAAAAAGACATTGGAAGAAGATAAAGAAAACCTAAAGAGATGGAAAGACGCCCAGTGTTCATGGACCGTTAGACTAAACATTATGATGATGACGACACTCCCCGAAGTGAATCACAGAATCACGGCAGTCCCTATCAAAATCCCAGAAGGCTTTCTGTAGCTGTGGACAAGCTAACCCTGAGACTCATTAGGGAATTGCAAGGGACCCAGGAGAGCAAGAACAAAGCAGGTGACCCACACTTCCCAAGCTACAGTACTCAAGATCATGTGGGGACTTCCCTGGTGGTCCAGTGGTAAAGAATCCACCCTGCAATGCAGGGGACACGGGTTCAATCCCCGCTTGGGGAACTAAGATCCCACAGCCTGCGTGCCGCAAACTACAGAACCCACTTGCCCTGAAGCCCACACACCACAACTAGAGAAAAGCCGCACGCCACAACTAGAGAGAAGCCCACACACTGCAACAAAAGATCCTACACACCACAATAAAGATCCCGTGTGCCACAATGAGGACCTGACGCAGCCAAAATAAATAAATAAAATAAAATAAAAAAGTAAACATTAAGATCATGTGATACTGACATAAGGACAGACATATAAACCAATGTATTAGAACTAAGAGTCCAAAGACAAGTCCTAACATTTATGGTCAACTGACTTACAACAAAGGTGCCCAGACAATCCAATGGGGGAGGCAACAGCCTTTCAACCAATGGTTCTAGGACCAACAGATCTCCGCTTGCAAAGAAGAAAGTTGGACTCCCTACCTCACACCATATACAAAGTTTAAGTCAAAATAGACCAAAATATGAGTTAAACTAAAAAATTCAGAGAAAAACATAGTGGTAACTGCATAACAATGGATTTGGCAATGGACTCTTAGATATGACACCAAAACCACGAACAACAAAAGAAGAAAAGAGATAAATTAGACTTCATCAAAATTAAAAACAATTGTGCTTCAAAGAACACTATCAAGAAAGTGAAAAGACAACCTACAGAATGGGAAAAATATTTCCTAATGGTATATCGATAAGGGATTTGTATCTACAATCTTCAACATATAAAAAATGTATACAACTCACCACAGAAACAATCCAATTGAAATGGGCAAAGGATTTCCTAGACATTTCTGTAAAGAAGATACACAAATGGCCAATAAGCACATAAAAAATGTTCAACATCATGAGTCATTAGGGGAAATGCAAATTAAAAGCACAATGAGATCAAGTGGTTTGCAAGGCAGAAATAGAAACACGGATGTAGAAAACAAACATATGGACACCAAGTGGGGAAAGTGGCGGGGGGGGGGGGGGTTCAGGTGGGATGAACTGGGAGATTGGGATTGCCATATATACATTACCAATAAGAAAAAAAATATCAAATTGCGCATTTTAAATACACGCAGTTTACTGTATGTCAATTATATCTCAATAAAAGTTCTTTAAAAAAAAAAAAAGCACAATGAGATACCACACCACATCCAATAGAGTGGCTATAAACTAAAGAGCCATTAACAAGTGTTGTCAAGAATGTGGAGGAACCGGAATCCTCTTACACTGCTGACAGGACTGTAAAATGCTACAACTACTGCGGAAAAGGTTGGCAGTTCCTAATCATAGACTTATCACATGCCCAGCAATCCTATTCCTAGGTATAAACCCAACAGAACTGAAAACACACATCTATATAACCACTTGCTCGTGAATGTTCACAGCAGTATTAGTCATCACAGCCAAACAAAGGAAGCAACTGATAAATGGATAAATAAAACAGTATATTCACACAAATACAAAGTAGTGTTATTCACCCATAAAGGAATAAAATACACCTCCCAGCAGGAAAAAAAAAAAAACAAGTTTACATAGATACATCCCAAAAGCATCTAAACAAAATAATCAAAAAGCATACTGGTCCTTAACATCAACAGTCATCAGGCAAATGCAAATTAAACTACAATAAGACACAGTACACACCTACCAGAATGGCTAAAAAGAAAAAGACACACGATATCAGGTGTTAGCAAGGATTCAGAGCAACTGGCGCTTCCTTACACTTGTACTTTGGTACAACCGCCTTGGAAACATACACACATTCCATGACTCAACACCCCTCTCCTAGGCACACACCCACAGAAACACGCACCAGTGCGCACCAAAAGACACATACGAGAGTTCCACATCACCTTATCTGAACATCCCCAAACTGGAAACAACTCACATGTCCACGAGTAGTGCAATGAATAAAGAAACTGCGGTACATTCAGACCGTGGACTCTTACACAGTAATGAGAATGCACAAAGTACCACAGAAGGCAAAAACACAGACGAGTCCAAGACACTGTGGATCAGAAGCAAGCAGACACACGTACACCCTGAGTGATGTCCTTCATGTAAAGTTCAGAATCGGGCAAAATGGATCAAGGTATCAGTAGTCAGGATATCAGTGACCTTTGGACAAGTACAGGGCAGGCTGCAAGGGACCCAAGGGGGCGTCTGTGGTTCTGGTCATGTTCCCTGCTTGATCTAGAGTCTAGGGACATATGTGACACTAGACATATTCTGCATGCTTCTGTATGTATGTCATACATTAATACAATTTCCAATAAAAACAGTCTTCATGCTTTGGTTAAATGTGTTATTGCTACTGAATCTGATAAAGATATAGTGACCGATACTACAGAACCATAATAACAGACTCGAGCAGACCATTTCTACAAGAGAAGGAAAACAGATGGGCAGACTGAGCCAGAGGTGGGAGAACTCCTGACATTCACTGGCCCACATGACAACTGGCATTTTGTTTCACCCTAGTGTCCAAGGAGTTCACAGAACCCAGGCAAACAGTAAGGATGAGGAAGCAACCAAGACACTCTAAGCCTAAATGCCAGCCTTGGAATCTGATGGGGAGGAGAGGACCTAGACTCTAAGGAGAGAAATCACCTTAACAACCGGCTTAGGAAACAATCTTCAAACTACACAAGACAGAGAACTCTCTGGCCTTTCTGAGGCTAGCACTTGTTAGAAGGCTACTGGGTGTCGGTCCATATATCGATAGTTACCAAGAATCTATATCCCGGCCCATGTGAGTTGTACTTCATGGTCCCCAAACAGCTTTTCTTTGTATAAGTATTCCAACTGACAAAGACTGCCATTTTGCAACCCTTAATGAGTTAATGATTCTGAGCAATGAATATCAATGACTGTTAACATCACAAAGCAAGATTTACTATGTCTGATAAAAAAACTTAATACCAGTTATGACATATCCTTGTCAAAATTTTTTAAAAGACAAACCTATTATACATCTGATGGAGCCTCTAGCCCAGGGCTGTCTAATGGAAAGATAATGTGAGCCATGTATGTAATTTTTAATTTTCTAGTAACCACATTTAAAAAAAGGAATTAGGGGGACTTCCCTGGTAGCCCAGTGGTTAAGACTCGGCCTTCTAATGCAGGGGACATGGGTTCAACCCCTGGTTGGGGAACTAAGATCCCACATGCCACGGGGCAACTAAGCCTGTGTGCAGAGCCCACATGCCACAACTAGAGAAAAGCCCACCTGCCCCAACAAAAGGCCCAACACAGCCATAAATAAATAAATAAGAACTGCTTCAAAATACTTGAGGATAGATTGGGGAATGTCCATGAGGAGACAACCGTTGACGCCAGGGGACAGGAACTTGGGGCTCGTTCTACCGTCATATCTACTTCTGAGTAGGCTTGAAAAAATTCCACAATAAAAATTCCAAAATATCTACATATGCTTTTGCCTGTATACGCTCAATAATTATAATACTGGTACCCTGCCAAGAGAAGAACTGAGTGACTAGGGGACAAAAGACGGAGATGTTTCACTTCATACTTTTATACATTTTAAATTTTGAACCATGTAACTTGTCTACTCAAAATATATTTAAACACATGTGCCTTGACTCAACCCATCAGGGGGCCCAAGCCTACTCAGTGGTCCCCCTGCTTCCATCATCTTTTTAAAATGTGAATTCCTAAAATAATCCCTTGCTGACTGTCTACAGTGCTCAAGAGACCACCACCTTGCTACCACAGTGACAAGGCCCTCAATGACCCCGCCCCGCCTGCCCAGCTTCAGCTCATACCACTCTCCTCTTCTGACCCAGTAATTCCACCGTGTACCAAAGGCTACAGTCTCACCCAACTCATAACCGAGGAAGCTGGGACATCTATAAGACAAACACCACGTGGCTAATGAAAAGATGAGAAGAGGCAGAAGCCTGTGAGATGACCCAGGAAAGAAGAGTGCAGACGGCACACTCACTGTCACAGCGCTCTTAAGTACGAACGTGCACACTCAGACGGATCAGAAACAAACAAATGACAAATACTTGGCATTCTTAGGCTCCTAGGTTTCAATTTTCTGAGTTTTCTACAATGCTTTTTTTTTTTTTTTTTTTTGAAATGTACAACTGTACCTCACCCTTCCATTTCATGTCTTACCTCCTTTACAACCTGGACCAACTTAACTCCCTCAAGAAGCCCTTCCCAACATAAGTCTGCCTGCCGCAATTAGGACAACAGCACGGGCCTCTTCTTGTTTCCTCTGAACTGATTCCATCTCATTTCCTACTCAGTAATATTTGCTCCATCACACTTAAATTTTGTGAAATCAGAGACCAGTCTCATAAACGTGCATATCCTCTTACACAGTGTCCACAATAGAACAGCGCCTCATAAACAGAAGGGGCGACAGTGCTTACAGGCCGCCTGGAAAGAGCACGTTAAGTAACCCTGATCAGAACTTACAAACCTATCATGAGCGGGATGCAGGAAGCAGTCCAAAAACTTTTCCAAAGTAAAATATCAACTGACAGTGATGTTATTGGGAAAGTGACTTCTCTAGGAAGACACCACTTCAAAGGAAATGCCACCTTTGAACTGTCATAAGAACCACTTCAACTTTTATTTTTTTAAATCCAAAACCGCTGAAGACCTTTTCGTTTTCATTTTGTTTTAATAAATGAAAATACTAGAAGTTAAATAAAAGTGGGACAGTAAGTGGGAGGACTTCTCAACTCTGGAACTCATGCCCTTTGTACCACAGCTTTGGCAGGCCAAAATAACTGGGCTCCAATCACCATTCCTTCTGTGATTTGCTGAGCAAGCAACGTAAGGTGAAATCAAACTGCTCACGTACCACCGTAAGACAACGGCATCTATCAAACATAGTAAGTTCCATGCAATGGCAGTGAATACAAAGTTCCTAAAGAGAAGAGCCCAAAGTATGGTTCCCATAAGCTAAATTATTTTCAAACTCAAAAAAATGTGATCAAACATACAAAACTGTTTAGTGATATGACAGGAAGCAGAGGCAGGAAGCAGGGGCTCCAGCAACCACTGCAGCACTGACCATGGGTGGTATCTCCAACAACTGAGCCACCCATAGATGTCCTTGCAGGCAACAGGGCTGAGGTGCGTCTACTGCCCTTGCTAACCTCTGTTATGATCCAGAACCACATACTACACAGTAAGATCTGGAGATGGGCAGCCCCTTCCACAGGATAGCTGTGCTTTTAATGTGGGTGAAAATTTGCTTCTCAAGATTTACAATAAATGCTTCTGATTTCTGGATGCAGAACAGACTTTCCACTCCCTTCTCTTATCAAAGATCAACAAAAGACAAGAATAGGAAAGAGACACATGCACTGCACCAAGGAAACATTTGAAACCCCTACACAAAACATGACTAGGAAGACAGAGGCTGGGCGAAACCTAAATCACTCCACAGGGAAGAGGAAGAGGAGACCTACTAAGGTGGTCACTGCTGAGGAGCAGGCTGACTGGCCCCACAGAACCACGGAAAGGCTGTGAAGCCAGAGGCGATGCCTGGAGCTGAAAAGGGATGTGGTGTAAAACTCCAAGGAAGGAAAAATGGACTCTCAGGGCCCCAGGCCTCTCCTTCACACTCAGACAAGCACTCTTCGTGGCCACAAGCCACCACAACGTGCCACACTTGGGGAGAGCGCTGAACGCAGGGGGATTCGGCAAAGACTACCTAGTGAACCCTGGGAAGGCCCTCCCCTTCCCCCTACCCTTTAACCTGGTTCCAACACCCATTCAACAAGCCAGAGACCGAAGGCTCCCTCTCCAAGGAAACTGAACCAGAGGACAGTAACATTTGGAGGAGAGCCAACCAAAAAAAAACATTAGCCACCACCCTGCAGTGAAAGCAACAAGTAAACAAGCCCCCCAGTACAGCTCAGCTTCCCATTTTTAGTACTTTATTCATAAAGACGGACAAACAGCCAAGGACCACCAGACACTGGAATAAGGGTTTCCAGGATGAAAGAAAGATGCCAAAAAATACAACAGCAAAGAGGAATGCACGGGAAACAGAAAAAGTGCAAGAAACAAATTTTTTTTTTTATATTTTAAGTGTAATTTTAAAAATTTAACTCAAACTAAGAGATAAGCAAAGATACTGTATACATAAAACAAGAACAGGAGGCATTAAAAAAGGAACAAAGAACAGTAAAGAACATGAAAATATGAAATAAGTTAAAAATTCAGTAACAAATTGGAAAACTGTCAAAAATACTCCCAAAAAAGTAGAACAAAAAGATCAAGGCATGACAAGGAGAAAAGATTTTAAAAATTAGAAATATTTAGTACAAGAAGTCCAACATTCAAATAAAGGAACTGGAAAAGGAGAACACAGAGAAAATAGTAGAGAACTATATCAAATATATAACACAAAAATTTCCTACAGAGCTTTGGCTCAGGGTGGGAGTAAAGAAAAAAAAGAAAAAAAAAAATTCCTACAAATAAAAGGACACCAATCCCCAGATTTAAGGAGTACTTAGTACCCTGTATGGTAAATGATAAAAAGGCTGTAACTAAGGCATATCATGAAAATTAGGAAAATCAAGGATGCAAGGACCCTAAAAGTTTGATGTGAGAATAACGCTTACGAGGGATTAAGAATCAAACTGGGAATTCCCTGGAGGTCCAGCTCTCTAGCACTGCCGAGGGCCCGGGTTCAATTCCTGGTTGGGGAACTGAAATCCCACAAGTGCATGTGGTGAAGGCCCCCCCACCCCCGCAAAAAGAATCAAACTGGACTTCTTAACAGCAACAATGAAAACTAGAAGATCATGGATCGATAACTTCAAAAATTACTTCCGGGCTTCCTAGGTGGCACAGTAGTTGAGAATCCACCTGCCAGTGCAGGGGACATGGGTTTGATCCCTGCTCCAGGAAGATACCACATGCCGCGGAGCAACTAAGCCCATGCGCCACAACTATTGAGCCCACGTGCCGCAACTACTGAAGCCCACGCACCTAGAGCCTGTGCTCCGCAACAAGAGAAGCCACGGCAGTGAGGAGCCCCGGAATTGCAAAGAAGAGTAGCCCCCGCTCACCGCAACTAAAAGAAAGCCTGCACGCAGCAACGAAGACCCAACACAGCCAATAAATACGTAAGTTAATTTTTAAAAAATTACTTCCAACCTGGAATGCCAAGCCCAGCCAAACTTATTCTTTAAGAGCAGCGGTAGAATAAAAACATTTTGAGTTATGCAAGTTCCCAAAGTCTGCCTCCCTTGAACAAACTCCTTGGGAAGCTACTGGAGACTGAGTCCCATCACCATGAGTGACATGTGAACACACAGAGGGGCATGTCAGAGGCAGGTAAGGGGGCAGAATCCCCAGGATGGCAGTGCGCACAGGCCCAGAAAACAAGCAACCCATCTGGGCTGGGGTGGCTGAGGAGCACTGTGGAACCAGCTGGTGAGCTGACAGGGCTGAGTGGTAAAAACTTAAATTGAGAAACATTTTACAGAATGAAAGGTGCAGGAATATTATTATTCCGAGGTTCAAAGGGAATCAGGCAAATGAAAAATAAAGCAATTATTAACTCCAGGGAAGTAAAAAAAAAAAAAAGTCTGTACAAGAAAAGAAATCCAATTGTGGTTTACCATCCAGCTCAGCAAGGCACAATAATGACCTGAACAGACGGACGAAGATTCTGATACAGATTTAACCACAACCGTGAGTTACCTAAATGAGAGACAGAGTATGAGAGAACTGAAATCCTCATCTACTGTTAGTGGGAGCCAGCAGATAACCCCTAAAAGTGGTGAATAAAGACATGACAACACAAGCATGTTATTTAGAACCGTGGGGCAAATGCTAAAGAGTGGCTGCTGCCTCTCCAGAAAGGCAGGAGAGGATGGCAGCTTTTTTACCCTCTCTCAGCAGTATCTGACTTTTTAAACTACGTGCCTGTGCATGTGTTATTTTAAGAAACACAAAGTAAGATTAAAGAAAGACACATAGTAGCCACCCTGCTAGAAAAGCACAGAATTTGCCTGGGAAGGCCCTCCTGCTGAAAGGTATCCTCTCCCAGGGTCAAAAGCCTTAGGTGACCCTGAACATACATTCAACCCCAGAAGCCCGTACTTACTAATCCACAAAAAAGGGGGATGCATTTCATTACCTCAGAGTTCTTTTCAGTGTGAAAAAGTGGTGACCTCTTTCTAGGTCAAGGAAGAGAAGAGTAAGTAAATATGCACTCCGATGAATTTCAAGTGTCCACTTTCTGGTTTAATCATTTGGCAATTAAGAAACCCTGACTCGGGAACCATTTCCCCAATTTTGTGGCAACAGAGGACCCCATGCCTGACCCCTGTCCAGGAGGCCCCTCACCCTAACGTGCACCTCCATAATAAACACTTAGGATCATGAATCTAAGCCCAGAACTTTCATTAGCTTAAAGCGACCACCACAGATACAGCTCAACAGTCTCTGCACCCGTCACCACAAGCTCTGTAACCTGGGGCCTCACTGTGCCTGTTTCCTCCTGCGCAAACGGGGATATAACTGTACCCACCTCAAAAGATCGCTGTCTGGCTTTAACAAGTGAATTCACGCAGCTAAGGCAGGGCCGGACACAGGTAAGGGCTTAGTATACATAGGCTGTCATCACTGTTGGCCCAGTCAAGCCCTCTCTTCAAGGCTGCCTGTGGAATCAGAAACACCTGGAGCGATGTATCCATCAACTGTTAATTAAAAACCTACTAAGGGCCAGACACGAAACAACTGCTAATCCTGTAACTGGCTAGGCCAAGTCATTCAATCGCTTCCAAGTCTTGTTTCCCACATCTGCTAGAGAAGAAATAACACTACCTGCTGCACAGAGCAGAGAAAGCTAAGGGAGAGGACTTACCTAAAGAGCCTGCAGTGCCCTGCACCCGGAAGATGCTCAATAAACGATATCCCAATCACTACACATCTTCTCTCCTACAAGGAACTTTCGGTTACCTAATTCACCTTTTCCGTTTTGCTGAACCTTACACACTCCTTGGGTGTTGCAGGTGCTAATAAATACTCCTCGCGTTGAATTTAAGAACTTCCCTGCACCCTCCCAATTTGCTTACATCCACACCCCCAAAAACTGCAAGGAGAAAATAAGGAAACGTTAAAAGACTGTGCGTTACCTGGATAAAAATACAGGACGTCTCCACACCAGGTTATTGTAACATGGCCTTATCACACACCTTAGCTTTCCAATCTTTAGAAGTCCCCGCCGTTATTACCACACACGGAGCAATTTCGCAGAAGAACTGCTAGGTCATCACTTTTTCCCAGACTGGTCCCTCGTGTCAGCCCGGAGAGCGCACGGTTTCTGCATTTCCCCGGGCACACCGCCTCCCGCCTGCTTCTCCTTTCTGCGGGAAGCTAGTGGCCCAGCTCGCACGAGTTTGCCTTCTCTGCGGCTCCAAGCCAGGAAGAAACTATCCTCGAGAGCGAGCAAGCGGGAGACCAGGAACATTAACAAAAGGATGCGAACTTTTCCCTTGCCGAGCCCGCGCGAGCGGGGTGCCTAGAAATAAGCCGGAGCCGTGCGGTCCTGCCCCTGACAGCCGCCGGGGCCGGCGGCATTGTCCGCGGAGAAGCGCGCCGGCCCGGCCAACTTTTCGTTCAAGACCGAGCCATCCTCTTCGGAACAAAGTGAAAGGTCAGCGGGCGCAGCGGCGGCGCCGGGAGCGCACAGCCTCGCCTCGCTCGCGCCGCCAACTTGGCCGGCTCGCCCCACTTTCCCTTTTGTCCTCCGCCCCTTCCGCGGGGCTCCCGGCCGCGGCCCGGGGGCGGGGGGCGCGGGGCGCCGGCGGGGCGGGCGGGGCGGGCGGCGGCTCTCCTCGCCCGCGCCGCCGCCTGACCCGCGCCCCCGCCTCGCCCGCCGCCCGCACAAAGCGCGCCCCGCGCAGCGCGGCCCGGACGCCCGGCCACCTCGGCCCGGCCTCGGCCTGAGGCGCGGCGGCGGGGAGGCGCCGGCCTGCCGGCCCGCCCGCCCCCCGCCCGCTCCCCCGGCCCGCTCGCGCCCCCGCTCGCGCCCGCGCCCGGCCCGCCGGCCCGCGCCCGCCCCCGCCCCCGCGCCCGCGCCCGCCGCCGGCCCGCTCCTCACCTCAGCATCGGCGGCGGCCATGGCCCGGGCCCGCAGCGTGGCCCCGCCCCTCCCGCGCGCCATCGCCCCGCCCGCGCCTCGCGGCCCAGGGCGGGGCGGGGCCGGTCGCGCGCGTCTGCGCCTGCGCCCGCCCCCGCGCCTGCGCGCTGCGGCCCGAGAGCGGCGTCCGCGGCGGGGGCCTGCGCCGGCCGGAACCGGAGAGCAACGGCCGGCCGCGGGGGCGGGGCCGGGCGCGTCGGGCTTCCGGGGTCGGCGCGGCGCCGGACGTCGTCCTCCCTTAGTCCTCCCGTTTCCACGCTGTCCCCTCACTCTGCGTAGGCACTCTAGCGGGCCGGCCTGTGTGGGGAAGGACCCCTGACCTCTAACCCCGGACACACATCGATTCCGTCGGCCTTCACGGAAGGCGGACCCCAACTTGCGTCCTAGGGCGGTGCCCGGGTGGGGGTAGTGCCCCCTCGCGCGGGGTCCTCCAGTTGCGGCTGCGTCGGATTCGGGAGAATGGCCCGGCTCCGGAGTGGGGGTGCTCCGGTTATGCGGTGCGCCTGGCGGGGTCGGTGTCCTGGCTGAGAAAGCTGCCCTGAAGGGGGAGGGTGGATGTCCCAGTGGGAAGGGGTGCTTCCCTTGGCGGTGCTCCAGTTGGGGGAGGTACCCCGATTAGTGTGACTGCCCCAGCGCTGAGGTGCTCGGCTGGGGGCTTTCCCGGACTGTGGGGGAGGATGCTCTGATTAGGTAAGGTGCCCCGCTAGGAGGCTGTGCCCTGGCTGGGGACAACGTCCTGGTTGGGAAGTGTGGGTGGGGTGGGGAATGTCCCAGTGGGGAGGATTGTTCCTGTTGGGGGGTGCTCTGGTTAGGGAAGATGCCTGGCTTGCTGGGGGTGGGGTGCTCCAGCTAGGCGGTGGCCCCAGTTGGGCAGCCTCCCGGATCACCCCAACCTTCCTGCAAGCCTGCCCGTTACGCACAGGGCGGGACCTTTCCTGCATATCAAGCAGCCTTCACTGGACAGCACCACATAACTGGCTGGGGCACTGCCCATGGCCAGACCCGTTTCTCCCATCCCATGGAAGTTGAGAAAAGAAGCATAGGCTGAAATTGGGGTTCTCAGGCGAGTCTTCAGAAAAGGAACTGAGGAGGCCCTGAGTCAAAGGCTAATATGGGCCTCACTCTTGTGAGGGTTCAATCTCGTGGAACATAGGACTCCAGGAACATCCCACTAAGTCGAGCATTGATGGTGGACTCAGCTGCATGGCAGGCAGTGGACGACCCTAAGTACCAAGGAAGACTTCCCAGGTTTGGGGGGCAAGCTGTCAGCTCCTGAGAGGCCGGGAACCCCAAGCTCTGTCTGGAGACTCAGGACTGGAGACTCAGGAGCAGTCCCACCAGCCTTCACCCACACTTACTTCTCTGGCACCATCCTCTCCGTCTCCACTCCTGCCTTGGGCCCTAGTCTGCCCCTTTTCTGAAACACTTAGGTATCTGTGTGGCTCACTTCTTGACAATCCTTAGGTCTTAAATACCAGCTCTTCAGGGAAGTGTCCCCTGCCCCTACTTAAAAATACTGGGACTTCCCTGATGGCGCAGTGGTTAAGACTCTGTGCTCCCAATGCAGGGGGCCCTGGTTCGCTCCCCGGTCAGGGAACTAGATCCCACACGCCACAACTAAGAGTTCACATGCCACAACTAAGGAGCTCACGTGCCACAACGAAGGAGCCAGCACAACCAAATAAATTTTTTGAAAAAAATCCTTCAACCAAATAAATTAATTAAAAAGAAACCTAAAACATCCTTGCTTTATTTTACTCCATAGCATTCCATTGCCATAGTGTCTGTCTTCCCCCCTAGAATGTATGTCCAAAAAGTCAGAGACTTATGTGTGCCCTAGTACCTAGAACAATGTTTGGCATGCAGGAGACAAAATAAATATTTGTTGAACGAATAAGTTAAGATATGAAAAAGTCCTTCACTAGGCAAATACCAACCATAAATGAGTCAGAAGTAGGTGATGCTCCCATTTTGCACCATCAGCCCAACCCACCATACGCTGGTATTATCGCCAACCACTGATGTTAGATGCTCTTCTCGGCACATCACGTGTTATTTGTTGACTCTGTGACCATCAGGTCAGTCCTGGGAGGTGGACGTTGTTTTTATCCACTTTCTGCAAGTGAGCAACCAAAGCAGCGGAGTGCCTTCAAGGCCACACAACTGTTGGGAGGCAGAGATGGGATTTAAAACAGGCAGAGTCTCAACCATGAGGCTACAGCTTCTAGTAGATGTTTCACAGGTTATCCTGCTTGTGGCATGCTTTCCTTTTCTCTGATATTCATCCTCTCCTTGTCCCACAAATAGCAGTTTTAGGGTACATGGCTGGCCTGCACGTTTCCAACTGTAAAGGGTGGCCAGTGGGGTGTGTGCAAAAGTGATACAACTTACTTCTCAGCCTGTCCCCCCAAAAGTTGGAGGTTCAAGCCCAATAAGCTGGGCGCTCGTGAAAACTGGAACAGCCACCCTGGACCCAGGGGTGGAAACCTCCAGTTGAGAATGAGAGCTCTGCCACCTCTGGCCTGTTCCACGTACAAGGAAGAAACTTCTACCGTGGGGGGGCGGGGCTCGACCTGTCTCATAGTCCTATGAGCTTGTTATAGATTGAGCGCTGAGACACCTCGCCACGGTCACCCCTTCACCGTATGGCACTGCTGGAATCTGAACCCAAATCCTTATCGTAACGCCACCTCCAGGGTTTCCCAAAGCACGCCAGGATCCCGGCCCCACAGGGCGGTTACGGGCCACCCGGAACGGCTGCAGACTGCCGCTTCGGGAGACGCTGCTCCCCCAAACCCTGACTTTTTATTCGCTCCTGGGCTCCTTGCACCCTAGACGACAGTCCTTTCAATTGCAGACCTCGGGAGCGGGCTCGTGTGCTCGCGTTGGGATGAGCACCGAGAGCCAGCATCCCTCAGAGCCAGATACGACCTGAGTCTCGAGGCCAAGGCTGCGGGGCTGCGGGAAGTCCGCCCCTCACCGCGACCGCACTTCCTCCGGCGCACGAGGTCCAAACCGCATCGCCGGGAGCGGAGCAGGGCTGGTCTTCTCCCCCGTCACCAGTCAGTGCCGAGGCTGCAGCCGCGCGAGTCTGCCTCCAAGGGCACAAGCTGAAGCAGGACGCGGAGGCCCAGCGCCAGCCCGGCCCTGGCTCACCACCACGCGGTTCCCAGGGCTGCTCCTCGTCCCTGGCCGGGAGCGCTCCCCCGCCCACCTTCCGGCCCCGGGCGCCCCGAAGGAGGGGGCACCCCGAGCGAGAGGGGCGGGGCCGAGGAGAGGGGCGTGTCCCGCGGGGAGAGGCGGGACTGAAGAGAGAGTCGTGCTCCACGGGGAGGGGCCTGTCCTGCAAGGGTGCGTGAGGGTGAGGGGCGTGTCCTGCAGGGAGGGGCGGGGCTGAGGGGCGTGTCGCGCAGGGCAGGGAGGCGCTAAGCCCTGGGGGCACGCCCCATACCGGAACGAACACACACACACACCACACATATACACACCCCCCATACACACACCACACACACACAACCACACACACACACAACCCCACACACACCCCATACAGGAACGAACACACACACCCCCCATACACATACCACACACACTCCATACCGGAACGAACACACACACACACACACATACCCCACACACCCCATACAGGAATGAACACACACACCACACACACACCCCATACCAGAACGAACACACACACGCACCACACACACACACACATACCCCATACAGGAACGAACACACACACACACCACACATATACACACCCCCATACACACACCACACACACACCCCCATACACACACACCCCCCCACACACACACAACCACACACACACCCCATACCAGAACGAACACACACACGCACCACACACACACACACATACCCCATACAGGAACGAACACACACACACACCACACATATACACACCCCCATACACACACCACACACACACCCCCATACACACACACCCCCACACACACACAACCACACACACACCCCATACCAGAACGAACACACACACGCACCACACACACCCCACACACACACCACACACACCCCACACACACATACCCATACTGGAACACACACACACCCCATACAGGAACACACACACCCCACACACACACCCCCCACACACATGCCCCATACAGGAACGAACACACACACACCACACACATACCCCATACAGGGACGAACATACCCACCCCCACACCGGAACACACACACACACACACCACACACACACCCATCCCCATACTGGAACGAACACACACACACCCCCCCACACACACACCCCATACAGAAATGAACAAACACACACACCATACACACACACACCTATACACACACCACACACACACCACACACATGCCCCATACAGGAACACACACACCACACACACACACCCCATACCAGAACTAACACACACACACACCACACACACACACCCATACACACAGCACACACACACTCTATACCGGAACGAACACACACACACACCCGACACACAAACACCCCATACAGGAACCAACACACACACCACACACACACCCCATACCAGAACGAACACACATAGACACCACACACACACCCCATACAGGAACGCACACACCACACACACACACACACCCATACTGGAACAAACACACATACACCCCACACACACACCCCGTACCGGAACGCACACACACCACACACACACCACACACATGCCCCATACAGGAACGAACACACACACACACCACACACACGCCCCATACAGGAACGAACACACACACACCACACACACACACACCCCCCACACACACACACGCCCCATACAGGAACGAACACACAGACACACACACCCCATACAGGAACAAACACACCACACACACCCCCCCCCACACACACACAACCACACACACACCCCATACAGGAACGAACACACACACCCCACACACACACCACACACACCCCATACAGGAATGAACACACACACACACACCCCCCACACACCCCATACAGGAATGCACACACACACCACACACACACACCCCATACCAGAATGAACACACACACGTACCACACACATACACCCCATACAGGAACGAACACACACAGACCACACACACACACCACACACACGCCCCATACAGGGACGAACATACCCACCCCCATACCGGAACACACACACACACACCACACACACACACCCATCCTCATACCAGAACGAACACACACACACACACACCCCACACACACACACCCCATATAGGAACGAACACACACACCATACACACACACACACACCCATACACACACCACACACACACTCCATACCGGAACAAACACACATACCCACACACACACCACACACATGCCCCATACCGGAACGAACACACGCACACACACCACACACACACCCCATACCAGAACACACACACACACACACACCCCCCCCATACTGGAACAAACACACATACACCCCACACACACACCCCGTACCAGAACGAACACACACACACCACACACACACACACACACGCCCCATACAGGAACGAACACACACACACACACACACACACACACACACGTCCATACCGGAACAAACACACACACACACCATACAGGAATGAACACACACACCCCCCACACACACACCCCCCACACACACACCCCCACCCCCACAGGCGAGGGCGCCGGACAGGCCACTGTGCCCAGCTCTATAAATGAAGCGCTTTATTTACACGGCGTCTCTCGAGGCCCCAACCCCCTGGAAGAGGCCGACTGCAGGGGAGCTGCGGAGGCTGGTGGGGCAGAGGCTGGTCCGGAGGCAGAGGCCGCGGGCAGCAGCGGGCGGCAGCGTGTCCTGAGTGGGCCGGGCCAGGCCGGGAGTGAAGGCACGAGGCCCTGGGAGCCCGGTCCCAGGGCAGAGGTCCACCCGTCCAGAAGAGGCGGCACGGGGTCAGCTCCCCGGGGTCAGGCCGGGGTCCATACCGCCACAGCTCTGCTCATAGGACGGTGGGGCCTCTGCCGGGAGAGAGCCAGGTCTGCATGGGGCCCCGTGCCACCCCCACCCCCGCCAGGCCCCAGGCCCCCACTCACCACAGGGGTAGCCCCACGAGCTGTACTCTGGGGGGAGGATCAAGGTACTGGTGGTGGGCACCGGCCCTCCGGAACCCTCCGCGAAGTAGGGCACGGTGGCACCTGTGGAGAGGCACAGGGGAGGGGGCAAGGGGTGGGGGGCAGGGCTGCCATCCTGAGGACGGGGTTCAGGGGCGCCAGGCACGGCGCCGAGGGCTGCAGGCGGCGGCTGCTGCTGTGAGTGGCTCTTGGTGGAGAGCGAGACAGGGTCCGAGGAGAAGCGGGGGCCACTGGCCGCAGCCTCCGCCTCCTCCTGGGGTGGCGCTGAGGGCACCACCAAGCCCGGGCCTGGCCGGGGGCTCACGGGGACATGGTTCACAGCGATGTTGCCGATGAAGACGGGGAGGGTCACGACCGCTTCCGGCGTCTTCAGGGAGACCTGGGGAGGTCGCACGAGTGAGGAGCCAGGCCGCCGGCCCGCCCCCAACCTCCCCCTCCCCCGCCGTACCCTACCACCTGCAGGTAGTAGTCCACGTGGATGAGGCTGCAGCCCGGCAGGGCGGACTGCGGAAGGGCGGGCACCAGGATCTGCTCTTGCCACTGGGCCCGCCTCCAGGCCTTGACACTGGCCCCCTCCACCTCGGCGATGGTCCGCACGTCGTAAATCCAGCGCTTGGCCTTGTAGGACACTTTCTGGGGAAGGGCCAGCCTGTGAGCCCGGGCAGGCCAGCCACCTACCCCTCCTCTGCCCCACGGGGACAGGGCCCGGCAGCCGAGGGGACGCTGACCTGCAGCAGGCTGGCCACCACAGGGCTGGTGTCCTTGCCTGACTGGTTCTCAATGTCAGCCTGCAGCCGCAGCACCTGCCCCACAACGTAGCCTCGGAGGTCAGTGCTGGCGGTGAGGACCACGCTGCCCGTCTTCACCAACTTGTAGGAGAACTTCTTGGTGGTGGAGGCCACATTGGGTTGCTTGGGAGGAGAACAGGGAGGGGGTTTGGTGGGTGTGGGCAGGCGGGATCCCTGGTCAGCTCAGGACAGAGAGGCCGCTGCTCTTCCAGACCCTGGCTGCCTCACCCGTGCTGGGGACAGGGCATCAGGAAAGGGTGGGGACCACCCAGGAGGCCACTGCCCCGGGCTCACCTCAATGTCCGGGATGCTATTCAGGTTCAGGGGGCTCAAGATGTAGAACACGCGGCTGCACTGGTGATCCTTGGAGAAACGCGGTGTGTCGATGGTGGCCCGTACCTGGTGCACAATCTTCCCAAAAGGGCCCTCAAAGGACGTGGGAGCTGTGGCTGGAGAGAGCGAGCATGGACTGGCACTCGACTGCCCCCCACCCCACCTCCCAGCCACCCTCACCAACGGTCACCACCAGGCCTGGTCAGGCTGGGGTCTCACCAGGAAGCAGGAACTGGAACGGGAAGCTGTGCTCTCCAGCAGGCAGGCTCCCTGCAGAGACAGGAGGGAGGTGGGGGAGAGGGGACAAGGTGACACTGCAGGGCCCAAGACAGAAGCAGACCCTGCAGTGGACCAACTCACACTGCATCTGGCTGCTGGGCTCCCAGCCTGTCTCCAGCACCTCGGCAGCACAGGGCTGTGGCCTGGGCAGAGAATGGGGGCTGAGAGCTTGGCTTGAACAGGAGAGGGGACAGGACTGTTCCAGGGGCCGGAGCCCATCCAAATCCAGGAGAAGCTGGCCCTCTTCAGCCACCCAGCCCCCATCAGACAATGCCCTGTCCCTGCCAGGGACAGAAATCCAGCAAGGTGCACAGTCCTGGGAGAGGGTGGGCCAGCACAGGGATGCCAGAGGTGGATGGGGAGGGTCAGATGGACAGACAGACCCCACTCTCAATGGGATGAGGTAAGGGACGGGTTCCCAGACTCACCCTTGTCGGCCAGGGACAGGGCGCTGTTGAAGTAGCCCTCCTCCACCACCCATGCTGCATCATTGGCCTTGTTGGAGACCCTGCAGGACCCCGTGCAGGTCACCCGGATGGCTGCAAGTGGGGGACAGCATGAGCCCCAGGCAGTCACTGGCCTGGGCCCCTCCCTAGCCCCAGCACAGGGATTCAGGCAGGACCGGCGGCACCCAGGACCACCCAGCTGGGCCCCGAGAAGGCCAGCACATGGCCTGCTGCCCTCCAGAGGACACCTCCTGCCCGTCCCACATCTTGAGGTGCTCCCAGCAAGCCAGGGTGGTGAGGCACAGAGTTCCACCTGTCGTGCAGTCCAGAACAGGAAGGCCCCAAAGGCCACCCAGATGGCAAACCCCAACCTGTGAAAACCCAGCTCCCTACAGGTGATGCTTGGGAAACCATTACTGAACAGAGGCCTGTGGGGCAGCTGACCTCCAACCCCACCTTCCTGCTGCCTCACAGGCAGGTCAGTTAAGCTGGGAGGCACCCCTTCAGGTTCCAGGAAGCTACCTATTCGCCCTCATGCTGCAGGAATGTGGTCAGACTCGCCTGAGCAGATAAGGAACCCAACAGTCTGGCACACCGGAGGGTGGGGACACCTTGCCTTCCTGGGCCAGCACTGCCCAGGAGCGCTGATTTCTGCATCGAGATGGCTTGGCCCTCCCCGGCTCCCCAGGGGAAACACGCAGATCAGGAACCAGGCAGCAGAGCTTCTGCCACCGTCCATCCCGTGGTCAGGAAGTCAGAAGACCATAGCTGAGCCTGGCCCAGCCGAGGCTGGTCACCAGAGTGGACACCACAGCTGGAGATCCAAGCAGGATGTGGGGTGGGAGCTCAGTGACGGGTAGTCCTGTGGCTCCCTCCATTCCTTCCTCTCCCTGCAGGGCTGAGTCAAGGCCAAAGACGTGAGCCTGCCTGCCCAGCCGCCCATCCTCCCCTGACCTGATGGACCGATGAAGTGAAGGTGACTTGGAATCTGACACCCTCCTGACAGAACCACCAGGCAGGAAGAACATGACACATGACGTCTCAAGTGCCCAGGGCCAGGGGCACCCACACCAGCTCTGTCCACAGTCCCCCCAGGTGGGCCCCACCCTGCTGACGCAGGCCTCCTGTTGGTCACCCACAGTGCACTGGGCTGCCCTCCGTGAACCTGCGGCTCGCCCTCCGCCCCGTCGGCACTGCCAGTGACTGGCCCTCAGCCTCCATGCCAGCCAGGCCTCACGACCCACACCTTGGCCCTAACTTCTAATCCATGCTCAGCAGTCATCCCCTCCTGGGGCCAGACCTGGAACTGTTCCCACCCTGCAAGCCTGGGACACCAGCGGTCCTCCCACAGACCAACACAGCCCGAGAGGCACGGCGGGCAACGGGCAGAGAAGGGAAAGCCTGACTGTAAAGTAACTAGAAGACATCCTGGTGGACTGCAGATGCCACGCTGCTTGAAACACTCCCCGTGGAGAGGGCGCGTACCCCCTTGAATTGGGTTGCCCTGGGAATGCTGGGAACAAGAGATGCTGGAAGGGGTGCGGTGGTCCCCAGGCTGGCCTGGTGCCAGCTGAGCACTGTCAAGTGACCCCAGTGGATGGGACACAGAGCTGAAGGATCACCCTGAGATCTCTGCCCCAAATTCTAACCCATGACGACACAGGTCATAATAAAATGGTTGCTTTAAACCACTTAGTTAAGGGGTGATTTGTTACTTAGGGGTGATTTTCACATAGCAGCAGATAAAGGAACAGCTGCCTAATTTCACTAGAATTCAGGCAAACTCAGATGACTTACCATTTTAACCCATCAGATTGGCAGACATTAAACATTTTGACATGTGTTGGAGAGAAGGTAGAGAAACAGACGCTTATATCGATCACACTGTCGGCTGATTCAGAGACCCTCCAGAAGGAGCAGGCAGAGCCGCTGTAACTTTACACACACACTCCAGGCATCCAGCAGTTGCCCTTGGACTCTCACCCTATTTACCAAGGAGCCTCCAGCAACACGGCTCCTAACAGCAAACAACCTGCGTGTCCAATAGCAGGGCAGCTAAACAGGCACACACTCAGCCAGGACTCGGCCCCAGAACCAAGGTGAACAAGCCATGGTGGCACCTGGCCTCAGAAAAAGAAACCAACCCTTGTTTATCCCAGGCGGGCTTGAACTCTGTGAACTCCCCGACAATGGTGCCAAGGGCCCCCTCCACACACGTGCTGTGAGGCCCCTTCGGGGACCCAGCCCGGATGAGCAGCCTCCAATCACCGCCTGGAGGCAAACCATCCCGTCCCGTCCACTCTCTCCTCCGCAGGGGAACAATGGCGGCACAGGGGGCATCGGAGGCTTGGGGCTGCCCCAGCTCTCCAGGGAGAAGCATCACGTGCGTCCTGTGCCAGAGTGACTTCTGGAATTTCCTCTTGAGCCAGCACTCTCACCCGTCCAACAGCCCTCCTCCTATGCACCACCTGCAGCCTGACCATGAAGACCTCTGCTTGCTCCCCGTTCTGGTCCCAAAGATCTGCTGCAGCCTCCACCAGATCCCTGAAACCTGGGGTGGCCCAGCCTCTGCCACACCCTTTCCCTGCAGCTCTGGCCCACGAGCCACTTCCCTCTGTCCTGCTTCCAAATCTGTAACACGAGAGGAATGGCAACGCCCACCTCCCAGGGTTGCTATGAGGACGGATGGATGGGTCCTTGGGAAGTGGGAATGGTACATGGCCCACGGGGAGGGCCCAGTGAGCCGGCAGAGCCAGGGGCCGGCTGCTGCTGTTACCCGAGCATCACCCTCCCTTGTCACCCATCTCAAGAGCAGAACACAGGGCAGCCCTGCCTGAACCCCAGCCTCGGGCTGGGCTGGACCCAGGCTCCAGGAAAACGGCCTCTTCCCCAGCGTTCGTCCACATCAGCTCCCACGGCAGCCAGCATCCCCGAGGCTGAGTGCAGATCACCACGGACGCTCCGCAGTCAAGTGCTCAGAGGCCTGCTGCCCCCCACCCTCCATGTCCTCCTGGGGCCTCCCCTGGTGCTCTGTTGGCTGGTAGCAGGAGCTCAACAAGTGTCTTTTGAGTGAAAAAAAAAAAAAAAAAAGAACCATGGCCTTTCTCCTCCCACCCCAGGCAGGGCTGGAGCCCCAGCACTGGCATCCCCTCTACCCCTGGCGGGCAGCCCGAATAATACCCTCTCTGGCCCCGGGCCGGTTGTCGCTGCAGCCCTGGACTTGACCTGAGCCCACCCTTACAGTCAGGACCAACAGCAGGAGCTCCCTGTGGCCCCGCTGTCCATGTACCTACATCCCACCTACCATGTGCAGGCTGGGGGGCTCTGCCCAGCCCAGGTTAGTCACGCACAGCTCGGGCCACCCCTTCACTGTGGTCAGCCATGGCCTGTTCACCCTGGGCCCCAGCTACAGGGGGTGTGAGCCAGGAGGAGAGCTCTGTGTGGCGTCTCTGTGGTGTCTGTCTGTCCTCTAGCCATGGGCCCACCCCTCCTTCCTGTGCCCTGCCAGCCACACTCACCTCTCAGCTCTAGCTTGTGCCCCAAAGGAGAGGTGCACTGTCCCCGCGGAACCCCTGCCACAGCCACACCTACCCTCCCCGACCCCAAACTCCAACGGGGGAGACAGGAAAGAGGCAACAGGTTACAGAGGAGGGGGCTCCCACCCGTCCAGAACGAGGTGGCAGATGCCCAGACAGGAGGATGGCGGCTCTCCGTCCTCAGTGGGCACCCCAAGCGCTGAAGGGTCCACCACACAGGGGTACAGGGGTCTGGACGGTCAAGGTCCAGAGGGAAGCGCAGCAGCTGTGGTTCTGGCCAAGGACCCCAAGGTAGAGAAGCACCCCAAGACACACACATCACACAACCTGATACCCAAAGCCGGGGTCAGGAGAGAAGCCCCGCCCGCGCTGCAGCTTCGCCCACTGCCCAGAGGGCCCAGGTGTGACGCCCCCCGCAGGGCCCGGTTCACACTCCGGGCAGCGGACCAGGCCAGCGCCGGCAGGGAGTCCCAGCAAGGGCCGCCGCAGCAACCGGATCCCCGGTCTCAAAGTCCCAGACGCCTGCGCCAGCAGAGGGACCGGCCGAGAGGGCTCAGGTTCGGCTCCCAGAGGCCTGCTGGGGCGGGGGCCCGAGGCACCCGGGGTTTAACAAGGCCCCCCCAGCCCTCGGGGACCCGCCGCAGGCTGGGTGCAAGCAGCACCCGCACACTCCGCGGGGCTGCCCGCGTGCAGGAGAGAGAAAGCCCAGCGCGGGCCGGGCTCCAGGTGCGGGTCCAGCAGGTGCGGGGCGCGGCGAACCCCAGACCCGACAGGGAGGGTCGCAGGCGTCGAGGGTCCAGGTCACAGCGGCCTTCGGCCAGGGAGACGCGCTCGCAGCCCCCGCCCCGAGCCTGGCCGCCCCTCGGCGGAGAGCACAGGAAGGGCAGATGCGGAAGGACTGGGCCACCCGGGCCGCCCCGCCCGCCGCCGGCCTCCCAGCCCCGCGGTCTGCCACCCCCCGCCCGGCCGCCCCGCAGCGCTCCCCGCGGCCGCACGCGCGCCCCCCGCCTCGCGGGCCCCGGGCCCAGCACCCGCGCCGCCGCCTCGGAGCTCCGCCCGGCCCGCCGCAGGTGCGGCCCGCCCCGCGCCCCGCGCCCACCTCGGAAGGGCAGCGGCGCCGCCAGGCGCACGCGCACGGCCCCCGCCAGCGGCTCCCCCGGGCTGTAGACGACGCGGCCGTGGCTCAGGCGGACCTCGAAGAGCTGCACCCGCCCCATGCCGCGGCCCTGCCGGGCGGCCGCGCACTGCCGCCCCCGCCCTGCCGCCGCCGCCGCCGCCGCCGCCGCCGCCGCCGCCCCCGATCGCCCCGCCCCCGATCGCCCCGCCCCCTCTAGCCCGGGCACCCGCTCCCCCCCACTTGTCCCCACCCCCCCACCCCTCGGGCCCCCCCGCCCCGCCCCGCCCCGCCCCCTGTCCCCGCCCCGGCCCGCAGGGTGGAGCTCGGGCGCCGCGGGCGGGGACCCCGCGCCGCTGCGCCCCCTGCCGCCCCACCTGTGAGGGCACGGGCCGCGCCGAGGCCCAGCCCGGCGGTCTCCCCGCGCGCGTCTCCCCGCGGGGGGACGGCTCCGGGCGGGGCGCGCGGGCGGGGAGCGCTGGGGGCTCGGCGCCCAGGGGCGGGCCTGCGGGCGAACCCCCGAGTCCCGCAGAGAGAAGGCCGCGCCGGGCGCTGCCGGCGGGGTACGGGCGCGGTTGCTTCCTGAAGGAGGGCGTCCAGCTGCTGCCGGGTTTTTGTCCAGAACAGCTGGGCCAAGGGCGTGGCCTTTTGGATGGAGACGACCAGGCTCGATTCAGGTTGTTTGGGGGGTGGGAGGAAATCATGACGGCAGAGTGAGAGCTGCCCATGAGGCACCCAAGTGGACTGGCTCTTCCAGGCGTGAGTCTGGGGGAGACAGAGGATGGAAGGTTTGTTAGACCCTTGTTTGCAGACGGTAACTCTTCAGGACGCTGATGACATCAGAACGGGGGGTGAAAGCCACAGAAACCTAATCTAGCCCTCCAGCAAAAGGAGAGGGGCTTATAGGCCGCGGGGTTCCGCTGGGCCAGGCCGAGGAAGAAGAGCCCACCAGGGAGGCCCTGAGGGCCAGGGGGGTGCAGCAGGCGCCGGGCCCACCTGGAAACCCAGGATTCTGATGCTGCAGGAGGGAGGGTCTGATTGGCCAGCCCCACACTTTCCTGTCGGGACTGTGCACATGGGGGAATCCCTGAACAAGGAGTTTCGGGTGCCCATGGGAAGGGGGAGGATTGTGGGCGGCCCCCAAACACTAAATGTCCATGGCAGAAATCAAAAAGGAGGTGTTTGAGGAAGCAAGGAGACAGGTCGTGTTGGCTGCTGCTGAGATGGAAGAGATGGGTGGCGTTTATCCCAGGTCATGTTCATTTCCCACCATCAGACCCCTATCAGGCTCTGCACATCCTCTACTCTGACCCTTCGCCCGCGCTCCCCACCCCACCCCCACCCCGGTCCCCTGGTCCGGAAGCTCAGCTGCTGTGCCCATGTCCCCCGTCATCACCACCCGGACAGCACTTTTCTCTAAACGTCCCTTTCCTCATGCTCTCATGGAGCTCAGGCTTCCCCGGAAGCTCCAAAGTGTGAATGCTGTTCTTAAAAAAAGTGTAAATGTTTATCCGCACAACCCCTGTACCTCTGGGCCAGCAGGTGGGGTGGGTGAACCCCTGACTCCTTATGACCACTTCCAGAGCATTTCCCCCTGCACCCTAATAGCTGCCAGCTTCAACTCTCATTTTCTCAGATTAATAACCCATCCCCCCCCCCACTGCTGCTGTTACCTTCAAAGCCCACCCCCCCCCCATTCTTTGGTGATTTCAGCCCCTAATTCACTCACTGTTGTTCTCTCTGATACCCCTTGTGCAGGAATTCTGACTTCAGAATCCACACAGATTTCTTTCCAGCCTCAACCTCCTGGCCTCTGTCTTAACATGAGCCCAGGATCTGTTTTAATCAGCTATGATAAGGTGGCAGACACAGAGCGAACTGCCTTGAAAGAAGAGTTTAGAACTTACAGTTCCCACGAGAGGGCATGCCACACCATGCAGGGCCAAGTGGGGAAGCACCAGTGCCAGTCAGGAGCAGAAGGGGGGAGGGGAGAGCTTGGCCAGAGCCTTTACTGTGTTTTCAGTAGGAAGGAGGCAGGGTAGGCAAGCTTAGGATTGGATAACCTGAATGATTTCAGTGGTCTTTGTCTAGTACCTGCCCTGGGTGATTTAGGCAGGGGAATACCGGCCTGATGTGCTGGTTACAGGACGTGGTTGGGGTGTGGGCTCTGGATTGTTTGGTTTGCACGTGAAAGGTGTGTTGGCAGGTGAGTTGTTTGCTGTCTCTGGGAATTAGCCAGCCTGGGAGGGGCAGTCTCTCCCCAGCCAGCAAGGCCCTCGAGATGTCAAAGCATCGAAGATCTGGAAAACATAAAACATGATCAACGCAGTGACTCCTGTCCTCCAAGAACGCTCCCCAGCTGGCTTCAGCAGCCCCTCCTGCGGCTTTAGGTTTGTCTGAACGGTGTCACCCACAACTCCTCTCGCCCCTGTCCACTCACGCTGTTGCTCCCATGAGCAGTGGATTCCGTCCCCTCCCAGTGAATGGGGCTGGCCCCTTGACTTGCTGGAACTACCAGAGGGAGAGATGCCATGCCATCTGCTGGCTCTAAGGAGGGCTTGCAGCTTTTGCATTCAGACCCTGAGAGTCCTGAGCTGCCACGTGATGCTATCTGGCTACTCCTCTGGGGAGATCACCAAGAGAGAGAGGGAGAGCCTGGACATGAGAGTCTCAGGCTGCCTGCCTCACTCACACCCCCCAACCACGGCTGTGTGAGGGGTCCTGACTGTTTCAGCTGTCTGTTGCTGCATAACAAACCACACCAATGTATCACTTACTCTTAAAACTAAGTTGCATTCAGCTGGGAGGCTCTTCTCTTCTGTGTGGTACCTGCCTGGGTTAGAATGGCCAAGACGTCTTCTTTGCTGGCACCTGACACCCTGATTCAGGTGTCCGGGACAGCTGGGGCTGGTCAGGTGCCCCTTCCCCGAGGCCTCTCCACAGGGTGTGCTTGGGGTTCTGCACAGCGTGCGGGTCCCCAGATAGAGACCGAGTCCCGTGGGCAGACCCCCGAGAGGGAGGAAGGTAAAGCTGCCAGTCCTCAGGCCTGGGCTCGGAAGTCGCAGAACTTTCTACCAGATTAAGCACGTCAAAACAGTCACAGGAGGGAGATGTCTGGTGGTCCAGTGGTTAGGACTTGGCACTCTCACTGCCATGGCCTGGGTTCAGTCCCTGATCAGGGAACTGAGATCCCACGAGCTGCGAGGCACAGCCAAAAAACCCCCCAAACAGTCACAGGATGGGTGTGGGTGGGCCAGCACACCTGACGGGGGCGGGGGGGGCGGGGAGTGAGAGAAACCAGCCACCAGCAGAAGAGTCAACCAGCTGATCCCAGTCTCACCATGGAATCATTAGAAAATCAGTAGCTGGTTTTTGTTTGTTTTTTGTTTCTATAAATTATTTATTTATTTATTTATTGGCTGCATTGGGTCTTCGTTGCTGCACTCGGGCTTTCTCTAGTTGTGGCGAGCGGGGGCTACTCTTCATTGTGATGTGTGGGCTTCTCATTGTGGTGGCTTCTCTTGTTGTGGAGCACAGGCTCTAGGCACGTGGGCTTCAGTAGTTGCAGCACTCAGGCTCAATAGCTGTGGCCCACGGACTCTAGAGCTCAGGCTCAATAGTTGTGGCTCACGGGTTTAGTTGCTCCGCAGCATGTGGTATCTTCCTGGGGCAGGCATCAAACCCATGTCCCCTGCATTGGCAGGAAGATTCCTAACCACTGCGCCACCAGGGAAGTCCAATCAGTAGCTGTTTTAAGCCACTAAGTTTTGGGGTCGTTTATTATGCAGCAGCACATACCTGGAACAGACACTGACACTTAAAAATGAGATGCTGCCATCACAGAATTCTGAAATGTGGCCCTGACTTTGCACCCAGGCAGCAGAAGGACCTGGCAGGCAGTGAGGATATTGCCAGCGGAGGCCGGCGAAGGGCAGACCTGGATCAGGTATTGGCGGAGAAGTGGGAGACCACTGCCTGCAGTAACAGGAAAGACAGAAAATGTACCTAAGGATCTGATGTTTCTGGCAGAAAGCTTAAAGGACCCATTGGCTTCTTCCACTCGTTAATGCTAAAGTTAAATTAAAAAAAGAGAAATGAATGAAAGAGGTAATGTTCCATGTCCCAGCAGAAGCTGGGGGAAATATTTCAAGCCAGGTCTTGCAGCTGGAAAATAAAAACAATTTCTCAATCCCAGCCTTTCCAGGCAGCAAAGGTTCTCAAGGTAAGAAATGGCACCATGGGGAAGATCAAATCCAGGGCACTGCCAGCAAAACATGGCCTCCAGGTTAAAAGAAATCCAAGGGCGTGGTGCGTGACCCCGTGTCAAGACCTTGGAAAGATTCCCGGGTCAGGGTACCCTGATAGACACTGTCAGCTGTACAGAAGGGCTTCCAAGCATCTTGAGGTCTTTGTGTCACAGCACAGGGCTCGATGTCCACAGCAGAGAGGAGCCACTCAAAGATATCTGCACTGTAGCTTTGTCTAATCAAATGTGTTATAATTTGATACCTAGAAAATCCACAGTTTTTTCTTAAGGGTTGTATCTGCTTGAACTAAAATGGACAAAGTTCAAAATAAAAGAGGCGTCTGGGCCCTCAAATTTCTCCAGGCAAGAAACAGGCTGAGGAAGCTACTCAGCTGCAAACAGGGTCCATTTCCCACGGAAGGGGGAGGATGACTGAACGTGCAGGGCGAGAGGCACGGGGAGAAGCCAGAACGATAAAAAAGGGTGGGTGGGTGCGGGAACCCCTTGGCGGGAGTGGACGCGCCGGTGGAGGAGCACTGTGGCAGCTGTTCGCAGGTGCACTGCTGTGCCCACGTGGCTGCAGGGGCACGCCCCCTTCTCCTTTTTGAACCAGGTGTCTGTTCATTTATCCTGTGCTTCCCCTGGAATGTTGGGTCTCAGGGGGCAGATAACTTGCCTCCGGCCTTGCTGCACGTCATCAGCCAAGAGCCGAGGTGCGGTGGTGGCTCTGGGGTCTTCACGTGGGAGGAGCATGCATCACTAGGGGCCAGAGCAGGGACAGGTGAGGGGCAGGCTGTTCCATTGGTGGCCCCGCCCCCCACCATGAGACACACTTTCCAGGACTTATGCTCTCGTGTGCACCCCTCCTACATGGATTCCAGGCTTGCCCACGTGACTTGCTTTGGCTAGCGGGATACTAGCAGGTGTGATTCAAGCAGAGGCCCACCGGGACCTGTCACCCAGAGCAGAACCTCCATGCAATAAGTGGTCCGGCTCTCCTGCCTGGATACTGGGACACCACACCCAGGGGGCTCACATGGAAGAGAAATGAGGTGCTCCAGGTGAATTCCCAGCTGACTCCAACTGAAGGAGGGACCCAGCTGACACTGTGGGACAGAAGATCCCCAGTCAGTCACAGAACTGTGCAAAATAATAAGTTGATATGTTCTAAGCCATGAAGTTTGGGGGTGGGGTTGTCACACATCAGGAGATAACAGAGACATGATCACCCCCAGCACCTGCAGCCACTCGTGATCTCAAGTCCATGAGCCTGAATCACTTCCTATCCTCACTCACTCCATCAGCGATCCTTTGAACCCCAGTGGGACCTCCGACCCTCAGACCTGCCACCTCTGGTGTCCTCTCTTCTTTCCTTGCTGAGATCAGATGCCCCGGGCCAGCCTCGGGACCTCACCCTCTTAGATGTCTCACTCTCTCCCCCTCACCTCACCGCATTCGCCCAGCATAACCACAGTCTTGGCTGAATCCAGCTCTTCTTTCTCCTTGCCTCCTCGGGAGCAGCTAGAGAGACTGGAGAAAAGCACACAGTCACGCTGACTGCCCTGCCGCCCTGCTGTCTCCTAGTTCCCTCCTGATCCTCCCTCCTTGGACCACACTCCCGCCTCTCCTTCAACTGCTGGCCTCGTTCCCATCAGAAGAGAACTGCCCAGGTTCCTACCTCCACATCCACTCACCTCTCAGGCCCCCCTTCCAGCTGTGGCTGAGCTGAACCACCGGGGCTCCTGCCAAAGCCCAGCCCCCACCATCTCCTCTCAGGCAACCGCCTCACCTCTTTCTCCTCCATGGGCTCATTCCCACTGGTGGACAACATGCTGCTTCCTTTCCCACTACGAAACCAACAGTCTCTCTGGACTTACCCTTTCTTTCCTTCTTTCTTTCTTTTTTCTTTCTTTCTTTCTTTTCTTTCTTTTTCTTTTTCTTTCTTTCAGAACTTTTATTGAGATACAATTGACATACAATAAACTACATATATTTAAAGCGTACAATTTGATATTTTTTTCCTTTTAGTAATATATATACGGCAATCCCAATCTCCCAATTCACTCCCTACCCCCCACCCCCCGGCTTTCCCCACTTGGTGTCCATATGTTTGTTCTCTACATCTGGGTCTCTATTTCTGCCTTGCAAACCGGTTGATTTGTACCATTTTTCTATAGTCCACATATATGTGTTAATAGACAATATTTGTTTATCTCTTTCTGACTAACTTCACTCTGTATGACAGTCTCTAGGTCCATCCATGCCTCTGCAAATGTTCTAAGCCTTTTCTTTCTTGCTTTGGCCGTGTCTCTGCTCCTTTTCAGCCAGAAGGCCCCGGAAGTTTTCAGTCTCAAGGTCTCCAAGCCTTTCCTTCCACCCCCCTCAGCCCCCTCAGTCGGGCTTATTCCTCCATCACTTTCTTGTCAAGGTGACCAGTGCCTTCGTGCTGTGCACTCTGTTGACTAATTCCCAGGGCCCACTCTCAGCAGCATGGGATAAGACTGATCCCTCCTGCTCACCCTAGCACTGTCTTCACTTGGACCCAGGCCCACCGCCCTCTCCTGGTTTCTCTCCTACCTGACATCCTCATTCTCTGTATCAGCTCCTTCTCTTTCCAACCTCCCTTCCCCCTTAGTATGAGAGTACCCCAGGCTCAATCTTTTCCCTTTCTTTTTTTTTCTTTTTCTTTTTAATTAATTTATTTATTGGCTGCATTGGGTCTTCCTTGCTGCACACGGGCTTTCTCTAGTTGATGCGAGTGGGGGCTACTGTTCGTTGTGGTGCACGGGCACCTCATTGTAGCAGCTTCTCTTGTTGCAAAGCACGGGCTCTAGGCGTGTGGGCTGCAGTAGTTGCGGCACATGGGCTCAGTAGGTGTGGCTCAGGCTCTAGAGCACAGGCTCAATAGTTGTGGCTCACGGGCTCTAAAGCACAGGCTCAATAGTTGTGGTGCCTGGGCTTAGTTGCTCCGCGGTATGTAGAATTTTTCCAGAGCAGGGCTCGGACCCGTGTCCCGTGCATTGGCAGGCGGATTCTTAACCACTGCGCCACCAGGGAAGTCCTCCCTTTCTTTTTATTTGCATTTCCTCCCATGGTGAGCTCATCCAACTGTATGGCTTTCAATACAACAGATGTGCTAACAAATGCCAAATCTGTACCCTGGGCTGGACACCTCCCTGAATGCTATGCTCATATATTCAGCTGCTTTATAACCTTAACGTGTAGCATGAGGGAGAAATACATTCTTATTTTGCCAAGTCACTGAGAATTTAGGATTGTTTGTTACTGCAGCATAGCCGGGGCTACCCTGACTGCTACAGAACACTGCCACCACAGGTGTCGCAACACCATCACTTCCTGGTTGGGTGCTTGCCTCAGCTTCCTGAACAGCCTGTCTGCTTCCACTTTTTCCCTGCATTGTCTCCATCAGCCAGTGTGATGCAATGAAAAGGGATTCTTCTGTTCCAGTCCTCTATTGGCTCACTTTTCTGAGTGTAAGTCAGTCGTCACGAGGGTCTACATGACCCCCTTCCTGTCCCACTTCTCTGGCCTTGTCCCCTGTTGCTCTCATGCACTCCTCTGCTCACAGCGGCCACCTCAACTTTTCATATACACCGAATGTGTTCCCTGTTTAGGGTCTTGGCACTGCCTCTTCTCTCTGCTAGAGATGCTCTTTCCCTAGACCCACATGGCTCACTCCCTCTCCTCCTCCCAGCTTGTTCAAATTACTTGGCAGTGAGGCCTGCTCTGCCCACCACCTTCCCTGGACCCCCAACTCTCTAACGCTGATCTATTCCTTTCCCTACAGCAGTGATCACTTTCTAACATGGCACAGAACTCACTGGTCATGGGCCTTTTCTGCCTCCCTCGCTAGAACAGGAGCAGGGGTTTTCGGTTTGTTTGGTGCACTGGTGTGGAGTGCTTCCATCCGGGGCTGGGGGTGAGAGCCAGCGGGAGGGGCTGCCAGGAGACAGGGAAAGCATCCCGCAACGTCGTCAGGCCTTGGAGTTCCCGCTCAGGAAGGGCCTGGTGTAGCCCGAGGATGGGCCCCTGTGCGGGGGCGGCCAGCGAGGAGCAGGGCGGGATGGTGCCCCGCCAGCCCACAGCGCTCGCTGAGCTCCCCCGCCCCGTCGGCTCCGGGCCCAGCCTCTCCGCCACATCGGCCTCCGGGCTCGGGGTCGCCGTCCCCACCCCGGCCTCTTGCCCACCGTCCGCGGACGGGGAGCCGCAGCCAGTCCCGCGGGGACCCCGACCTGCAGGGCCCAGACGGCCCGGGGCGCGGAGCCAGGCCGCCCTTCGCGAGGGGCGGGGGCCGGGTCGGGGCCGGGGCCGGGGCCGGGGATCGGGGGTCGGAGCCGCGAGCCTGCAGCGCGGCCTCCCGCACAAAGCTTCCCGCGAAACTGACGTCGCGCGGGGCGGCCGCGCAGGCACCGCCCCCGGCCGCGCCCCTCCCCCGCGCTCGCCCCGCTCCTCAAAGCGCCGGCGCACGCTCCCTCCTGCCATTGGCTGCGGCGTGTCGGCGCGCGCCGGCCGGCGCCGTGCGCGCCTCGCGATTGGCCAGCCGGCGGCGGGCGGGGGTGTGTCCGCGCCGCGCTCCGCCCCTGGCCCCCGCTCGCGGTCGTGCGCGCGGCGGCGGCGGCGGCGGTGGCGGCGGCGGCGCGTGGCAGGTCCGGCGGGCGCCCGGAGGCGGCGGCCCGACCCCGGCCCAGCCTCGTACCGCCCGCCCCCCCGCCCGGCCCCGATCGCGACTCCGACTCGCCGCCCGGCCCGCCCGGCGCGCCGCGGCCCCGCCCCGGCCCGGCACCTCCTGAGGGAGCAGCGCCGCCGGCCGAGCGCAGGCCCGGCCATGACCGACTTCAAATTGGGCATCGTGCGGCTCGGCCGGGTGGCCGGGAAGGTGAGCGGCGCGGGGCCGGGCCGGGCCGGGGGGCGCGCTGGGCCGGGGGGCGCGGCGGGGTCTGGGCGTCCGAGCTTGGGGCGCGGGGCTGGGGGCCCGGGCCAGGGCGGGGCGGGGCGGGGGCCCGGCCCCGGGGCAGCCCTTCTCCGGCCGCGGCCCGGGGCTCCGGTGGTGCGCCGGGGCCGGGAGAGCCGCGGGCGCCGCGGGCTCTGGCCGCGCCGGCGGCCGCCGGGAGCGCGGGCCTTTCGGAGGCGGCGCGCTCGCTCCTCGCCGGGGCCGGGCGTGTGCGCGCCGGCGGGGCCTGCCGCTCGGCGGTGAGCTCCGCGCAGGGTCCGTGCTGCCCGCGGCCGTCCCGCCTGCCTGAGCCTCGGCGGGCCCCGCCAGAGCACGGCCTTCCTCTGCTTCTCTCCCTTACCGGGTCCCGCCCTCCGTGTGTTCGAGGCTGGGGCTTCCTGGCACCTGTGGGCATTGAGGCTTGGCTGTTTCCAGGAGCCGGCCGGCCGTGCAGCTGCACCAGCCACGGACCTTACCCTGGATGGGAACCCTGTTCCCATCACCAGCGGCGGAAGCTTCTGGTGGGAGAGAGGAGCAGAGGCAGTCAGCTGAAGGTAAAACCGATTCAGACCCTAGAAAAAAAAGCTTTCCAAGCGAGAGTGAGAGCGGTCCATTTTGGGGACCATTTCCTGCCCTTCCTGCAAGAGGGACTGACTTCCTAACTAGGGAAGGGTGGGCTCCCCGTCAGCTCTGAGGTGCCTTCTAACTCAGCGACTGATTGCACTGAAGTCATCCCTTAAAACTTCTACGTGGAGCGTTTTAGGCAGACAAAGAGGTAGGAAAGATGATTCAGTGAGCACCTGTGTGCAGACCGCTTGGCTTAATAGATAAAATATTCATTGAAACCTGGATATTCTGCGTCAATCCCGGCCCCCTCTCTCTGCTCCAGTGATGTCATGGTCTTAGACTAGGTTTATCAGCACATTAAAACACGCAGGTTAGTGGCTGGCCAGTTCCGTGGCACCTCTCGTGGTTAGTCTCGAGCAGATGGGAGGTGAAGCCGGATGCCGCGACGCTGCGCGGTCGTGCCTGGGGAAGGACCAGCCCTCGCCACCTCTGCCTGCTTTCAGAGTAGACCGCCCCTTGCCTGCCGACCCCGCTTAGCCTCAAGGGGCTGCTTCTGCTTATTGTCAGTACCTCATGCTGGTTCAAAATGTGACGTCTTGAAACGTTAATTTCTAGACCAAGTACACGCTGATAGACGAGCAGGACATCCCGCTGGTGGAGGGCTACTCCTTTGAGGTAAGGCAGCCGTTCCTTTGCTGGCCTGCCCTTGGGCATGCCTGGGAGGGTCATGAGGGGTGGTGTTCTTCCCTGTGACGTGAGGACAAGATCTTGTACGTGAGCATGTCAAGCTGGCCAGTGAAGCCCCCTCCGGAACCCAGGCCTCGACAGAACCTGGCTGTCACTGCCCCGTGGAGCCCCTCACCGCCTCTGTGGGGCTGGTCTTCCCCCGCTTCCACCCCACTTGCAGACTTTTCCTGCAAAGGAGACAGGTTGTGCCATGTTTGTGGTTGAGTTCAGTGGGCCAGGCTTCTGTGCCCTGGGAGGCCGTCACCTCCTCTCCCACCCCGCTTGGTGCCCCTGGCTGCATGCTCTCACCCTCCGCGTTCCTTCCTGATGAAGCTGTTGGGCTCCAGTCCTCACCCACCCATTCCTCCCACCCACCCCACTCTTATCTCAGCCTTCACCCTTTTACACTGACTTGTTCAAGAGCTTTTTTTTTATTTTAACTGGATTAGGGGATTTTTTTTTTAAGAGTTAGGAAGACTATATTTCTCTGTGTCCACAATGTTTTGCAAAGAGTGGTTAGTGAGCGTGTCGTGCCTCCAGGGAGGAGAGGGCTTCTTGGCGCCGTGTGTCTGGGAGCCTCCAGAGACCCCAGGGTCTCAGGAACAGGCCTGTCATTCGTCCCTCTGGCTTGTTTGTTTCATTCATTTTTCTAAGAGGAATTGGGAATGTTGTTGATAATTTGAGGCTTTCTAACAGAGGTTTTTCTTGTTTCTTCTCAGGCCCGGATGGAAGTAGACGCAGATGGAAATGGTGCTAAGATATTTGCATACGCCTTTGACAAAAACCGAGGAAGGGGGTCAGGAAGGCTCCTTCACGAGCTGCTGTGGTGGGTGTTTCCAAGCTGCTTGTTTCCCCTGTCGGGTTTGCACAGCCCTGAGGTGCACGGGGCTTGTGGAGCCAGCAGACCCCTCTGCCCGTGTTGAAAGAGGGTGCCTTCCCCCGGTCTCCCAGTTAATTTTGTGTCATTGCCACTAACCCAGAGCAGAGATTGCTTTGTGTCCTGTGGCACCGGCAGGGTGGCCTGAGAGTCTGCTCAGTGCACTCAGAGGGGAGAGGGACAGCCTCCTCTGGTGGCGCGCAGGGTCTAGCCCCTCCTCCCAGCTTTTGCTGAGCCTGTCGGTGGGATGTGGGGAAGGGCCTTCCTCTCTCATTGAGAACAGTGAGGTTCTGAAGTACACAGGACCATGCAGGCGGGGTGTCCTCCACGCTGTGCGTGAGATGGTTTGGGGTTCCATCCTTGGCTCCCTGCAGCCTAGCTCTTAAATCCAGGGGCTGGGCTGTCCATGTGGCCTGTGCTGTTTGGGCCACAGACTGACATGCTTGGGTTCCTCTCTGCAGCCTTGCTCCTGGGGGGCCCTGTCGGTATGACAAGGGGCCCACTCGGGGCACACAGCTGAGACGTCGGGAGGGTCAGGGGGGCCCATCTGGAGTGCTGTTTGTTTCCTAGGGAGCGGCACAGGGGGGGCATCGCCCCTGGGTTTCAGGTGGTGCACCTCAACGCTGTCACTGTGGACAATCGCCTGGACAACCTGCAGCTGGTGCCCCGGGGCTGGCGGCCCAGGGCCGAGGAGACCTCCAGCAAACACAGGTGGGTCTTCCTGGGAGCTGGCCGTTTAGCGGAGGGGCCCTGAGGGTGGGCCCCCCAGATGTACTGTCAGGAAGGGCCCGTGTCTGCTCTGAGGCTTCTGTGGATTTGGGGACCTTGGTCATTTTCCCTCAAGGAGTGGGATGGTCCTCTTTCTCTTCACTGGGGGAGGAGACTGTTTTGATGATCATCTTTCTGGGCTGGTCTTGCAGGGAGAGGGGCTGTGTGGGCGGGCCCCCATAGGTGGACAGGACGCCCCCAAGATGTAGCAGGCGTCTTTATCTCAGGGAGCCCCGGGCACATAGGTAGGTCTTGTTGTCATGCTCTTTTGCCAGTGGTTTGCCTAGTCCGTGTTGTTGTTGTTGTTTAAATGTTTATTTATTTGTTTACTTTGGCTGCGCGGGGAGGAGGGTCTTCTTTGGGGCACGCGGACTCTTAGTTGGGACACGCAGGATGGTTTTTTAGTTGCTGCATGTGGACTTTTTTTTTTTTAAATACATTTATTTATTTATTTATTTATTTATTTATTTTATTGGCTGTGTTGGGTCTTCGTTGCTGCACACGGGCTTTCTCTAGTTGCGGCAAGTGGGGGCTACTCTTCCTTGTAGTGCGCGGGCTTCTCATTGCGGTGGTCTCTCTTGTTGCAGAGCACGGGCTCCAGGCACGTGGGCTTCAGTCGTTGTGGCACATGGGCTCAATAGTTGTGGCTCATGGGCTCTAGAGCACAAGCTCAATAGTTGTGGCGCACGGGCTTAGTTGCTCCACAGCACGTGGTATCTTCCTGGGGCAGGGATCGAACCTGTGTCCCCTGCATTGGCAGGCAGATTCTTACCCACGGCGCCACCTAGGAAGTCCTGCATGTGGACTTCTTCGTTGCGGCATGCACGCAGGGATCTAGTCCCCTGACCAGGATCTAAACCCGGGCCCCCTGCATTGGGAGTGTGGAGTCTGACCCAGTGGAGCCCCAGGGATGCCCCTAGTCAGTTCACAAGAAGCAGGACAGTGTTGTTCGGGGGATTGGTTGCTGGGCCTCCACCTTTCCTTGCTCTGAGGACAGTAGCAGCATCCCACTTGGGCAGGTAGGATGCTCTGAGGGCAGTTCCCATGGCCACAAGAGCAGCCCCTCTGAGCTTCACGGAGCCCCTAGGAAGAGCTGGGGGACCACCAGGACGGGAGCCAAAACGAGCCAGGTGACCCTGGCCACATATGCATCATTTAGGGCTTCCCTGGGGCTTCTCTGCATTTCCTTGGGCCCCTGGGCAGCTTCTCCTGACTTTGGTGGTGCTGGTGCTGACTTCTCCTACAGACGGAAATCAGTGAGGTCAGTGCAGGGGTGGTCAGTGTTTCTTAGAATCTTAATGGCGGGTGGAGACTGGGCGGAAACTTTGCGGTGTTCGCTCCCGGGGTCTTGGCAGAACCCCACGCCCTGGAGGTAGGAAACAGTGGAGTGGCCCGGCCTGCTGGGCTTGGTGGTGGGGGCTGGTCCCCAGGCGTGAGAAGGCCACGTCCGATCTGATTCTGCTGCAGCTCTGGGGGGTGTTCCTGACTCTCTGTGAGGGGAGGCGAGTGGGTCTCAGTCTGCGGGGGTCTCTGCTCTAATGTTCGAGCCGCTCCTGCGGGAGGCGGACCCTCCCATGGTAGTTGAGTTAGGGTTCCTATCCTCCTGGGGGTTACATTAGACTCTTGGTTGCAAGTGACAAAAATGAGCCCAGTTTGGCTGAGGCAAAGGGAGGACCCTTATTGGCTCCCCTGCTGAGATGCAGAAAGCCCCAGAGCCACCTCCGGGTCTCAGGAGCTGTGCCCAGGGCCTCACACCTGCTTTCCTCAGCCGTGTCGGTGGCGTTGAGGAGTTAGCTTGTTTTTTTTGTTTTTTTTTTAAATTTTATTTATTTATTTATTATTTTGGGAGGGGGTACACCAAGTTCAATCATCTGTTTTTATACACATATCCCTGTATTCCCTCCCTCCCTCGACTCCCCCCCACCCTCCCCGTCCCAGTCCTCTAAGGCATCTTCCATCCTCGAGTTGGACTCCCTTTGTTATACAACAACTTCCCCCGGCTATCTGTTTTACAGTTGGTAGTGTATATATGTCTGTGCTACTCTCTCACTTCGTCTCAGCTTCCCCTTCACCCCCCGCCCCCTCCCAAACCTCGAGTTCTCCAGTCCATTCTCTGCATCTGCGTCCTTGTTCTTGTCACTGAGTTCATCAGTACCATTTTTAGATTCCGTATATGTGAGTTAGCATACAATATTTGTCTTTCTCTGACTTACTTCACTCTGTATGACAGACTCTAGGTCTATCCACCTCATAACATAGCTCCATCTCATCTCTTTTTATAGCTGAGTAATATTCCATTGTATATATGTACCACATCTTCTTTATCCATTCATCTGTTGATGGGCATTTAGGTTGCTTCCATGTCCTGGCTATTGTAAATAGTGCTGCAATAAACATTATGGTACAAGTTTCTTTTGGGATTATGGTTTTCTTTGGGTATATGCCCAGGAGTGGGATTACTGGATCATATGGTAGTTCTATTTGTAGTTTTTTAAGGAACCTCCAATTTGTTTTCCATAGTGGCTGTACCAACTTACAATCCCACCAACAGTGCAGGAGAGTTCCCTTTTCTCCAGAGGAGTTAGCTTGTTTTGAATCACTTTTCTGCCTCCAAAAGGAAGGTTCGGGAATTCCCTGGCAGGCCAATGGTTAGGACTTGGCACTTTCACTGCTGTGGGCCTGGGTTCTCCCCCTCGTTGGGGAACTAAGATCCCACAAGCCGTGCAGCACAGCAAGGCAAAAAAAACCCAACAAAAAACCCGAAAGGAAGGCTGCGTCACCAGGACAAGTGTGAGGGTGGCTGAGCCGCACGCCAGCCTCCGGGGATGTGCCCCGGGCTGCCTGGCGCTCACACGGGCTCAGGGCCCGGCCGGGGCCCGCCCTCCCTGGCTCCGTGCAGGTCTGCTGCCCACTGCAGACCCAGGATGGATACTGCCCGCTGTGTCACGGTGGCTCCCTGGGATCCCTGGGCTGCGGAGTTGCGGGCAGGGCTCCCTTTGACCCTGGCTGAGGTGGACCTCTGTGCCTCTGAGCACCGTGTACTGTGGGATGAAGCAACCACGTTTAAGAAGACCTGTTTGGAGATGGGTCAGTGACACCCAGGGCTGCCCCATCGGTGGTCTCCCCCAGGCTATGGCCTGGCGGCCCCATTCTCCTTCAGACCACTCGTGGGAGGCCCGGGACCACCCCAGAGGCCCCTTCTGGGAGCCGAGCGGTGGGGGTGGCCCCGTCAGCAGTCCTCCACTGTTGCGGCAGAGCCAGCCCGAGGTGGCCTAAACTCCCTGCTGGCCCAGTGTCATGTCACGTGTGCCTCCATCTCCTGGGGCCTCCGCATGGCAGTTCTTGGTGGGAATCACCCCACCGTGAGGCAGGGGGTGCGGCAGTGCAGCCCCTGCCAGGCCTGTACCTGCTGCCCTGCTTTCCTGGCATGGCTTCAGTGGGGCCATGAGGGCGGCTCAGCCGGGTGGGAGGTACTCTTTGCAAAAGTGCATTTTCCTCCTTTTCTGCCTTCAAAAGTCGGCTGGGGCTGTAACTCACCTGTCTTACAGGACTTCACTGAGGGGCTGAGAAAGTAGCCAGTATTCTCCCACATCTTTTATCCTTTTGTTCTTTTTAAAAAAATCTTTTTGTTGTGGTAAAACACGGATCACGTTTATTGTTTTCACCTCTTCCAAGTGCCCAGTTCCGTAGCGTCAAGCACATTCATGTTGTCACGCAACCATCACCACCATCTCCAGAACCTTCTCATCTTCCCAAACTGAAGCTCTGTCCTCATTAAACACGAAGTTCCCACCCACCTCCGCCAGCCCCTGGTACCTGCTGTTCTGTGAACTGACATGTTCTTGGACCTTGTCTTGAGTGGATTCACGTAGCATTTGTCCTTTTGTGTCTGGCTTATTTCACTTCACCTCATGTATGTCTTCGAGGCTTACCCGTGTTATAGCATGTGTCAGAACTTCCTTCCTTTTTAAGGTTCAGTAATAACTGCATTTCCTGCGTGCGTGTCCGGCACATTTCGCTCATCCGTCCACCCATCGACAGGCACCCGGCGTGCCACCCCCTTTGCCTGTTGTGCTTGATGCTGCTGTGAACACAATTGTACAAGGAGCTCTTCGAGTCCCTGCCTTTGATTCTTCAGAGTGTGTCCCCAGAAGTGGAGTTGCAGGATCACACGATGATTCTGTGTACTTTTTGAGGAGCCTCCACGCTGTTGTCCACAGCGTCTGGCCGATGGAGACATCCCAGTGTCTCCACGTCCTCGCCAACCCGTGTTTTCTGTTTGTTTGATGGCAGCCATCCCAGGAGTGTGAGGTGGTCTCATTGTGGGTTTGAGTCGCATTTTCCTGATGATCCGTGATGTTGAGCATCTTCTCATTTGGTTATCGGTCATTTGTATCTCTTTTTTGGAGAAATAGTTACGCACATGCTTTGCCCATTTTTATTACTTATTTGTTTATTTGTACATGTTTAAATGGGGCTGTTTGTCGTGTGGGTCTTCACGCTCTGGCTATGAATCCCTGACCGGGCGCTTGTTTGCAGATTCTCTCCCATCCACTGGTTGTCTCTCTCGGTGCACAAAATGCTTGAGTTTTCATGGAGTCGGGTGTGTTTATTTTTTCTTTTGTTACCATGCTTTTGGTGTCATATCCAAGATCCTTGCCAAATCTGATGTTGCGAAGCTTTTGTCTGAGAGTTTTCTTGTTTGGGGTCTCATTACATTTCGACTCTGGATCCATCTTGAGTAAATGTTTGTGATGCTGGAAGAGGGTGACCCTTCCCCTCCCCCCTTTTTTCCTTAAAATATATTTTTTTCTCATATATTTTTAATTGAAGTAGAGTTGATGTACAGTCTTGTGCCAGACCTTTCCCTTTTTTCTTCAAGTTCCTCCAGGCCTGGCCCCCCACGGCGCAGGAGGTGCCTCCGCCGAAGGCCAGCTCCAGGGGCGGGCCGCTCGTGTTGCCTGGCGTGCGCCCCACCCGCCTCTACCTGTTGTGGGGCAGGTGTGGGCAGTGACGAGCTCTGGCCCATGCCAGCGGGACACGTGTTTAGGAGGATGTAGAGCAGCTCACAGCACGCAGGGAAGCGGATCAGCTCGGGGCAGATCATGAGCAGGAAGGGAGGCTGCCTGGTGTTGCTCAGGGGGCCCAGGTTTGGCTGGGCCTGGGGCTGAGGCCACATGACCTCTGTGCCTGTCGTGTGCCCGGCCATCCCAAGCGCTGGGGAGATGGAGAAGCGAGGCAGACGCAGTCCTGCCTGTGCCTTTTAGTGGAAGATAAAACAGGCTGTGCACTGCATGTTGCACGTGCAGAGGTGTGCGCACGGAGCAGGGCGGGCCAAAGGAACGTCAAGCTGCCAGTCAACACTGGGGGCAGCAGCTGGTCAGTCCTGGGGTCCGTCACTGTCACCTCCGTGCTGTGACCCTTCCTGGCCGAGGCGTCCTGAAGTGCCTGCTTCTCTCTTTCAGGGAGCAAAGCTTATACTGGCTGGCGATTCAGCAGCTGCCCACAGACCCCATAGAGGAGCAGTTCCCCGTCCTGAATGTGACCCGGTACTACAACGCCAACGGGGACGTGGTGGAGGAGGAGGAGACATCCTGCACCTACTATGAGTGCCATTACCCGCCTTGCACAATGATCGAGAAGCAGGTGCGCGGTGGGGCCGCCGGCCCCGGGGGCTCGTCCCTGCGGACCCTCGGGGCCCCCCTGAGGCTGCCCTCTCGCAGCTTCTCCCCTGCAGTGGCCTTTCCTTTGCTGCTGCCTGACCAGGGCCCAGACCCTCCGCGCTCAGCGTGCGGGTGGCCGGGGCCTCGCGGGTCTGCCACGTGACCGGAGCGCAGCTCTTCTGTGTGCTTTCAGCTCCGGGAGTTCAACATCTGCGGGCGCTGCCAGGTGGCGCGCTACTGCGGCTCCCAGTGCCAGCAGAAGGACTGGCCGGCCCACAAGAAGCACTGTCGGGAGAAGAGGCGCCCCTTCCAGCACGAGCTCGAGCCCGAGCGATGACCGGGCGGCGGGCGCAGCTGGCGGCTGGACCGGGGCCGCCCCCACACCCGCTCCTCCGCGGGGGCCCCACCGCGCCGCTTGGAGCAGAGACAGCTGAGAGGCCCCGCCAGGACGCTTCTCATTATTTATATGTTAATATGTTTGTAAACTCATGTACAGTTTTTTTGGGGGGGAGGCAGCGGGAGGGTCAGAAAGTACAAATAGGGTCATTTGCTGTAACACTCGCTCTCCGGGCGGCTGAGCCGAGGAGGGAGGCCCGCCCGGGACGGGGCAGGAGGCGAAGTAAAGGGTGGGACCGTCCAGCGTCCTGACTGCTCTCTGCTCTCTGCCGGGGCCGGAGTCCGTGGGTGTGGGTGCGAGGGCTGCCCTCCTCTCGGGCTGTGTGGGAGAGTGAGGGAGACCCAGACCTGTCCTGGTCCTGTGGCAGGAGCTGCTGTGCTCGGTCCCTTTGATTCAGGCAGTGGGCGTCTGGGGGCTCAGGGGGCGGCTTCTCCCAGCAGGCCTGCTGAGGTCCCCCTGCAACTTGGAACAGCCCGAGGAGGGTGGGCACTGCTTTCCTGTGCGTCCAGGGGCCACAGATCTCAGGGCTGGGCAGCATCTTGCACACCTTGCTGAGCCACCAGGGGCCACACGCTGGGTGGTGCAGCTGGGAACTTGCTGGTCTCCAGGGAGAGTGAAGGCTGGCCATCCCTGGCCCCACGTTGGTCCTGTAGGCTCCTGCCGGGCCCCCTCTTCTGCAGCACTTCTGCCATCTCCCAGGACGCCCTCTGTGTACTTGTTGCTTCCCTGGCTGGGCCAGCCCCTTGGTGGCCTTTGGTCTGTGAACTGAGCTCTCCATAACTTCTTTTGCAGAACTTGAAGGCCTCCTGGGCAGTGCGTCCTGGAGAACAGGATTGGGGAAACGGGTGGTAGCAACATTCAGGGAGCAGGAGGGAAGGCTCGGTTCCAACCCCGAGGGAGGGGTTTTCTGCAGATGAAGGGACTGCACGTGCCCACACAGGTTTTTGCTGAGAAGACCTTGCTGCTGTGCAGGTCAGCTTCCATGTTGGGGGTTTTTTGCTCCAAGTGCCTCCAGACCCCAGGTTGAGCAGCAGCGGGGGCTCAGAAAGCTGTCAGGAGGAGGATGTGTGTGATCCTGAGAGACTGTCCTACAGACAGACCACAGCTGGACCGAGTCCTCGGGACATTTCCAGGGCCAGAATGACTCTGATTCAGAGGCCAGCTCTGGCCAGGCCCGTGGGGGTGGGGAATCCTGTGTAGGCCCGCGTGTTGGAGTGTGGGTGATTTTCTAGGCAAGGGGCCCCAAGTGTGCTCAATCTGCTTTCAGAAGCAGGTTCCTGGGATGAGGAGGCCCAGGGCTGCAGGCTGTGCGTCTTGCCTGTGTCCTTTGGGGAGTGGCCAGGTCACCACTCCAGCCTGTCTACATTCCCTGAGCAGCACAGCTATTCCTCTGAAAATTACATGGAAAGGGAAGTGCCGGAGTCTTGGCTGCCCCGTAGGACACCGTGCTGGGTCCTGACCCCAGCTGCTTGTTGCCGTGGCTCATCTGGAATAGCCTTGACCTGGGGATCACTGTTCAGTGTGGCTGCAGGAGCTGGTGCTGCGGCTGGTGGCTGTCGCCTCCTGATGGTGCTGTGTCTTGTGCTGATTGTTAGAGACTCTGAGTCTTGGCTGGAGCTGAGAGGGTGGCCATGGGGGCCTAGGGTTTGCTCATATCACCTCCAATGCCCTGGAGCGGATGCCCTCATGAAGGTGCCCCAGGGTCCATAGGCTGTTTTTATTCCCCTTTGCTTCCCGTGTTCTTTATTTGATACCCAGCCCCTGGTTTCTTTTCTGAAGACCCCGACCTCTTGATTTTTGTAGCCACACGTCTGAGAGCGTCTGAAAGTTCACCATTCATTCATGGTTAACACGTGGGGCTTGTTTCTTACCCGTTTGGAGTGAGGCATGGGGGGCTGAGCTTGGCCTGACTGCCTTTTGTACCAGATCAAATCAAGATGTATGGCTCAGCCATTTCAGGGTGTCCTGCTGCTTCCTGACCAGCCTTTGCTGCTTCTCTGCGTCAGCTGCCATCTGAGCTGCTGACTGGTATCTGTATTTCTAGCTGTGGAAACCACTTCAAAAACCACAGGCTAACTACCCAGGTAGTCCATGTGGATTTCAGTCTTGTCCCATTTCTTGGAGCTGCTGTAACAAATTATCACAAGCTGGGTGGCTTAAAACAATGTATGGTCTAGGTCCTGGAAGCCAGAAGTCTCAGACCAAGGTGTGGGCAGGGCCGTGCTCCCTCTGAAGGCCCTAGGGAAGGTCTGTTCCAGGCTCTCCTAGCTTCTGGCAGCCTCAGGCGCTCCTTGTGTCTTAGGGACATCATACCTACCAGGCTCTGCGCCGTCTTCCTTCTGTGGGTGTATCCCTAACAGACCACATCTCCCCTTCCTGAGGATGCCCGTCGTGTTGGATCGAGGCCACCCTAATGTCCTCGTGTTAAGTGGATGACCTCTGTAAAGCCCCTGTCTGCAGAGGTCATGTTCTGTGGTACTGAGGATGACTTCAACACGTCTTTTTGGGGGGACGCAACTCAGCCCCTAACGATACACAGCACTCGCCGTCCCCAGACCTGTCCTCTAGGGTTTACCGCACGGCGTCACCGCACTCGGGTTCCCAAGCTGGGTGGCGGCTGTGCCGGGCAGCGGGCGCACAGACCCCCGCGGGCCCAGGCGCCGGCTCTTGCCCCTTCCTCTGCCGTCCCGGCGGGCAGGCGTGCGCCCAGGGAGGCGCCGCACTTACTGCCCCACGGGCCGCTCCCTGGGGCGGCGTGGCCGAGGAGAGGGCCGCCCAGGCCCGCCCCTTTCGGGTCAGACCCCGGACTCGGCTCCGTGGACGCCCAGGCGCTCCGACGCGCAGGCTCCAAGAGCAGCTCTCCTCTGCTCCCCGCCCAGAGCCCAGCCCTCCGGTGACTCCCGGAGGCCGCCCGGCGGTCCCCGCCCAGGCCCAGCAGGGGGCAGGCCGCGGCACGCGGGGCCCGGCGAGGTCTTCCCGCCGGCAGGGGGCGCCCGAGCTCGGCCTCGCGCTGGCGTCGACGTGGGGGCCGGAAGTCCCGCCCCGGAAGGAGGCGCGGGGATGGCGGCGGAAGTGGGAGGAGCGTCGCCCTGCAACCCCCGGAGCCGTGCCGCCTGGCGGCGCCGCAGGCCTGCGGACCCCGTTGCCAGCCTGGCTTCCTCACCCCGCCTCCGCCGCCCGCTGTCCGCCACCCCGGCCGCCGCCGCGTCCTTCTCCGGATGCTGGGCGGCCGGCAGCCGCGTCCGGCTGTTGCAGGCGGTGGACACGGAGCTCACCGCGGATTCGGTGGAGTGGTGCCCGCTGGAGGGCCGCAGGCACTTGCTGGCGTGCGGCACCTACCAGCTGCGGAAGCCGGAGGGCCCGCCCGCCGACCCGGAGAGCCAGGTGCGCGGGGCCCTCCTCGCCTCGGGCGGCCTCCGCCGTGGGATGCAGGCCTGCCATCCCAGGCGGCGTTTCCCGAGCAGCTAGAGCCCCAGACTCGAGCTCCTCTCTCACGGGCAAGAGGCTCCTGAGAGGCAGAGGCGACCCGCAGCGTTGAGACCTCCCTGATCTGCAGCGGGGGAGGCCCAAAGGGCAAGGTCTTGTGTGGGGCCGCACAGGAGGTGCGGATGCGACCTCCGCCTTGTGCCCAAAATGTAGGTTAGCAGCAGGCCATCCCGACAGCGGGACGTCCTCTCTCTGCAGGCGTGGTCAGGGTTATGGATGAAGTCTAGAACAAAGAGAAAAATGGGATTTCGTAGGAGCTTCACTTAATCTCTTGAAGGTATCTATCTGTGGGGATCGAGACCAGGACACGTAAGAGTGAAAGCTGGCGCTGGCACTGGCGCAGCAGGCCTAAGCCAGGACTCTCCCAGGGAAACTGTGTCCGGTGGGCCGTAACCATAGTGTTGCCAAAAAGAAGAAACCTTGGCTCTCTGTGCACGGATGCGGAACAGATACGGACACAGAGTCTTCGGAGGGAAAAGAAAGATAGCCTTAATTCTTTGCCAGGCGAAGGGGAAAACACAGCAGGCCAGTGCCTCGAGAACGGTGCCCCCCTCCCCTTCTCTGGGGAAAAGGGCAAGTTTGTGCAGCGGGGCTCCTGGCCTGTGGTAGGTGATAAGGGTGAAAGTAATTACAGTCTTGCATTTGTTTTTTTCCTGCAAATTTACAGCCAGAGCTGGCATCTGGCGGCTCAGCAACTGAGTCTGCTGTTTCTGAGGTTATCAGCCCATACCTTCCTTCTGAGATGAAGGATGTTGGGAGAGAGAGGACGGGGAGAGGAATGCCAGGTGCGGCATGTAATTCATGTGGTGTTAGAGAGTAATTAGCTTTGTGAAGGACAAGTTTAGCTACAAGTGTCAGCAGTAGCAGCTAAAGCATAACCAAGCTTGCTTAAGTCTTTCAGTCCAGTTTAAATTGTTTCTCCAGCCTGTTTGTTGTTCCCTTGTTTTCTTTGCTTATCAGGAAAGTCTCATTTCTGTTTTTGCTGCAACAGTAGCTCCCCCCTGTTGGCCTGTTTAGAAGGAGCATCGTATCCTGGGTCCAGCAGGCTTTACCCACCTGCTCATTCATTAGTCACGTACAAGAGAAGAGACGCTCCTCCAGCTCGGACAATCAAGGGTGCTGCTTCCAGGCAGCGTTCCACCAGAGTCTCGGCAAACCTCTTCTTTCCCCCGTTCCCTTTTCCCACCCCTTGGGTTCCTCAGCGTCTTTTCAGGTAGTCAGAGAACACGTGTGCGTTATTTGTAGCGCGGCCTGGGTGTTGACGAGGAGCCTCACGTTCGTTTGGGTCGTCTCTACCTGTACAGTTTCAATGAAGATGGCTCTCCCTGCCCCCTGGTGGAGATCCAGAGGAGAGAGACTTCCGCGATCCTGGACATGAAATGGTGCGGGGTTGAGAACAGTGTCCCTTGTTTGGAATTTGTATGTAATTGTTTAGTCAGAGGAGCCTGACCCCTGACAGCATTCAGCACGGTGGGGACATGTCTGAAGTTGGGGTTCATTTCTTTACTGTCCTGCCCTGCCCACCTGTTGGCACTTGGAGGCTGCTGTAGCTGTGGGGCTCGTTTCCATTTTCAGTTTCCAAACCCTACAGGTATTGTCAGTCTGGGAAGTGAGGCTAGTTTTCTGCCTCATAAGCTGGGGGATCTTGTTGGAACAGAACTGTAGGCCCCCACCTGGTTTTGGAGCCTAAATAAATAAGGAAATTTATTTATTTATTTATGGTTCTAAATAATGCTGCACAGCTTGTGAAATCTTAGTTCCCTGACCAGGGATCAAACCTGGGCCCTCGGCAGTGAAAGCGCCAAGTCCTAACCACTGGACTGCCAGGGAATTCCCTGGAGCTGAAATGTAAACAGCGAGCTGCTGGGTTGCACAGTGTGCTTCTGTACTCTGCGCGTCCTGTGTCCTGACTGGCTGTGCCTTCTCTCCTCAGGTGCCACGTCCCAGTGGCCGGCCATGCCCTCCTGGGTGTGGCAGCTGCTGCTGGGTCCATAGAGCTGCTCCGCCTGGTGCAATCCGAGGTCAGTGACTGGGGCCAGACTTAGGGGAGGGGGGAAGGGAGGCTGTGCTGGTGCAAGCCTTTTTCTAGGATAGTTTCTGTTCAGCGGTGAATTTTATTATGAGATGTTCTAAGGTAACACACAGTCTGTTTTAAGTTATTGGGTTCTGCATCTAACTCCAAGAGGACACCGTGTGTGACACCAGCAGAGGGGCTGTCAGGGGACCTGAAAGGCCTGTAAGGAAAGCCTGGGCCAGCGTCTTGGGTTGATGGTGCTGGGGCCAAGAAGGGCAGCGCATTTCCTGGGTGAAAGTGGTGTTTCCCGTCGATAATTAGGAGAGCATAGGATTCCTGTCTGTATTTTCAGTGATCTTGTACCATGCATTTGTAAAATGACCACGTGTTGGGGGAGGGAGAGAACAGAGAAGGCCTGTAGTGGGGTGAAGGAAACAGCCCACAAGGCCATGGCCTGACTCTGTTGGGGACACACTAACACAGGTGCTGTGAGTGGGATTGGGGCAGCGGGCCAGCTGCCTGTGGGTTCATGGCAAGGGCCTTGCCTCAGGCCAGCTGAGAGCTGCGGCCCTGTCTTGTGAAAGAGGGAGGGAATATCTGAGGAGGACTGTGGGCCCGGAGCCAGAGTTGGAGGCAGCAGCAAGTAAACCCAAGAGAGGACGCAGCTGCTGGGACCCTGTTGATAGAACTGAGCACTGTCTAGGTTGCTTAGATAACAAAACTTACACAGATCTCAGAAAAGACAAATGGCGTTTTAATGGCTAGCTGTGGCTTCTGAAAGGGAGTCAGGAAGGTTCCCCTTGTCTCTGTCCCTGGAGAAAGGACATGCCAGCATCTCTGGAGGCCTGGGTGGTGGGGAACCTGCACGAGCGGTGCTCCCTGGAGCCTGCATAGGTGCCGTGACAGTCTCCAGCAGGGCTTGAACAGCGATGGGTCTGAGAAGCAGAGAGACCTGCTTCCCCTGGGGCACACGTGTGGGAAAGTCCCCCTCCAGGTGTGCGTGCTCCAGGGGGACAAGGGCCAATCCGCAGGGTCCTCAGGTCCTGCTGTGAGTAAGCAACTGACACACGTTGTCCGCCAAGTAGATGAGGGAAGCGTGGCATACCCTAACCAGGGGAAGAGTCTTCTCAGGTTCCGGGGCTGTTCTCCTTTGACGGCATTCCTTTCTCTCCAGCAGAACACTTACACGCTGCAGCCATTCTCCCGCTTTGCCCTGGAAAAGCAGTGTCTAGCCTTGTCCTTAGACTGGTCCACGGGGAAAGCTGGAAGGTGAGGACCAGCACTGGTGGCCTGAGCCTTTCCTCTGAGGATCCCATCCTGTTTTCATGCAAGAGGGAAGGAAAGTCTTGACAGTGGCTGCCCTGGTCTGGGTGTATCACTGCCAGTCCTCATCTAGAAAGAAAAAGGGAGAGTGTTTTCCTCAAGAGAAGCTGACCCTGGTTTATTTTGACAAGCTAATGGAAGCTTTGGTCTCTGCCCAGGAAAGCCTCTTAAGAGGCGTGTCCACGTACCAGGTCCTAGAGAGCCTCTCTGTGACATGTTTTGGGGGCATGAAGTGTCACTGCTTGGGAACCAGAAGAGGTGGTGAGTTTGGGTTAGTGAATATATTTCAGCCAGGTTTCTCCTTTGGTTCCCTGTGTCTAGGGCCAGTGACCAGCCCTTGAAAATCATTAGCAGCGACTCCAACGGGCAGCTCCACCTCCTGCAGGTGAGCGAGGCCAGTCCGGGAGTGCAGGCTGTGGGCACGTGGCAGGCCCATCACTTTGAGGCCTGGATTGCGGCTTTCAATTACTGGCAGACGGAAATCGTGTATTCAGGTGGGTACTCCTCCGTGGGGCATCCCCTCTCTGAAGACTTGCTGAGGAAGCAGGGGAAGGAGGGAGCAGAGGAGGCCCAGGTCAAGGGCGTGATCCTGGACATGTTGGGATCGTGAAGACCTTTCATGGAGAATGTTTTTTCTTGGGCAAAAGCTGCAGTTGGTGTTCACTTAGCTGTTCTGCGGAGAGCGAGAAGCAGTTTGCTGCAGGGTCTCCGGTGGCACTGCCCCCACTGTTGGAGCAGCTCCCGTGGGACCCCCCCCTTTCCCTCCGGTGCTCTGGCTGTCGGATCCTTCTTCTCACTCTCGGAAATCCAGTTGAAGCCCCTTGCTTTCTGCCTGGTACTTTGGGTCCAGTGTCGACTTGTCATGTTGGATTTCAGGCTGGTCTGTTCCCTTTTGAAGTAGTTTATCTTCCCAGGGAAAGGGACGCGTGAGAGAGAGGATGGACTTCCTGGTATTGAGAGTAGTATTTACGGGCAGGAAGCTGAGCTGGGAACGAGGGAGCTCAGGTCAGCCCCTCTCACGTGTGTGTGTGTGTGGGGGGGGCGGGGGTGGTCCCGGAGAGAAGACGGAAGAGGAGCTGCTGAATTGCCAGAAGCGAGGAGTCCGCGGTGGATAATGTGCTGAGCTTCCGGGCGGCTGGGGAAGCCGGGGCTGATCTGCTGGCCCATCAGGAGGCGGCACAGTCTCACCGGCCCCATAGGACCTCCTGCTGAGGCCCTGAGGGACAGTGCGGTGCCCAGTGCTGGGAGCACATCGGCCTCTTCTTGGCCTCTAGCAGCATCCACGTGCCTGACCCCTGCCTGCCCTCTGCGTGCTTCTCCCTGGGTCAGCGCCAGGCCGCCTGGACTTTCCCCTTCTTTCTCTGGCTGCTCTTCCTTCTGCCCTGTGGGTTCCTCTCCGTCTGCAGCCAAGTGTTCGCCGTCCTCTGGCCTCTGTCTGGGTCCTCCTCTCTCTCTGGTCGCAGCTCTCCTGACTTCCGTTACCGTGTCTCTTCCACCGCGCTGCGTGTCGGTGGTTCAGCCAGACCTCATTTCCTGAGCTCTTGCGCGTTGCCTTGCCCGCGGCCCAGCAGGGATGCTCCCAGTGCGTCCCTCCGCAGGCCTCCGGCCGCGCCCTGTGCTCCCTGTGCTGCACACCTGCACCTCCCTCATGTCCCGGTCCCGGGTCAGGGTCTGCTCACCCAAACCAGACATCTCTGTCCACTTGCCCCTCCTGTGAGTCTGTGTCTGGTTGGTTTTGTCATTTTCTTTTAAAAAAATTAATTAAGTAATCAGTCAATTAATTAACATTTTAGGCCACACTGTACAGCATGCGGGATCTTAGCTCTCTGACCAGGGATGGAGCCCGAGCCTCCTGTGTTGGGAGTGCAAGTCTTCCTCACTGCGCCCCAGGGAAGCCCCCTTGTTGGCCCCTCAGCGTTTCTCAGAACTGGCCGGCGCACTCTCTCCGTGCGTCTGGACCACAGTCCCCCCCCCGCCCCCCACCGTGTGTCTTAGCAGAGCCATGAGTGGCGGCCCTGCATCCGCTGTCAGGCCGCTCCGGCCTGCCTCTCCCGTGGCCAGAGCACGTGTCCGGAACACGCAGGCTGCCCACACCTCGCTCGTCGCTGGGCCCGGCAGCCCCTGCCCAGGGTACTCGCGAGGGCCTGGGGGCGTGTGTGCTGGACCTGTGCCTCCCGTGCTGGCCCTGTTTCAAGTGACTCTTCCTCGTTCTCAGTCTTCTTTTCCTCAGATGTTCCACGTTCTGTCCAATCCCAGTGTAACCTTTCCCAGGTTAATTGTACTGTCCTGGCAGGGCCCGGCTTGAACGCGCCACTTGAGAAGTGCGATACAGGTCCGGTCCACAGCCGCTCTCATGGCACCCACGCTCAGCCGGATTTTTTTTTTCCCACACCGTGAGGCATACGGGATCTTAACTCCCTGACCAGGGACTGCACCCGTGCCCCCTGCAGCAGATGCGTGGGGTCCTAACCGCGGGGCCGCCAGGGCAGCCCCGCTCGTCCTGGTTACCATCTTGTGGCTAATGGTCATCCTCCCCTGGGAGGGCCCTTGATGCTGTCACAGCCTGGAAGGGGCTCAGGGAGGACAGCAAAGGTTTGATTTGTTGAGCTCTCATTTGGTAGGTTAGTTCTGCTACTCTGAAGCGTCGCTCGTTCAGAGCAAGGGTGTACTAGGACAGTGATTTAATAATTCAAGATCAGTTCCTTCATTCAGCAAACATCTGCGGAGCACCCACTACGTGCCGAGCACTGTTCCAGGGGCTTGGGAGACACCCCTGAGCGAGACAGACACCGCTCGGGAGGAGGTGGACGACGCGCGCTCCGCGTAACGCGCACCGTAGGTGACGCGTGCTTCGGAAGGAAGGGAGGTGGGACAGGCCGAGGGCGCCGGTGCTGCGGGCGGGGGCGGGCTGCCCTGCTGCAGAGCCGGTGTGTTCAGAGGAGCGCGTGGCCGGCACGGCCAGAGTGATGGGAGCACGCGGGAGGACAGAAGGAGGCGTGGTCGGACGTCACAGACGGCGCAGGCCCTGGGGGCCGCAGGAGGACTGGGCTGTGCTCAGGGCGGACTGGAGCCATTGCAGGGTGTGGAGCAGAGGATGCCTTTAGCTGACGTGTCGGGCACAGCCTGCGAGGGGCGCGGGGGCGGGCTGCGGGGCTGTCCTGCAGGTGAGGGGTGGGCGTGACTCAGGCTGAGGTGGGAGCCGCGGAGAGGAGGAGACGTGGGAAGACTGCTTTGTGTGTAGGTCGAGCCGTAGGATTTCCTGTTGGAGCAGATGTGGAGTGTGAGAGAAAGCGGAGAGACCGCTGTGTAAAGAAGCCACAACCAGCACTCTTGACAAATTTGTCACAGGATGGCAGCTCGTATTTGAGGCTCAGTGCCTGGATGGACCGATTTTGCTGGTCTGCTTGGTCATAGATCACATTCACCCCACATCCCTCCTGTCTGTTATAGGGGTCTGTGGTGTGCTTAGGGAGTACCTATGGATGGGTGAGTGGGTGGGTGCGTGGATGGTGGATGAGTGGTGGATGGAGGGGTGGTGGGGTGGATGGAGGGGTGGTGGATGATTGGGTGGGTGGGTGGATGGTAGATGGTAGGGATGGATGGGTACTGGATGGGTGAGTAGGTGGAAGACAGATGACAGGCGGGTGGAGTGTTCAGGCTGATGTGGTTGTTTTTCTGCTCCTCTTCGCCCTCTCTGTAGGTCTTCCTCTTTCGTGTTTCTTCCCTTCCTTCAAGGTACCATGACCCTCTCTCTTGGTGTTGCTTTTCTTCAAAGACTGGATGTGGGTCAGGGCACCAGCGCCCTTGTTCTTTCTATCCTTTCCGTTTCCCCAAAACAAGCACGGCGCCTTTTCACTGTGAGGCTGCAGAGGACATTTCTCGTTAAAGCATGTAGGCGTGTCAGAGGCTCCAGGTCCGTGCAGCGCTGCCTTGTCTGATGCCTCCCGTGTGCAGGTCTGTCCAGAGCGCTTCCATGTGGCCGCGCTGGTTGCTGGCATCAGGAGCTCGAAGGGTTGAGTCACGTGTGACCTGGTCATTCTGCCCCCATAACTTCCTGGTCTGCCCTTTTCCTACAGGTGTAGCCTCTGTCTTTCTCTTCTTCCCTGCAGGTGTCTGAAGACAGGATTACGGTACACGGGTGACTGGTTCTGGGGTGTTGTCTCCGGGGCTCCTCTGCCTGTGGCAGCCTGACACCCGGGAGGGGCCCCCCGTGGGAATCTCCTCACGGACGTAAATCTGCTTCCTGGAAACGGCCGGTTCCTGTTGTCCGTGCCCTTCCCGGTCAGCAGGCGTTTCTGTTTCCACGCAGGTGGGGACGATGGCCTTCTGAAGGGCTGGGACACCAGGACCCCCGGCCCCGCAGTGTTCACCAGCAGGAGGTAAGTCATGAGGGGCCAGGGCTCGGCGCAGGGCGGGGGCCTCGCTGCAGGAGCAGAGCTGCTGGGCGCCGGCTGAGCCCCGCCGTCTGCCGCAGGCACTCCATGGGCGTCTGCAGCATCCAGAGCAGCCCCCGTCGCGAGAACGTCTTGGCCACGGGAAGGTGAGCCCCAGGGTCTCTGCACGTGGGTTCCTCCTGCACCGTCACTTCCTTCCCTCCTGTTGGCCACTGGGAAGGTCAGCCGGGCCGATCTCCAGCCAGAGTGCAGGCGTCGGGGTTCGGGAGAGGGACTGCGTGCTGGGCGGGGAGCGGGCTGGCTCTCCCAGGAGGTGTCCTCTGCGGGCCCGGGGCCCTGCTCTGCTGCACGCTCTCTGGGGTCGGTGGGTTGCAGCTACGACGAGCACGTCCTCCTCTGGGACACGCGGAGCATGGAGCAGCCGTTGGCGGACATCCCCGTGCAGGGCGGGGTGTGGAGGCTTAAGTGGCACCCTTTCCACGACCACCTGCTGCTGGCCGCGTGTATGCACGGTGGCTTTAAGATCCTCAACTGCCAAAAGGCAGCAGGTGAGTGGGGGCCCGCGGCAGCGGGGCCTGGAGTGGGAGCTCCCCGTTTCTTGCCCCCTCACCCCAGCAAGCTCTTCCTCCACCTTTACGCATCCCCAGGGTCACCCCTAGGCCTTGCCGTGATCTGTCACCCTGCTGACTCCAAAATCTCAGTTTCCAGCACACTGCTCTCTACCCTTGCCAGGCGAACCTTGACCTTCCTCTAGCCAGTGGTTCTCCCCTGGCTGTTTCACATGTTCTTTTCTTACACCCCCTCCTCCGGCCCTTCCCGCCCGTCCACGCCTCGTGACCTCCGTCCCCCTCCTCCGGAGAAACAGGTGAGCGTAGGCAGCGCGCATCTCTCTCCATGGCGCCAAGGCCAGTCTCCTCACTGCGCTGGCTGCTCCCAGGGGCTCCTCTTCCGCACCTGCAGTCCTCCTGCTGCGGCATCATCTCTGTTTGCTACACGAACGTGCATGGGTGGTTCTCGCTGTGAAACACGTTGTGATCTTCTCTAGCGGGGGGTTTACAGTGGTGAGTGGCCTCTAAGCTCTGCTTTCACTGCGTCCCGTACATTTTGGTAGGTTGTGTTTTTATTTTCATTCACCTCAAACGTATTTTCCACTTTCCCTTGTGATTTCTTTGACTTAATGGTTACGTATGAGCGTGTTGTTTAATTTCCACATTTTTGTGAGCATCCTAGGTTTCTTTCTGTAACTGATTTCTGATTTTATTCCATTGTGGATCCCTTGTAGGCTGATTGAAACTCGTTTTGTGGCCTAGCTTGTGGCCTGTCCGGTGGAGCGTCCGGTGCTCTTCGGAGGCGTGTGTGCCATGCTGCCGTGGGCACAGTGCCCCGCGCGGTCTGTCCGCCCGTGGCCTTCTGTCTGGCTGTGCGTTCCGCAGAGTGCAGGGTCGGGGTCTCCACGGCGGCTGCTGTTGGGGACGGTGGCCTCACCTGTGTCTGCTGACTCACGTCTGTTTCCTCCCTCACTTCTGTCCGTTTCGTCTCAGAGTCTGGGGCTCTGTTGTTAGGTGTATGTACGTTTATAATTGCTGTTTTCCTCGTGTGCCGGCCCTTCTCTCGCTGCAGGTGTCCCTCCTTGTCTCTCATAACCTTTCTCCTTGCTTTAAAGCCCCCGTCGCTTGATACTAGGAGAGCCACACGAGCGTCCTCACAGGTGCTGTTTGCTGCCGGTCTGTTCATGGCTTTGGGTCCGGAGTGTGTCCCCTGGGGTTCTGCACTGGTGCCAGGCCCTTATGGAAGTGACACCTGCCCTGCTCCGTGTGCTGGGTCGGCAGTCACGTGATGCCCCTGTGTGCCTTTATTGCCAGTGTTAATTTCGGTCACATGGTGAAGGTGTTCCCCCCGGTTTCTCCTCTGTAAAGATACTGTGTTTCCTTTGTAATTAATAATAATCTGTGGTGAGAGTCTCTGAACCTACCTTTCTAATCAGAGTTTCATTCAATTCATTAATAATTCTTGCCCGAATACATTATTACTGTAATTGCAAAATGGTAATTTTCTAACTATTATCATTCTTTCTACATGTTTTTATTAGCATATTAGCATTCTTTTGTAAGGAAGAGTTTTGTGTGTGTGTGTGCTGTATGGCTTGCGGGGTCTCAGTTCCCTGACGAGGTATTGAACCCGGCCACCGGCCACGGCAGTGAAAGTCTGGAATCCTAACCCCTCTGGTCATCAGGGAGCTCCTGAAGAGCTTTCTTTTCTCCCGTGTCTGTATTTACTTACTGCCCATGCACAGTTGTCCCTTGGTGTCCACACGGGATGTGCTGCAGGGCCCTCGGTGCCAAGTCCCGTGTGTAAACTGGTGGTGTTTGCACACAACCCTGCACGTGCTCTCGTGTAGGCTGTCGCCTCTTGATTACCTGTAACACCTGGTGCAAGGGAGAGGCTGTGCAGAGAGTTGTTGGTGCATGGCAAATTCAAGCTTTGTTCTCTGGCACTTTCTGGAATTTTTTTTTTTTTAAATATTTATTTGCTTGCACGGGATCTTAGCTGCGGCAGGTGGGCTCCTTAGTTGCCACATGTGAACGAACTCTTGGTTCAGCCTGAATGTGGAATCTAGTTCCCTGATCAGGGATCGAACCTGGGTCCCCTCCGTTGGGAGTGCAAGTCCAGGGAAGTCCCCCGGCACCTTTTTTTTAACGTGTTCAGTCTGCAGCTGGTTTGAACCCGTGAATACAGAGGGCTGCCTGCAGATCCGTGGAGTGTCACATTACTCAGTCATGGTCCATTACTTACGTCATCCTAGAGTGTTCTGTGGAAGCCCCTTTAAACTGTCTCCTGTGTCCTTTCATGCGTCTTTATGGATCCTGAGTACCGTCGGCCCTCTGAATCCCTGGGTTCCGAATCTGTGGACTCAGCTGACCGTGGCTCCTGCGGTGTCTTCTGTTCTCCTCTGGTTGAGTCCGAGGGTCAGGAGGGCCAGCCACGCTTCCTGCCTTGTGGCGCAGTGTCCTCCGCGTTCGTCTTCTCTTTCCCTCTCCCACGCCCCGGGACCAGCTGTTTCTCCAGGAAGTCCCGGTCCTCTTAGTGCTGAGTGTCTTTTAGAATCTGAAATCTGGTGAGTAGTTGTGCTTATAGCTACTCAGTGCCGTGTGTGTGTATGTGTGTACAGACACACCTTGTCTTATTGTGCTTTGTTTTATTGCGTTTCACAGACACTGCATTTTTTACACATTGAAGGTTTGTGGTGACCGTGTGTCAAGTAAGTCTGTTGGCACCATTTTTCCAGTAGCATCTGCTCACGTGTCTCGTCACATTTTGGTAATTCTTACAATGTTTCAAACCCTCCACCAGCAAAAAGATTATGACTTGCTGAAGACTCAGATGATGGTTACTATGCTTTAGCAATAAACACTTTTTTCCTGGCCTCACCACACAGAATGCGGTATCTTAGTTTCCCTACCAGGGATCAAACCCATGCCCCCTGCAGTGGAATTGTGGAGTATTAACCACTGGAGCGCCAGGGAAGTCCCAATAAAGTCTTTTTATTTTATTTATTTAAATTAACTAATTTATTCATTTATGGCTGTGTTGGGTCTTAGTTGCTGCATGTGGGCTTTCTCTAGTTGTGGCAGGCAGTTGGTTCTCTTGTTGTGGACCACGGGCTCTAGGTGCGTGGGCCTCAGTAGTTGTGGCACGTGGGCTCAGTAGTTGTGGCGCATGGGCTTAGTTGCTCTGCAGCATGTGGGATCTTCCTGGACCAGGGATCGAAGCCATGTCCCCTGCATTGGCAGGTGGATTCTTAACCACGGCACCACCAGGGAAGTCCTTCCTTGTTTTTTAAAGTTATACAGCACTCCATTTAGTGGGTATATACTATGGTTTTTTCTTCCAATTCTGTATGTGAGTATTTGGGTTATTTCCAGTATTTTATAATTACAAATAATGCTTCATGTGTTTGATTTTGCATATGTGTTTTTGTTCTGTTGGAGGTGTATCTTTAGGGTTACTGCCTAGATGTGGGACTGCAGGGTCCAAGGATCAGTCTGTATCTAATCCTGTTATCTCACCAGCCACATATGCAAACACCTGCTTCCCCAGAGCCTTGCCAGCAGAATGTGTTGCCAAGCTTTGGGATTTTCGCCTCTGTTAGGTGTGAAATGACATCTCACAGTAGTTTAAATTTGCATGTCCTTAATTAGGAGTGAAATTGAATATATTTTCACTTGTTGAAAAGTCTGGTTTTATATTTCTGTTTTTGTGAATTATCTTTGTCTTTTGCTTGTTTTTCTCTCTGGCGTCTGGTCTTTTCTCCCTTGGTTTAAAGAGTTCTTAGTGGCATTAGCCCTTTATCTCTGGCTTATGTCAGAAATATTTTTTCTGTTTCTTTTCTTTTTTTTATAAATTTATTTATTTATTTCTGGCTGCGTTGGGTCTTTATTGTTTTGTGCAGGCTTTCTCTAGTTGTGGCAAGGCGAGTGGGGGCTACTCTTAGTTATGGTGCGTGAGCTTCTCACTGCCGTGACTTCTCTTGTTGTGGAGCATGGGCTCTAGGTGCGTGGCTTCAGTAGTTGTGGCATATGGGCTCAGTAGTTGTGGCTCGCGGGCTCTAGAGTGCACGCTCAGTAGTTGTGGCACACAGGCTTGGTTGCTCTAAGGCATGTGGGATCTTCCTGGACCAGGGCTCAAACCCGTGTCCCCTGCATTGGCAGGCGGATTCTTAACCACTGCACCACCAGGGAAGTCCTGTTTCTTGTCTTGATTTTGCCTATAGTGTTTTTCCCCCACACAAAATTTTTTTAAGTGTGGTCAAATTACAGATTTCCTCATTGAGTCTAGATTTTTGAGTCTTATTTAAACAGCCTTTTCCCTCCCACAGTCAGGTTGTAAAGGAATTCAACTGTCTTCTTCTAGTACTTATAGGTTCCATTGTTTCACAGTTAGAACTTTGATCTGTATTCTGTGTGGTGTGTGGAGCTGCCCCACCACCACTTACTGGAAAGTCCGTCCACCCTCGGAGGATTGAGTTGCCACCTCTCATGTGCATTAACTTGCACATGGACTTTGGGTTTCTTTCTTGTCTCTGTTCTGTCCCACTGACTGGCTCCATGTGTTCACACTTGCCTCTTTAACCATGGAAGCTTTGTGGTGTATTTGTAAGAGTGGGGTTACTGCCTCCTCTAGGTCTTCTTTCTCAAATACTTCCTGACTATTCTTATATTTGAACCTGAGTGTCAACTTAGCTTGTCCCAGAAAAAAAAGCTTATTTTTTGTAGGGATTGCATTAAATAGAAATTAATTTTCCAACTGACTTCTTTATCATATGGGGTCATCTTATTCAAGAAAAGGGATACCTTTCCATTTGTTCAGATCTGTTTTTGTATCTTTCAGAGGTTTCTAACTTTTCTTCTGTATGCAAACATTGTACATTTCTTATTAACTTTATTCCTAAGTAATTTAACTTTTTTGCTGCCATTATAGGTGGGGTTTTCTCTTTCATTGTATCTTCGAACTGGATATTGTCTGAGTATTTGAAAGCTATTGAGTTTTTTTGTTTTTGGCCATTCTGCCCAGCATATGGGGTGTTAGTTCCCTGGCCAGGGATGGAACCCGTGCCCCCTGCAGCGGAAGCACAGAGTGTTAACCACTGGACCGCCAGGGAAGTTCTGTTGGTTCTTTTGTTGTTGGTAATTTCATATTCTGCTACCTTACAAATTAAAAAAATTGTTTCCTTAAGTTTTATTATTGATTCCCTGAGTTTTCCAAGTAAATATTGTGTCATCCGCAGGAAGGTGTGGTTTTCTTCTTTATTTTCCAAACTGAATGCCTCCAGTTATTTTCCCGTTTAATTTCATCCGCTGGTGTCTCCAGTACAGTGAAAAACCTCTTGCCTCATTCCTGACCTTGAGGGGGTCCCTGCTGGTTCCCATTTAGTTTCTTGATGTGTAAGGACTAGGGTGTGTCCTTAATATTCATCAATTCGTGTTTTCTTGAGTATTTTTTAACATCAGGAATTGTTGGCTTTTTTGTTTGTTTTTTGTCAAATGCTTTTTTTTTTTAAATGGATGAATCGTTTGGTTCTTTTTTAAAAAATTTATTTATTTATTTTGGCTGGTCTTTGTTGCTGTGCATGGGCTTTTTCTCTAGTAGTGGCGAGCGGGGCTACTCTTCATTGCTGTGTGCGGGCTCTAGGCATGGGGGCTCCGTAGTTGTGGCTCAGGGGCTTAGTTGCTCCGCGGCATGTGGGATCTCCCCAGACCAGGGATCAAACCTGAGTCCCCTGCGTTGGCAGGCAGATTCTTAACCATTGCGCCACCAGGGAAGTCCCTCAAATGCTCTTATAATATCTATTGAACTGTATTATTTTTTTCATCAGATATATTAATTTTATAAATTTTATTTGTGGGTTTCCTAATATGGAATATATTCCTGGAATAAATCCCACTTGGTTACGGTTTTGTTTTATTTTAGTTGTCAAAATAGTTTAAAAAACATTTTTTAATGAGGTATAGTTGAATTACAATATTATGTTTCAGGTGTACAATATACTAACAATTTTTAAAGGTTATATTCTGTGTTATAGTTCTTATAAAATATTGGCTATATTACCTGTGCTGTACAATATGTCCTTTTTTTTTTTTTTCTTGGCCAAGGCATGCAGGATCTTAGTTCCCTGCCCAGGGATTGAACCCTTGCCCCCTGCAGTGGAAGCACAGAGTCCTAACCACTGGACCACCAGGGAATTCTCTGTACAATATATTCTTGTAGTATATTTATTGTATACATAGTAGTTTGTACCTTTTAACCCCCTATCTCTAACTTGGCCCCCCCTTCCCTCTCCTCACTGGTAACGACTAGTTTGTTCTCTGTATCTGTTTTTTGTTATATCCACTAGTTGTTTTATTTTTCAGATTCTACTTATAGGTGATATCCTATAGTACTTGTCTCTCTCTTCTTTCACGAAGCATAATATCCTCCAAGTCCTTTCATGTTGTTGCAGATGACAAATTTCATTCTTTTTTATGGCTGAGTAATATTCCACTGTAGATACACACCACATCTTCTTTATCCATTCGTTTGTTGATGGACGCTTAGGTGGCCTCCGTATCCTGGCTGTTGTAAATAGTGCTGCAGTGAACACTGCGGTGCATGTATCTTTTTGAATTTTTTCATTTTCTTCAGATATGTACCCAGGAGTGGAATTGCCAGATCACATGATAGCTCTGTTTTCAGTTTTTTGAGGAACCTCCATACTGTTCTCCACAGTGGCTGCACCTGTTTACACCCCCACCAACAGTGTAGGAGGGCTCCCTTTTCTCCACATCCTCACTAACGTTTGTCGTTTGTCATCTTTTCGATGATGGCCATTCTGACAGGTGTGAGGTCATATCTCATTGTGGTTGTTATCTGCGTCTCTCTGATGATTAACGATGCTGAGTGTCTTTTCACGTGCCTTTGGCTATCTTGTGTCTCCTCTGGAAGGTATGTTGTCCCCCAGTGTGGTATTGGACTCTGGTGATGTTTTATTTGGGATTTTCATCAGTGTTCAGAGGTGACACAGGCTTTATTTTGTGCTATTTATCAGCATTATGCTTGGCTCATGTGAAAATCAAAACCAAAAGTGTGAAAATTTTTCTTCATTTTCTCTTCTCTTGAATAATTTGTATATCATTTAGATTATCTTTTCCGTCAAGATTTGGTAAAAGATCTCCTGTGAGACTATCTGGGCCTGATATATTTTTGAATGGTGGTTCCGTGTTAACTTTCTCTATATTTTTCTATGGAAGTTGGTTTATTTATGCTTTATATCTCTACTGGGGTCAATTTTGTTTTCTTTTTTTTCTTTCATTTTTTCTGGCCGCGCCAGGTGGCATGTGGGATCTTCCACGCCCCCTGCAGTGGAAGCGCAGAGTCTTAACCATGAGACCCCAGGGAGGTCTTGGGGTCAATTTTGGTGAACCATATTTTCCTAGGCAGTACTCATTTCATCTACATTTTGGAATTTATTTGCCCAAAGACATGAAAATTCACTTTGATGTAAAGAGTGTGTTTTTCCTAATAGTTATTTCCTTTTCATCATATTTTACTTTGTATATTTTTGCAAGTAGTAATTGTCCTTCCCCTACTTAGGTTAGTGGTGGTGGATGTAATTTCTTTTAAAGAAGTTAAAGTTTTCTATTACAGTCGTGTGGTTTCTGTTCTCACCTCATCCACTTCTCCTCTTATCTTTGTTGTTTCTCTCCTTGTGCCTCCTTTGTTCTTTTTCTAGCATTTTGAGTTGGGAATACAATTCACTTATCTTTATTACTTTGTATTAAGTGTTTTTCTGTCTGAATTTTTCTCTGATTTAAGCATATTTTAGGTTCTGATATATAGTCATTTCGCTTTCATTTTTATGAAGAAATTCTGTGACTTGAGTTTGTATTTCCTCTTTTACCCAAGTACAGTTTCATAGAAGGTTCTAAAATTTCTAGGTGGAAGCCCTTTTTCGTATTTTGACCACGTCATTAATTCTGTTTTATTGCATTACCATCAGAGTGTTGCTTGTAGTGTTTCTACTTTGTGGACCTTTCGGCTCCTTGCTGCCCAGATGGTTGGTTGGTTTGTGCTGCACGAGCACCTGAGCAGCAGACGTGCTGTGTTGTTGTGCGGGGCTGCCGTGCGGCAGGAAGGCTGCGAGCTGGCACTGCCGTGGTTGTCGGATGTATGACCATAGCGGGCCTTTATTGTCCCAGGGACCCCACCTCTCGGTCCCCCAGGTGTTCACACTGAGGCGGGGAGGTCATCTGGGAGCCTCCTCTGTGGGGCTGCCAGGGTCCCTCTCTGCTCTCAGGGGAAGTTCGGCACCGGGCTCCCCTCTGGAGCCACCTCTGCTCAGGCCAAGCCCTGGGTTACGGAGGAGGAGCTCCGGGTCCATGGTTGTATCTTTGGTGTTTCCTGATTCCAGCTTCAGCCTTTCCTCACCCTGCTCATTCTGGTCATGATTCAGATTCTGATTGCGATTCAGAGCACTGTGGCATTGATCTCTGCACTTGAGAGGTGGCAGTGGCATCCAGGCTGACTGAAAACTGGCCGGCCACTGGGCCTTCCGGCTGCTGACAGTCTTCTGAGCCTACATCCCCAGCTCACTGGCCACTAGTTTTCTGCGGCTGCTCTTGCCAGCCTTGGCCTTGCCCTTGCTCTGGACCCTTGACCACCTCAGGTTTGGTGACACCTCATCATTTCTTTTTCTGTTCACAAGTCACTTTCAACCCCTTCTCAGTGGTGTTCTGTCCAGAATGAGGCCTGACCTTTTCCAGTCCTGCCCTCCATCTTCAGAGTTGCCGAAGCAACTCACCATAAGGAAATCTGCTCACTTAACTCTTCAGTGAGTTACTCCTTTCCAAGCTCAAGTCCAAACTCTAATGGAGCACGCCGAGCTCTATATGACGGGACCCTTCCGACATGTCTCCGGTTCCAGGTGACACCTCAGCCTTGTCCCCGTGTGTGTGGTTCCTCACGCACGCCAGGCTCTCTCCACCTCTGTGCTGCATGTGCTTGCTCCCTTCCCTCCTCATACACCCCTTTCCCCCCATCTGCTTCACTCCTTTGTCCTTTGCTTTTAAGTCTTAACAAGAAGCTTTTGCCGAGTCCTAAGGCGCCCCTGCACCTGAGCCCTGTAGTGCAGGCTGACTCCTCGCGCAGGCGCGCGGAGTGCACTCACTGCAGATGAAGGTCTGCTCTCCTCGGCTCATCTGCCTGCGTCATGGCAACCCTCTGCGTGACACAGCAGTGGTTGCTCTTGGCAGATTCTCGCTTTGAGGGGGGGCAGGGGCTGTCGGGTAGGGGTGATGAGATCAACTCTGGGTAAGTTTCCCTCCTGTCTCTCTCCAGAGGAGAAGCAGGAAGCGTGCACAGTCTCTCTGTCCTACACCTTGCCCAACTCACTGGTGTATGGAGTCGACTGGTCCTGGCTCCACTTCCACCATCTGCTGCAGACCCAGCCATCATCCCACTTGGGGCCTTCTCCCGGCAGTGACCCACGAGCCAAAACAGCAGACCCGGTCTGTACCCCGAAGGTTGTGGGCCAGTCGCCAGCACCCTCGTTTGAGCGTTTAGCAGACAGTGATGGAGAGGGTCATACCAAATGCCAGAGTGGAGGCAAGCTGAAGACTCCTCTCCAGCCACTCACAGAGGACAAGAACGGCGGCCGGCTGCATGCCTCGGGGGTCAGGGTCTGTGACTGTGACCACTGCCTGGAGGCAGTCAACTGTGACGTCAGCCTTGTAGCCACATGTTCCTTTTACGATCAGGCTCTTCACCTCTGGCAGTGGGAGAACAGCTGAGCTAGGGAAGACGTTGCTTGGTCTGACATCATAAAGACCATTTCCATAAATAAAACCAAGAGGATGTCTTTATCTTTTCTGAGAATAAAGTGTCCTCAGACAATTGTACTAAGATTCTGGTTGCATGCAGTTTTCTGTATAGGGCTCAGTGCATCTTAAGGAATGTACATTGTAGTCAGAAAAGCTGTTGGCCTCTTAAGTAAACCTTATCTGTTGGGGCCCTTCAAAATGGTGATTCTGTGGCAGCAGGGGGCAGGGTGTGGGAGGGGCTGGATCCCAGCTCTCAAAATTGTCAATTTTCTGTTTTTGACTTTCAATTCTTCATACTTATTTAAGCAACTATTTATATTAACAAAGTGGTGCTTTCTTAAGCTACTTTATGACACCCAAGTAGTTTTATATGAACATTTAAAAAAGCTCATGTCATCATGGCACCAGAAGTGCTTGTGTAGCCTCCTGTGCAGAAAGAAGTGTGTACACCTTCTCAGTTGCTTTAGCGTGTCACAAACTTGAAATACGTTCATACGGTGAGTGAGTCACACTTCCTCACTGTGGCTTCAGTAAACCAAGTAGCTTCGAAACCTGGACACGGTTTAACTCCAGGAACATAACTGGGTTTGTGACTGATCTGACTCCCATAGATGAGTTCCTCCTCGTCTCTGGAACAGATGTGAAGTACAGGCCACTGTGGAATCTGTCGACTCCTCAGCATCCACTAATAGGATAGATAGGTGTCAAGAGTCAGAAAACACAAACCTCTACCCTTCACTTTCTTATTTTCTGGTGATACAACACCGTGCCAGGGCAGGTCAGCATGTGTTAATGTTGAACGCTCCTTCAGAACTTATTTTAGGATATTTCACTTACGGGTCAATTAAATATTAAAACAATTAGGATCTGAGGGGTTACACCCCGAAGCAGGAAAACACGAGGAAGGAGAACATAAGACGACTAGGGAAACGCTAGTTAGGCAGCAACTTCCTGTGTGGCAGCCGGGCAGTTGCACCCGACTCCCCGAAACAAGCTGCTTTGGAACCCATAAATACGCTCCTTGGTTGTTCCTTGGGGTGGATTTTAGGGGATGAGTTAAGCAGTGCTGTCATGTGGCTGGATCTGCCTGTGAGTTCTCTTCCTCCTGCAAGCTAAGCCCCGTGTTCCTGCCTACTTCCCAGAACCTTTCGGTCGGGGTCCTGGTGCGGTGGAGGCCTCTGAGAACTTCGCCTGTCGCTACGCCCTAGCCTGTTACAGGGCACGCTTCCTTTTCACAATGACCAGATGCCCAAGACAACACGGAACGGCAGCCAAGGTCTTTAATAGAAACGGGACGAGGGAAACGCCTCCCCACCCGCCACCCCGGAACTGGGCTCGGCCAGGAGGGTCGGTCGAAGTCCTCGGTCGCAGGCACACCCGCCCGCCGCCGCTGCCTGCTCCTAGCGCGGGAAGTTCTTGGGGTACAGCTGGAAGAGCTTGCCTTCCTGCGTGGGCTCGAAGCCGTACTTCTCCAGGCGCTCGGGGTCGAAAGTCCCGGCCTCGAAGTCCTTCTCGATAGCAGGTGCCGCCGTCTCCAGAAAGAGCTGCTTGGCCGTTAGCGGCGCGTCGGTGCCCTCCGGGGCGCGGTAGTTCACGTAGGGCTTGAGCTTGAAGCCGGCAAGATCTGGCACCACCAGCTCCGGGACCATCTCCTTGACCTGCACGAACCTGCCGTCGCGGCCGCGGAAGCCGGTGTCCTGGGCGCCGCGGCTCCTGTAGAAGGTGCGCGGGCCCCGCTTGCTGGTCCACTGGCTCATTCGGTCCGCGCCCCTCACCAGGGCGCGAGCCGCCCCGCTCAGGAGGCCCATGCCGGGGCCCGCACGACGCGAACGCGCTCCGAGGCCCGCGCACAGCCACGCGGCCGCCGCCCGCTACAGCCTGCGCAGGCCCGGGCCCGGCCGCGCTGAGCTTCCGGCGCCCGCGGCGGCTTCCGACAGCGACAGGCCCCCGCGCCGCAGCAAGAGCAGCTCCGATTGGCCGCGCCGTGTCCAATGCGCAGCCTCGGCCCTGCGAGGGGGCGGGACCTTCTGGGATCCGGCCAATGCGCGGGGAGATCCCGCGTAGAGGCGGGGCGTAGGGAGCGCGGCCGTCGCGGGCGGAGCTTCGAGCGCAGTGCGGGACGTCGGGAGGCGGCTGTGGGGAGCGCGGACGTTGGAGGCGGGGCCTCGGGAGGAGTGACGGGAGTGACGGGAGTGACGGGTGTCGGGGGCGGGGCGTCCGAGTGGAGTACCGGGAGCGCGGGCGTCGGGAGCGCGCGGTCCCGGTGAGTCGCTGCCGAGCGCCCGGAAGTGGCCGGCCTGGGGGTCCTGTGAGGAGAGGACGCCATCAGCTCCCCCAGCCCGCGCCGGGACGCACACCGTCCCACAGCGCCGCGCACGCCGACTCCCCCCAGCCCGACGCCCTTCAGCTCGACGTCCCCAACCCGACACCCCTCAGCCCGACGGCCCCCGACCCGACACCCCTCAGCCCGACGGCCCCCGACCCGACACCCCCCCAACGGGACCCCCCCAACGGGACACCCCCAAGCCCTACTGCCCTCAACTCTGACGGCCCCCCAACACCAACACCCCCCAGCCTGACCGCCCTCAGCCTGATGGCCCCTAATCCCTACCTCCAGCCTTACACCCTGCCCTCCCCGCCCCCCCGAGCCCCATCTCCCCAAGGTGGATGCTCCAACCCGCCACACCGGCCTCCCAGTTCTCCTGCGCTTGGCCGCCTTCCCTCCGGCCCCCTGTGCGATGGAGCAAGTGGAGCAGCTGAAGGCACTTTGGTTGTGTGGCAGAGGCTGTGAGCTTGAGCTCTGTCCCCTGGAAGCCTGGGGGGCCTGGGGAGACCGGCTTGGTCAGGGCTGGGCTGCAGAGCAGCGGTCAAGGTGCTGCTGGTCCTTGAAGAGACATCTGAGAAGGGGTTCCCAAGGGGCGGGGACCTTTGACCAGTGAGCAAATGCAGGTGACCCTGCACCTGCCTTCTGCTCCCTGACTTCTCTGGGTGGGATTTTGGAAGTGACAAACCCTCTCTTGCTGTGGCCCTTCTAAGGGACCTGTGAGCCACAGGGTGAAGGCCCTAGACGTGACTCCTCCACGCAGCACAGAGGCCAGGTGCACAGGGCTGGTCCTCTAGTTCACCACACCCGGGACCAACACACCCACCTCCAGGACTCTGCTACACTCGGGGGGAATCCTATGCACAGGCCATTAGGGAGACTCTGGCTCACAGCCTGCGGTGGCCACACCCCGCTCCCCCCCCCCCGCCCCCCCAGCCTCAGTGCCCTCCCTGTGGCACTGGAACCCCCGGCTGCACTACGCCTTTGTCCAGCCGCCCACACTTGCCCTTGACTGGCTCTGGGAGAGGAGCCTGGGATTTGGCTTCAGTTCTAGGTTCCCGGGCAGCCACATGAGGGCTATTTACAGAGAGAGAAGGTGCTCTGATTGCTTGTGACAAGAGCTTCTCTCCATGGCGAACACTGTTTTTCATCAGGGTTTTCCGTCAGTGGAAACATAATTTAACGTGGACAGGAACCCGGGGAAAGGCTGGGAGGCACTGCTTTGCACACTAGCGTGAGGTGGTGGAACATGTGCCCTCCTTGGAACCAGCCTTTTTTCTTTTGTTTCACTTTTAGCCATGGAGCAAGAGGAGGACGCTGACCCAGAGGTACAGAACCTGAGGATTCCAGTGAGGAATCAGAGCCTTAAAATTCCCAGTTGTGGCCACTTCTGAACAAGGAGAACGGGTCCTTTTAGCATCTGCCCTGCGGCACCTCCTTGAAGCCTACTGCGTGTGGGAGTGGCGTGTTGGGCCTTTCTTGTCCTTGTCAGGGCTGAGGCCCACCCTCCTCTTCCCCAAGGCCACAGCTGTCAGTCCCTGCTTCCCCTTAGGAAGGCTGCTTGCGTTGACTTAGAGCCTTGCACCTGTGGAACATCGGTAGCCACATGACAAAGGCCCTTATTCCTAAACCAGAAAATTAGATGCAGTAAAGCAACAGTGAGATGCTGGAAAGTTCAAGAGGCCCAACCACCGAAGACTGTATAAATAGGCCTGGGGCACCCCACGACCCTACTCCTAGACAGCCCTGGCTGCCCCCAGAGGGTGGCTGAGCTCGGAGGGACACACTCTACAAGGAGGGTGCTCATCTGCCACCCGGTGCACGTGGTCTTTAGCCGAGCACACGGTCTGGGCCAGCAGGAGCCCCCCCTGCTTCCATCTGCCTCCTGAGCTCAGAGGGTTGAGTTTTCTGGATCACTTCCTTATTCTGTCTTGATGCAACAGTCTTCTTTTGAAGTGCTTTTCTGAGTGCGTTGATTTCTTTGGGTTTCCTGGCATCGATGCTGGGTGTGATGCTGGCTCTGGAGGACCAGGCAGGCCGCTTTCGTCCTTGGCACTTGTGTAGAAACTTGAAAGGATTAACAAGTCCCCCCACCTCTCCCCCAAGCCCGTCCTTTTCCTGGCTGCTTGGAAGGAGGTGTGTGGGTACCAGGAGGAATGGAGCATAGCTACTTGTTTGGCTGGTTCCTTCATCTTTGCGAGGAATGTGCCAACATCCCCTGCATGGGTGGCCCCAGCTGTCTGCCCACTCACCATTCCACACTCTCTGTTCTCTCTTGCCTTCCTTTCTCTCTCCCTGGGGTCTGGGCTTCTCAAGCCCCTTGCTGACTTCCTCCCTGGAAGCCCTTCTCTGCTGTGAGCTGGTATTTATTGCTCTCAAAATCCAGGTGGCTCCTTAGGGTTTCTCAGCACTGCTGCTGTGTGAGCCTGTGTGCCCTGGAGCCAGTAGCACGCGGTCCTGGTGGTGATGAGAGGGCACTGAGAGGTGGCCTTTGCACCCACTGTGGCCAGCCAGGCTTGCTCCTCTGGACTTGCATCCTGAAGAACAGGAAAGCTGAGCATTTAGGATTCAGATGCGTTAATGATGCCTGGAGCATTTGTTGTCAACACAGCACAGCCACTGGCCCTGCCCAGCCATCCCGTGGGCGGCCCTGCTCCAGAGCAGGTGGACTCAGAGGACCTCAGCATCCTGGAAGGTCACTTCTTTCTGGAGGTCTCCAGGGCTACTGACTCCCTCCCTGACCCACAGCTGTGCTCTTGCTCCCTGGGAAGCCAGGGCTGTGCCCATCCTGGCCCTTCCTGACTGCAGCCTCCCCCCCCCCCAGGTGGGCTTCTGTCTGGCTACCCTTCGGTCCTGGGGCCTGCAGCTGGTGGAGCAGCATTCCCAGTCCACCATGGTAACCGCCTCGCTGCTCCCGGGTGATGGGCGGGCCCTGGGTCAGTGGCCTACAGCACCCTTGGCTGCCCTGGGCCCTTTGGGTCCAGCCTGTGTTTGGGGCTGGGAGGGGCTTGGAGGTGCCTTGCTGATGGGCGCTCTGTCTGTGACCTCGCCCAGCTGATGGGGGTTGCGGTTGGAGTCCTCCTGGCCCTGGCCCTCATTGGCATCACCGTCCTTTTTGTGTACAGAAGGGTTAACCAATTCCGTGAGTATCTTGCTTCAGACTCTAGCTCTAGGGGGAGGGGAAGGAAGGCTTGAAAGGGTGGGGGAGGTTTGGGTGACTTGCCACGTGCTTTGAACTCCTGGGAGCAGCTCTCAAGCCCGCAGTGGCTTTTGTTGGAAACTGCTGGCCTGTCCACGAGGCTGAGCGCGTCAGATCTATGGAATATGAGTCTGTTCTGAACTTTCTTGGCTCTCGTTTCCAAGGAGATATGAAATTCTGCTCCCACTGCATGGGTCTGTCGCAGCCCTGGGACGAGACGCTATGGGACTTGGGGTGGGGGGCGGGGGGCAGGACAAGCTCGGTGTGCACACGTAGTTGCCTCGCGAGTCCCAGCTGTGCTCAGACAGCCCCTTGGCTCCCCTTGCAGGAGAAGAGCAGCCCACTCCTCAGTACAGGTTCCGCAAGAGAGACAGAGTGATGTTCTACGGCAGGAAGATCATGAGGAAGGTAACGCGCGCTGCGCCCCCCCCCCCCCCCGAGGCACCCCGGGCCTGGGGGCCACGCAGGGCTCTGGGGCTCAGGGAAGCTCTGGGGAGGGTGCAGCTGGGTGGACGCATTCGCAGCAGAGGCCCCATCACCCCATGAGGTGGACACGAACTGGCAAGGAGGACAGGAGCACCCCTGGAGTGTGTGGAGCAGGGGATCCCGGCTCCGGTGCTGAGATGGGTGGTCCCCCCAGGACTTGGGACCAGGCCCCGCGAGGTGGAAACTGCACAGTCTCACTCCCCAGTGTCAAGACCCTTCTAGGGGGTGAGCAGCCCCGTCCGGCCTTTGCTGGTCAGCCCCAGCCCCCTCCCAGCTGCTGAGGGCGGGAAGGGCTCGGCAGGCTGCTTGAGGCTTACCGTGCTTAAAATACATGCTTGAAACATTTGCTGATATTTTAAAGCATCTTCTGCTTGTTACTTTTCTCTAGTGACACACTTAACTTGCGTTCTTTGTGGGAACACTTGAACCATCAGATGAGGAGTCACATGGGTGTCCTCGTGTGGCTTTCCTTCCTCCTCAGTGTCAGGTGCTGCTCTGTCTGGCGGGGGCTGGCCCTGGTGTGTGGGGACCGTGTGCGGGCCTGCCACCGCCTCATGCAGACCACATGGAGTGACCCCCAAGCAGGTCTTGAAGGCACTTATGCGTGTTTGGGTGGGAGGGCTGTCCACTGGTGGTCCCGCTGAGGACTGGGCAGTGGCGAGCTGGACCTGGGCTGAGGAGGACAGGAACATGGTCCAGTGGGACCAGGATACCTAGGAGGGAAGGAGGAGTCATGGTGACCACATACCAATAACCACAGCTGATACCACAGGGCAGATGCACTCGGGAGCTGAGGCCCAGCAGGCGGGGGCTGCCCCAGGGGCGGCCGATACCCGGGTAGGAGTCAGGCCCTCTGCACCCCTCAGCACCGCTGTTCAGGGCAGGCTGCTGGGGGAGGCCTCTCGACGGTGGGGGAGGGCGAAGGGCTCTCCAGACCGGGAGGACTGTGCAGGCACCCGGGGTGTCGTGTGTACCAGCGTGACAGGCGTGAGGTGGAGAGTGCCCCTTCCAGGCAGAGGGGACGCGGGGCAGAGGACTCAGAGCTCTCAGAGCGTGGGCTGTCTGGGGACACGGCCATGTGGCATCACTGTCAACAGCACCAAGGATGGCTCCCTGTGTCCTGAGCAGGCAAGCAGGGTGGGGCAAGACCGGGATGCTGGTGTCAGGCCAGCGAGTAGGCCAGCGAGTGGGCCAGCTCCTGAGGGCTGGGACCGACCAGAGGCTGAGAACTGCCTCTGACTGGTCGCAGGGTCCAGACTTGGCCTCCCCCTTTCACTCTGCAGGTGACCACGCTCCCCCACACGCTTGTGGGGAACACAGCCGCCCCCCGGCAGCGGGTGAGGAAGAGGACCAAGGTGCTGTCTCTGGCCAAGAGGTACCGGAGTGCCCTTCAGACCAGTCCCATCCCAGCTGCCCATCCTGGTGGGCACTGGGGAGCCTGCGCTGCCCGCAGCTTCCCCACTGTGGGGCTCACAGGACAAACGCCGTCTGCTTTTGAACCCCTTTGGACGTCTGCTCCAGGCACATGTCTCTCTGCTTTGTAGGATCCTGCGTTTTAAGAAGGAATACCCCACCCTGCAGCCAAAGGAGCCCCCGCCCTCCCTGCTAGAGGCTGACCTCACAGAGTTCGACGTGAAGAGTTCTCACCTGCCGTCAGAAGTTTTGTACATGCTGAAAAATGTTCGGTAAGAGAGAAGTGGACTCTGGAGACCTGCCATGTGCCTGCGGCTGTGCCCTGGGGCCAGATGTCGCCTGGCCTCCAAGGTGTCCTTTCCCTGTGGCCGCCGATGGCTGTGTCTACAAAAATAATCAATAAACAATCTATAATAGGAATAGAAAAGAGTTTTATTTGAGCCACACTGAGGACTACAGCCTGGAAGACAGCTTCTCGTATAACTCTGAGGAACTTCTCCAGAGAAGCATGGTTTTCAGCATAGTTTTATATCTTGTCAGAACAAAGAACATTAAACTAGTCAGGGATACGTTCCTTCAAGGTTTCAAACAAAAAAGAAAAGAAAAAAGCAGATTAGCCCATACGTGGCAAGTCAGGATGGCCTTGGTGCCTGGAAGAAGTCTTGTCATTGAAGCAGAAGCAGCACGGGTGTCCCAGGAAGGGAGGTAGTCAGTCTTCATTTTTAATGTGGACGTCCTGTGCATCTGGTTAGTGCGCCCTTTACTCATTCAGACAGATGTGCAGTGTATGTGATTGGCCACAGACAGGCTGTTCTACCTAGTGAGCATCAGGTGGGAGCTAAGCCCCCTCACGCGTCAGCCAGAGTGACCTCCCCAGACCTCAGCATGTGTTTCATCCACTGGCAAAGCTTCTCTCCTCTCGCCGTTGCTGCCCTCTGGGTGGTGAGCGGAACCTCCTCGCTGGTTCTTTCCTGTGTGTCTGCTTATCAGAGTTTTCACCTCTAGTATGACAGGGAGCAGGTATGGGAAGCACGCGGCTGGATGGAAAATTGAACGTCCGGTTGCCCATCTCTCCCTGGAAGCCCCGACTCTTCTTTCCAGCACCTCACTACCTGCCCTTGGTTACACGTCTGGTTCAAACTCACTGTCACGGCCTGGGAGTTCGCTGAGCTCGTGGGACAGCAGCTGATGGGAATTCCTGAAGCTTAAGTGTCCGTCCTGCTGGTGACCAGGCGCTCGTGCTGCAGGCTCTGCAGCCCTTGAAAGCTCACGCTGTGACCTGGCCAGCAGGGACAGTGACCTGTGTCCCTCCTCCCCTCCTTCCTGAAGGCGTCTCATGTGCGCTATTTCTTGTAGGGTCCTGGGTCACTTTGAGAAGCCACTGTTCCTGGAACTCTGCAAACACATGGTGTTTGTGCAGCTTCTGGAAGGGGAGTACGTCTTCCGGCCAGGGGAGCCGGACACCAGCATCTATGTGGTGCAGGACGGGCGGCTGGAGGTCTGCATCCAGGATTCGGTGAGAGCCCTCGGGCAGGGCGGGCCAGGGCCAGGGGTCTGTTGTGTTGTCACTTAGAGGTCGAAAAGTTAGTGCAAAATTTTATTTTATTTCATGTAGATAGGAGATTCATGTTTTATTTCTCCAGTGACATATTTACAGTTGAATATAAATTAAAGGCATGCTTGTACACCAAAGCCAGGTCCTTTCAGTGGTTCAGTCAAAAAGGTAAGACCTCCAGCTGGCTCACATGAGAGGCGTCCATTCCTTGACCCAGGTTTTGGAATTTTGCCAGCCTTGAGTTCATCAACAATTTCCTCAATATCCTTAGGTGTCATATCCTCACAGTAGTTGTCATTTATGTGAACCATTGGTGCATTTACACAGGCCCCTAAAATTCCCTCTTCTATAAGAGTGGAAAGTTTGTCAGGTGTAGTCCCTCCAACCTTTCTTCCAAGCTTTCTCTGAATGGCCTTCAGTAGGCTGTCAGAGTTGATACTTTCCAGTTGGCTTCCCATTATACCTTGTATAGAAAGTTGCTACCTCGTACACGGTCACTGGAGGTGCTTGTAAAACTTCCGCAGCCTCGTTCACAGCGGGGCTGGGCAGCCACCCATTCTGTCTTCGGGCCTAAACCCGGGGCTGGAAGCACAGCTGCGGCTCTGGGCCTTTCTGGGTAGTCTTCACAGTTGCCTCTGTGCGCGTGGAGTTCTCCGCTGTGAAATCAGACGGCGTATCTGGGTTATTCTCAGGAGTATCTCTTTGCACAAGTACGGCTCCTGCAGCTTCGTCCTGCACAGCGGCCTTACGCACATTCCCTGTATGTCTTCCCCGCTGGGAGGCGAGGCCAGAACGCCGCGGAGAGGAACGTGGCGGGACAAGCTGCGGGCCTTCGGAGTACAAAATTTTAAGTTTTAGTTCTTTGCAGGAAAAGGCAGGTTGGACCACAGCTGCCCTTGAGGCCAGTGCGCCAGCGTCCGCCGCACAGGGGCTGCGCGTGGCGGCTCACCTCTGTGGTTCCCCGGCACACCGCAAGCATTTTGCCATGTCTCTCCCACTGCCTCAGACCTCCTCAGTGGTTGGGTATTGATCTAATGACCAATCGCACCTTTGCCTTATTTTCAGGGTTCAGGCTGTAAATAATTTTAACTCTAAGAAAATAATTAAGGTGTTAATTCAGGTGGAAGCTAACTGCTTGCTTTCTGCCTCTGTTGAATTACATGCTTGAACCACAGTTGCGGGGATGGGGGGATCTTCAGACCAAGCCTCCTGAGGGCTTGCTGGTTTCCTTGCCTGGTGGTGAGTGACCAGGCTTCCCACCGCAGGCACTCAAGTGCACCCTGGACTGCATGAGGTTGCCCACCCCCGGCCACGTGAGGTTCCCGCCTGCTGGCCCCAGGGTAGACCCTGATGCAGGACAGCTCTGCGTGTCCTTTGGGCTTGTAGACCACAGCGTTGTCAGCGTACAGTTCTCACGTGTGTAGCTTTGTCTACGGGTGGCCTGGTGGGATAATTAGAAAGGACATGGCTCTCATCCAGCCTCCTCCAGGCGGGGCCTGCATGTCATCCACCTGGCAGGCCTTCCCCAAGAAGGCCAGAGCCTTTGGGCCAGATGGAAGGGCTCCTGGGCAGTGACCAGTGCCAGATTTGAGCAAGTTCAAAGGGGTTTTCCTGGGTCACACTGAGATGAAGTTCCTATACTAATTCACCAGCATCGCATGTTTTTTTTTTCTTTTAATCCAGTGGAAAAATATGTCAAAATGCTATTATTCATTCTGAGAATAACTGCATTTGGTTCTCACAGACCTTTAAGTTAGGCCAGCAAATTCACTTGGGCGAGTCCTCCCAGTGCTGACGAGACGTGGGGCAGACGGGCTGGGCCTGGCCTCTTCCTTTCTCTTAGTCACCCTCCTTTTCCTGTTCTCCTCATTCCCGCACGTTGGCAGGGGTGCAGCCTCTGCCCCGCACGCCAGTGGTGCTGGAGGTTGTTTGCCCAGCTGGCCTGGCCTCCCACAGTGGGTGACCCTGCTCTGCTTTTCAAGTGCAGGATGGCACTGAGGTGGCGGTCAAAGAGGTTCTGGCTGGAGACAGCGTCCACAGTCTCCTCAGCATCCTGGATGTCATCACTGTGAGTACCTCCCCCACCCCCACCCCCAGGTCTGCCCAGACTCGCTGGACAGCAGGTCCCTTAGCGCCAAGGCCAGCTCTCCAGTGACAAAGGGCTGGTCTAGGTCCAGGGGACCCCAGTAGGTCAGCGGTGTGCCCGGGAGCGGCTTTACCCAGGTATCTAAGGGGAGCTGGGTGGCAGCTTACGGGCTTTGGCCGTCTCCTAAATGATCGTTCTCCAGACGGACACGTGCACGGGCTCTAAGCTTCAGACGCGCGAAGCATCACAGGGCGAAAGAGGTGGCTCCCGCCTCGGGCCCTGAGGCCCCTTCCCAGGAGGGGCCCTCTCTGCATCTTCTGTGCTAACCTGTGTCCCTCAGTCATTACCAGCTCTTGCTGTTCGTCTCTGTGGTGAATGGTCTTGGGTGGACATTGCTTCCTGTGTTTGAAGGCCGGTGTGTAGGGCACGTCCTGAGGAGCCTCACGGTCCCGCCCTCCACAGAGGCTGCACCACCAGTGAGCCGGCTCCTATCTGATGTTTGCTAGTCCGATAGATTAAAAAGTAGCATCTCATGTTAGCTTATGACTTTTAAACGTTTTATCATGGAATGTTTTAAACATGTTCAAAAGTAGGCAGCATAGTAAAATCAATTTATTTCCATCACCAGCTGCGAAAGGCTCAGCTCAGTGTGCCTCATTTCCTCCTGATGAACTAGAATTTAGTATTTGTTTAATCTTTTTCTTCTGAACAAAATCTACTTACAATAAAACAAATCTTAAGTGTATGTGGCTGTGTTGATAAATGCATACACCTGTATCACTCAAAAGGTGTATCTGATTTTAATCTTATCCTTGGACGTTACACCTGTTGCTTTTATTTTCCTCTGTGTACTGAGGCAGCTTGCACCTCAGCTCCTGCAGACACTGCATGGTGGGCTCTCCAGAGCAGCTCATCGAACTTGGCAGGGGGGCATCTGCGCAGGGCCAGGAGTCTAGGTGCTCGTGTGACGTTCACCATGGATGGGCCCCTCATGGGTGTCCTCCGAGCCAGCCCTAAGTTCTTGTGCATGACAAGGAGGTGACAGGTTCCAGAGGGAGGCTTTGGGGGTGTCCACCCTGCTCACCCTGCCCCTGTCAGACCGGCACACATGTGCTTTGAGCTGTTTTAGGGCCTGGGGTGGAGGCGTGCATGGGACTCCGGCGTCTTTGTCTGCCCCCAAGACCTGGCTTGTCTTCATCAGACGCTGGGCCAGGGCTAAGAGGGACACCACCTGCTCTGAGCAAGGCTGGCCGGGTGCTGCCTGGACACAGCGCCTGCCTGGAGCGTTGTGCTGGGAGAGGACACCCGGGAGTGCAGTTCAGTCTGGAGCAGGGTGTCTCTGTGGGGCTCTGGCTGGTGTGCGTCTGAGTCAGTAGTTTGTGCTGTGGGCCCGAGAAGCCGGGAGGTGTAGGTAGGCTGTCATCTACATGGAGGTAGATTATTAGGGACTCCTAAATAAGAACGAGAGAAGGGCAGTGGAGGCCCTTCTCTTACGTCTTGCTCTGCGGCTGATCCTGATCTCGTTGTGACTCTTGGGTTGAGTGCCGTTCGTGGCAGTGTCGTGGGCTGTGGGCTGTGAGCAGGGCCGGGCTTACCTGCTGCCTCGCAGCCTGCTGTGGTCGCCTCGTGCCAGTGTCAGGGTCAGCGCAGGGCCCCTCCCTGGGACGGGAGTCCTGCTTCCTCAAGTGGTGGGGGAGAGAATGGGGGTGATGCTTGGGAGAAAATAATTCTATATTGGGTTAAGTGATCATTTGGAAGGACATCATTTTTCCCTTATCAAACATTTATGTTTGTGGTTTAAAAATCTTTTAATTTATTCTTATAAAAATAACCGGAACAAATTCTAAAGTTGTATTTGATGTTTCATGAATTGCAGTTGTCTGTTCCACCCCCCCCTCCCCAGAAAGGCCACTTCCAGCTCTCTCAGTCTCCTCCGTACAATCCGCTGCTCTTGCTGTTTCGTAATTCTCCTATCCTCATCTCGTGTTGACTTCCTGCTGCAGAAAATGCCTTGCTTTCCTCATCATCCTGTTCCTCTTGTCCCACCTTCGTGCACGTTGTTGGCAGCTGAGCTTGTGGAGCCCGAGGGTGAAGTTCCTTTCTGTTTTCCCTGGAGTTAACAGTTGCCTCATTTTTTTGTTGCTTAGTTTTCCTTGCATCGAGTGCACCACTGCCTTGGCCGAGCACTCCATGAGCTGGGCAGAAACCCCGGGGTCCCCATCCCCTGTCCCCATCTGACCTTTCTGGTCACACAGTCCAGCCCCCCCGGGACCCATTTTTTTCTTCCCGGGCAGAGCTTTCGCCTCCTCTCCTGGGCTGCTTGCTTATTTGTGTGGAGCAAATCCTCTGTCTGCTTCCCGAAGGGTGCAAGAGAGGTCGAGTTTTGAAACCTTATAGATCTAGAATTGTCTTTATTTTGTACTCTGTTTATCTTTCTATTGTACTTTTTAGATTTCTTCAACTTCATTTTCCAAATCTGCCATCGAATGTTTAATTTCTTTTATCATGTTTAAAAAAAATAATTAATTAATTTCTTGGCTGTGTTGGGTCTCCATTGCTACGCGTGGGCTTTCTCTAGTTGCAGCAAGCAGGGGCTACTCTTCTTTAAGGTGCATAGGCTTCTCATTGTGGTGGCTTCTCTTGTTGCGGAGCATGGGCTCTAGGCACATAGCCTTCAGTAGTTATGGTACATGGGCTCAGTAGTTGTGGCTCACGGGCTGTAGAGCATGGGCTCAGTAGTTGTGGCGCACGGGCTTAGTTGCTCCACAGCATGTGGGATCTTCCCAGCCCAGGGATCAAACCTGTGTCCCCTGCATTGGCAGGTGAATTCTTAACCACTGCATCACCAGGGAAGTCCTGTGTCACATCTTCTTTATCCATTCATCTGTTGATGGACATTTAGGTTGCTTCCATGTCCTGGCTATTGCGAATAGTGCTGCTGTGAACATTGGGGTGCACGTATCTTTTCGAATTAGAGTTTTCTGCAGATACATGGCCGGTCGTGGGATGGCTGGGTCATATGGTAGCTCTATTTTTAGTTTTTTAAGGAACCTCCAAACTGTCCTCCACAGCGGCTGCACATTTACATTCCCACCAACAGTGCAGGTGGGTTCCCTTTTCTCCTGTCATCATGTTTTTTACTTCAAGAGCTTTTTTTTCTCTCAGTATTTTTTTGTGGATGAAGTAAGATGAGGTTTTCCTTGCTCCCTGTATCACCTCGCCTCTGTTTATTTGTTTCTGTCTTTCAGACCTGGGCCTCTCCTGTTCCCAACAGTCCATTATGTGAGAGGGAAACCCACACCCAACCTGGCTGCACAGCAGTGCCGATGAGCCGTGTACACATCAGTGCTTGCTTAGCTTGTAGCTGGAAGTTTGTGCCTTGTGAGCACCCTCCTGCAATTCCACCCCCCGTTGTTTTAATTTTCACAAATTGGTTATGAAATGTTTCAGATATACGAAAAAGCATAATGCGGGCAGCACACATGTCAGCCGTCAGCCGCGTGAGGCAATGGGCCCTGCGACTCGGGCTGGCTGTGCGCTGCCAGTGCCATTTGGCTTCCCACCACGTCCTCAGAGGCAGCTGTGTTTCTGGGTGTTCTCTGGGATCCTAGGAAATGTGGTGTAACTGTTCGCAACCATCGGCTGCGCGGGTCACACGCCGTGCAGTTCTGCAGCGCCCTTGCTTTGTGGGGTTATTGGCACAAGCGCCCCCACGCGGCCGTGCAGTCTCGTGCAGTTGTCTGCTCACTGCCCGTTGATCCTCCCGCTGCTGACTGGCATTCGGGCCCCACGGTGGCTGGTGCTGCAGAGAGCACTTGTAGGCATGTGCAGGTGTGTACCAGGCCTGTGCACACCCCTGCAGCGGCCCCTCCTGTGCTGTTCAAGTTTTGTGGTGAGGTTGAGGGCATTGTTTTTCTAACTAAACAAGTCCACTTGAGCTGTTTTTAGCATTAGCTGCTAAGCTGTCATTTTCTCTTTCCACCCTCTCCCCAAGCACACAGACACATACTCAGAGACGCAGACACACACACGCTTTCCTCCCTGATTCTGGAACAGATGAGAACTGCTGTATGTTGGGGTTTGTGGGGACGTCCCTCCCGTGCTCCTCCTGGGTCTCCTGGCAGCTTGGCTGGCTGGTAAATGGGGGGACATGCTGCTAACACAGGTTGTAGAGACATCCTGGAAACAGGATGAGGTCATGTCTGAGACAGACCCTACCCTGTGAGCCCGCCGCAGAGGGCGCCTGCTCCCCACAGAGCAGCCAAGTGACACGTAAATACTGAGGGGCCAGGCTTGACTCTGGCCTCACAAGGACTCTGGAGCTGGCCTCCAGTTTCTGTGTTGGACACCTGGTAGGTGGCTGCTCTGTGCTACTCTGGGCTCCTATTTTTTTGTGGTGTGGTTATGGGTTTCTTATAGGACAAACTTCTCTCTCTCTCTCTCTCTTTTCATTTATTGTCCTGAACTCAGAAGTTTGGTTTGTGTGTGTGTGTGTGTGTTTTAATTGAAGTATAGTTGATTTACAATGTTGTGTTAGTTTCAGATGTGCAGCAAAGTGATTCAGTTATATGTATATATTTCTTTTCTTTTTCACATTCTTTTCCCTTATAGGTTATTACAAAATATTGAGTATTGTTCCCTGTGCTATACAGTAGGACGTTGTTTTTAATCTATTTTATACGTAGGAGTGTGCACAGGTTAATCCCAAACTCCTGCTCTATCCCTCCTGTTTCCCCTTTGGTAAAGGTAAGTTTGCTTTCTGTGTCTGTTTTCTGTGAATCTATTTCTGTTTTGCAAATAAGTTCATTTGTATCATTTCTTAAAAGAATCCACATATTATCATATATTTGTCTTTCTCTGTCTGACCTACTTCACTTAGTATGATAATCTCTGGGTCCGTCCATGTTGCTGCAAATGGCATTATTTCATTCTTTTTTATGGCTGAGTAGTATTCCATTGTATAAATATACCTTCATCTGTCGATGGACATTCAGGTTGCTTCCGTGTCTTGGCTATTGTGAATAGTGCTGCAGTGAACATTGGGGTGGCATGTATCTTTTTGAATTATGGTTTTCTCTGGATATGTAAGGGGACAGCCTTCTCTTTATAAAGGATTTGAAGCAGGCAGAAAGGACTCCAAGGCAGAAGTAATGTCATTGAGCCCCAGAGCTCACTGAGGACACCCGGAGCCAGATGCCCAGTGTTCCTGGCATGCAGGGCTGCTTGGGCGAAGAGGCATTTGCCGGGTTTACTTCAGAGGACAGTCAGGTCAGGAGACTGGACCTCCACTAGGTTCCACCTTGTTTGAGTTCTTGTTTGCAGGGCCTCACGTGTGAAGTTAAAACAGGGTTCTCTCCAGCAGGGGCGGCAGCGAGCCTCCCCACACAGGCGAGGCGCTGTCTGTGCCGAGGGATTGGGCTGCTTCCTTCTGGCTGTCAAAGAAGAAGGACATTGAGATTTTATTTTTAATAAAAATGAACAGAGTTCCACTGCTGCTGTGGCAGGGTGATGCCACCGCAGCCTCTCTCTCCTGCTGATTATGACAAAAACTCTGGGCAAAATGCAAAAAGCAATTACCCAGGAATCTGAAAATAAAAGTGAGTAGATTGTGCGTGGGAATTGAAACAGGAAACGTAGCCCAGGAACAGTGAGTTCCCTGGGTTTTCTCTGCTGTCTCACTGCTCTGCCTCAGGGGCAGCCCAGTCACAGACTTTCTCAGTGTGGGAGAGAGAGTGCGTGGGTCCTGCTGGTCTCAGCGCAGACGGAGAGCAGCCCCGCACAGACCGTGAGAACGGGCTAAGACGCAGCCTTAGCCCAGGTCTCAGCCTAATCCTGAGGGGCCCTGTGCCAGCATGTGCGGCCTTGCCCGGAAATCAGACCCACTGGCTCCCAGCCCCATGGGGAGGCGGAGAGTGAGACAGAACTTGCGATCTGAACCCAGCCAGCTCGATAACCTGCTAAAAAATTCAACATTTTCCAGAAAATTGGAGCTGAAACCTACCCACGTCAATAATAACGTTGAGTCTACCAATTAAATGGTGATCAGGTTGGATGGAAATGCCAGCATCCAGCTGTATACTGGCTTCATGAAACCCACCTTAAATATAAAGATTAGATGGATTGAAAATAGAAGAATGTGGAAAGCTGTAGCATGAAAACTCAAAAGAAAACTGAAGGGCTCAGTAACGTCAGACAGAGTAGACTTCCGACCACAGAATGTCCCCAGGGGTGAGGGACAGCACTTGTCAAGAAGATACAACAATCCCAAGTGTGTGTTCTCCTGACAGTGGAATCCCAAAAGTGGAGCAGAAACTTACAGAGGCGGAAGGAGAAATGGCTCCACAGTTGTCCTCGGTGACTCCCCTTTTCTCTTGGAAATCGACAGAACAGGTGGACAGAAAGCCTGCAAAGATGTAGAAAATCTAAACAACACCATCAACCACCTTGATTAATTAAGTAAACATTTATTGAACGCTGGTCCCAGTAACAGCAAGACACATTCTTTTCACGTGAACATGGGACACTCACAAGACATACTGTATTCTGGGCCAGAAAACAAATGGCCCATAATGAATTTCAAGGAATTGAAATCATTGAGTGGAGACCATTTTGTAATGCATGGAAATAGCAGATCACTGTGTTGTGCACCAGGAACTCACATACTGTTGTAGATCAGCTATACTTCAAAAACAAATTCATAGAAAAAGAGATCAGATTTTTGATCAGAAGCGGGGGTGGGGAGGGGGTACGTCCTGCCCAGAAAGGCCGGGTTCCTCCCAGCTCCGGGGCTCCCTGGGGGCTGCGGGCAATGGCCAGTTTGCAAGATGGTTCTAAACCAGGAGCCAGACCTGAAGGTACCAGCTGGATACATCAAAAAGACAGCGGGTTGCCAGGGGGTATTGCTCTAACCAATGTGCTGGCTCTTTAATTTTATGTTGTTGGGTCTCTGCTTCCCCAAAGGCATTTAACCACTTGCAGCAAGAGGAGTTCGCTAGTGCAGACACCTCCGTGCTCAGCAAGCAGGGGATCACAGGCTGGTGGTTATCCGAAACCACCCTGGCGGTGAGGTACGTGACAGTCACTGAGCTGAGCCTGCGTCGGCTCCAGAGTTGGCTCGCTATCCCGAGTTCTCCTGGAAACCCAATAAAGTCGCCGGAGTCCTAGCCCAGATTCCAAAAGGAATGAAGCAAATTATTGGAGTCCAGTTAGCTCGATCCCCCAACAGAGGCTCACTATTGCGAACTCCAGGAAACAACTGAGTACTCACCAAGGACGAAGCCTTGAACCAGAAAGGCTGAAGCCTTGAACCAGAAAGGGTGAAACCTCTCCCCTGAAAGGACAAAGCCATTCCAGATTCCAGATAAAGTCAGAGAACTCAAAATGCAAAAAAGCAGAGTTTGGAATCCAAGACGAGAGACTCAGGGAAGTGATGAGCATGAGGGGCTCACAGCTCCAGGGCCCGCCATCTCTTAGGGCCCACCTCCTTCAGGTCCCACTTCTGGCCCCATGTGAATACATCAGGGTGAATACGTGGCAGCCAGTCACTTTCCCAGCAGAAGCGAGTTTATTCAGGAATAGTGGAGGAATTGCAGTTCAGGACATGGAAACTATGGCAGACAAAAGCCAAGTCCAGAGAACAAGGAGGGGGAGTTGGGAGGCGCTGTGAGGACCTGAGATTTCCATGGGAGGAGGTGGGGGCCAAGGGAGGCTTCCCATTGGCTGGGCCCCTGCCGTCTGATTAGCTGGGCCGTGGGTTGTGCAGGGAAGTTTCCTCCCTCCTGCGGATGGTACTGGCGGCAGCTTCTGGTGCAGGATGTAGACGGAGAGCTTTTGCTGTTTGGGGTGATTAACATGCATGGCAGGCGCGAGGGCGCCCCCTACAGGCCAGTGTCCACTCCAGCTTTAGCTGAGGTTCTGGTAACTAATTCTACAATATTTAGCAAGAGAAACGAAAACTTTGTTCACACAAAACCCTGTATGGTAATATTTGCATGAGCTTTATTTACAACTGCAACAGTGGAAACACCCAGACGGATGGGGAAAGGGGCTTTGATGCTGCCATAACACGGACCACGGGCACACGCACAGGGCGGCCTCCAGGGCGTCCTCTCCAGGCAAGGGGCCAGGTCTGTGTGGTCCCGTGGACGTGGTACTTTGGTGAAGGAAAACCGTCAGAAAAGAGCCGCTGGCCCCCTGGAGCTGGGAGTCGGCCAGGGCCGGGGGTGGGGTGGCAGGGCTCAGCCTGGAGGTGATAACTGTGGCTGAAAAAGCCGTGTCTGCGCTTGAGCACCAGCCATTCCCAAAGAGAGAAACCAAATGCCGCTCCCCTGGTCCTTGCCGCGTGGAGCTGCGCCTGTGGCGGGCAGGGCTCAGCGGGAGCTGTGAGCAGATGATCCTGGCCCCAGGTGGCCTTGCAGGAGGCCCAGGAGAGCAGGGTGCTGCGAGCGTGAGCGCTGACCGGGCTGTCCTTACAGGGCCACACCGCGCCATACAAGACCGTGTCCGCCCGTGCCGCCGTCCCGTCCACCGTCCTCCGCCTTCCAGCTGTGGCTTTTCAAGGAGTTTTTGAGAAATATCCTGAAACCCTGGTGAGGATGGTGCAGGTGGGTCGCTTCTCCAGGCACTCGCGTGGTGCTGTGGCCCACACGTGTGGGGGGCACGGGGCCAGCACCCTGAGAGCCTCACCATCGGTTTACTGAGTCCTGTGGCCGTGCGCACATGTCCGCAATGGTAGAATCGACTTCACTGACTGAGTGCTGGTGATGGTGGGCTTCAGGGTGGGTGTAGGAAGAAGTAGAATGGACTGGAGAACTCGAGGTATGGGAGGGGGCAGGGGGTGAAGGGGAAACTGAGACGAAGCGAGAGAGTAGCACAGACATATATATACTACCAACTGTAAAATAGTCAGTGGGAAGTTGTTGTATAACAAAGGGAGTCCAACTCGAGGATGGAAGATGCCTTAGAGGACTGGGGCAGGGAGGGTGGGGGGGACTCGAGGAGGGGGGAGTCAAGGAAGGGAGGGAATACGGGGATATGTGTATAAAAACAGATGATTGAACCTGGTGTACCCCCCCAAAAAATAAAAAATTAAAAAAAATTTTGTAATTCATGTTTTGCTATAAAAATTAATATGTATAACCTAAAAGCAGTCTTCAGATCTCCCGCCATGCCCCCAAAGAGCTCTTTTTGTTATTATTAAACTTCTTGATTTGAAGTAATTTTAGATTTATACAAAATTTGCAGAAACAATGCAGAGTTTCCTTGTGCCCCTAGCACTGACCCCTCGCGTGCCGGGGCGAGCGGTCTGCAACGGGGCTCTCCCGCCTGCCGTCTCTCTCCAGATCATCATGGTGCGGCTGCAGAGGGTCACCTTTCTGGCTCTACACAACTACCTGGGCCTGACCACGGAGCTCTTCAACCCCGTGAGTGTGCTCGGCGCCCTGACCATGGGTCCTCAGGCCCTGGGGCTTTGAGAGGTGACGACAGAACACGTTTTCTACCTCAAGGCAATGGCCAGCGGACACACCAGGGTGGGGTTCTCCTGGGGCCTAGTGCTGAGGGCCTGTCCCATCAGTTAGGTCTCGGAGCCCCCTGGAGACATGCCGCCTGTCTGCCGGCCTCCCGGTTGTGCCTCTGCGTTCCTTGCAGGAGAGGCAGGGGTGTGGCCCGAATTCAGCTCCTCTGATGGCCTTGCTCTGTGAGCATGCCTGCCCGCCGCGGCTCCCTGCACTGGGCTGGTTGCCCGTCCCGCAGAGGCTGTCCCCCGTGCCCTGGGCCCTCCTGCAGGCATCTGGGGCACTGTGCCCTGCACTTGACCCTCCCTCTTTCGGGGCTGCTGGGTTGAGCCGATGGCTGGGAGGTGGGAGAAGCCACTCTACCCTATCGACTCTGGGGAGAAGTGAACATGACGTCAGGGCCAGGGGAGCCCACAGCTGCGTGGGCTGCAGTCCAGCCCTCAGACAGCCCGGCGGCTCCTCAGAGCTGAGCAGACGTTTGCTGTTGGCATCACGCTGCACTTGGCTCTTCTCCCTGCTTCTCACGATATTGTAGCTTCAGTCATCTTCCTTTGCTGATATTTTGGGACATATCCTTTTGTTTTGTACATTATTTTTCACCTTAATGAAGAGTACTGAGGTTTCTGACAATTTTGACCATTATTTAGTTGTCAAGATAGAAGCAAACTGGGCCTTTCTTGCCTTAAACCCCCTTCTTTCTACATTGCTGGTGTCCTAGTTGATCACGGCGTCCTCTCAGTCCCCGGAATGTGGCTTCTCCTCCAGGGTTCCACACTCGTCCCCAGGGCGCACACCAGCCCAGGAGGGCGCCTGGGACAGCCCCGCTTCCCTCTCACATCTCAGGAGAGCCAGGCCATCCCCCTCGTGTCTGCAGCCAGCGTGGCTGCCGGGAAGGCCAGGAGGCCCACGTGCTGCAGCCTCGAGGAGCAGCTGGAGAGGCCCCCGTGGCCCCAGGAGCCCTGTGACCCAGGTACTGCCCCCCGGGGGCACCCTCTCACCCTCGGGTCACCACCTGTTCCCCACCCCCCCACCCCCGGCTCAGGAGCCCTGCACGCAGGTACCACTTCCGGGCCACCTTCCCGCCCTCGGGTCACCAGCTGTGCGCCCCCTCCCCCCCCCCCCACCCAGGAGAAAACCAGTTGGGGGCGGCTTCCCAGCGTCACCCTCTGACCGCACTGCTCTGAGCTCTCAGGAAGGGCCTCGATTTGGGGAAAGAAATCCTTCATCAAGGTTTCTGGGGCAGAAGTCTCCACTAGGGTGACTGTAACACAGGCACACTGACAGATGTGAGACATGTCATCCGTTTGTCTATAAACGAGTGGCTGACAAAGGTCGTGAACTTCAACTCAGCTGTGCTGCTCACGGTGCTTCCGGAAGGTTGTTCTGGATCCACACACCTGGGAGCCGGGACCCGCCGCTGGCCGGGGCTCTTTGCGGGCTGGGCTCGGGTGGGCTCAGAGCTGGGTGGGAGTTTGTCTTTAGGGTGCTTGGCCGGCAGACCTGGGAGAGCGGCAGAGCCGGGCCTGTGTCTGTCGCGTGTCCCTCGCCTGGGTGGGTGGGCACAGGTGATGGGCCAGGCAGGTGCCGGTGACAAGGACGCGGCCAGAGGAGCAGGTGGCAGGCCCAGCAGAGGGCGGTCCCCGGCCCCCAGATGTGCGGTCCGTGTGCTGCCGTGGAACGGAGGCCTGGCCTCACGCCAGCCCCTCCCAGCAGATTGCTGTGGCAGCCGTGCAGCAGCCTCCGGGCCTCCGGCGAAGAGGAGCCACCCCTTCCCGCTGCCTTCTGTCCACGAGATGGCAGAAGAGATGGTGGATGAGCCTGGCCAGGCCCAGGCAGGTGACCAGGCCGCTTTGGCCCCACCAGGTAAGGGACCCTCTGTCCCACCCCAGATAGCGGGCAAGCCCTGGGCCCGGAGGACCCCACGCCTGCGCCCTGGCTTTCACTGCGAAGCAGTGCGCGCACCTTGCTGCCTGGACGCCCTACCGGCTGCCTGGCACACCACCCTGCAGCATCGTGCCACGACACTTCCCCAGGTTGGGCCTGCATGCCGCTCTTGTGACCTTCCTGTATCCTGCCTCAGCACCATCCCTTCTCTCCTGAGCTGGGCTGTGCTCACAGGCTGCAGCCCCTACTGCCCTCCCTGTCCCCCAGCCACCACCCAGGCTTTCCTCCCCGGGAGGTGTCCGCACCAGCCCCTCTCTGCTGTCTGCTTTGTCCTCGGGTCAGGTTTCAGCTACAGGGAGAGCTCCTTTGGGCCTTTGGTCAGCGGCCAGCCCTCTCCCCTCTCCTTGCTGTGCCCTCAGCTTGCCTGGGAGCGCTGCTGCAGGGTGACGGGTGCCCCCAGAGGCTGGCTCACTCCTTGTCACCTTCCTCCTTTTGCCCTCCTGTTCCTTAGAAAGTCCATCTTGCCTTCACCTGACTTTCATGGGTTGCTGGCAGGTTTAACCATCTCCTGGTGTGTTCAAGAGCTGTTTGGGTTCCCTCTTTAAGAATTATCTGTTTCTATTCTTTGCCCATTTTCTGCAGGGTTTCCTGACTTTGTTTTGTTGATTTGCATTAATTCTTTATATGCTCCAGATAGAGATCCCTCATCAGTTTTTTTTTTTTAAAGCTCTTTATTGGAATATAATTGCTTTACACTGTTGTGCCAATTTTTGAGGTACAACAAAGTGAATCGGCGGTATTTATACATATATCCCATATCCCCTCCCTCCTGTGGCTCCCTCCCACCCTCCCTGTCCTGGCCCTCTAAGGCATCACTCATCGCTGAGTTGATCTCCCTGTGTTATGCAGCAGCTTCCCACTGGCTATCTGTTTTACATTTAGTAGTGTATATATGTCTATGCTACTCTCTCACTTCATCCCAGCTTCCCCTTTGCCGCCCCCAACCCCATGTCCTCAAGTCTGTTCTCTACATCTGTATCTTTATTCTTGCCCTGTCACTGGTTTCATCAGTACCATTTTTTTTTAGATTTCACATATATGAGTTAGCATACGGTGTTTTTCTCTTTCTGGCTTACTTCACTCTGTATGACAGACTCTAGGTCTGTCTGCCTCTTTACATATAGCTCCATTTCATTCCTTTTTATGGCTGAGTAATATTCCATTGTATATATGTGCCACATCTTCTTTATCCATTCATCTGTTGATGGGCAATTAGGTTGCTTCCGTGTCCTGGCTATTGTAAATAGTGCTGCAGTGAATATTGTGGTACATGTTTCTTTTTGGATTATAGTTTTCTCAAGGTATATGCCCAGGAGTGGGATTGCTGGGTGTCATATGGTAGTTCTATTTTTAGTTCTTTAAGGAACCTCCAAACTGTTTTCCATAGTGGCTGCACCAACTTACATTCCCACTGACAGTGTAGGAGGGTTCCCTTTTCTCCACACCCTCTCCAGCATTTATTGTTTTTAGATTTTTTGATGATGGCCATTCTGACCGGTGTGAGGTGATACCTCATTGTGGCTTTGACTTGCATTTCTCTAATAATTAGTGATGTTGAGTATCTTTTCATGTGTTTGTTGGCCATCTCATGTCTTCTTTGGAGAAATGTCTATTTAGGTCTTCTGCCCATTTGTGGATTGGGTTATTTGCTTTTTTGGTATTAAGCTGCGGGAGCTGCTTTTATATTTTGGAGATTAATCCTTTGTCCGTTGCTTCGTTGGCAAATATTTTCTCCCATTCTGAGGGTTGTCTTCTTGTCTTATTTATGGTTTCTTTTGCTGTGCAAAAGCTTTTAAGTTTCATGAGGTCCCATTTGTTTATTCTTGATTTTATTTCCATTATTCTAGGACGTGGGTCAAAAAGGATCTTGCTTTGATGTATGTCATAGAGGGTTCTGCGTATGGTTTCCTCCAAGAGTCTTATAGTGTCTGGCCTTACATTTAGATCTTTAATCCCTTTTGAGTTTATTTTTGTGTATGGTGTTAGGAAGTGTTCTAATTTCATGTAGCTCTCCAGTTTTTCCAGCACCACTTATTAAAGAGGCTGTCTTTTTTCCATTGTATATTCCCCTCATCAGTTTTAATGTTCAGATACCTTTTCCCAGCCTCTGTCCGTGAGAAAACACACCCATGGGGCCATCTGGAAACAACAGAGACCCTTGGTGTTTGTTTCTGAAAACCAGCTCTTGCCCTGCGATTTGTATTCTGGGTCTTACTTTTTCCCTCCTTCTTCCCAGACTTAAACACATTCTTCTGGGCTCTTGTCTGATAGCTTTTCGGGTTTACTTTCCACATGGAAGTCTTTCTTCATCATGGTTCCCTCTTCATCATGGTTCCCTCAGGGTAAGAAATTCAGCTTTTTCTTACTCTATTTAGTGGTAATTTATCCAACACCATTCATGAAACAGTCTTTCACTTCCCTGTTGCTTTTTCTGGTGCCATCTTCATTAGGTATAAAGTTTCTGCATCCACATGAATTTTTTTGTTTAGTGACAACTTTTTTTGAGATATAATTAACACACTATAAAGTTCACCCCTTTATTTTATTGTTTTTATCTCTTTAGCCATGCCACGCAGCTTGCAGGATCTTAGTTGCTCAGCCAGGGATGAAACTGTGCCCCCTGCAGTGGAGGTGGAGACTCCTAACCATTGGACTGCCAGGGAATTCCCAAAGGTCACCCTTTTAAAGTATACAATTCAGTGGGTTTAGTATATTCACAAAATTGTGCATCAGTCTCCATTATCTAATTCCATCATGTTTTCATCACCCCGTAAAGAAACCCCAGTCCCGTGAGCCGTCACTCCCCAACCCCTGGTCGCTACGGAGCTGCTCTTGTCTGTGGATCTGCCTGTTCTGGATGTTTCATTACTTGGAGCTACTTTTTAGGAACCTTTGTGTTCAGTTGGTGTATTTACCTGTTTCTTCACTAGAAGCAAGTTTTTATTTTCATTAACTGCTCATGGTTGTATAATATGCACACAGAATGTGCAAGCCCTAGGGGGACATTTGATGAATTTTCATAAACTAAGCTCACCTGCGAGGCCAGCATCCAGGCAAAGAAAGCCCAGCCAGTGCCCCTGCAGTTCCCATCAGCAGTGATACGGGCTGTCATCTTGTGCCCCTAGCGCTCCGCTGACCTCTGACCCCTTAGACTGGCTTTGAGCCTGGCTTCTGCTCTACCTGGTATGTGTGGCAGCACTCACCGTTCTCACTGCTGCACATTGCTTTATTGTGGACACACTGTGGACATACGTGGGTATGTTCCCGCTGGAGCTGCTGAGTGATGGAGGGCATGTGTGTTCAGCTTGGGAGAGGCGGCCAGTGCTTCTCCAGGTGCTTGTCCCCGTGTATCCTCCCCAGCCTCCTGAGACTCTCTGGTTGCTCCAGTCTGCACGGTCCAGTCCGGAGCCGCCTGCCCCTTGTGGTTGTTTAGGCTTCAATGCCAACACGTCGACTCTCAGTCCCACTCAGTGCTTCTTGGCCTCGTGTGTCAGCCAGTGCACAGGCCACACCACTCACAGGAAGTCTTTCTCCCAGCCTGTCTGTGCCCTGCAGCCAGGCCTTGCTGTGGCTGTTACTCCGTCTTCCTGATGACTTGTGAACCTGAGAATCTTCTGTCTCCACCGGGATAGGGTGGCATTGTCTTTGGGCCATTTTTCTCTTAGGGTATCTTTCATTTTCTTATTAATAGGAGTTCTTTAGATAGTCTCTATATGAGCGCTTTGTTGGATGTATGTATGAAAAATATTTTCTGCTCACTTTTTACTCTCTTAATGGTGTCTTTTGATGAATAGAGATTTTTAAATTTAATAGAGTCCAATTGATCGAATTTTTTCTTTTGTGGTTAATACATTTTATGTCCTGTTTAGGAAATCTGCCTGTAAGATTTAACATTTTACCTTTCATACTTGTCTAGAATTGACTCTTTTGTCTGAAGTGAGTAGGGTCAAGATAGATTTCTTCTATGTGGCTATCCATTTGACCCACCATATTAAAAAATGTGTTTATTTTTCACATGAAATTAAATTTGAATTTTTTCAAGTAAATAACAGGTAACTGAGAAGAGCAGCAATCCACAGATAAAGTTTGACTGGGAATGGCCACATCCCATGAGTGCATCCAGTGCACATCCACACAGGGGCAGACTCAGCTTTCCCCTGGTCTGTGCAGACAGTGCGCCCTCACAGGGTGCGAGCCTGCCAGAAGCCAGGGGCGCGCTCAGCCGTCCCTCGGCACCCACAGGGGCTTGGTTCCAGAGCTCCAGGGCAGACCGACCCTGCGGACCCTCAGGCCCCGCGTGTGAAAGGGTGCTGTGCAGGCACACGGCACCTCGGATGGGCCCTCAGCTTCCACGTCCACGATTCAGCCAACTGCTGATCGAATGCAATAAGCTGGCCACAGACTACGGGATGATAACAGCAGCGTAATACAGACATGTACCGCTTTTAACGTCTGCATGTGTTTATCACAGGGAGTATAGCTGGGTTTTATTTTTCACATGGGTATTGGTACCATGATACTTTGGCCTAATAATGAGGAATAAGACAGTAACGTGATAATGTAATGCCATGCCCAGCGCGTGGACATGTGCTCACAGTGCCGCCATAGAATGCTGTGCGCACCGCTGCGCAGGATGGGCAGAAACTGGCACTGTCAACATTTCAAAATCCTGTTAATATAAGAAAACAGCTGCACAGATTTACGTATTTTCCTATGAAATGTAACCTTTAAAAATTAGTGGAGATTGGTCTTTGTAGTTCCTGTTAATAACCCATCTTTTACTTTTTCATATGAGTACATGCTGACTTCCTTTGCCAAGTGAAGGGCGGTGTTGAGGCAAAGTTGCTCTCAGACCCCAGGCAGACCCCACAGTCTCGACTTCCTGCCCCTGGGTTCCAGCTGGCCGGGAGGGAACTGCCCCGCCTCGCTCCTCTCTCTCGGCTTTTGCCTGGAACTGGGCATTCCCATCCTTTGCATGTCCGCACGGTTGTGAGGGCAGCTTTCTGTGAGTGCCGGAGGCTGGTCTGTCTCTAGCCACCTCCCAGGTCTGTGCACTCAGCCAGCCCTGCCCTTGGTGGGTGCATGGGGCCCAGCCTGTGCAGGGGCCAGCACGGTGTCCTGAGTCTCCCCTCCATTTGTAGGGGGCACAGCGGGTATCACCTCAGACCTGAGGATGGCATGTGACCACACCCGGGTCCTGCAACACACACAGGAGTGCTCCGGGGGCGCCCTGACCAGCAAGGTAGGCGGCGCCCCCCACCACGGCTTCACTCAGCTGCCCACCCCCTGCGCTAGCGTTCCCTGCTCGGTTGTCAGTCCGGCTGCCCACCCGCATCCTCCTGCTCCCGCTGCCTGTGTTCTTCTCCAGCCCGAAAAGAGTGCCGTGGCAGTTGCAGAGAGCCCGCCGGCTGTCCTTCAGCACGCGGACAGTAACTCGGACGAGGCGGCTGCCCGCAGGAAGACAGATGCCATCCTCAGAGCTGCCAAGAGGGATCTGCTCACCCTGATGAAGCTGGATGTGCGTGCCCCCCTGCTTGCTGGGCTGCGTGGGAGGTGGGGAGGGGCATCCCACTTCCTTCCTGCAGTGCATCCCAGGGTGGGGGTGGCCATGGTGCCAGCCAGGCAGGGCCCTGGCTGGGCTCAGGCGGCATCCTGGTGCTGGTGCTCTGCAGACCCTCTCCCCACAGTGGTCTGGGGTCCTCGTCTCCCTCCAGGTGCCCGGAGGGGGCAGGGGAGCCTTCTGCAGATGTGGGACAGCACTCAGGAGGCTAATGAAGGGTTAAAACTGTCTTCATCGCGTACGTGTTCTTGATTTATCTTTTCCCCTCACATTGTAAAACGTTGTGCACGGCCTTGGACAGAAGGGCTTGAAGCCACCTCGTCCTGGGCTAGACTGTGAGCAGCTCCGCGGCCACCACCCTCTTCCTCCTGGGCACTGCTGCCCCGCACTGCCAGCCCTGGGCCCAGTCCCACGTGGGTCTGCGTGCCTGCGGGCGCACGCGTCACTCCCCTCTCCAGGCTGGCGGATGGGGTTCCTGCAGCCCTCCATCTGGGCCAGCAGTCAGACTTTCAGATAAACGTGGGAGTGTTGGTGTGGCTTTTGGTTTTAATTCGATTTCCTTGGTTGCTACTGGGGCTGAGTCTCTTTCACGTCTTATTGGCTTTGCCTCTGGTGGGGAAGGCGCTTCTAGCCTTCTGCCTGTTTCTCTGTCTTTTCCTTTGAGACTTCTAAGGTTTCTTGATATTTTCTGAATGAAAGTCCTGTGCTGTGTAGGTCTTGAACGTAACCGTCTCGTGTAGGATTTGCCTTTTTTGCCTTCTGAATGGTCTCTTTGATGGACAGACGTCTCTAATTAGATGCAGGAAACATCAGTCTTTCCCTTTACGGTTAGTGCTTTTTGTGCCGCGTTTAAGAAACATTTCCTTACTTTGACTTCGTAAATATTTTTTTCTATATTGTTGTCTAAAAGTTTTATTGATTTGCCTTTCTTAGGTTTTAATGCAGATGGAATTAATTTTTGTGCAGGATGCAAGGAAAGACTTGGATTATATATATTTTTGCTGACAATTACCTGGCTGGCTCAGAATCGTTACTGGAACGTCTGACCTTTCCCCCCGGTCTGCTGTGCCTCTGTCAGGAAGCTGGTCTGTCGGGGTCCTCTGCTCTGTTTCTCGCATTCCTTTTGGCACCCGCACGGGGCAGTGTAGCTCCGCAACGGGGACTGCTCGCCTAGGGCCCATAGAGAATGGGAAACAGAGGCATGCCTCCCACCCTCCCCAGCTCACAGGATCCTCCTCTCCTGGCCCCCCTGGGCAGGAGGTGGGGGGTTTTCATGAAGGTTTTGGTGGCTGCACCTGTGGCACAACACAACCTCCGACTGGGTCAGGTTTCAGGCCAACGCTGGGGGGTACAGGCACCCCCGCCTGCGCTGGTCCTGCTGCTGCCGCGGGCCAGTTCTCAGGCACCGACGCTGCCTTCGTGCAGAGGGAGGTGGAGGCTGCCTGTGCTGACTCCCTCCCCCGGCCTGCAGTCCACTTGCCTTCCTCCTGAAGGACGGCTCACGTCCACCGGGCTGGGTTCCACGTGGCCTGTCAGTGCCAATGCACCACCTCCGGCCCCAGTGTGCTGCTGAGAAGAGCGTGCTGGTCTTCCCTCCTTTGAAAATAACTCTTCTTGTTGCTGTCGAGATAGGCTGTCTTGGATCCTGCAGTTTCACTTTGACAGGACTGGGCGCGGGTTTCTTTTTATTTATCTTGCACGAGACTCGGTGAGCTTCTTCAGTCTGTGTCTCTGAATCCCTTTTGAAAAATCTTCAGCACTATCTCTTGAGATATCGCCTCTGTCCATTTCCCCTCTTCTCCTTCAGAGACTCAAATGTGTGTGTTCTCATTTATCCATGATGCGTCTTTACCCTTTCCGCTGCATTTGCCATTAGAAAAGTCTTTCTATACTTGAAAGAAATAGAAACATTGATGTTTTTATTTAAGTTCACTAATTCTTTGAACAGCGTCTAGTCTGCTGTTAAACCTCGGATTGAATTCTTGAGTTTGGCTTTCCTACTTTATCATTCTAGATGCATGCCTGCTTCTTAACCTGCTGCCACGAGCCTGGCTTTCATGTGCCTTACCAGTGTGCACGCGTGTTCCTGTGTCAGGTCCCTCCTTCGGAGTCCCTGTTTCCTTTGTTCCCTCTGGTCCTTGCTTGTGGGGTCTCGTCTTTTACTGGACCTGGTTTTCCTTAGTAACTGTGTGCTGTATGTAGTGCTTATTTTAGGAATTATATGAGACCTAAGATGATGTTTTCTTCCTACAGAAATGATTTGTCTTTGCTTTTACGGAAGTCTGGGCCAATGAGATGCCCCAAAGCTGGACTTCAGAATTCCTCAGTTATGCTTAATGTTTTATTTATAATATTATATTTAATCCATCAATAAAATTTTCAGATTATTTTAGTTGACATTTTCTCAGTCCCATGTTAATAATTTTAAACACACTTATTTTTATTATTTTATTTTTCACATTCAATAATCGGTTCATCAAGAATTTATCTATTTTTTGTCTTCTTATTCCTCGTGCAAAGCTTTAAACACGTGACAAGGTAGCGGTAACAGCGTTACGAGCACCACGTACCTGTTCCCCAGCCAATGATCATCCGCTCGTGGCTGGTCTTTCTAGAACTAGACTCCTAACCCCTCCTCCAGTCACTTCCTGTCTGAAAAATTTCAAACACTGTATCGTTGCACATCATCCCTCTCTAAAGGTTAAGGACCCTGTTTCAAAACAGAACCACAATATCATTCTCGTAATTCAACTGTTGAAAAGACCTCGTAACATAACCCACCCCGCCAGTGTTCATGTTTCCTCAACTGTATCATGAAATGGTTTTTTTTTCACTATTAAAAAAAATTTTTTTTAACAGACTTTATTTTTTAGAGCAGTTTTAGGTTCACAGCAACATTGAGGAGAATGTAGAGATTTCCCATGTACCCCCCCACCCTCCCACACATGCACCACCTCCTCCGTTATCCCCACCCCCACCAGATGGGACATTTGTGACAAGTGAGGAACCTGCCTGGACGCGTCATCGTCACCCAAAGTCCACAGTTGACCTTGGGGTTCACTCGGTGTTGTACGTTGTGTGGGTTTGGACCATGCAGGCTGACATGTGCCCACTATGGTAGGTTCACACAGAATAGTTTCACTGCCCTAAAGCCCCTGTGCTCTCCTGATCATCCTCCCTCTCCCAGCCCGCTCTTTATATGGACGGCACAGTTCTGCCTCTTCCTGAGTGTCACAGAGTTGGAGTCATACTGTGTACATAGTAGTAGCCTTTTCAGATGGGCTTCTCTCACTTAGTAATTTTCATCTGAGTTTCCTCCAGGTCTCATGGCTCGACGGCTCGTGTCTTTCTAGTGCTGGATCATATTCCTGCGTCTGGAGGGACCACAATTTATTTATCCATCACCTGCTGGAGGACATCTTGGTTCCCTCCAAGTTTTGGCAATTAACGAACAAAGCTGCGCTATGCGCCCACACGGGCCTAATATTTAAACTCATTTGGGTAAACACTAAGGGGTGTGGTGGCTGGATCACATGGTAAGAGTGTATTCAGTTTTGTAAGAAACCGCCGCACGGTCTTCTAAACGGGCTGCGCTGCGTGCATTCCCACCAGCAGTGATGAGAGTCCCTGTTGCTTCACAGCCTCTCCAGCGTTTGGTGTTGTCTGTGTGATTCTAATAAGTGTGTAGTGGTATCTCACTGTTGTTTTAATTTGCATTTCTCTGATGACATATGACGTCTAGAATCTTTCCACATGCTCATTTGCCATCTGTGATTGTTCTTTGAGAATAAGGGGTCTGTTAAGGTTTTTGGCCCCTTTTTTAAACAGATTGTTTTCTTATTGTTGAGTTTTAAGTGTTCTTTGTATATTTTGGATAAAAGTCCTTTATCAGAGGGGTCTTTTGCAGCATTTTCTCCCAGTCTGTGGTTTGTCTTTTCTTTTTCTTGACAGTGTCTTTTCAATTGTAATGAAGTCCAGCTTGTGGATTCTTTCTCTCATGGATCATGACTTCGGTGTCCTGTATAGAAAGTCCGTCACACAACCCCAGGTCATTTAGATTTTCTCCTATGTCATCTTTCTAGGATTTTTATAGTTTAGCATTTTACACTTAGGTCTCTTTTGAGTTACTTTTTCAGAAGGGCGTGAGGTCCGTGTCTGGATTAATTTTTTGCACGTGGATGTCCAGTTGTTCCAGTGCCGCTTGTTGACAAGGCTTTTTTTTCTGCGTTTAGTTATTGCCTTTGTTCCTGTTTCAAAGATCAGTTGACTGCACTTATGGGGCGATCTGTTTTGGGGTTCTGTATTTTGTTCACTGACCTCTTTGCCGTATTTCACCAATACATCCACGGTCTTGCTAACTGTGGCTTTATAGTAAGTCTTGTAGTTGGGTAGTGTTAGTCCTCCAACTCTGTTCTTCTCCTTCAATATTGTGTTGGCTGTTCTGGGTCTTTTGCCTCTCTATAAACCTTACAATCAGTTTGTCAATATCCACAAAATGTGCAATTTTGATTGAAATGGCATTGAATCTATAGATCAAGTTAGGAGGAAGTGACATCATGAAAATATTGTCTTCCTATCCATAAACATGGAATATTTCTCCAATAATTTAGTTATTTTTTGACTTCTTTCATCAAGAGTTATAATTTTCTTCATAGAGATCTTATACGTACTTTGTTATATTTATACTTATTTCATTTTGAGGGGTGCTAATATAAATGTTATTGTGTTTGTAATCTCAAATGCCACTTATTCATTGCTGGTATATGACTTTTGTATGTTAACCTTGCATCCTGTAACCTTGCTAAAATTGCTTATTGGTTCTAAGAATTTTTTTTGTTGATTCTTCTGGATTTTTCTCTGTAGACCATCACTTCATCCATGAACAAAGACAGTTTTATTTCTTCCTTACCAATCCTTATGCGTTTTCTTTTTTGTCTTGTCTTATCACATTAGCTAGGACTTCCAGTATAATGTTGAAAAGGAGTTGTGAGAGAGGACATCCTTGCTTTATGCCTAATCTTAGTGGGAAAGCTTCGATTTTCTCACTGGTAAGTGTGATGTTCGTTTTAGGTTTTTTGTAGATATTCTTTATCAAGTTGAGCAAATTCTCCTCCATTATAGTTTACTGAGAGTTTTTTTTTTATCACGAAGGGGTGTTGGATTTTGTCAGATGCTTTTTCTGCATTTATTGATAGGATTGTGTGATTTTTCTTCTTCATCCTGTTGATGTGGTGGATTAATTGATTTTTGAATATTGGACCAGCCTTGCACACCTGGGATAAATCCCACTTGGTTGTTGTGTATAATTCTTTTTTTAAAGGTATTTATTTTTTATTTTATTTTGTTGCGCTGGGTCTTAGTTTCGGCAGGCAGGCTCCTTAGTTGTGGCTCTTGCAGGTGCCTTAGTTGTGGCATGCAAACTCTTAGCTGCGACATGCATGTGGAATCTAGTTCCCTGACCAGGGATTGAACCTGGACCCCCTGCATTGGGAGCAGGGAGTCTTAACCATTGTGCCACCAGGGAAGTCCCGAATATAATTCTTTTTATCTGTTGTTGCGCTCAATTTGCCAAATGCTTTGTTGAGAAATTTTGCATTTATGTTCAGGAGAGATATGGGTCTTTGGTTTTCTTTTCTTGTAATGTGTTTGTCTGTTTTTCGTGTTAGGGAAATGCTGGGCTCATAGAATGAGTTAAGTAGTATTCCTTCTGCTTCTATCTTCTGAAAGAAGTGGTAGAGAATTGGTATAATTTCTTCCTTGAATATTTGGTAGAATCTACCAGTGAATCCTTCTGGGCCTAGTGCTTTCTGGTTTTGAAAATTGTTATTTCTTAATAAATATAGGCCTATTCAGGTTGTCTCTCTTTTCTTGTGTGAATTTTGGCAGATTGTGTCTTTCAAAGAATTCGCTCGTTTAATCTAGGTGATCTTTGTGGGCATAGAGTTGTTTATAGTATTCCTTTACTATCCTTTTAATTTCCATGGCATCTGTAGTGATGTCTCCTCTTTCATTTCTGATCATAATTTGTAACTGTTCTTTTTTTTTCTTGGTTAGCTGAGATAGAGGCTTATCAATTTTTTTTTTCTTTTTTTTTTGGCCACACCACATGGCATGTGGGATCTTAGTTCCCCAACCAGGGATCAAACCCACACCCCCTGTGTTGCAAGCGTGGAGTCATAACCACTGGACCATCAGGGAAGTCCAAGCCTTATCAATTTTATTGATCTTTTCAAAGAACCAGCTTTTGGTTTTGTTGATTTTTTTCTATTGATTTTCTGTTTTCAGCTTCATTGATTTCTGCTCTACTTTAAAAAAATGTATTTATTTATTTATTTATTTTGGCTCCACTGGGTCTTAGTTGTGGCACGCAGGATCTTCATTGTGGCATGCAGACTTCTTAGTTGCGGCATGCATGCGGGATCTAGTTCCCTGACCAGGGATTGAACCTGGGCCCCCTGCATTGGGAACGAGGAGCCCTACCCACTGGACCACCAGGGAAGTCCCATCTGCTCTAATTTTTATTGTTTCTTTTCTTCTGCTTACTTTGGATTTAATTTGCTTTTCTTTTTCTAGTTTCCTAAAGTGGAAGCTTAGATTATTATTATTTTTTATATATAAATTTATTTATTTATTTATTTTATTGGCTGTGTTGGGTCTTTTTTGCTGTGCGCTGGCTTTCTTTAGTTGCAGTGAGTGGGGACTACTCTTTGTTGTGGTGCGCAGGCTCCTCAGTACCGTGGCTTCTCTTGTTGCGGAGCACAGGCTCTAGGCGTGTGGGCTTCAGTAGTTACAGCACATGGGCTCAATAGTTGTGGCTCACAGACTCTAAAGCACAGGCTCAGTAGTTGTGGCACACGGGCTTAGTTGCTCTGCGACATGTGGGATCTTCCTGGAGCAGGGATGGAACCTGGTTCCCCTGCATTGGCAGGTGGATTCTTAACCACTGCGCCACCTAGGAAACCCAGAAGCTTAGATTATTGATAGTAGATCTTTCTTCTTTTTTAGCATGTCGTCAGTGCTATAAATTTCCCTCTAAGTACTGCTTTTGCTGGGTTATACAAACTAAATTGTGTTTTCATTTTCATTTAGTTCTAAATATTTTTAAATTTCTCTTGAGATTTATTCTTTGACCCATGTGTTTTTTAGATGTGTGTTGTTCAGCCTCCAAGTATTTGAGGATATCCCCGCTATCTTCTGTTATTGATTTCTAGTTTAATTCCATTATAGTCTGAGGGAGCAGATATTGTATGACTTCTGTTCTTTTGAATTTGTGAAGATGTGGTTTATGGCCCAGAATGTAGTTTATCTTAGTGAGTGTTCCATGTGAGCTTGAGAAGACTGTATTCTGCTGCTTTTGTATGAATTGGTCTACAGATATCAATTATATCCAGATGATTGATGGTGTTGTTAAGTTCAACTGTGTCCTCACTGGTTTTCTGCCTGCTGGATCTGTCCACCTCTGGTAGAAGGGTGTTGAGGTCTCCACCTATATAGCGGACCCACCTGCCTCTCCTTGTAGCTCCATTGGTTTCTGCCGCATGCGTTTTGATGCTCTGCTGTTAGGCATATTTGCATCATGTATTGGATTGTTATGTCTTCTTGGAGAATCGACTCCTTTAACATCTCCTTCTCTTTCCCTGATAACGTTCCTTTTCTGAAGTCTGCCCTGTCTGAAATTAAAGTAGTTACTCCTGCTTTCTTCTGTGTTAGCATGGTATATCTTTCTCCACCCATCTACTTTTAATCTATATATGTCTTTGTGTTTACAGCAGGTTTCTTATAGACAAGATAGAGTTGGGTTTTGTTATTTTTAGCTAATCTGACAATCTGTCTTTTAATCGGTGTGAGTACTGATGTAGTTGGACTGACCCTATCATGTTTGTTGCTGTTGCCTGTTTGTTGTCCCTGTCCTTTGTTCCTGTTTTTGTCTGCTGCTCTTTTCCTGTTTTTTGTGTGTGTGTGTGTGGTTTTGATTGAACATGTTATATGATTATATTTCTTCTTTCTTAGCTTATCTGTTATACTTCTTTTTTTTAATTTTTTTTTTAGTGATTGCCCTACAGTTTGCAATATACATTTATAGCTAAGCCAAGTCCAGTTTCAAATAACACTGTGATATCTTAAGAAATATACATATTGGTCTCTGCCCCTGGTTCCTGACACCAACCTCATGAATCCCTGGAAATTTCCTGGGTAGCAGGAAGAGGCGACTCTTAGTGGGCCCCTGGGTGGGGCTGGTCACCAGAAGGACAAAGCCACGGTCAGAAGCTTGGGACTTGGAGCTCCACCTCCATCCTCCAGGAAGAAGGGCTGGAGACTGAGTTTAAAAAAATCCCTGGACTGTGGGGTTTGGAGAGTTTCACATCCACACTGGGAGGGTGGTGTACCCAACTCCATGGGGACAGAAGCTCCTGGGCTTGGGGCCCTCCCAGACCTCGCCGTGTGTACCTCTCCATCCAGCTGTCCCTCTGCATCCTTTACCACATCCTTTATTTACAGTTGACCCTTGGACAAGGGGGGGGTGGAAGTGCCCATCCTCCAGGCAGTTGAAAACCCACATGTATCCTTACAGTCAGCCCTCTGCATCCACAGCATCCAACCAACCACAGATCTTGTAGTATGATATGTATTTATTGAAAAAAAATCTATATAAGTGGACCCATGCTTTTCAAACCCATGCTGTTCAAGGGTCAACTGTATAATAAACTGGTAACATAAGTGTTTTCCTGAGTTATGTGAGCCGTTCTGGCAAATTATGGTTGTGGGAACCTCTGGTTTGTAGCCAAGTCAGACAGACGTGTGGGCAGCCTGGGGAGCCTCTATTTGCAATTGGTGTCTGAAGTGCAGGGCAGGCTTGTGGGACTGAGCCCCTGACCTGTGGGGTCGGATGCTAAGGCCAGGTAGTTAGTGTCAGAATTGAGACCTAGGACACTCTGTTGGAGTCTGAAGAGTTGGAGGATTACTTGGTGTGGGAAAAACCCACACATTTGGTGTCAGAAGTATTAAGTGTGTGGAGAAAAAGAGAGTTTTCCTTTTAGACACTCTACTACTTTGTGGCTATAATAACAAAATAACCCCAATCCTCCCTCCCGGCCTTGTGTGTACCATGGCTCCCTGGTGTATAAGCACACATCATCTAATGCTTTGTTGCTGTTATTAATTTGAAGCAAACTTACCTGTTAGATTAGGAATAAGAACAAGGAAAGTGTTTATGTTACCTTTGCTTATTCTGTCCCCAGTGTTCTTCCTTTCTTTATGTAGATCTGAGTTTCTGACCTACATCATTTTCCTTCTCTCTAAGGAACTTCTAACATTTGTAGAAGGTAGGTCTACAAGCGACACATTCCCTCAATTTTTGTTTCTCTGAGAAAGTCTATTTCTCCTTCACTTTTGGAGAATAATTTCACCCACCTGCATGGTTTCTGAGAAGTCTGAAGTAATTCCTTTCTTTGTTCCTCTGCAAATAGTGTTACCTCTGGCTTCCTTCAGAGTTTGTGTGTTTTCTTTTTATCTTTAAGTTCCTGTAACTTGAATATGATATGCCCAGGTGTCATTTTTTTGGTATTTATCCTGCTTGATGTTCTCTGAGCTTCCTGGATGTGTGGTTTGGCCTGACCCTAATTTCATTCATTATTGCTTCAAATATTTCTTCTGTTCCTTTCTCCTTTTCCTTCTGCTATTCCCATTATGCACATGTTACACCTTTTATAGTTGCCCCACAGTCCTTGGATGTTCTGTCTGTTTTTATCCGTTGTTTTTCTGTTTGCTTTTCAGTTTGGATTTTTCTGTTGGTGTATCTTCAGCCACGTCGAGTCTACTAACAAGCTTATCAGAGGCACCCTTCGTTTCTCTTACAGTGTTGTGGTCTCTGGCATTTCCTTTTGTGCTTTATTATAATTTTTATCTCTCTGCTTACATTCCTCATCTGTTTTTGCATGCTGTCTCCTTTTCCGTTAGAGCCTTAGTATATTAACCATAGTTATTTTAAATTCCAGTCAGATAATTCCAACATCCTTGCCATGTCTGATTCTTTTCTTAATTTAATTTAATTATTTATTTGGCTGCATTGAGTCTTCACTGCTGTGCATGGGCTTTCTCTAGTTGTGGCGAGCGGGGGCTACTCTTCGTTGCAATGACAAGCTTCTCAGTGTGGTGGCTTCTCTTGTTGCAGAGCATGGGATCTAGGTGCATGGGCTTCATTGCTCATAGTAGTTGTGGCACGCAGGCCCAGTAGTTGTGGCTTGTGGGCTCTAGAGCACAGGCTCGCTCAGAAGTTGTGGCGCACGGGCTTCATTGCTCCATGGCATGTGGGATCCTCCTGGACCAGGAGTCAAACCTGTGTCCCCTGCATTGGCAGGTGGATTCTTAACCACTGTGCCACCAGGGAAGTCCCGCCATGTCTGATTCTGATGCTTGTTTTGTGTCTTCACACTGTTTTTTTGCCTTTTAGTATGCCTTGTAATTTTCCCTTTATAGCTGGACATGATGTACCTGGTCAAAGGAAGTGCAGTAAATAGGCCTTTAGTGATGAGGGGCAGAGATGCGTCCTGTGACTTAGGGGTGTGGCCTCAGCCTTTGGTCAGCCTGTGCCTCGGGACTGCGACCTTCCCCTGTGCTTCCCAGTTTTGCTCCAGACCCCTTAGCGAGACAGGGTGGTGAGAGTGGGCTGGAGCTGGCATTTCTCTCCTCTTGGTCAGTTCGGCTCTGATAAAACCCCAACAGGTTAGGCTCTAGTTAACTAGTTTCCCCTGAGGGCAGGCCTTGTTGGCTGGTTCACAGCGGTTCCTTCCCCCCCCTCCACTGGAGGCCTGAGGGGGGTTTTCTCTTATTCACTGCGGGAACCTTGTCGAGCTCCTGGAGGTGGAGCTCACGACGCCGAGGGGCCCCGTGACTGCGTCCCGGGAGTTTTCATCTCCCAGACTTGCCCCCGAGCCTCCAGCAGCTGGGGGGGCCCCAAGGTCTCCCTTTGTGGGCTCTGCGCCCCCCTCCACCCAGGGGCAGCGGGGACCCAACTTCTCTTATGGGTCTAATTAGAGCTGTTGACTTTTCAGGTTTTTTAGTGTTTTTCTTATTAGGATGAGAGATTTCTTCCTAGCTCCTTCCTTGCCGGCCCGGAAACAAGAAGTCTGTGAATCGTCTAGAGTCTCCTGTTCTTGCTGTACAGATCAGGGTCCAAATGAGTCCACACAGTGCTGGTGCTGCTTTGTTTCCTCAGTCTCTCTTAAAAAACAAAAAGAAAGAAAGGAAAGAGAGAGAGAGAGAGAGGGAGAGGGAGAGAGAGAGAGAGAGAGAGAAAGAAAGAGGAAGGAAGGAAGGAAGGAAGGAAGGAAGGACGGAAGGAAGGACGGAAGGAAGGACGGACGGACGGACGGAAGGAAGGAAGGAAGGAACTTTTATTATGGAAAAACTCAGACCCAAGCAAAATAGGTGGAAAAATGTAATGAGGTTGGGGACCCGCCATCCAGCAGAAAGTTGATGAGCTCGTGCCCGTCTTGTTTTGTCTGTGCCTCCATTCACCCCTCCCCGCGCAGCAATGCCCTTCACGTTACGTCTTCAGCAAAGACTTCGTTCGGTATTTCTCTCTAAAAGAAATGGGCTGTTTTTGTTTTGTCTTGTTTTGTTTTTCGGTTGTGCCTCGTGGCTTGCCGGATCTCAGTTCCCTGAGCAGGGATTGAACGCAGGCCAAGGCAGTGAAAGCCCGGAATCCTAACCACTGGACAACCAGGGAACTCCCAGACATGGGCTGTTTTTAAACGTAACATAATGCCCTATCACCCCCAAAAGGCAAGAATAATTCTTTAATATCTTTAACTGTTCAGTCAGCTCCAAGCCTCCCATGTTCAGAAGGTAGTGGTGAATGGCTGGGTCCATGCGCTGCGGGGGTGATGGGTTCTCAGGGCTCTTCTCTAAAGCCCTCGTCTGTCCTTTATCAAGAGACCGTGTCGTCCCTCAAGTCCGCTGTGTCTGACAGCTGGTGTGGGAACCGGGGCGCAGGCCTCGCTCTTGCTCAGGAGGCACCTGGCGTCCATCTTTCTCTGTGGGGTGTTGGCAGCCCTGATGCCCAGACTCAGATTTGTGCGTCCTTGGGTTTGCGATGCTGGAACTAATGGTTTGGGCCCTTGTCATCTTCAGAGGTGACCAATGAGTTTTCTTCATGTTTTTGTTCTACTGTCACTGTGAACTGTGGCTTTAAACACAGCTGGTATTTCCACGCCCTTGGACACTCGCTTTCCCGGTTCCTCTCCTGAGCTGCTGGGTGTGGTGCTGGGTGTGCTGTGAAGATGCCATTGCTGCAGGTGTAGCTAGTGGGGAAAAGGGTGTCCAGCCCAGGATGCGTGCCAGTTAGGCCAGCATCACTCAGTCAATAAATCACCTTTCTCACGGAAATAAAATCTTCTCCCTGTTATGTAACCTTTGCAGAACTGTTGGGGGGTACATTTCTGATTTCATGCCGTGTCCCACTGGCATTTGTCCTGTGCTGATGTTACCAGTTTGTCGCTGGTGGCGTCCCCAGGTCCATCTCCACAGGTGCTTCTCCGAGGACTGTCGGTGCCCAGTGGCTGTGGCACTCTGCTTTGGGGGGGGCCATGTGCAGCCTGCAGGTAAGCTGGTTTCTCTGTGCTCCTTGTCTTGACCCCGAGTATCCGTTCCCAGGACCCTTCGCTGTTGGATGGCCGGGTGACGCTTCTCCACGCCCCCGGGGGCACGGTGGTGTCGAGGCAGGGAGACCAGGTGAGGGAAGGGCTCTGGCGTGAGAGAGCGGGCCCTGGGTGGAGCTCAGAGGAGGCGGCCTCAACCGGGTCCACGCTGGGCCCCCACCGGGCACGATGTGTGGGCTGTTGTCCCTGACTCTGGGGGGCTCCCTCCCGCGGGCTTGTGCAGCCCTCTGCAGGCGTGTTGGCAGCCCCTGAGCCCACCCTCTTCCCACCGTGGCTCCTGTGCAGCCTGCACACAGGCCTGTGCACCAGAGTCACTGCTGATGTCACTCAGGAAGCCAGCCACAGGGGGAAGCGCTGTGTTAGCTCGGTCCTCAAACCTAATGCAGACAAAAAATAATTTTGTTTCTGAGAGCCCTGCTCTGCCGGGCGGGCGGAGGCCACGTCTCCCCAGGCCTCACTTGGTGAGGGCCGCCTCCCTGGCCCTGCACTAGCCGGGAGCAGGTGCGCTTAGTGTGCTCGCAGAGCGGCTGTGATGAGAAAGACCTCTCGCCGGGAGAACGGGCCGAATTGGGTCCCCCAGCCCCGTGCTGGCTCTCCTCCGGAGCATCGCCGCCCGGCCTGGATGCCGACCCGACGCGGCAGACGGCCCAGCAGCCCCGCTGTGGGCACCGGGCCGGGCCGTGGCAGGGGCAGCCTGAGGGGAGCACGCGCCAGGCCTCCTAGGGCGCCCACTGAGACCCGCCCTCGGGCCTCTCTCCTCCCCTCTTCCCTTTCTCTCTTTTTGTCTTTATGGGCCTGGGAAAGGCCTGTCCTTTCCCTCAGAGGAAGCGGGCTGCGGCTGGCTCCCGGCACCGGCCGCCTGGGATGCAGCGCCCAGCGCACAGTGCCCAGCGGCCCCTCGGGCTGCAGCTGGAGCAAGAGCCGCCTCTGCCCGCCCCCAGCTGCCCAGAGCCCGCGGGGCCCAGCAAGGTCGGCTTTCGTCTCTGTCTCACTGGCCCTGTTCCGCTCAGACCAGGAAGGGGGGTCCGATGGGGGAAGGGTCCTGAGAGGGGTCAGCACCAGCCTGGTCTCACAGGCACATCTGCAGATGCTGGGCCCTGAAGGTGTGCTACGTGCAGGGCTGCGGGGACTGCACGGGGAGGAGAGGAGGCGCTCCGCTCCTTGCCCCTCGAGGGCTGGAAGCAGGGATGGGGTTGTGAAACGGGCGACCAGCCTGTAGGCTGCGGCCGCTCCGTGCAGGTTGAGCCGCTGGCGTGTTTGTGTGGCACCGTCCACGCGTGGCGCCGGAAGAAGGGGTGTGCCCCCAGGGCTGGGCCGCTGCGGGGACCCCCTCCCCCAGAGGGCCAGTCTGCTGGGATTGGTGACTAAGTGACACGGCAAGCGGGCGAAGCCCAGGGTGGCGGCTGCCCAGCGCCCTACATTTTGTCAGGACGTGAACATCCTCTTCGTGATCTCGGGGCTGCTGCACGTGTACCAGCGGAAGATCGACAGCGAGGAGGACACGTTCCTGTTTGTCACGCGCCCTGGCGAGATGGTGGGCCAGCTGGCCGTGCTCACGGGCGAGCCTCTAACCTTCACCATCAGGGCCAACCGGGACTGCAGCTTCCTCTCCATCTCCAAGGCGCACTTCTACGAGTGAGTCCCCGCCCCGCCGAGCTCCTGCGGGGCCCTCGGAGTTGCCTGTGTCGTGCATGTGCATCTCCACGTGGGGCAGGGCGTGCTTGCGTATCTGTTTGTGTCCACGTGCATGTGCGTGTCTGTGTCCGTGTGTACGTGCTCACAGCGTGAGTCCCCTGATGCAGGAAGCTCCGGGATGATGTCCCAAGGGACCCTATGCGCCAACACCCTTCCCTCTGGAGCCGCGGCTCGTGTGGCTGCTGTCCTGATGGCCCCTGGGTTCCCACCCCCGTCATCCGAAGCAGAACCTTGCATTTTCCCCGATGTGCTTCTGCCCCCGACGTAGTCCTCTCGGGGACTGTGACTTCATCCACCCATGGCTCAGCTGAGTCACCCAGGCCCCACACTGGGCACTCCATGGCCCAGGCCAGCCAGACTGCAGCCCACGTGCTGACCACTCCCCGCTGCTGCTGCCTTCCGGAAGCTTCCACACTATAGCGGGTCACCTGCTTCCCTCCCCACCGCCAGCCCCGTTCACACGTGGCAAACGGCGACAGTGGCTGATGTTCCTGCTGGACCCAGTGGCTGTCTGGGTCCCAGGCCCCCATGGGCTCTGCGCTGGCCCCTCGGCCACACCCTCCCTCGTGCCGCCCCTGCTCTGGCTGTGATGGCACAACACGGGGGGCCGGGCTGGGACCCGCTGCCAGGACTGGGACCTTATGCGTGGCCTGCGCTCCAGGCACACTGTGGGGTGGTGACAGCTGGGACCGCTGGGCACACCTGCGCTGCCGTGCAGCAGGTGGCGGACTGGGTGCTGTGCTCTGTCCTTGCCCGCAGCTGAGTGGGCGTCTTGGCTTGCTCAGTGGGGGTGCTTTGGCCCGGAGTGAAGGGGTGGAGCCTGCGGGGCTGGCCCTGGACGCCGGGGCCGGGAGTGACTCTGGGCGCCCGGCAGCATCATGCGGGGGCAGCCAGCCGTGGTCCTGGGCATGGCGCACACCGTGGTGCAGAGGGTGTCGTCCTTCGTGCGGCAGATGGACTTTGCCCTGGACTGGATGGAGGTGGAGGCCGGGCGCGCCATATACAGGTGAGGCTGGAGGGGCGCCGGGCCCAGCGAGCCCTGTGGGAGGAAGCCGTGGTCGGGAAGGTGCTGTGCTCTGGTGTGGGCCCCAGTGGTGGCCTCAGTCCCACGTCCTGACGACGGCTGAATGCAGGCTCACTCGCCCTAGTCAGACAGACCTGGGTTATAGCTACTGATGTTCATGGTTTGAAAAATTAAAACTAAAAAAAAATTTAAATCATTATTTAAAGTCATTTATTTAAAAATCAACAATAAATCCTTTACATGTTAGTATACATATTTTTTAGTGGAAAATAACTATTTTCCAAAACAAAATATGTAGTGAGAAGACTGGATTTTTTTTTTCTTTTGCTGCCTTGGGTGGCTGAGGGCTTCCGGCTGGGTGCCCTGCCCGCCCCCCAGCAGCCTCTGTCCCGCAGGCAGGGGGACAAGTCGGACTGTACCTACATCGTGCTCAGCGGCCGCCTGCGCTCGGTGATCCGGAAGGATGATGGCAAAAAGCGGCTGGCGGGGGAGTACGGCCGCGGAGACCTCGTCGGTGTGGTAGGGCCGGCCCACACCACGCCCGCCTGGCCTGTTACCTCTTCTGGGGGCCTGGGCGGGGCTGCTTGCTGCCCACCAGGGCTGCGGCACAGGGAGTAGAGTCGCCCCAAGCGTTGTCTCCCGAAGGTCTCCCTCCAGGAAGAGTGCTGGCCTGGAGGGGGTGGGGGCTCAGGAGTGGCCCCTCGGAAGGTGGTCCCTCTGAGACCCGGAGGCCCCACGGGTAGGATGAGGCCCTGTGCCATTTGTGGCACTGGCAGCAGGCCCACAGCTCTCTCTGACGCTTCCTTCACCAGTGCAGGGGTGCTGGGCGAGCCCCGTTTTCTCCCACTCCCCACCTGCTCTGGGAGGGCTGCGGGGACCTGCCCTCAGGTCCAGAATTTGGCGGATGGGCCTGCAGGCTGGTGGGGTCAGCGTGCGGCCCCAGCACCGGCTCCTGTCCCCAGGTGGAGACACTCACCCACCAGGCCAGGGCGACCACAGTGCATGCCATTCGGGACTCAGAGCTGGCCAAGCTTCCTGAAGGAGCCCTGACCTCCATCAAGCGCAGGTACCCGCAGGTGAGGTCTGCGTCGGGGAGCAGGACGTCGGGGCTGTGAAGTCCATGTGCCAGAGCGAGGGCCAGGCTGAAACAGCCTGGAGCAGGCCGACTTCAGTCTGGAAGGTCGCGGGGGCGACTGTGGGGGGGAGGGCCGGGTCCCTGCTTCCCCAGGCGCGTGCTCACCGGCAGCTGTGCCCGCGGCTTCCTCACCGTGCGGCTGGGCAGGTGAGACTGCCAGGCCCCGTGGGCAGCCAGGCGGTGACACGGGGCAGCCCTGCTTCTGAGTAATGAGGGTATAGTCACGGAAATGGAGAGCCTGCACCTTAGAAGTTTGGAGGAGGAGGAGGTGGCAGGGCTGCTACTGGACAAGGTCACAGTAGTGGCCACTCTGAAGGCTCAAGCCTGCTCTACCCTCGTGAGCCTGTGTGTGAAGAAATGAAACAGCCCCCAGTTTATTTATGAAGTTAACATGACTTTAATACCAAAACTTGATAAAAATAAAATGCAGCAAAGAAAACCTTCAATAATTTCTTTTAGTACCATAGCTATAAATACTCTGAATGTTAGCAGATCAACTATGGTAAATATGTGTCTGATTAGGGTCCATCAAAGAGTGTTAGTCCAGTTATTAAAACACGATTAATTATGGCAAAAAATTAAAGGAGACCCTATGATTATATCAAGGCATTTGACAAAATTCAGCCATTACTAATAATAAACACTTTTTCTTTTTTTGGCTGCGTTGGGTCTTCGTTGCTGCACGTGGGCTTTCTCTAGCTGCAGTGAGCAGGGGCTACTCTTCATTGCAGTGCGTGGGCTCCTTGTTGGGTGGCTTCTCTTGTTGTGGAGCACGGGCTCTAGGCGCACGGGCTTCAGTACTTGTGGCTCATGGGCTTGGTTGCTCTGCGGCATGTGGGACCTTCCCGGACCAGGGATCAAAGCCGTGCCCCCTGCATTGGCAGGTGGATTCTTAACCACTGCGCCAACAGGAAAGCCCCAGTAAACATTTCAAATAAAATAGGAGTGAAAGGAAACTTCTTTTATATAACAAAGACTGTTTCTTCCAGACCACCAAAGTCCAGAACAAGCCAGCCTCCTTGTCAGCTAACACAGGAAGTTAAAAAGATGAGAAAACTGGTATATATTTGGAAAAGGAGTAAAAATTACATTTGCAGATAATATGTATCTTTTTACTAGAAAACTCCAAGAAAACTAACAGAGGGGTTTGGAAGGGAAGTAGATAGAGTTCCAGGTAGAAACAGAAATGGCCAGCCTCCCACTTCAGCTAGCAGGGTTGTTAAGAGCAAGGCAGAGAGGAAAGACACAGCCCTAAGCAGAGGGGAGGCCTTGCTGTCCTTGGGGCAGGCCCAGGCCTGGTACAGGGCACGTCTTTGCAGGTGAGGGCAGTGTGCAGAGCACCTTCCCTGGGGGAGCCCTGGGGGGTCTCCTTGCAGGCACCGTGCAGCTGGCTAGGGCGATGTGTGGGGGTCCGGCTCAGGCTCAGGCCGCTAGCTCTTTGAGGGGCTGTGCCCTTTTTTCTGGTTCCACCTTGAAGCAGGCATTGGTCTTCTTTGACCTGGGTGGTTCTCTGGGAGAAGATGGTGCCCCTTGTGGCTAGGGTTTGCATTTCCCTGATGACTAAAGATGTTGAGCACCTTTTCATGTGTCCATTGGCCTGTTGTGAACCTTTTTCATTTGACATAGAAATGATCGCTTTTAAAAGTAGGCTTACCTGAGACTTCCCTGGTGGCACAGTGATTAACAATCCGCCTGCCAATGCAGGGAACACAGGTTTGAGCCCTGGTCGGGAAGTTCCCACATGCCGCGGAGCAGCTAAGCCTGTGCGCCACAACTACTGAGGCTGCTGTCTAGAACCCACGAGCCACAATTACTGAGCCCATGAGCCACAACTACTGAAGCCTGGGCACCTAGAGCTCCACAACAAGAGAAGCCACCTCAATGAGAAGCCCACACACTGCAACAAAGAGTAGCCGCTGCTTGCCGCAACTAGAGAAAGTCTGCGCGCTGCAACGAACACCCAGCACAGCCAATAAATAAATAAATTTATTTTTTTTAAAAGTAGTTTTAACTTACAACTATTGTTAATTTGTAATTGTGATAATTGTATCATTGTGATATTTTAGAGATACAAGTTCAAATATTAGTGGATAAAAAGCTGTGTTTGGGATTGTCTTCAAAATTCTGGGGGTATGTGTGTGAAATAAGATGGGTGAAGCTGGGTGATGGGAAAGGGGGGTTCACTGTACTCTTCTCTCTACTTTTGTGCATGTTTGAAATTTTCCATAATGAAATGTGGTTTGTTACATTAGCTCCAGTTGACAGTTTGCTGCAGGGTTACTTGTATATAAACCAGACTCCTTTTTGCTTCTGTTTTGGATCACTCTGCTCAAACTCTGTTTTGTCTCACATCCTAAAATTTGGACAGTTTCACTTGCATCTTCCGTGGGTCTCTGACGCCAGAGTCCTGGGGGTAAGAGAGGGTCTCTGAGTTAGCTTGCAGGTGGAGGGCTGGCCCGCAGGGTCTGTGGACGCTGGTTACTGTAGCACAAGGTCTCAGAGCCCTCTTTTTCCATAGTCAGGCCCAGAGCTCTGGGCTGTAGACAGCCAGGAAGTAGCCCTGTGGCTGCGGCTTGGGGAGGCAGCGCCAGGAGAGGAGCATTGCCTGATGTCAGAATGACCTCATCAGTGCTTTCTCACCTTGCTCCCCGGGATATGTAGGTTTTACTGAAGCTGACAGCGGCTTCTCTTTCCGAAAGTGACCCCGTACTGCACACAAGCGCCACAGCAGCAGGCTTGCTGTACAGCACACCCTCTGCCGTCCTGCAAACCTTAGCGATTAAAACATGTTTAACTCACTTTATTCTTATGCAAAAGCATTTAAAAGTAAATTACAGATATTCTGACATTCCAACCTTAAATACTTGAGTCTGCAACTCTAAAAATTTAGAATTAATGTAACCAAAATAGCATTATTATATTTAAAAGATAATTCTTCCTGGATATCATGTAATACCAGCCCATGTCCACCCACGCCAGGCACTCAGCAGCATGTGATGACCCTCGGCTCTGGGGAGGGCCCTCATGGCTGCCTGCAGTGGGTTGTGGCCTCCCCGTGTTGTCCCATGTGTCCTGCCTGGGGATGAGAGGAGAGGCCGGCCGGGGCAAGGTCGCAGGCCACATGCGCCACACCTGCCCGGGACCAGACAGCATCCGCATCCCGTCCACTGCCCAGAGCAGTTTACATCCGCGGCAGTTGTGACATCACGGGTCTAAGGTACTTGGCTTCATGGTTTAAAATGTGTGGTTGCGGTCTCTGTTCGTTCTCCGACCCCAGGTTGTGACTCGGCTGATCCACCTCTTGGGCGAGAAGATCCTGGGCAGCCTGCAGCAGGCATCTGCGACAGGTGCGTGTCCAGGCCTGCGACCCGGGAACCCCGCCCGCCAGCTCGGAGCCCCGCGAGTCTGCCCAGAGCCCCGCCCACTCATCCAGAGCCCCGCCCAGAGCCGCTACTTGCGTTGAAACGCCCCCTCACACAGTGTTAGAGCTTTTGCTTCCAGCCATCAAACACGTTTAAAACTGTTTCCTCATCCTGGTGCTCCAGGCTTCCTGCTGGTGTCGTTTCCCTTCTGTCTGCAGAAGTTCCTTTCATAATGGTCCTTTTAGCGCAGATCTGCTGGCTATAAATTCTCTTAATTTTCCTTCATCTGAGACTGTCTTTACTTCACCTTCGTTCTGAAGGATATTTTTTGCTGGATATGCAATTTTGGCTTGACGGTCCTTTTATTTCAGCACTTTAAACATTTTGTGCCACTTCTCTGGCCTCTGTTGCTTCTAATGAGAAATCCAGGCGTTCGAATTTTTTCCAAGCAGGTAGTGCGTCGTTTCTGCCTGGCTGTATTCAGGATTTTTCCTTGTCTTTAGTGTTTAGAAATTTGATTTTGAAGTGTTTGGGCATGAATTTCTTTGGGTCTGTCTTGTTTGGGATTTGCTCATCTTCTTGAATCTATAGGTTTATATACATACATATAGACATATATATTTAAACCAAATTTGGAAAGGTTTCAGCCTTTATTTCTTCAAATACTCTTTCAGCCATGTATTCTTTCTCCTATTCTGGAAATTCACAGAAGCAAATGTTAAACCTTTTGTTATTGTCCCAAAGGTCTCTGGGACACTGTTTTTTAAGGTTTTTTTCTCTCTCTGATGTTCAGATTGAGTAATTCCTTTTGATATGTCTGCAAGGTCATTGACTCTTTCCTCTGTCTTCTTGATTCTGCTCCTAAGCCCACCCAGAGAGTTTTTATTTCAGTTATTATATTTCAACATTTGCTTCAAGACTGTCCATGAAGGCTGTTTCTTTCTGGTTGTGATCACTGCTTTATTGCCTTGTCAAGGACTTGCAAATCCTGTGACATGATGTCATTTCTGTCTGTCTGTCTGTCATCTTCTTCTGCTCAAGTTGAGGTCTCCTGGCTCTTGGTGTGCCTGGTAATTGTGGATTGGATCCTGGATTCCAAGTACTGTGCTATAAGACTCTGGTTCCCATTTAAATCTTCTATTTTTGCAAACTGTCAATGTGCTTATATTCACAGAGCATGTCCTGGCCCTCTTCCCTGGGCTGCATTTGAATGTTAACTTAATTCTCAAGGCCTTTGCAGTACTGCTCTGGTCTGCTGTGCTTGTGTGCTACCCAGAGCCAGTGTGAAGGCTGGCTGGTATGCCACGCTGAATTCTGTTCTCAGAGCCTCTGCTGTGGGATTCTGGCCAGTTTCATGTGTGGGCTACTTGGGGGCGACGCCAGGATTTCATACTAGATTTAGAGGACTCCTCTCTCCATCCCCCCCCTCTAGTACAGGACATGGGGAGTTGGGGGTCTACCCCACTGTGTCCATAGGCCCATGCAGGAACTTAGGGCCCTGGAAAGCCTCCCTAGAGGCAGCACCCAATGGGGAGGGGGAGGAATGCACCACACTGAGCTGTAGCTGGGACAGGGTGGTGGCACTGCTGCCCTGTGGCATTAATAGACTGGTCTTCCCATGAGTTGAGGTCCCAGCTAGTCTGCCCTCCTCTCCACGCCCCTCTGGGTCTCCTGAGAGTTGTGTCCAAAGACTCTTTGTAACTGGGGGCAGTGGTCAGGTGGGGTATGCTGGCTCCATCTCCTTCTTGGCCAGAACCAGAACCTCCCACATGCCTTTCTTAAAAGCTGAAAGAAAACCATCAGAAGAGGGCAAGAGAATCCCCCTCTGGTTCTACCTCAGGTGGAGGGTTCTGACGTCAGAGGTCACTGGGAAAGAGAGAGAGGAGGGGGATTCCCCACAGAGAAGCTGCAGAAAAACCGGTGAAAAGAGGCCCCTCTGCTGCCCCACGTGCAGCCAGCAACTGGCTCACAGCCCTCACTTGTCTTTCCCTGCCCCCAGATTAGCAGTCCCCTCTCTCTGCCTCCTGCAACCCCCCACTCTGGCTCCTGGGTCAGGCCTCACGGGGACCCACGCTCCATGCTCAGGACCCACCGCTTCTCCCAGGGACGAGACCAGCAGAGTCAGGAATGGACTCCCTCCTGGCGGAGCTGGGCCTTCCTGCATGGCCGGTGTCTGCACCTGGCATCTGGCACCTGGCCGTGCACTTCCCAGTTGGGAAGGTCTGTGCAGGAGCTCGGCTGGGACAGTGGCCGGCCAGGGGAGCGAGGAATAGAGCCCTTGGTGTATTCAGGCCCCAGAAGACCAGGGTCTGGCTGGGACATAGCCAGCAGAAGTGAGGCTACCCCCTCAGCCACCTCCATGAAAACAGGAGATGCCAGTCACCAAGAAGTGACTTTGTTGTTGGAAATAAACTTCAGCCAGGGATGCTCTGACAGAGGCTAGTGAACTTGTGGACCCACGAGCCTGCTGCCTCTGTCCCTGCTGCTGTGGGGCTTGCTGGCCGCACCTCTAAAGAATGGGGAGCCTGAGACGGGGGTGCCTCAGGACAGGCACCCTGAGACCCAGCCCTGACCTCCCCTGGGTCATTCTGTGCCTCACCCTGGGGTCTGGAAACCCCATGCAGGTGAGATGGTAGAAAGGTGTTGATCTTCCAAATCTCAGGCTGTTTACTGTCTGTGGAGCAGGCGGTGAAGAACTCCAGGAAGGGGCGGGGGGACAGGGTGGTCAGAGGATGGCTCTTCCCCTGGCCAGTCCTGTCAGCTCTGCATTTCCTCTGAGCCTCATGGTCTTCTCTGCATCCGTGCACCCGTGTCCCCTTCAGTAGGCCCAGTCTGGTGCGTGTGAGATGAAGGGTGCCAAAGGGTGGTTGGTATTTCATCAGGAAAGGCGGGGCTCTAGGTGTGGAGACCAGGGTGCCCGTTCCTCCCACCCAGGCCACTTGTGCTGTGGTGTCACCTAGAAACATCCAGGGACACCAAGACTGTCCCAGCAGCAGCCTGACTCCTCAGGCCAGCACATGCCCCTGTGCTCCTCAGGTCACCAGTTTGGGCTACATGCTGTAGGCAGCAAGTGGGACTCGGGGAACCCCGCCAACAACCTCTCCACGGTGGCCGTCATGCCTGTGTCGGAGGACGTGCCCCTCACCGCCTTCACCCTGGAGCTCAAGCATGCCCTCAGTGCCATTGGTAAGCCTTGCCCAAAGCCACCCCACCCAGCCACCAGGGTCTGGCTGGACCCCTCCTTCTCCTGCCTCTCGTCCTTCCAGGTACTCCTGAAAGAGCACTTAGTGTTGCCCGCAAGGCTCAACCCTGGGCCAGGGCTGGGAGCGGGGTTGGGGGGCTGTCCCAGTGAGACGGGTGCCTCTGGACGGTCTGGATGGGCAGAGCGTGTCCCACAGGAGCTGGTGTGAGTCACACCGCACCACTCCTCCCAGCTGAGCGCTGGGGCCTGCGGGGGCAGAGACCCCTGAAACCCCCAGCAGGAGCCCATCTTGGGGTGTGAGCCTAGAGTGAGTGCACACAGCTGCTCCGCTGCTGGGAGGGAACACAGCAAGGGCTGGGGAGCCGGCCGACCACGTGGAGAGCAGCCTCCGCTGGGCCCAGGCGGCAGGTCCTGTTCCCAGGTTCCTGATGGCTGTGCTGTCTGGGGGCTCAAGAACAAGAAACTGAAATTCCCAAGAACTCTTAGGAATTCCCCAGATCATAAAGTGTTCTGTATTCTTAACATTTTACTTATATGTTTTTATATAACTGTGAGCGACCACAGTGATAGTAAGTCAGTTTTCCAAGATAGGGCTATCCTGAAAGGTTTCAGCAGTGTCTTTAAAAATGATATAATAATCGGTGCAATGAATGTTACATTACTACCATGAACTAATACATTGTGACAAGAATGTCTTTTACTTTACTTTTATTTACTTATTTTTATTTTAATTTTTTTGGCTGCGTTGGGGCTCTGTTGCTGTGACGGGCTTTCTCCAGTTGTGCTGAGCGGGGGCTACTCTTCGTTGGCACGCGCTGGTTTCTCAGTGCAGTGGCTTCTCTTGTTGCAGAGCACGGGCTCTAGGTGCGCAGGCTTCAGTAGTTGTGGTGCACAGGCTCAGTAGTTGTGGCACATGGGTCAGTTGCTCCACGGCGTGTAGAATCTTCCCCAACCAGGGCTCGAACCCGTGTCCCCTGCATGGGCAGGCGGACTCTTAACCCCTGCGCCACCAGGGAAGTCCCAAGAGTATGTATTTTAATATGGCGAAAATGTTCTCTACCTGAAACGGACACTTGATAATAGAAGGCATTAAATAAAGAAACAGAAATGATTTATAAAATTGAAGATACTACTACAAATATTTAATACTTAAACACTATTCTCCAAGTGAAAATTTAAATCACAGAAAGCATTAATTTCCATTAGTCTTGGTCTTTGTTTTATACCAGATTCCAGATGTAGAACACCATTCATTTTTCAGTGACATTGGTCAGACTGCCCAGGGCACACCCACAAGATCTGCAGGTACACAGTGGAGGTGTGTTGGTACATAAAAGCGTATTCCCTTTAAAAAAACAGAAACAAAAAACCCTTTTATTGTGAAATAATTATAGATTCACAGGAAGTTGTAAAAATAGTAAAGAGAGAGCCACAGACCACCTGCCGCCCCAGGGTATGTGACCTCAGCACAGCATTCAGACCAGGAGATTGGCGTCCATGTGGTGTGCTGATGTGACATGTGTGTGTGTCCATGTGAGTTTCTGTTTCTGCGAGGAACTGGGGATCTTGACAGGGACTGCACTGATCTGTTGGTGGCTCTGGGTGGCACTGACATCCTAGCAGCGTTAAGTGCAAGCAGGCATCCTGCCTCGTCCCTGATCTTAGGGGGAAGCTTTCAGTCCTCCACCTTCGAGTAGGATGTCAGCTGTCAGTTTTTCGTGTATGGCCTTCAATATGTTGAGGAGGTCTCTTTCTATTCATAATTTGTGTTGTTTAGTAAGCATGTGTTGTTTAATTTCCATGTATTTGTGAATTTTCCAGTTACATACCATTGTGATCAGAAGATACTTTGTGTAAATGCAATCTTTTTAAAAAAGTTTTTATTGGAGTATAGTTGCTTTACAGTGTTGTGTTCGTTTCTACTGTACAGCTATACATGTACATGTATCCCCTCTTTTTTGGACTTCTTTCCCATTTAGGTCACCACAGAGCATTGAGTAGAGTTCCCTGTGCTATACAGTAGGTTCTCATTAGTTGTCTATTAGTTATCTATTTTATACATAGTATCAATAATGTATATATGTCAATCCCAATCTCCCAATTCTTCCCTCCCCCTTCCCCTTTGGTATAGGTATGTTTGTTCTCTTAAGTCTATAAATCCAGTCTTTTTTTTTTTAATCTTTACTGAATTTGTTACAATATTGCTTCTGTTTTATATTTTGGTTTTTTGGCCCTGAGGCATGTGGGATCTTATCTCCCCACACTCCTTGCATTGGAAGGCAAAGTCTTAACCACTAGACAGCCAGAGAAGTCCCTGTAAATCCGATCTTTAAAGTTTATAAAGACTTGTCTCGTGGCCTAACATATAGCCTGTCCTGGAGAAAGGGAAGAGTGTGTGTTCTTCAACTGGCTGGGTGGCCTTTTCTCTGTGTGCATTTTGGTGAATGTGCAGGGGTATCTCGTTTGGGCTTGACTTTTCATTTCCCAACAACTGCAAGTGCCTGTGAAGTTACCCACCCTTTTATTGGGCTGTTTTCTTCTCCTTGTTGATGGGCAATCTGGACACAGTTGCTTTTTTGGATGAAAGAGTTGCAGATATCTTTCCCTCTGTGGCTTGCTTTTTAATTTTTTTAATGATATCTTTTGACAAACAGAAGTTGTTATTTCTAATATAGACCAATTTATTTATCAATTTTTTCTATATTGTTACTGCTTTTTGTGTTTTATTGAAGAAATTTCATTCTGCCCCCAAATCATGAAGAGGTTCTTCTAAAAACTCTAGGGTTTTACCTTTCAAGTTTACAATCTATCAGGGATTGATTTTGGTTATGATAGGAGGTTCAGTGGACTCGTTTTTCTATAGGATCTTCAGCTGACCCAGAGCCCTCACTTAGCCCTCACTGGACTCTGCCCTGCAGTGCTCCTTCACTGACAGTCAGGTGACCACATCTGTGAAGGGTGTTTTTAGAGTGAGGATCTGGGCAGATGGTCCTTTTCTTCTACCTGTGAAGGTGTCAATCCCCTTCCTCTGGCTTCCAGAGTTTGGAAGAAAGGCTGTGTGACAGCCAGGCGGACAGTGACTACCCAGGCCAGAGCCATCCCAAAGCGACAGCCGGCCCCACAGAGTCACCCTGTGTCCACGCACTGCTCCGGACCTGCCCATGACCTTGGCCCTAAGCAGACCCTCCCAGGGACGGGGCTGGTCACCACATTTCTGACCGGCCGGGGCTACAGCCCGCGCCTTGAGAGCCCACAGCGCCACCTCTGGGGGGCTCCATGCTTCCCCAAGGGCCTCCTCAGAACCTTCCGAGACCAGGCAGGGGGGCCCCGAGTAGGAGATGTGTACTGAGGGCCAGATAGAGCCCAGCCCGGGTTCCTCTGAGGGGCTCAGGACTGGGCTCCTCAGCGTTGCTGCAGCCAGACATGGCCTGCCTGTCCTGCCTCATCCTAGATGTCCAAGAGGAGAACAGGACAAGTCACTGCAGTGCCCAGGAGTGCCTGCCCTCACAGGCATGTGAGGCATTCCAGCCCTGAGAGGGCTCCCTCTCTCTTTCAGACCCATGTGGGGTGATCAACTTGAGCTTGAAGCTCTTCCTGGCCTGGCCCAACCCCCAGAGCAGGAGTGCAGCCCCCCAGGGGGACCAGCACCCTTCGCCCCGGGCCCCCAGAGGAGTTGCTTCCCCACATCAACAGGTTTCTGGCATTTGAGTCAGAGCTGCACACACGCACAGGTCAGACCACAGCCACAGCGCGGGGTACCACCCTGGCAAGGCACCCTTCCTCTGTGTGCCTCAAGAAAGCAGATGCTGGCAGTTCAACACAAGGCGGAGATTTCAGGGAAGCTCAGGTGTAAGTGCAGGTGTACGAAGGTCACCATGGGGAAGCCCCGGCCCGTCCTGTGGCAGCAGGACTTCTGTACCCTCAGGGTGGTCTGGCAGCCGCTGGCGTCTCAGCTCTTGTCCCAGCCCTGGCGGCCTCTGCGTGCTCTGACACTGGCCCTCCTGGTTGAGCAGCTGTGTCTGTGTGGATAGGAGCTCTGAGACCCCACAGATGGGGGAAGCACACTGGTCCCAGAGACACAGAATGTGAAAATACGTGCATCTCTACAATGGCGAACCACTCCGGACTGGAATCCCGCCAGCCGGGCTGATTTGGATTTGGGAAGTTACAGGCTTGTGCTTCCCCTGCCCCCAATGCATACACAGTCTCAACGCTGCAGAGGTTTGATCCCTTCGTGTGCAGAGGAGGAGACTGCGGTTCAGAGAGGCTGCCATCCCTGTAGCTGGTGCAGTCCTTCCGCTGACACACCTGCAGATTCATCTGCCCAGAGGGGCTCCTTCAGGGCCACGGGCACTTCCTCATGAGTGGTGAAAAGCTTATGGCTTTCCAGAAGAGCAAACTTCCAGGAGAAGGAAGGGCCTTGCTTGTCCTCCAAGATGGGCTGCCAGCGCGGTTTTCTGTTTTTGGTGGTTGTGTTTTCAGGCCCTGCCCTGCTGCTAACCAGTGACTACATAAAACAGCGCCTTGGCTCTGCTGCTCTGGACAGGTACGCCGGCCGCCACGGGGGAGCAGCCTGGCTGAGCTCGGCTTCCTGCTCTCAGCGGGTCCTAGCTCGGCCTTGAAACGCGCCCGGGCGTCTGCGCCCCTGTCTGTGCCTTCCAGTATCCATGAGTACCGGCTGTCCAGCTGGCTGGGGCAGCAGGAGGACATCCACCGGATCGTGCTGTACCAGGCGGACAGCACGCTCACGCCCTGGACCCAGCGCTGCATCCGGCAGGCCGACTGCATCCTTATCGTGGGTCTGGGCGAGCAGGAGCCCACGGTGGGCGAGGTGAGCCGGCCAGCGCTGGGGCGGGGGCAGTGGGCGGGGCGTCAGCAGGCGGGGCCGGCCGGCTGCTGGGCGGGGGCAGGCAGTGGGCGTGGCCAGACACTGGGCGTGGCTACAGGGCTGCAGACCGGGCAGGTCCTGGCTGGGCGGGCCACCCCCCCTCCCTCCCTCCCCCCTCCCTCCCCCCCCCCCAGATCCCTGTTTCTCTCTTTTTCTTTGAATGAAGTATTTCAGGAACTCGGGAAGGGACCAATGATAAGAGCAGACACCCAGATATCTGCTCTCCACGTTTGGAAAACATTTTGCTGTTTTTACCTCTGATGGTTGTTTTAGCAGGAGCAGGCAGGCACCCTGAAGTGGCCAGAGACCCACCGCCCAGGTGGCCTCTTGTAAAGTCAGAGCCTCTGTCCATGTTTCACATTTTTACTATGTGTGTATATGGCACTGTTTTTTATATAAAGTTCTCGTTTATAGCATCTTGAAATTTCCTTTTTTCCTCAATGCTTACACTTTTGAGTTTTATCCATATTGTTTCACTCGTCTTATGGCTGTTTAGTTTCTATTTGTGAATGCCCGCCATATGTCTGTTCTCAGCCAGCGGGCTGTGAAATTACTTCACTATACGTGTGTGCAGGGGTGTCTTCAGGGCACCACCTGGAATTGCTGCTGAGCCGTAGAGGCTGTGTGTCTTAGGTTCACAGAGCTGCCAGATGCACTCTGGTCCATGCGTGTGATGTTGCAGGCGAGGCCGGGGGCTCTGTGCTCCCCGCTCTGCACTGTCGGTCCCGTGTGTTTCCAGCCTCACGGGTGTGCAGTGGAGTCTCGTCGCCCCTTTGCTTTGCATTCCCCACCTCCTTCCTCTGTTCTGTTGTCTGTTCTCATCTCACGCTTCTGCCCCGGTCCTGGGACAGCTGCAAACTGGTTATCTCTGATGTGGGTTCCTGTTCTGCCAGGAATGATGCTCCCTTGCGGGGGAGTGTTTGCACAAGAAGGTTACAGTGTGCGTTCGTTCACCAGGCCGTGTGACAGAAGCAGAGAGGGGAGGTGTCCCCTCCCTTCCTGCAGGCCCCCAGAGCGCCCTGATGCCCCATACCCAGCCCCGCACACCACAGGCACACAGCCACAACCCCTGGGTCACAGCTTCACAGAGGAAGGGCCAAACAGACCACAGCTGGCTCAGTTTTCAGAACCAGGGCACCGTCTGCCAAGGCCGAGACCTGTGTTGGGCTGGTGGGTGAGGTGGCGTCCAGCATGGGACCTCTGTGGACAGCCCTGTGCTGGCTTCGGCTCCGTCCTGCTCAAGTCTGCAGGCTCTGCTGGGCTGCCTGACTCAGGGCTCCACTCTCCCTTGCCCTCAGCTGGAGCGGATGGTGGAGACCGCGGCCGTGCGTGCCCAGAAGCAGCTGGTCCTGCTGCACCGGGAAGATGGGCCCAAGCCAGCCCACACTGTGGAGTGGCTCAACATGCGGGGCTGGTGCTCTGGCCACCTGCACCTCTGCTGCCCTCGCCGCGTCTTCTCCCGGAGGAGCCTGCCCAAGCTGGTGAGGCCCGGGGCGGGCGGGGCCCTGCCGACCTGATTGGGCCGCTGCCTCTGACTCCGGTCGGTGCTGCTGGCTCTGATGAGGGCGCTTGCTCTCCGTGTGCTCACCCACTGCTGTGCGCTCACATCTGCTTGAGCTTGATCCTTGGATTCCCGTGGCCCCAGGATGGTGACACGCCCCCCCCCCCAGGTGGGGGAGCCCCACACTGGGGGCCAGAACCCCAGAACGATGGGCCTGAGGTTCTCACTTTCAGCTTGAGGCCTCAGCCCGGTGGCCTCAAGTTGGCGCTGCCTCCTGCTTTGGACAGAAAAGCACTCAAGTCCTGAGGCACCTCCTCCTCAGGGGTCCTCAGCCCTGGCGGCTGGGCATGGGCTGTGGTGGGAGCCCAGGGGCCGCCCGCCGGCCGCAGCCCGCCCAGCCCTGCCGATCGGTGGACGGCATCCTGATGGCGGCGTCTGTGCCCTGGCGTCCAAGCCCCGAGCGCCCTCCACCCGGGGGCTGGTGGGTTTCGGCTGGTCTCGTGGGTATGTGACCCAGCTGCCCGCACTGCCCACCCACCCACGAGCCCTCCCTGTTGAGCCCGGGCACCGAGGCGCCCGCAGGGTCGGGATCAGACCCACCGGCGTGTCCGGGAGGAGCTGCGAGTCAGGAGTGGGGAAGACAGCCCGGCCACGTCGGGTGCGCGGACTCGGCCTGTCCTCCCGTCTGCTGGCCTCTCTCGCAGGTGGAGCTGTACGCGCGGGTCTGCCAGAGGCCCCCGGACCGGCACTCGGACTTCTCCCGCCTGGCGCGGGTGCTGACCGGCAACGCCATCGCCTTGGTGCTTGGGGGAGGGGGAGCGAGGTGAGTCCCGCCGCTTCCCGAGGTCACGCGTGCGTGCCTGTACGCATGCGCGATCCTCGCAGGCTGGGCCGGCGCTCCCACGGGCGGGTGTCCCCGCACTCCGCGAGGGCAGCGGAGGAGCGTGTGTTTCTCCTCCTGATTGTCTTCCCTTTGGAAACTCTGTTCTGACCCTTTGCCAGCCTTTCCGTCGGGCTGCGGGTGACCCTTGTGAAGCAGCCTTTAGTTCTTGTACTTCAGGTTGTCCTGACTCCTGCTGCCCTTCTTCTGGCCTTGGTTAAAGACGAGTATACACGTGAGGCGGAAATGGAGGGGCAGGGGTGTGGTGAGCGTGCGACAGGCCGAGGCCCCCCGGTGAGCCAGCCTCTGCACTGCACCCCCGCCCCTCTACAGGCCGGGTCCCAGGGCTAGGGGTGCCCTGTGGGGTGGAGCCCCTCACACCCCTGCGCACGTGCTGGCCACGTCTCCCCAGGGCCTGGCTCCTTACCGCCCTTGGCCCAAGGACGTCCCCTCCAGAGTGAGCTGGAGGAGGGAGGGGCCCAGGAGGACTGAAGCCCCTTGGGGGTCCCCAGTGCGCGCAGCCTGCGGGTCGCGCCTGCGCTGGCACCCGGCGCCTCCCCTCCCTGGCTGTTACAGCTGGAGGGGGTCAGAGAAAGTGCACGTGAGCCTCGCAGCTGCTTGTCTAGCTGGAGTCCGGCTGCTTGCTTCCCCAGGGTTGGAGACTCTGAGGCTCGCAGCTCTGGGCCGATACCCTGACAGACAGGAAAGTGGGATGGACGTGGGAGGGTCTGCCCGCCCTTCCTGGAGACCCCGCCTCCGCACCGCCCCCCACCCCCCACGCCTGGCTTCTTCGCGGGCTGGGGCCCCCGCACGTGGTGAGCCTGGCCCCGAGTGCCGCTTGGCCTGGGTGGGGAAGTCAGGAGCACTCTGCTCATTTATCTTGGATGATTTGAGGGCATCATGTCATGGCCTGTTTTCACCTGAAAGCTGAGACAGTGAGGTGCCCTGGAGCAGCTGGCCCAGACTTGGACCTGGTTTGCAGCAGCATTTTTAATGAAGATTTAAAGTAATACTTAGTTTAAAAGCCTTGTGGCCGTTTGTAAGGCCATATGGTATGTGTATAGCACACAGCAGTCCTCTGCCTGTCCTGCCCCGTCAACAAATCCTGAGAAGTCCTGCAGATAGTATCCCATAGACAGTCACTTCCAACTTTTCTTCAGCTGTTTCCTCATTTGCATTTCTTTATTTTTTGTTTTCTATTGAAGCATAGTTGATTTACAATGCTGTATTAGCTTCAGGTGTGCGGTAAAGTTGTGTATGTACAGTGTGTATATAAATATACAATGCATTTACGTATACATTGTTTTTCATACTCTTTCCCATCATGGAGTCTTACAGGATATGGAATGTAGTTCCCTGTGCTATGCAGCAGGACCGTGTTGTTCATCTGTTTTCATTTTTAGATGATTGAGTTCCTAACCCCTCCCATATATGTACAGAGTCAAAGTCTGTCCATCTGTATCATCCATCCTCTGTCTGTGCTCCTCTTCAGCACAGGATCCTGGTGTGGTCCCCTCTCTGGTCTGTCAGTGCTCACTGTTTGCGTTGTTATGATAGGGGGGTCTTACTCAGAGCTGAGCCGCATCCTGCTGAACAGCAGGACTGTGCCTCCCCCCTTGGAGTCAATGCAGCAGCTGCCACTTGCTGACTAGTTCACCCGCTGGCGCTGGCGGCACAGCTCCTCTCAGTGTGCTCAGGCCACCCAGTCGTCTCTCCGAACCCGCCCGGGAGTGGCCTCCTCTCGGCTGCTGGCGGCTCCCCAGTCCTGCTGCTGGGGTGTTGCCGTGGAATTTCCCTTTCCCTTCACATGGTCCTGGGGACTGCCTTTGTCGTGCTCCTGTGTCCAGCTCCATTCCTGGATACAATATCTTCCTCTCTCTTGATACAGTCCTAATTTTGGTAGAGTTCATACTCTAGGAATTTCCTTAAGAGAAGATGCATGGGAGGTAAAAGTTTCAAGACTATGCTTAGCAGAAAATATCCTCATTCTTCTCTCACACTTGCGTGACAGTTTGGTTATGGAATTCTAGAGAGAAATAATTTTCCCTGAGAAGTTTAAGGCGTGGTTCCATCGTCTTTTTGGCTTCCAGTATTTCTGTGGAGAAGTTCAGTGTCATTTTATTCACCAGGGCTGTTCCTTCTGGATCTTGTAGGAGATTCTCTTCACTCTTGTGTTTCTGAAAGTACTTGATAATGTGCCTGGTGGTGCTCTTTCCCCACAGTGGGCCCTTTCACATGTGGAAATTCATGAACGTCAACCCTGGGCGCGCTGGATAAGGTCCACACTCCCCGCTCCCTGCTCTCTCTTCTGGATCAGGATGCAGAAGACCCTCTCACCCTCTCATCCTCCTATCCTTTCTTTTCTCTGGCATGTTTTCCATCTTGGTATTTTTGTTCTACTTTCTGGATGATTTTTCTCAAATGTATCTTCTAATTGATCTTTTTTTTACTAAAATGTTTCTAATGTCTGAGTGCATCCTTCATGGTTTTTTCTGTTTGTGCCACCAGTGCAGTTTGAATTTCTCTGAGAATATGAATGCTTGCTTCGTTTTCTGTTCTGTGCCGGTCCCGTGAACTCCACGCACGTGAGGTTGTCTGTGTGTCCCGGCCGCGTCCGTGGCGTCGCTGCGTGGGGCTCTGGGGCTCTGCGGCTCTGCAGCTCCACGCTGTGCTCCTCCCCCTCCTGTCGACAGACATGTGGGTGATTTTCCGGGTTTGGTTACTGTGCATAAAACGGCTACAAGCATTCTTTACAAATCCTTTTTGTGAACATACCTGCTTTTCTCCTGGGCTAATACCTAGGAGCGGAATTACCCATCCGTGGGGTAGCTGAACAGTTGTACATCCCCACTGGCAGTTTTGAGAGTTTGGGCCGCCCGCGTTTCTGTCCCCCTTGGTTCTGTCAGGGGTGTGCGTGGGGCGGCACCCCTGGTGGGCGGCGGGGCTTCGCTGTGAGTCGGACCTGTGTCCCTGTCCTCAGGCTCCGGGTGCTCTGGTTGTCACGTTCCACACGCTCCTCTCTCAGGTGGCTTGTCCTCTGCTGTTTCGTTAGAGGCGCTGTTTATATAGTCTGAATACAAGTCTTTTGCCAGATATACTTATTACTAATATTGCCTTCAGTCTTTGACTTTTGTCTTTGTTTTCCTAATGGTATTTTTTGATGAGCACGTTTTAACTCCGATGAAGTGTGATTTCCCAGTTTTTTATGGTTTTACTTCTGGTGCTCTGGGGGCTCTTGCCGAGGCTACATCTTCTTGAAGCTTGTACATCTGGGCTCGTGGGCCACCCACAGCTGTTTCCTGTGCGTGGTGGGGCGAGACGTGAGGGTTGTGGCTCCCGAGCTGCAGGCCTTCCCCCGCTGCTGAGCTGCCGAGGCATCCAGGTCAGACACCAAACACCTGCCCAGGTGTGAGCTCCGCGGAGGCGTGTGTTCTGTTCTAACCACACCACTACACTGTCTTCGTTACTCCAGCTTTATAGGAAATCATTAGGCAGTGATACCTTCAAGTTCTTTTTCTTGAAATTGTTTTGATTGTCCTAGGTCCTCTGCATTTCCATGAAAATTTTAGAACCAGCTAAGTATTTTATGGGGTTTTTGCAATTAAAATGGTATGTTTTAAATTTCATGTTAAATTGTTTGTTGCCAGTATGTGGAAATACAAATGATATTTGTAAATTGATGTCATGTCTTACAACCCTGCTAAATTCACTTCTTCTAGTACCTTTTTTGGTAGTTTTTTTGCATTTTTTATATATACAGTTATGTCTTCTGAGAATAAAGATATTGGTTATTAAGACCTGATCATATCAGGTTATTATCCTGATCTTGGTTATGAAGACCTCCTTCTCCCTCCTCCTCCCTCTTTCTCTGTCTCTCCCTCTCTGTCTCTCCGTCTCTGTCTCTTTCTCTCTCCCTCTGCCCCCGCCCCATCTGCCTCTCTCTCCGCCACTCTTTTTACTTTTCTAGATCAGTCTTACCAGGAGGTACCAACTGAATCAGTCCTGTCAAAGCACCAACTTTGAGCTTTGAGGCTCTCCCTATTATATGTTTTTCCTCTTTCTTTCCAAAATACACAAATGCCTTTGTTTCTCTTTCTCTCCTGTTGCACTGGTCATAGCTTCTAGCACAAATCGGGATTGTGTGATTTTGCTCCTTTATTCTGTTAATATGGTGAATCACATTGAGTGATTTTCAAGTAACATCTAACATCGCCTTCTCGGGATGGACTCATTTGCCTGTGGCGTGTGGCTGTTTCTGTGTCAGCTGACCTAGGGTCTGAGCTAGGTGGGCCATGCTTGTCCTTTCCCGCGATGCGGGCAGGTGTGTTTGCTGCTGCTTTTCCCGTTCTTGGGAAGGTTTTATGTGGTCTGTGCTACCCGTCCTTATATGTCTAGTGCAATTCACTAGTAAAACCATCCAGACGTGAAACTTTTTGAGGATTTGAAAATTAAAGATTCAATTGTTTTGATGGTTATTGGACTATTCAGGTGTTCTACTTCCTGTCAGGTCTGGTAAGTTACGTTTTTCTAGGCATGTATACATTTTATCTGATTTTTCCTACTTCAGGCAAGAAGCTCACACTAGCTTTTACCTTGTTAACTGGGGCATCTGTACAGAGGTTCTTCCCCCCCCCCCCCCCCGCCCCGATCTTGGTTATGAAGACCTCCTTCTCCTTCCTCTTCCCTCTTTCTCTGTCTCTCCCTCTCTGTCTCTCCATCTCTGTCTTTCTCTCTCGCTCTCCCCCTGCCCTGCCCTCCACCCCTGCCCCCCGTCCCTCTCTTCCCCACTCTTTTTACTTTTTTAGATCAGTCTTGCTAGGAGGTATCAACTGAATTAGCCCTTTCAAAGCACCAACTTCTAGCTTTGAGGAGCCTCCCTATTATATGTTTCTTTTCTGGTTCATTAATTTCTGCTCTTTATTATTTCCTTAATTTTACTCTCTTTGATTTAAACTGTTCTTTCTTTCCTAACTTACAGGCCAGCAGACGTTGTCTGCGAAGGGCCAGGTGGTAGGGCCGTGACCTCTGCAGCCGGTGCGGGGAGGGCGGTCGGCTCTGTGTGTGCTGCCCCCTTGCAGGCAACATGCCTTTCTGTTCTCAGGTGGTCTAAAGCTTTCTTCATCTTGGGCCTTCGACAATGTAGGAATGTTTTGTTTTGTTTTTTTTAAATTGTTGCTCAGCGTTTAGAATGCTTCTTAAACCTGAGGCTCGATGTCAGTCGTCAGTTCTAGAACGTGGGTGTTGGCTTCTGTCCACTTCCTCTGTCTGTCCTGGCTCTTCCCGGCTCACATGGTCTCTTCTCCTCACACATGCTGTTTCTGATTGTGTGGTGGACATCACACGTGAAGAGTGGCCAGAATAGCCTCAGCCCCGCTGCTGCTTGCCCACAGGTGCTCGTCTGGCCCCGGGGCCTCCACCTGCCTCCCCGGAGCCTGTTGTTTCGGCTTTACAACCTCCCAGAGGCCAGCAGGTGGGGGAGGCCGAGTGCTCGCTGCCTCTCCGGAGCACCCCACGCCCTCTCTGAGGCGGCATCTTTGCCCTGCTCTCCGTGGGGTGTGCAGGACTCAGCCATGAGGCTGGGGTGGAACGGGACAGCCGTCCCTGGGTCCTGGTGGGCACGGCGGCGCTGACCTCCTGCTCTGTGCTCCCGCTGGCGTAGAGGCTGCGCCCAGGTCGGCATCATCCGGGCCCTGACGGAGTGCGGCATCCCCGTGGACATGGTCGGAGGGACCTCCATCGGGGCCTTCATGGGCGCCCTGTACTCTGAGGAGCGGCACTACAGCCAGATGCGGATCCGGGCCAAGCAGTGGGCGGAGGTGAGGGGCCCCTCAGGGCTGGGGCGGCAGGAGGGCACTGGGCCTGGTGGGCCTGCACGTGGCTCTGCAGGGCTCTGGCCTCAGAGCGTGGCTTGTCGGGGGGCGGGAGGCCGCAGACAAGCAAGGCCGTCAGTGTTGGGGAGGGCTCTCGCCGGTGCCTGCTCTTAACTTGCAGAGGTGACTGAGGAGAGCTTGGTGCACCCACGGTTCCCGCATTCCCACACCTACCCCACCGGCCACGGGGGCCCCAGTGCCAGAGGCAGGCAGGGGGAAGGCCTAGGCCAGGGCCTTTGCTGGGCTTTCTGTGGGAAGGGCCGGGCAGGGCAGGGCACACAGCTTAAGAGCCGCCCATTCGAATAGTTCTGGCGGGTTTGGGGCCACAGGGGCTGTCCCCAGTTGTCTGGCCCCTGGCCCTGGGTGATTCAGCCTTGGGGTGCGGGTTAGAGGTGGTCGGGTGTGGGCTCTGGAAGGGCTGGGTGAGCCCTGGGCTGTCTCTCTCCCCGGGTGTGCGAGACCCCACATGCCAGAACATCAGGGACACAGAAAGGAAGAAATATACATCTCTTTGGTACAATTGGCCCCGCGATGAACGGACTCCAGGGGACAGTGCAGCATGTGGGGACCCACGCGGGGCAGAGGGGCTGCAGCTGAGGGAGGGGGTGGGCTGCAGTCTGCCCTTCTCAGGGCTCTGCTTATCTTTGTGGAGCAGAGTGGAGCCCCGGCTGAAGGCACGAGTGGGCTCAGAAGTGCTGGCATTCTCATTTGTAAAAGAAAAGAAGATGGTCATGCTCTGAGCAGGAGCTCTCAGAGCAGGCTGTCTGCCCAGTCCCTGGGGGCCCTCTGCCCAGTCCCTGGGGGCTGCGGGCTGCTTGGCTCTGCTCACCAAGGGCAGCCTCCCAGGGCAGCGAGGGTCCGGGTGCAGGGCAGGCAGATCTCTCCCTTCCTCGCCCCTGCCCGTCTGGGCCAGTTACGGGAACAGCCAGGAGCTTTGGGCCTGACGTCCTGCCATCCCGCGTGTGTGCTGGCTCAAGGGCGCCCACTGGGCAGCCACCCTGCGGGGGGTGGGGGGGTGGAGGCCCCTCAGGTCGCCCTGCGGCCCTACCTGTCGGCACACGGAGGGGATGCGGGGCGGTGGTTGTGGTGCTGGGCGAGGGCTTCCTCGGGAGTGAGGGCCTTGCTGACCACAGAGGACCCTGGGGATGTCCCAGGCTGTCCTTGGTCCCTGTCCTCCAGGAGCACGTGTTCCTTCTGCTCGTCCACGCGTCTCAGTGTGAGCACGTGGGGGGCGCACGACTCACCCCCAGCTGGGGGCCCACCCCTGCTTGCAGCCCATCCCAGTGTCTGTCCACACAGAGGCAAGGAGGACCCTTCCTCTGCATCCCTGACCCCTGAGGAGTCAGGCATTCTTGGTCCCGTGTCCTGTGCTCACAGGTCTCACTGGCCCCCATCCTCATTAAGGAAGGATGGGCCTCTGTCCCACCAGAGATCACAGGGCTTTGGGAGTGAGGGTCCTCGGCAGGGCCGCTGCTTCTAGGGTCAGATGGATGGAGCGTCTGCCACGGTGGTGTGTGAAGGCAAAGCCCGGGCAGGCCCAGAGGGGCAGCGGTGGACGCTCAGCTGGCCCTGGTCCTGGAGGGACTTCGTCCCTGCGCGCCTTGAGCCATTCCCGCTGAGCGGGCAGCGAGGGCCCGGCTGGCCAGGCCTGCCGGGGGTCAGCGGGGCTTCCCCTGGGCCCTGCCTCTCAGGCCACCGTGTTTGCTCCCCCAGATCCCAGGTGCTTCCTGGAGGCCCTCGTTCTGTTCGCAGGAAGCACACATGGGAGCCCAGGCACCCGCTCCCTTTTCCTGTCACAGGCTCTTGGTGGTCCCACAGGGTCGCCTGCTGCCTGTGCCTGCAGGTGGGTGGTGTGAGCCCCTTCTCCTCTGCAGGGACCTCACGTGTGCCCCTTCCTGTGCCCCCTCAGGACATGACGTCCATGGTAAAGACCGTGCTGGACCTCACCTACCCCCTCACCTCCATGTTCTCGGGGGCTGGCTTCAACAGCAGCATCTGCAGCGTCTTCAAGGACAGGCAGATCGAGGTGCCCCCCCTGCAGGGACCGCCCTGGGGAGCCCCAGCAGAGCCCACGGCCTCAGCCTGCCCGGGTCTGGATGCCCGGGGCCCGCAGGGTCGAGGGCTGGCAGCCTTGGGGGTGGTCCCTCTGAGTCCCGTTCCCCTCGCAGGACCTGTGGATCCCCTACTTCGCCATCACCACGGACATCACAGCCTCCGCCATGCGGGTCCACACGGACGGTGAGTGTTCCTCCCAGCGTGCGAAGTGACTCCGGGAGAGGGGGTTAAGAGCAGTTCCAGGCCAGGCCCAGGGAGGCCCCGGGATCCCCCCAGAGAGGCAAGAGGCTCAGGGAAATCTGAAAAGAGATGACTCTGCTGTGGGCCTGAAGGCTGAAGGGTGCACGGGGAGAGGTGGAGACGGGACAGGGGAGGGGCAGAGTGAGGGCACATGCGGGTCACGGCTGCGCGTGGATTGCGGTCAGCACTTGGCGCTGCTGGACGGGGACCCCGAGGAGAGAGCCCATCCGTCAGCGGGCAGCTAGGCGCCCTTTTCCAGGCCAGAGTGTTTTGGGAGCCACTTGAAATATGTCTGGTTGGAAGTGAGTGGGGTGGCAGGGCTGGCAGAAGATCATGGCAAGGTGAGATGTGGGGAGGCCCAGAGCAAGCTTGTCCCCTCCAGGCTCCCTCCGAGGAGGAGGATGTCCAGGGAGGGTGTCACCTGTCCGGGCCTGGTGCCTCTGCCAGAGGCCCGACGTGCAGGCTCGGGACCCGCGGCCATGAGGCTCTGAGCGGAGGGTCAGGGCAGGAACTCCCCCTGGGCAGCGACGGGCTGCTTTCCTCTCCCCCGTCCCTCCGGACTCCCTCCCAGGCTCCCTGTGGAGGTACGTGCGTGCCAGCATGTCCCTGTCGGGCTACATGCCCCCCCTCTGCGACCCCAAAGACGGACACCTGCTGATGGACGGGGGCTACATAAACAACCTCCCAGGTACTGCGGCACGTGGGGAGGGGCCCCCAGCCCAGCCTCGGCCAGGCCCCCGCGCGCCGGGTGGGGTGGGTGGGGGCCACGGCCGTGCGTGCGCGCAGCACTGTGGCTCCCAGCAGATGGCTCTATCTGTCGGCTCAGCAGCATTCAGAACAAGGCCAAGTGTAGGGCCAGGAGCGATTAGGGCCTGTCTGTGCCCACAGTCAGGACTAACAGCCTGCAGGTGTCAGGTCTGCTGTGGGCAAGGCCCCTCCTGGGGCACACCTGTCACCTGTTGGACAGCTCTGTGCGCTTGGCCAACTCCCTCCACAGGCCCAGGTGTGATGGTGGAGAGGAGACCTGCTCCATCCCCCAAACCCTCATTCCCACCCTGTCACTCTCAGGGTCTCTCAGGCAGGCTCTGCCCCCACCCCAAGCTCCACCCCAGCCTCCCCCAGCGCTGCCCCGTCATCCCAGCCGTGCTTCCCCCTGGGGCTCTGTACTCCCGTCCCCACTGGCGACCAGGCCACCTCCTCCCCAGCTGATGTGGCCAGGTCGATGGGGGCAAAAGTGGTGATTGCCGTCGACGTGGGCAGCCGGGATGAGACGGACCTCACCAACTACGGGGATGCACTCTCTGGGTGGTGGCTGCTGTGGAAGCGCTGGAATCCCTTGGCCACGAAGGTCAAGGTGGGGGCCCTGCCCCGCCCCCCGGGCCGCTCCTCCCCATGCCCCGGTGCCTGTGTCTGAGACCCTGAGGTGGGCAGGGAGGGGGTAGCACCTTCCATGCTCCGGGTCTGGGAGGGCAGTGGTCTCTCGTTCACCAACCCTGCCCGCCTGGGACCAGCTCTGGGAAAGCAGACAGGCCTGAAGGCTCCACACCCCCCAGGACCCCTGGCTGGGTGCCCGGCCTCCCCCAGGGCCTAGCAGAAATACTGTCCCCTTGGGGGAGGGGCGGGGAAGGAAGGGCCAGGGCAGGAGACACAGTGGCGGTGCCCAGATGGAGGCCAGGAGCCACGTGGGGAAAAGAGCGCCACCCTCCGTGGCTGTGACGTGGCAGGTGTTGAATATGGCGGAGATCCAGACACGCCTGGCCTACGTGTGCTGCGTCCGGCAGCTGGAGACGGTGAAGAGCAGCGACTACTGCGAGTACGTGCGCCCCCCCATCGACAGCTACGGCACCCTGGACTTCGGCAGGTTCGACCAGATCTGCGTGAGTGTCCCAGCCAGCCGCGCCTCCCAGGCCTCCCTGCTCTCGCGTCCCGGTCACGGGCTTCTGGTGTGTGTGCAGGAGGTGGGGTACCAGCACGGCCGGACGGTGTTCGACATCTGGGGTCGCAGTGGCGTGCTGGAGAAGATGCTGCAGGATCGGCAGGGGACGAGCAAGACGGAGGCGTGCAGTGTGCGTGCCGGAGCTGGCGCCCGCCCCTCCCCTCCCTCTGCTCCCCACTCCGACAGAGGCGCAGGGCTCCCCGCAGCCAGCAGCCCCGCAGCACAGCCTCTCAGCCACTCAGGCCTGCAGGCGCCACCGCCCCAGGGGCCAGAAGACAAGGGCCGCACTGGGGGGCTGTCTCTTGGCCTCCGCCCCAGCCTTCCCTCTCTCCGCCCCCCTCTGAGGCTGCACCCCTGACGTGCTGGTGTGGGAGAGGATGGCGCTCTGGGTGGGGGTTGCTCAGGGCCTTGCCCGTCATCCGTGCCCCGCCCCCACTCCGGAGCGAGGACCACAGAGGGTGGCCGACAGGGTGGGGTTGCGATCAGGGGCCTGGCCAGATGTCTCCTCCGCCTCCACCCCCCAGGTGCTCTCCTGCCCCAATGCCTCCTTCACAGACCTTGCTGAGATCGTATCACGTATTGCGCCTGCCAAGGTGGCTGCAGTGGACGGTGAGTTGGGCCCCGGGACACAGGCCTCACAGCTGAGGGTGCGGTGGCGGCAGTGTCTCCTCCTGACCCCTGACACTGGATAAGCCGCCCTGGCCACCAGGCTCCCTCTAGCAGCCCCTGGACCTGGTTGGCTGCACGTGGGGACCCACAGCCCTACTCTCCGCCCAGATGAGTCTGACTACCAGACCGAGTACGAGGAGGTGCTGCTGGGCGGCCCGAAGGACACGTGCGCTGACTCCCCAAGTGCCCCGGCCGACCTGGGCTCTGATTCGGTGAGCTGCCCGGACACCCTGTGCTCGTCAGCTGAGCTGCCAGCTCTCAGGGCTCCAAGGCAGGCCGGCTGCCCCCTCCCTGCTGCTCTCCCGGCTTGCCCCCTCCTTGACCTTGACCATGTGCGGTTTGCTTCCAGGAGGACGAGCGCTCGCTTCGGCATGGACACCCCGGTCTGGCTTCCCTCAAACCACCCCAGGACTCTGCATCCCCCGTGGCTCTCTGACCCAGGCGGGGCGGGGCCTCCGCCCTGCTGCGCTGGCTGCGGAGGCGCGGCTCCCGCAGCTCCTGCGGCTCCTGCCCAGCGCCCCCCGCCAGGTTGGAGTGTCTGGGGCCTCTCTGCACTGGCCGCCCCTGCTGGGCCGCTGGGTCCTGGCATCCCACAGCCGTCCCCGTGGGCTGTGTCAGCCCCTGCGAGCCCCTGATGTTTCTGCTTAGCCTCTCAATAAAGGCAGATGTGCTTGTGTGGGACATGTGGTCCCTGTGCCGAGGTCCCCGGGGCAGGGGGCGGCCCCCCCGTCCGGCTCTGAGGTCACCACGTGGGGACCCCAGGATCCCAAGCCAGGCAGGCAGGGCACGAGCGCAAGTTCTGGGATGGAGCCGGGACTCCCCCAAACGAAGGAGGAGGCCCCCCAGAGCTCTCGGGCGTGGTTCCCACTCTGTCCGCACAAGATTCTTCCTTAAGATGCCGCCCACATCTTACCTCTCAGATCATTAAATAGCGCCAGGGGCCTCCTTTTGTACAAAAAAGACCTGTCAGCCCTGTGCTTTGGGGTCCACGGTCCCGCGGGTCTCCGAGCAGCGCAGGTGGGTCTGCGAGAGCAGGGAGACCCTTGATCGGAGGGCCCGGGACCCTTGTCAGGGGACCGGAGGCCTCAGTTTCGGGACCGGAGGCCTCAGTTTCCCGGCCCAAGAGGCAGCGCTGAGAGGGCGGAGCCAGTTGGCCCCTCCCCTGCTGCCTAGCCCGGCCCCAGGCCCCGCCCACTGCCAGTGTGGTAGGCGGGGCTTCGGCCCCGCCCCGCGGCCCCGCCCAACTATGACGCCACGGTGGGCGTGTCCTTCATCGCCCTGACGTCGCCGCGGCGGACCCCGCCCCGGCCCTGACGTAGCGGGGGCGGCCCCGCCGAGCCCCGCCCCGGCCCTGACGTCACGGTGGGCGGAGCGGCACCCACGGGCCTGACCGTGCTGTCCGGTGCGGCGGGGCGCGCGGAGGGCCGGGCGCGGCCATGCGGGTCCGGAGCCTGAGTCCGAGCCCGAGTCCGAGCCCGAGCCCGAGCCCGAGCCCGAGCCCCGGCGCGGCGCGGCTCCCCCGACGGAGGCGGCGGGCGCGGGGCGCGCTCTGAGGCCTGGGGATGCGCCGCCGCCTCGACCATGGGCGCCGTCGCCTCGCGGAGGAGGGCGCTGAGGAGCGAGGCCATGTCCTCCGTGGCGGCCAAAGTGCGGTGAGTGCGGCGGGCCGACCGCCGGGGCCCCCGCCGCCCCCGTGCGGCCCCCCTCCCTGAGGCGGCGGCGGCGAGCTGCCCGACCTCGCGACCCCCACACGCGCCGGGCGGCGGGGCCGGGTGGGGGGCAGCCCTGGGCCCCGCCTGCACGTCCGGCCGAGGGGCACGGGGACCGGGGCACCCAGGGGTCCCGGCACTGCCGCCTGCCGGTCCCGGGCGTTCGGAGGGGGGATGGGGGTGCTCGCTGGGGGTGACCCCTGAGCCCTCCCTTGCTGGCGCCCAGAGCCTGGGTGGGGGTGGGGACGCCAGGGCGGCGGGTGTGCACTGACGGCGCACTCCGCTGTCCGCCCCTCAGGGCAGCCCGAGCGTTTGGCGAGTACCTGTCCCAGAGTCACCCTGAGAACCGGAACGGTGCAGGTAGGGGCACGTGAGGCAATGCCAGGACGGGGCCCACCCCCAGCCCCCAGCCTAGGGGAGGGGGTGCTGTCTCCCGTCCAGGCCAGCCCCAGCCCTGCACCCTGTGGGGCGTGAGCCGCGGCTGCTGCCCTGCTGGGCTGGCCTCTCCGCGCCCCCTGCCCTCCCTGGCCCGGAGCCCCAGGAGGAGCTCCGAGTCACTCATCGCCATGGCACCCACCCAGCCTGGGCCGTTGTCATGGCAACGGGCCTCCTGGCACCCCCAGGGCTGGCACCACTGTCTCTGGGGGCCAGCTGGTGGGGGGGAGGGGAGAAGTTGGCACTGGGCACACGGGCGCGATGGCAGGCTGGGAGATGGCCTGCTTGTTCCTGCCCCCCATCACCCACAGGTAGCACAGCCTGTCGCCCACACGCACATAAGAGGGGCTTGGGGCCCCCGATAGGCGTGAGGTGTGAACCTCTAGGGGGAGTGCGCAGCTCAGAAATACCTCTTCTGGAGTCATTGAGGGCCTGGGGTTTGGCCAGTGGGCCAGGCACACGCTGGGTATTCATTCCCTGCCTGGAGAACACCAGGAGACTGGGAGGTGGGGCCAGCAGGCTGTAAGCTCACCTGGTGCCTCTCCCCCAGACCACCTGCTGGCTGACGCCTACTGTGGCCCTGACGGGTCCCCCGAGATGCAGCCTGCCCCCCAGCAGAAGCGCCGCCTCTCCCTCGTCTCCAGTGGCCGCTATGAGGGCAGCCTCCCGGAGGATGCTGTCTGTGGGCAGCCGGCTGGCGAGGGCCCCCAGCCCCGCGTGTATACCATCTCCGGGGAGCCGGCCCTGCTGCCTGGCCCGGAGACCGAGGCCATCGAGCTGGCCGTGGTGAAGGGGCGGCGGCCGCGGGAGCGGCACCCCCACCACCACAGTCAGCCGCTGCGTGCCAGCCCGGGCGGCAGCCGCGAGGACGTCAGCAGACCCTGCCAGAGCTGGGCGGGTAGCCGCCAGGGCTCCAAGGAATGTCCCGGATGTGCCCAGCTCGCCCCCAGTCCTTCCCCCCAGGCCTTTGGGCTGGACCAGCCGCCTCTGCCTGAGGCCACCGGCCGCCGCAAGAAGCTGGAGAGGATGTACAGCGTTGACCGAGTGTCTGGTGAGGGGACTCTTCGGGGGCCCGGGCAGCCTCAGGCAGGATGCTGGTGCCGGGGTCTGGACAGCGCAGGGTGCCCCGGTTGGCCCGCAGGTGGCATCCTGCCGCCACATCCCGGGCCCCACATCAGGCATCATGGTTGGCTTTAGCCTTGCCAGCACCAAGTCATCCGAGGAGGGGACCTGGGAGGATCTCAAGGGCTGAGCAGGCAGAAAACCTGGCTGAACTGAAAGATCAAGCTGCCTTCAGGGAGTTCTGGGGAAGAGTCCGTGCCCTGGGGCCCACTTACCAAGGGAGGCACGTAGTTGTCTGGGGCCCGGCCAGCTAGTGGGGCCCTCCTCAGGATAGTCGGGCTCTGCGGGTGGCTGAGGAGCCCCGAGGCCTGCTGCGAGCAAGAGGCCTCCCTGGGACGTTCAAGTGGCCCCACACTTCCTGGCTCTGAGGCCGTCATCGCCAGCAGAGCAGAATTCTACCTAGCAGACCCGCCACGTCCTCTCAGGGCACCTCTTGAGCTTCCAGATCAGTAACCCAGCTGGGCCTCAGGGCACAGACCTGGGTGTGGGCATTTCACCTGCACGACCTCACGCTCCTCTGATGGACATAGGCCAGGGGCTGGAACGAGGGTCAGGGAAGAGAGTAGAGTGGCCTTAGCCCACCTGTCTAGGGGCTGCCTGGGCCCTGGGCAGGGGTGGTCTTCATGCTCAGTGAGGGCCTCCACCCTGCCCTCCTAGAAGGGTCTGGGAGAGGGGAGGGCTGACCAAGCGCACACAGAGCATCTGGGCTGCAGGGAAGGACTTGGAGCCCCCAGGAGAGGCTGCAGCCATTGTCCCTGCCCCACCCCTGCTGCCTAAAGGGAGACAAAGTCAGTCCTTTCCCTGGGCACCCTGGAGGCAGGCTGTGCTATCAGAGGAACACTTGTCAGCTGTGGGCAGCAGAGGGCGAGCTAAGCAAAGACAAGTGTCACGAAGCCGCTGAGCTGCCGCGGCTTCAACAGCTGAGCGGACACCTGAGCCTGCTGGCCCTGCGCCCAGGCCCCCGCCTGAGATGGGGCTGAGGAACCCTGGTGCTTCTCCACTGGCTGTGGCAGAAGCATCCCCTTCCCCAGCAGATGGGGGTAAAGACTTCAGGAACCCCTAAGCCACCCTAGTCACTCCTTCTTTGGTCTCTTCTAGATGATACCCCCATCCGTACCTGGTTCCCCAAGGAAAACCTCTTCAGTTTCCAGACAGCAACCACAACTATGCAAGCGTGAGTCACGTCTGATGTGTGCGGGGCCCAGGCAGGGCAGCCTCTTCCTGGTGCTCAGGAACCACTGCCGGACCCCATCCCATCCTCTGAGCCCACCTGGGTGGCCGCTTCCAAGCAGCCCCATGTGCCACGTTCCGCCAGCTCTGCCTGAGTGTGTCAGTCTGAAGGGAGGCAGGCCTGGCTGCTCTTAACTCCCACTGCCCCGCCCCCACCCCGTCCCCTCCCCACTGCCTGTCCCTCATGGTCCCTCCGGTCCATCCATCCTGTCCTCTGGGAACCTGGCTGGGGCTGCAGCTGATGGAGGCAGCAGCAGAGACGGTTCTCCTGGGCGGCTGCCCCGTGTCACCCAGCTCTGCCCTCACGCACGCCCCAAACGGCAGCCTGCTTGTGTTCCGTGTGCACTGCACGTGACCACAGCTTAGTCCCCTGGGGGGCGTGCTGGACCTTCACACGCCTGGCTGTTCTGTCGAGGGTTCCTTCTGCGGAGGCACCCTGTGCTGCAGCGTCCCCGCGCGGCCCTGGGGAGTGCAGCGCCGCCCTCAGGCTGGGTGGGGGCCACTCTCTTTACTGCTGGTCCCAGGGCCAGCAGGGCGCAGTCAGGCCTCTGGGCACCCGGACCAGGTCGCAGCATCTGGTGGCCTGGGCCATGGTGACCTCAGCGTCTGCTGCCCTTTCAAGGGCTGGCCGGCGGCATAGCAGGCACCCTGCTGCTGCCTGGAGTGCCTGTGAGGGCCCCTCCGAGTCAGTGACGAGAAGGGAACTGGCCAAAGGGGGGTTGGGGGGCTGAGGGTCTCTGCTCACTGTGTCTTCTCTCTCACGCTGCCCCTTCCTGCTGCGACTCCAGCATCTCGTAAGTACTGCGAGGACCTTGAGCCTGAGGGCATCGCGGTTGTCCCTGGGGGACTCTCCCACCCCCAAGTAGGTTGGGGCAGGCCAGGGACCTGGGCCTTGACTGTGAGGGCGTGCTGGGTCCCAGCGAGCGCCGAGGCTGTGGCAGGGCCTGCGGGAGCTGGGCTGAGGACAGCGCAAGGCAGGCCTGGAGCCTCTGCCCGGCCAGCGCCCTGGATGCCCCGCCGGGCCCTGTGCTCGAGCCTCTGTCCCGTCTCTGTCCCTCCTGCCTGCTGCCAAGGGCAGTGCTGACTCGTGGTGGTTTCCCAGGGTGTTCAGGGGCTACGCGGAGAGGAAGCGCCGGAAACGGGAGAATGATTCCGCGTCTGTAATCCAGAGGTAGGGCCTGCCAGCCACTCGCCACCAGGGTCCGTCTCTTGTCTGTGCTGGTCTAGCCTGGGCCCACCCAGCCCTGCAGACCTGATGGGGGAAGGGCGGTGGCGACCACTGGCCTGGCCCTGCTCTGGGGACGCAGCAGGCAGGAGAGGTCAAAACATACCCCCAGGCCTGTGTTTTCGGGGTACAGTGACCGCTGAATTGCAGCCAGCTGGCCCACGTGTGCCTTTTTCTGGGCTCTGAAGCCCAGAGCTGTGCAGTTAGCAGCCAGGCTTACTCTCCCCAATCCCCACCCACCTCAGAGGTGTGTCCAGGAAGCTTGTCTGTCCATCTTGGAAGTTGGGCCTTGGCAGGGCACAGAATTTTGGGTAAAGGAGACCTGCTTCTGACGTGGCCCAGGGACACAGCGGCGGGGGGAGCATCTGTCGGCCCCAAACCCACCTCGCACTGGTGCGGACCGGCTATGCTGCCCTGGCCGCTGTGCGCGGGAAGCAGGAGCCCTTGAGCACTCGGGGAGGGAGGCTCCTGGGGTTCAGGGTGTCTGGAGGGAAGGGAAGGGTGGGCAGCGGAGGTAGGAGACCTGCGTGCACAGGTTCACTGAGGGGCCGGCAAGGGGAGGCTCGATTCTCTGTGCCTTTGTCCTGGCAGCAGAGGGGAGCCGGGAGGGGTCTCGGGAGGAGAGGGAGTGGGTGGGGTTTGCCTGTGGGAGAGCTGGGGGCGCCGGGAGGGCATCCCTCAGGGAAAGGGGCGATGTGGGGTTCGGTGGCCGGCAAGCCGTGGGGAGGGGACCGCAGGGGACAGGGGCGCCGCCCACCTCCTCTCGCGGCCCTGACCAGCCCCCGGTGCTTCCGCCCCCAGGAACTTCCGCAAACACCTGCGCATGGTCGGCAGCCGGCGGGTGAAGGCCCAGAGTAAGGCCCGGGAGCTGCGCAGGCGGGCGGGCGGGCGCCGCTGCTCTTGGCCGGCTGGGGCTCCGCGTGCTGCTCTCTGCGCCCCAAAGGCCCGTGTCCCAGGCCCGGCTGCGGCCCCGCGGGCGCCTTCCCACGCCCACCTCCCCACCCCCGGGCCCCGCCCCAGGACAGGGCCCCGCCCTGCACCCCGGCTCCTCCCGTGTCCACCCTGCACGGTCCCCGTGCGCCGTCCGCCCCATCCGTGTGCCCTCGCTCCGCTCTTCCCGCCGCATGGGCGTCTTCCAGCCTCCAGGCCCCCCACCGTCCCCACGTCCTCCCAGCCAGCCCCCGGCCCTGTCCACTGCGTGTGGCCGCAGGCCTCGCCTCTAAGGGGTCTACTCTCCCTGCAGCGTTCGCCGAGCGGCGCGAGCGGAGCTTCAGCCGGTCCTGGAGCGACCCCACCCCCATGAAAGCCGACACTTCCCACGACTCCCGAGACAGTAGGTGCCGGCTCTCAGGCCGACCCGCCTCCCCCAGAGGCTCCCTGAGGCCCCGTTCTCGCGTTCCCGCCACGGTTGCAGCCGGGCTTCTGCGCTGCTGCTGAGGCTCAGGTTACTGATGGGGCGCACTCTGGCACCGCGACCTTCTGGGCAGCGGTGACTACGGGCTGCGGCTGGCTGGCCTGGCCTGTGCCGCCCTCACGCCTGAGGCCTGAGGAGCAGGGGCTGCAGTGCCCGACTCCTCCTTGGCACCAGCACCAGGCACGCGTGGCTGGAGCTGACGCTTGCACACCGGCTCCCACCAGCTTTGCACCAGGGTCCACTGCCTTCCCAGTCAGGCTGGTGGCAGCAACCAGTCTTGCCGGGGCTGCCGGGGTCCTCAGCTTGGCTCGCTCTCCCACCCTGGGTTTCTCGCTGGCCTGGAGGACCCTCCGGGACGTGGCTTGCTGGCTCTGTCCCCTGTCCATCTCTGAGGGTTGCAGCCGGAGCAGGAGGTGCTGCAGGTGACCCTCAGTGCTGGTGGCACATCCTGCCCTGCAGGTAGTGATCTGCAGAGCTCGCACTGCACCTTGGGCGAGGCCTTCGAGGACCTGGACTGGGAGACGGAGAAGGGTTTGGAGGCGGTAGCCTGTGACACGGAGGACTTCGTGCCACCCAAGGTCATGGTGAGGCCAGTGCAGCTGTTGCCGGCCACCCAGCAGTGGGGGGTAGGGGGTTGGGGATGGTCTCCCGGGGGCTCCTGCTGCCCATTGGCTGCAAGGTGGCCAGGGCCCTGAGTGGTTCCCCTGTCGTCCGCAGCTCATCTCCTCGAAAGTGCCCAAAGCCGAGTACATCCCCACCATCATCCGCAGGGACGACCCTTCCGTCATCCCCATCCTCTACGTGAGTGTCTGCCCGGCCCCTCTCAGCCTCGGGGGGGTGCTGCCTGGGAGGGGCTCTCACGTGGACTTGGCGTTTGTCTGTCCAGGACCACGAGCACGCAACCTTCGAGGACATTCTGGGTATGTGCACTCCAGCCCCGCTGCCTTCTGGTCTTGGGGCTGGGGTGGAGTGCATACGGGCTGTGGGGGCTGCTGGGGGGCAAGCGCTCACGCCTCTGCCTCCCCAGAGGAGATAGAGAAGAAGCTGAACATCTACCACAAGGGGGCCAGAATCTGGAAGATGCTGATTTTCTGCCAGGTAGGGCTCAGCCCTTCCTGCCCAGGAGTGGGGGGTGGAGAATGCCGCCTCCGTGGGCATGCACGTTTGTGTCTGCGTGTGTTACTGGGAGCAGTGGTTGGACACCTCCGGTGCACGGCCCTGTCCAGCTAATCGCAGTCTCTCACAGGGCGGCCCAGGACACCTGTACCTGCTCAAGAACAAGGTGGCCACCTTTGCCAAAGTGGAGAAGGAAGAGGACATGATTCAGTGAGCAGGGGTGGCCTGGGAGGCTGTGGGGCTGGAGGCGGTGTCAGCTGGGGCACGATGTCCCCACGGCGCCTCCTGTGATGCCCCTCGCACCTGGGGGCTGGGCTGGAGGCCGCCTGTGACCACCCACACCCCCCCCCCCCCCCGCCCCCAGCTTCTGGAAGCGATTGAGCCGCTTGATGAGCAAGGTGAACCCAGAGCCGAACGTCGTCCACGTCATGGGCTGCTACGTCCTGGGGAACCCCAACGGGGAGAAGGTATGGGCCAGACCTGTGAGAGGTGGGGACAGACCCCCAGTTCTCTCCAGACGCCCTTTCCCTTCCCGTCCTCGCGGAGAAACCTCCATGCCTAGGCCTGACCAGCTGGGGGTCCCTGCTCCCCAGCCCCTCATCCTCGTTCTTCTCTCTTCCTCTGTCCTGAACTCATCGCCCATCCCCTCCTTTTAGCTGTTCCAGAACCTCAGGACCCTCATGACCCCTTACAGGGTCACCTTTGAGTCCCCCCTGGAGCTGTCGGCCCAAGGTGAGTTTACTGGGCTGGTCCCAGTCGCGGGGTGGGGTCCCGGGGGGCGGCGGCCTGAGCCCCGGCTTCCCCTCTTCTGTCTCAGGGAAGCAGATGATTGAGACCTACTTTGACTTCCGGCTGTACCGCCTGTGGAAAAGCCGCCAGCACTCAAAGCTGCTGGACTTTGACGATGTTCTGTGAGGGGCGGGGCCCCCCGCCCGGCCGCTTCCTTGGGGTTGGGCCGCTGCGTGCCGCCCGGTACCGCATGGGTCCTGGTCTTCATGGCCACTTCAGGGCACCCTCAGACATCGCTCAGGTTCCCTCCCAGGGGTCTGGTCCTCAAGGCGCCATGGGTCACAGAGGCCACAGCCCCCGCGCCTGGGAGGAGACACCTCGGCCAGCGGATGTTGACTGGGCCTAGGCCTCGCCTGGAGGCTGGGGCGCTGGGGCGGCTCCTCTGCAGGTTCATAGAAATAAGTGCAATTTTCTACCACCCCTGAGACAATTCAAAGGGAAGCAGCATTACTAGTTAACTAGTTAAGTGCTACGTTACCAGTTATGGCATAGACCACCCGGCTCAACGTGTGTTCAGGACCCTCTGTGCCCCAGCCCCCAGCCCTGCCGTATCTTATCACCAGCACCAGGGTGGCCTGTCTGCCCGGCCTGGCTCTGACCTTGGCCGAGTCCCTGGCCAAGTCCCCGATCGTCTGTGCTTGCGCTGCTCTCGCCGCCCCTGCTTACCTGACCTCGACCATGCCGCCTCGGCAGGGGTGCCCGGGCAGCAGCAGGGGAGCACCCTGCCTTTCTCTCAGGGGGCGCTGGGTCGAGCCAGACTCTGCCGGCTCCCCAGCCTCCTGGGCCCGCCCAGCTCCCTGCTGCTGTCCAGCTCCACTTTTGGCGGCCGATCTCTGAAGGCCTCGCCCAGTGCAGAGGCCTGGGGTCTCGGTGGGGCCTGCCGGGGCTGGGTCCCGGTGGGTGAGGACCCTGCTGCACGCCGCGTGGGGGCCTGGGTCCAGCAGCCCGGGCCCAAGAGCTGGGTGGCCAGTGGGCTGTGGGCTCGCAGCCCGGCCCGTAGCCCAGTGGGCGGGCTCTCTTGTACATAGCTGGGGCTCGGGGGCTGGCCCCCCTTTGCAGAGCCTGGTCGGAGACACCTGGCTGTGCCCGCAGCCATGGGGGCGGGGGCTTGTGCCAGGCTCTGAACATGTACGACTTCCCTTAGAGTGACCATTAAATCTGACCCTCCGCTGCGGCCGCCGTGTGGGTCTCCTCTCTCAGTGCCGTCCGCTGCCTGCCTGGGCCAAGAAGATTCTGGGTCTGCTGGTCTGAGGCTGCTGTGGAAGCCACCTGCACATCCTGGCCTGGATGGAGGGGGCTGGGGCTGCTAGGCCTGCCCTGCCAAGGGCACGCTTCACAAGAGGTCTGGGGACGGGGCTCCTGGGGCTTCAAGAAAGGGTCTGAGGAAAGAGCAGGTCCTTGCACGGGGCAGGGGCAGGGGGTGTGGCCCTGCAGAGGAGCCAAGGAGGGTGGGGAGGTGAGGGCAGAGACACCCTCCCCCTCAGCCTCTGCCCCACTCCCAGGCACAGAGCAGAGGGCCGTTCCTTCCCTCAGGTCACTCTGCGCATGTCAGCAGTGGGGCCACGCAGGAGGCCAGGAAGTGACCACAGGACCAGCTGGCCATCATTAGCCTCAGTCATCCCCAGATGTGCCCAGTGCCACCCCTCCACTGAGTGCCAAGATGCTATTGGGTCCTGACAGGCCAGGCTGCCCTGGTGGCTCCTGGTCCATTCGCCTGTGGGCAGATCAGCAGGTGCTAGATGGGTGCATCGAGGGCCACCAAGGCCTGGGGAGGGCAGGAGGCTGCCAGTGGCGACAAGAGTGAAGGCTGGGAGGCCTGGGCCTCCAGGGACCTGGGGGCTGGCATCCTGGAGTGGGGTGATGCTGCCAGGAGAGCTCACGACCAGATGAAAGCCTGCGTGGGCCACGAGCAGAGCTCTCCAGCGTGACCCACCCACCTCCCCATGCACTTAGAAGGCTCGATCACTATGTTGCCTACAGGCCTGAACCCAGGACTGCCAGCAGCTTTGTAACATGCCTCTGCACCCCACCCCCCGGCCTCTGATGGAGGACCCTGTAGTCAAGGGTCTGGGGCCGCTTCAGCAAGTGGGCTTGCCCCAGTCTTTAAGGTCAGCTGCGGTGGGTAAGGGCTGGCAAGGTCCACTCACAAGAGACTTGAGGTCTTGCATCTGGTTCGCCAGGTTCCTTCCCTCACACCCCATAATCACCAAGAAGTGTGATGGAGAAAAGACATCAAACCCAGAAGGTACCCAGGAGCAAACCCACTGCAAATATGGAAAGCATTTTGGGAAAAGAACAAAACAGAGGGAAAGGGTGGTAGACATGGAGGCAAGCTGGGTGAGGGGTGGGGCCGAGGTAACCTCAGGTGTCTGCAGCATCCCCTGCACGCCCACCCCAACCGAGAAACAGTGGCAGCAGCTGGCGTGAGAGAGAGAGGATGAAGGTCTTTAACATACAAAGAGTTTTTATACATTAACAAGAAAGAGACAAAAGCCAGTAGGTAAAGTGAGTAAAGGGCTGAGTCCCACTTGAACTCACAGAGGAGGAAACCGAATGGCTGATGAAGAGCGGTGAAGGGAAAGAGGTGCTTCCTGCCTGTTCGTTTGGCAAAAATCTTGAAGGGTATGAGTCACACTGTGCTGGTGACTGTGTGGGGAGGAGGCTATGTAAGTTGCTCTAGGCTTGTTGGGAAACTGTCTGGCAATAGCTCTTTAACACTGGTTGACACTGAGCCAGCACCTCCCACTGGGGCTTTCTGCACGGATGTCCAAGTCCCACAGTTCATGCCATTAACTGGGGCAAGGCCAGATCATGTGGACGGCTATCCCGGAAGAAGCAGATCGTCCAAAAGGCATGTCGTTGCGGGAGAAGTATGGTTGGGCTGGCCAGGGGCCTAGATGCTCTTTGTGTAAACAATGAGGTCAAGCTCACATTAACGAGGTTTGTCCTGTACACCCAGTGTGACACACACACTTTTATAATGCCTGATATCCAGTCCTCAACTCTTCAGGATGGCACGCGCAGAGGTGGCCCTGGCCTGCCCTGTCTACCTGTGCTGCTCTTTCCAAGCCTTGCAGTGTGCATGCCCCCACCTACATGGCCAAGCTCACCCCCACAACCCCAGACAGCGACCCCCTGATGCCCCCTGTCCTGGATGTGTGCCCTAGAGGGACAGACCCCGCCCTGGGGAGGGCAGATTCAGGGCACATCTGCCTTGTCTAGAACCTTCTGTCATCATTAGGATGAATCTCAGATCCACCGTTTGCCCTACTTCTGGAAGGAACATGTGCCTATAGCTCCTTTAGTAGGTCTGTGTCTGCGGAAGAGAGTCCCACTTGAATTTCCAGGGAGAGGTCTCCAGAGACCAGGATTAGGAAGGAGATCATCAAAGCCACTGTGGGAGACACTCCCCCCCACCCACCCACCCCAGTCCCACCCCGCAGCTGTCACTGAGACAGGGCCAGGGTTTCTCTGGGGACCTCAGGAAGGCAGTCACAGGGACTAGACATGCTGTATTCATGGGATGTGGCTCAAGGAGCAGGGAGACCCTGGAGGGGCTGGGAGCTGGAGATCTGGAAAGTGCAGGAAAACCACCTGCAAAGGTGTTTATGAGCCTCTGGTCCTGCAACCAGGCCCATGTGGACCCGATCCAACCAGTGCCCTCAGCAGTGGACTGGCCGATTCCCAGACCCCCCCACTGGGGATGCAGCTACAACATGAGCATTCTCTGAGGACGGAGGCAAGACCCCAGTGTCGCAGAGTGGTTTCAAAATATTACAAACCAGAAGAGCCATGGCACCTGAAGAGCTATGAAGATCTTGACCAGCAGGTACAGACCGCCAGCAGGTACCAAGGATGGTGGGAAGACACAGGTGTTGAAATTATCTGACAAAGACTTGGAGGAGCTGTTGTAAAGATGCTCACGTGAGCTGTTGATCTAAAATAATAAAACAGCCAGTTATTTACCAGCAACATGGGTTTATTCGGGAACAGTGAAGAACTGGAAGTCAGGACAAGGAGGTGCAGGTGGCTGCAAGAATATGGTATCTATTAGACTTGGACACAAGAGCCATCTTTAATCTTTTCCCCATTAGAGGTAAGGAACCTCACTGTTTCCATCAGCATCCCAAGGTCAAGGGATGCCCCAAAGACATAATGACTATTGGTATAAATACGGCAGTTTTGCCCTTGGCTAAAGCACAAATCTGAGTGAGAGCATATAGCTCAGCCTGCTGGGCTGAAGTAGCCAAAAGTAAAGGTGCTGCCTTGGTGACTTCAGGAGGAGGTGTAACAGCATACCCACCTCAGTGTTTACTACTGTCTTCAATAGGAACTGTCAGTAAACCATGGGAAACCCACCCTGTAAATCACTGTGGGGCATCAGCAGTGATATGTGGGTGTGAGGCAGTCATGAGGAGTTTCATCAGAAGAGGAGGGGAGCGGAATAGCAGCACTGAGGTTGCTACATGGGGAAGAGTTGTGTGAGGAAGTTAGCAGCAGGATTTCATAGGAGGCGGGTGACTAACTGAAAAGTGTTGAGTGTGTGAGAATTCAGAAGGGTTTCTACTGCATGGGGTGCAAAGATGGTTAAGGGGCAGAGACGGTTCAAGATGGCAGAGTAGAAGGACGTGTGCTCACTCCCTCTTGCAAGAGCACCGGAATTACAACTAACTGCTGAACAATCATCGACAGAAAGACACTGGAACTTAACCGAAAAAGACACCCCACATCCAGAGACAAAGGAGAAGCTGCAATGAGATGGTAGGAGGGATGAAATTGCAGTAAAATCAAATCCCATCACCACCAGGTGGGCAACTCACAAACTGGAGAACAGTTATACCACAGAAGTCCACCCACTGATGTGAGGGTTCTGAGCCCCATGTCAGGCTTCCCAACCTGGGGGTCCGGCAATGGGAGGAGGAATCTCCAGAGAGTCAGACTTTGAAGGCCAGCAGGATTTGATTGCAGGACCTCCATAAGACTGGGGGAAGCACAGACTCCATTCTTGCAGTGCACACAAAAAATAGCATGCACACCAGGACCCAGGGGGAAGGAGCAGTGACCCCATTGGAGACTGAGCCAGACCTACCTGCTGGTGTTGGAGGGGTGCCTGCAGAAGTGGGGGGCAGCTGTGACTCACTGCAGGGACAAGGACACTGGCAGCAGGTGTTCTGAGAAGTGCTCATTGGCGTGAGCCCTCCCAGAATCTGCCATGAGCCCCACCAAAGAGCCTGTAAGCTCTAGTGCTGTGTTGCCTCAGGCCAAACAACCAACAGGGTGGGAATGCAGCCCCACCCATCAGCAGACAAGTGGATTAAAGTTTTACTGAGCTCCACCCACCAAAGCAACACCCAGCCCTACCCACCACCAGTCCCTCCCATCAGGAAGCATGAACAAGCCTCTTAGATAGCTTCCTCCACAAAAGAGCAGACAGCAGTATCAAGCAGTATCAGCAGTATTTCATTCTCTGGAACTGAAAACTATAGCCACAGGAAGACAGAGAAAATGAAAAGGCAGAGGACTTTGTACCAGATAAAGGGACAAGAAAAAACCCCAGAAAAACAACTAAATGAAGTAGAGATAGGCACCCTTCCAGAAAAAGTATTCAGAATAATGATAGTGAAGATGATCCAGGACCTCGGGAAAAGACTGGAAGCAAAGATCAAAAAGATGCAAGAAATGTTTAACAAAGACCTAGAAGAATTAAAGAACAAACAAACAGAGATAAGCAACACAATAACTGAAATGAAAAATACATTGGAAGGAACCAATAGCAGATTAACTGAGGCAGAAGAGCGAATAAGTGACCTGGAAGACAGAATGGTGAAAATCACTGATGCAGAGTAAAATAAAGAAAAAAGAATGAAAAGAACTGAAGACAGCCTAAGAGACCTCTGGGACAACATTAAACACACCAACATTCGCATTATAGGAGTCCCAGAAGGAGAAGAGAGAGAGAAAGGACCCGAGAAAATATTGGAAGAGATTATAGTTGAAAACTTCCCTAATATGGGAAAAGAAATAGCCACCCAAGTCCAGGAAGCACAGAGAGTCCCAGGCTGGATAAATCCAAGGAGAAACATGCCAAGACACATAGTAGTCAAATTGACAAAAATTAAAGACAAAGAAAAATTATAAAAAGCAAGAAGGGAAAAATGACAAATAACATACAAGAGAACTCCCATCAGGTTAACAGCTGATTTCTCAGCAGAAACTCTGCAAGCCAGAAGGGACTGGCATGATATATTTCAAGTGATGAAAGGGAATAACCTACAACCAAGAATACTCTACCCAGCAAGGATCTCATTCAGATTCTATGGAGAAATCAAAAGCTTTACAGACAAGCAACAGCTAAGAGAATTCAGCACCACCAAACCAGCCCTACAACAAATGCTAAAGGAACTTCTCTAAGTGGGAAACGCAAGAGAAGAAAAGGACCTACAAAAACAAACCAAAACAAGTAAGAAAATGGCAGTGGGAACATACATACTGATAATTACCTTGAATGTAAATGGACTAAATGCTCCAACCAAGAGACACAGACTGGCTGAATGGATACAAAAACAAGACCCATATATATACTGTCTCCAAGAGACCCACTTCAGACCTAGGGACACATACAGGCTGAAAGTGAGGGGATGGAAAAAGATATTCCATGCAAATGGAAATCAAAAGAAAGCTGGAGTAGTGATACTCATATCAGATAAAATAGACTTTAAAACAAAAAATGTTACAAGATACAAGAAAGGACACTACATAAAGATCAAGGGATCAATGCAAGAAGAAGAGATAAAAATTATAAATATAAACGCACCCAAAATAGGAGCACCTCAATACATAAGGCAAATGCTAACAACTATAAAAGAGGAAATCGACAGTAACACAATCATAGTGGGGGACTTTAACACCCCACTGACACCAATGGACAGATCATCCAGACTGAAAATTAATAAGGAAATACAAGCTTTAAATGACACAATAAATCAGCTAGATTTAATAGAGATCTATAGGACATTATATCCAAAAACAGCAGATTATACTTTCTTCTCAAGTACACATGAAACATTCTCCAGGATGGATCACATTTTGGGTCACAAATCTAGCCTTGGTAAATTTAAGAAAATTGAAATCATATCAAGCATCTTTTCCAACCACAATGCTATGAGATTAGAAATCAATTACAGGAAAAAAACTGTAAAAAACACAAACACATGGAGGCTAAATAATACGCCACTAAATAACCAAGAGATCACTGAAGAAATCAAAGAGGAAATCAAAAAACACCTAGAGACAAATAACAATGAAAACACACCAATCCAAAACCTATGGGATGCAGCAGAAGCAGTTCTAAGAGGGAAGTTTATAGCAATACAATCCTACCTCAAGAAACAAGAAAAATCCCAAATAAACAATCTAACCTTACACCTAAATAAACTAGAGACAGAAGAGCAAACAAAACCCAAAGTTAGTAGAAGGAGAGAAATCACAAAGACCAGAGCAGAAATAAATGAAATAGAAACAAAGACAACAATAGCAAAAGTCAATAAAACTAAAAGCTGGTTCTTTGAGAAGATAAATAAAATTGATAAACCTTTAGCAAGACTCATCAAGAGAAAGAGGGAGAAGACAAATCAATAAAATTAGAAATCAAAGAGGAGAAGTTACAATGGACACCACAGAAATAAAAAGCACCATGAGAGACTACTACAAGCAACTATATGCCAATAAAATGGACAACCTGGAAGAAATGGACAGAATCTTAGAAAGGTATAACCTTCCAAGACTGAATCAGGAAGAAACAGAAAATATGAACAGAGCAATCACAAGTAATGAAATGGAAACTGTGATGAAAAATCTTCCAACAAACAAAAGTCCAGGGCCAGATGGCTTCACAGGTGAATTCTATCAAACATTTAGAGAAGAGCTAACACCCATCCTTCTCAAACTCTTCCCAAAAATTTCAGAGGAAAGAACACTCCCAAACTCATTCTATGAGGCCACCATCACCCTGATACCAAAACCAGACAAAGATACTACAAAAAAAGAAAATTACAGACCAATATCACTAATGACTTTAGATGCAAAAATCCTCAACAAAATACTAGTCAACAGAATCCAGCAACACATTAAAAGAATCATACACCATGATCAAGTGGGGTTTATCCCTGGAATGCAAGGATTCTTCAGTATACACAAATCAATCAATGTGATACACCATATTAACAAACTGAAGGATAAAAACCACATGATCATCTCAATAGATGCAGAAAAAGCTTTTGACAAAATTCAACACCCATTGATAAAAAACCCTCCAGGAAGTGGGCATAGAGGGAACCTACCTCAACATAATAAAGGCCATATATGACAAACCCACAGCAAACATCGTTCTCAATGGGGAAAAACTGCAAGCATTCCCTCTAAGATCAGGAACAAGACAAGGATGTCCACTCTCGCCACTACTATTCAACACAGTTTTGGAAGTCCTTGCCACAGCAGTCAGAGAAGAAAAAGAAATAAAAAGAATCCAAACTGGAAAAGAAGTAAAACTGTCACTGTTTGCAGATAACATAATACTATGCATAGAAAATCCTAAAGATGCCACCAGAAAACTACTGGAGCTAATCAATGAATTTGGTAAAGTTGCAGGATACAAAATTAACACACAGAAATCGCTTGCCTTTCTATACACCAACAATGAAAGATCAGAAAGAGAAATTAAGGAAACAATCCCATTCACCATTGCAACAAAAAGAATAAAATACCTAGGAATAAACCTAACTAAGGAGGTAAAAGGCCTGTACTCAGAAAACTATAAGACACTACTGAAAGAAATCAAAGACGACACAAACAGATGGGGAGATATACCAGGTTCTTGGATTGGAAAATCAACATTGTGAAAATTACCAATGGCATTTTTTACAGAACTAAAACAAAAACTTCTAAAACTTGTATGGAGACACAAAAGACCCCAAATAGCCAAGTAATCTTGAGAAGGAAAGACGGAGTTGGTGGAATCAGGCTTCCTGACTTCAGGCTATACTACAAGGCTACAGTAATCAAGACAGTATGGTACTGGCACAAAAACAGAAATACAGATGAATGGAACAGGATAGAAAGCCCAGAGATAAACTATGGTCAACTAATCTATGACAAAGGAGGCAAGGATATACAATGGAGAAAAGGCAGCCTCTTCAATAAGTGGTGCTGGGAAAACTGGACAGCTACATGTAAAAGAATGAAATTAGAACACTCCCTAACACCACACACAAAAATAAACTCAAAATGGATTAAAGACCTACATGTAAGGCCAGACACTATAAAACTCCTAGAGGAAAACAGAGGAACAACACTCTGTGACATAAATCACAGCAAGATCTTTTTTGACCCACCTCCTAGAGTAATAGAAATAAAAACAAAAATAAATAAGTGGGACCTAATGAAACTTCAAACCTTCTGCACAGCAAAGGAAACTATAAGCAAGACAAAAAGACAATCCTCAGAATGGGAGGAAATATTTGCAAACAAATCAACAGACAAAGGATTAATCTCCAAAATATATAAACAGTTCATCCAGCTCAATGTCAAAAAAACAAGCAACCTAATCAAAAAATGGGCAGAAGACCTAAACAGGCATTTCTCCAAAGATGACATATGGATGGCCAAGAGGCACATGAAAAGCTGCTCAACATCACTAATTATTAGAGAAATGCAAATCAAAACGACAATGAGTATCACCTCACACTGGTTAGAATGGGCATCATCAGAAAATCTACAAACAGTAAATGCTGGAGAGGGTGTGGAGAAAAAGGAACACTCTTGCACTGTTGGTGGGCATGTAAATTGTTACAGTCACTATGGAGAACAGTATGGAGGTTCCTTGCAAAACTACAAATAGAACTACCATATGACCCAGCAATCCCACTGCTGGGCATATACCCAGAGAACACTATAATTCAAAAAGACACATGCACTCCAATGTTCATTGCAGCACTATTTACAATAGCCAGGTCTTGGAAGCAACCTAAATGTCCATCAACAGATGAATGGATAAAAAAGATGTGGTACGTATATACAATGGAATATTACTCAGCTGTAAAAAGGAACGAAATTGGGACATTTGTAGAGACATGGATGGACCTAGAGACTGTCATCCAGAGTGAAGTGAGTCAGAAAGAGAAAAACAAATATCGTATATTAACACATATATGCAGAATATAGAAAAATGGTACAAATAAACTGGTTTGCAAGGCAGAAATAGAGACACAGATGTAGAGAACAAACATATGGACACCAAGTGGGGAAAGTGGCAGGGGGAGTTGGGGTGGGATGAACTGGGAGATTAGGATTGCCATACATACATTACTAATGAGAAAAAAATCAAATTGTACACTTTAAATATATGCAGTTTATTGTATGTCAATTGTATCTCAATAAAAGTTCTTAAAAAAAAAAAAAGATGGTTAAAGTGGTCCCATGACTATTGACTGGAAGGTCAATGGCAGGAGTGGCTCTGAGACAAGGGGGCATCCCCGTGCCACAACGTCCAGCCGTCGGCAGTGCCCAGTGGGTCAATGACAATCCCCATGTGTTGGGGTACATAGTCCAAGGGCGTCCCCTTCCTTCTCACATACAGAGAGGGAAAGGGGAAGCTGATAATTAGGATGTCAAGGGCAGGTAGTCTTTTTAAGCTTTTCTTCAAGGTCTCAAAGCCTGTTTCATTTTGATCTTCCCAAATAATAGGGTCAGGTTTGCTCTTTTTTAATAGGGGCTGGGCCATAAGAGGGAAATTTGGAATCCAATATCAACAGTAGCCAGCTAACCAAAGAGAATCTTGTAACTGGCGCTTTGTCTTAGGTTTCGGGAAGTTCCATGAAGCCCACCTGGATCCAAATGTCATCCTTATTCTGAGATCCGGTGCCCTAAATATCGATCCTGAGTTTGAGCAACTGCAATTTTTCCTTGGAGACTATATGTCCCTTTAAGGCCAAAAGTTTTAACAGGTGGATGCTATCTTCCTGTGAAGAGGTCTGAGAAGAAGAGCAGAGCAGCAAATCGTTTACGTAATTGGCCCTTGAACACCATGGGGGTTTAGGGCACCCACCCCTGTGCAGTTGAAAATACGCGCGTAACTTTACAATCAGCCCTCTGCATGTGCGTTTCCATGTCTGCAGATTCATCCAACTGCAAGGTGCGCAGTACGGTAGTACCATAGTATTTATTGAAAAAAGTGTATATAAGTGGACCTGCGCAGTTCACACCCATGCTGTTCAAGGTCAACTGTATATTGTAGCAAAGTCGAGCCTGCACAAAACTTTGTCATCCAAGTCAGCTTTCAAGATTTGTGGAAAGTAAGGATTTTTTGGTGAAACCCATGGCATTACTGTCCAGGTATATTGTCATCCTTCCAGATGAAGGTAAAAAGGTATTGGCTGGCTTTATCAACTGGAATGCTAAAGCATGCATCAATTATGGTGAAATGTTTGCTTTCAGTAGGAGTGGATGCTAGTAGAGTATAGGGGTTTGCAACAGGGTTTCGAGGGGCAGCAGCGTTGCTCATTGCTTGCACGTCCTGGACAGACCTCCATCCTCAGACAGTGGGCTTTCTCACAGGTTGTATGTAACAGTATTACAGGGGTAGCTCAAGCGGTAGCAAGGCCCTGAGCCTTGGAATCCTCTTATGGGCTTTATGCCCTGAAGGACTTCTTTACTTACAGGGTATTGATTAGTTCCAGAGAGAGGTTTCAAGCGACCGATTTGAGTCTTGGTGGGAAGAGCACTGTGGATGTTGCCAACAACAGTTGGAGATTTTGCCCACAAGGTGGGTGGTAGCTGACTCAATAGGGACAAATGATCAGTGTCTCCAGAATCAGCTCCAGGACCATCAGAGACAAAGGAAAGATGGTGACGGGTGACTTACTTCACCTGGTTGGCTGTTTTGAGTGTCACTGTGAAATCCTAGAATTATTTCCCCTTTTGGGAGAAAGAAATTCCAGCATGATATTTTCTGAGCTGTCTTGGCCTAATAAATGAATAAGGGCAGAGGAACTAAGGAGGGAGTGGTGGGTATCTCTCAGGGAGCCTAAACAGAAGAGAACAGGTTCAGAGACAGGACCCTGTTGAGGTTCCTCAGAGACCCCCACCATTTGGACCACTTTCGTGCTCCGAGGAGAGGCTGCTTTACCGCTGTTGAACTGAGAGTGTGGATCTGGTGCCAAAAGAGAGACTCATTCCCAGTCTGGAGAGCTGCTTCTCTGGGCTGATGCAGAGGGAGGGTTGGGAAGAGCCCCTGCGGTTCCTTGGAGCCCCATCGTTGGGGGTCAGGGGGGCACTGGAAAGGCTTCTTAGAAGGCTGAAGGCACCTGAAGCACTTACACTTGTGACAATCTTTTTCCCAATGTCCTGGCTTTATGATAACAGCAGGAACTGGGAGGGTTTGGGTTTTGTTTAGGGACCTTCATTTGCTGGAGTTGAAATTAATCTTATAAGTGACTCATCTAGGGTGCAAGTGAGCTAATTTGCCAAATTAACTAAATCTGGAGTGGACATATCTTCCCATTCCATCCTGGTCCTCTTAACTGGAAGGAAAGATCTTCACTCAGCCCATTAATAAACAGACTTAAAGGCTACCCTAATGGACTCAACATCTGAAGGAAGACCAGAATTAAAACAACAACAACAACAACAACAACAACCTGAAGTTGACTGTAACAGTCATGAACAGATTCATTTGATTTTTGTGTGCAAGCCTGAATTTTGCTCCCAACAATAGGCTAAGGACAGGCTTCTATAATTGCTTGGTAGAGTCCTGCAGCCAGTGTTCTCGCCTCTTGCCAAAAGTTGGGGGTTGTTTCTCTAAATCCCTTTCAGGATGTTCCCATCAGGCAGGTTTCAGCCAGTGTTTGGCTTCATGCCCATCCACAAGCATACAGATCTGGGAAACCAGGCTGGAAGGTTTGGATACTGATGTTAAATTCTTCAGCAAATCTGTGGGGTTCCTCAGTGACTTTAGGAAACTCTTTGGGGCTCACAATTTGGCCTTAGTCCAGGGAACATAAACTTGGGGTTTGTTTGGATCCTCAGAAGACTTAAGTTTAAAGGGGCAGGTTTTGGATTTATGGTTACCCGCGTCGGCGGGAGGGAAGCGGGAAGGGGGAGGGAAGTGGGAAGGGGGAGGGGGAGGGATAGATTGGGGGTTTGGGATTGACACGTACACAATGCTATATTTAAAATAGATAACCAACAAGGACCTATTGTACAGCACAGGGAATTCTGCTCAGTATTCTGTAATAACCTAAATGGGAAAAGAATTTGAAAAAGAATAGATACATGTATATGTATACCTGAATCACTTTGCTATCCCCCTGAAACTAACACAACATTGTTAATCAACTGTTCTCCAATATAAAATAAAATTAAAAAAATAAATTAAGGGGCAGGTTCTGATAGGTTCAGAGGAGGAGGAAGTCAGGAGAGGTTTAGGGAAGTTCAGCGAGAGAATTAGAATGAGACAGCAGAGGGCATTGAGGAGGTGTAGGCAGCACAGAAGGGAAGAAGGAAGATGGCACCAGATGGGGTGGGGGGGGGGCCTGAGCACAGGGGCTGCTTCATCCAGAGACAGAGGAGATAGGGTGTGGGTGTGGGAAGAGGCCTCAGAAGCCATTTTGTTTTTCTTCAATTGTTTGTTTGCTTCAGTTAATTTAAAAATTGTATTTTGCTAAGAGACAATTTTAGAATCTTGATAATGTTTAGAAGCCTCAAAATACCAATCAAAATAGGAATCCCATTTAGTTTTGAAAATTTTTAGAGCCATGGGTGTCCAATTCATCTTTAGAAAAGTAAGCTTGAGAAATTTAAAAGTTCCCCATAATGACCATCAGTGTTCTAAATTACTTTGGGTTGAGTTGGTCCATTTAATTAGAAATGTACATGAGAGGGAATTCTCTGGTTAGGACTTTGTGCTGTCACTGCTGAAGGCCCAGGTTTGATCCCTGCTTGGGGAACTAAAATCCCACAAGCTGTATGGCACAGCCAAAAACAAACAAACAAGCACAAACAAAGAGACAAAATAAGAAATATACATGAGGAAGGACCACAGTTTTTAAACAAAACTGGCTGAAGGGGGTGGAGGGGGCACTTTCAGAACATGTAGATTACTGGGATCCCTTTTGTTAGAGGTTTTTCTCTAGAGGAAAGGAAAAAAACTTTCTGAACAGCACAGTTCCAACAGGAATAGCCCAGATCCAAAGGAATTGGACCAAAGACTTAGCAGCACAGTTTCAGTAGGAACAGCCTGATTTCAAGAGACAGGTCAAAGTGCCAAACAAAGACTCTCAGAAAGGACAAAGCCTTTAAAGAAAGGATGAAAAAACAGATCTCAAATAAAGCCTGGAGAGCCTCAAAACACAAAAAAAGAGTGGAGCTTGAATCTAGGAGAAAAGTTACCCTCAAATTCTAGGGTCCGCAAGAAAGCAGTGAGCTCAATAGGCTCTGCAAGTCCACACCCGTTTGCTTCCTGCCTTGGAGTTATCAGGGGTCGTCTCTGGATCCCACTTCTGACACCAAGTAATGTTGACCTAAAACAACAAAAATGTCAGTTATTTTACTAGCCAAAATGGTTTCTTTGGGAAGAGCAAAGAATTGCAATTCAAGGTAGGCAACCATGGTGAACCACAGGTAAGTCTGGAGAACAAAGGAGAGGAACTTTCTTTTATAGAGGAGAAGGGGGAGTTGGGAGGGGCTGTTCTAAACAAAGAGTCCATTGGAAGAAACAGGGAGTTGGAAGTGTGGTGGCTTTTCATTGGCTGAGATGTGCTGGTGAAGTAAAGACAGTCTCAGATGAAGGAAAACTAAGAGAATGTGTAGGCAGCAGAACTTCTGTAAAGGGACAATCAAGTGAGATTCTTCAGACAGAAATCAAGTGATACCAGAAGGAAACTTGGAACACCAGGAATAAGGAAGAGCAGCAGAAGTGATACATATCATAGCCTATTCTCCTCTCAAGTTCTTTAAAATATGTTGCACAATAAAAGCAAAAGTCACAGCCTTGTCTAGGGGGGATTTCAATGTCAGTCAGTGTGGTGTATAAGACAACTATAGCGTGAAAGGTGATAGGTAAAGAGACCAACATGGTGTGAGGTTTCTACATTCCAACCAAAGTGGTAAACAGACTGTGAAAAGTTATGTACGTATTTTGAATTCCCTAGAAAAACCACTAAGATATTATACAAAATGGATATAGTCATAATCATAATAGAAAAAATTTAATGGCATACTAAAACAAAGGTTCAAATAACATAAAAGAAGGCAGAAAGGGGGAAAAGAAGGAATGAAAAGAAAAATAACATGCTAGACCTAAATTCAAATTACCATTTTGAATCAAATTACCAAATACCAGTTGACTTACCAAATTCAAATTATCCATAATTACACTAGGTGTAAATGGATTCCTCTCATAACCTAGGAAAGTGCAAGGGTTTTAGGAACTGAGAACCGGAAACAGATGAAGACCAAATATATATTTCTCATTATAAATCACAATATCAAAATCTGTTTACAAGAAACTTACTTCAAATATAATGATAAAGTAAATTAAAGTAAAAGGATGGAAGTTGATATACCATGCAAATACTAATCAAAAGAAGACAGGAGTGAGTGGTTTTGTTAATATCATGCAATGTAAACTTTAGAGCAAAGAGAATTACTGGGGATAAACAGGGACATTACATATTGATAAAAGGGACAATTCTTCAAGAAGCCATAACAATTCTAAAGGTATGCACCTAAAAACAGAGCTTTAATAGAAAAAAACACTTGAATCCAAAATTGACAGAACTGAAAGTAGAAACAGACAAATCCATAAGTACAGTTGGAGTCAGCAGTACTTCTCTCTCAGTAACAGATAAAACTAGTAGACAGAAGTTCAGCAAGGATATAAAATAAGTGAACAATACTATCAACCAACTGGACATAATGACATTTACAGCACACTCCACACAACAGCAGCAGAATGTACATTCTTCTTGGGTGCACGTGAAACATCCACCAAAATAAAGCATATCCTGATTTTAAAAAAACAAACCTTAGCAAATTTAAGATAATTGAAAACATACAAAGCATGTCCTCTGACTATAATAGAATGAGAGTAGAAATCAATAAAAGCAAGATGTCAGGAAAATCTTTAATCACTTGAGAATTAAATACCACAATCCTCAATAATCCATGGATCAAAGAGGAAGTCTAAAGGGAAACAAAATATTTTGAACTGAATAAAATTAAAATACAGTATATGAGAAAATTGAGAGATGCAGCTAAAGCTGTTCTTAGAGGGAAATTTATAGTACAAATGCTTACATTAGAAAAGAAGAAAGGTCTCAAATCAATAATCTAAGCTTCCATCTTAAGAAATTGGCGGGGGGGGACTTCCTAGGTGGCACAGTGGTTAAGAATCTGCCTGCCAATGCAGGGCACACAGGTTCGAGCCCTGCTCTGGGAAGATTCCACATGCCACAGAGCAACTAAGCTGGTGCACCACAACTATTTAGCCTGTGCTCTAAAGTCCATGAGCCACAACTATTGAGCCCGTGTGCCACAACTATTGAAGCCCATGTGCCTAGAGCCCGTGCTGCACAACAAGAGAAGCCACCACAATGAGGAGCCCGTGCACCACAATGAAGAGTAGCCCCCACTCTCAGCAACTAGAGAAAGCCCGTGTGCGGCAACAAAGACCCAACACAGCCAATAAATAAATTAAATAAATTAATTAAAAAAAAAAAAGAAATTGGGGGACTTCCCTGGTGGCACAGCAGTTAAGATTCCAAGCTCCCAATGCAGGGAGCCTAGATTCAATCCCTGGTCAGGGAACTAGATCCCATATGTATGCCGCAACTAAGAGTTGGCATGTCACAACTAAGGAGCCTGCCTGGCACAACTAAGGAGACTTCCTACCACAACTAAAGAGCATATGTGCTGCAACTAAGGAGCCAGTGAGCCACAAGTGAGGAGCCTGTGAGCCACAACTAAGGAGCCCACCTGCCACAACTAAGACCCAGAGCAACCAAATTAATTAATTAATTAAAAAAAGAAATTGGAAAAAGATGAGCAATATAAACCAAATCATGCAGAAGAAAGGAAATAAATATAAGAGCAGAAATCAAAAGACTGTGGAAACAAAAAATAGAAAAAAAATTGTGAAACATAAAGATGATTCTTTGGAATGACCAATAAAATCGATAAATCTCTATCAACACTGCCCCCCCCCCCCAAAAAAAGTGCAGACACAGATTACCAATCTCAGGAATGAGATTACCACAGACACTGTGAAAGGATAGGAAAGGAACACTCTGAACAACTCTGTTGACACATATTCAGCAGCTGGGCTGACGTGGACCAAGTCCTCAAAAGCCACAAACTACCAAAACTCACTCAGCATGAACTAGATAGCTTGAATAGCCCTATCACTACTAAAGACATTAAATCTGTAGTTAAGTTACTTATCTTCTGAAAAAGAACATTTCAGGTGATTTCACTGGCAAATTATACAAAACATTTTAAAAAGAAATACAAAGTCTACAAATACCGCCCAGCAGCACCCCAGTACTGAACCAGCACTAGAAAGAAAACAGCAAACCTTTGTGAACACAGCTGCAAAAATCCTCAACAGATACAATTATTCTTATTCTTTGAGGTAGTTCTTTTCTATGAAGTCACTGCAAACTCTAAGTTAGCCAACACTGAACCAGTGCCGCCCCAGGGTAATAGAGGCTCAGGTTCCTGAAAGCACAAAAGTATAAAAAACATGGCACAAAATAGACCGTGAAAAGGATGCTTGTTTACAGCAGCAGCTAAAACAAGAAGGCAGTGTCGCCTTGTTCACCCTCAGCTGAGGACGTGCACATCAAGCCACTCATCTTTTTGCTGCTCTGCTCATGTCCACAGATGACCGTGAAAGCGTTGCAAGTATTGATTTGGGGATTACAAAACCATTTTGAGGTTAGTAGGCAAAATCGCAAATACAAAATCCACAAATAACAAGGCCCGACTGTGTCAGCAAATAAAATCCAGTGATATAAAAAGAAGATAACGCAGCACAACCAAGTGCAGTTTACCCTGAGAACACAAGGCGGGTTCAGTATTCAAGAAGACGGATCAACTCAATCCACCACACCGAGTGTCCAAGGGAGAAAAATCATACGAACATATTAGTGGATGAAGACAAAGCACGTGACAGGATACAGCGCTCGTTTGTAATGAAAGATGTCGCCGTGGAGAAGGGAGCTTCCCTGCCCTGACAAAGGGCACCTGCGTAACAGCTACAACTAACCCCGGGCTGCGTGGAGGATGACCCTTCAAGCTGGGAGCAAGGCTCCCGTGCGCAGTCATCACCCTGCTCCACGCAGCCAGGAGTCCTGGCCAGTGCAGGAGGCGAGAGAGAGGAAGAAAAGGCACACACGAGAGGAGGCGATGCCACTGTCCCGTTTACAGACCACACAGCTGTCCACGTCAAAAACACGAGGGAATCTACGCGAATTCCTGGGGCTAAGAGGCGGGCTTAGCGAGGTGGTGGGTACGAGGTCAACCACAAAAACCAGCTGCATCTACTTACAACCAGTGAACAACGGAAAACTGAATTTTGGGGATGTCCCTGGTGGTCCAATGGGTAGGACTTCGCATTCCCAATGCAGGGGGCCTGGGCTTGATCCCTGGTCGGGGAGCTACATCCCGCATGCCACAACTAAGAAGTCCACATGCTGCAATGAGGATCCTGCGTGCCGCACCTGAGACCCGGCGCAGCCTAAATACATACATAAATATTTTTAAAAAAGAGAAAACTGAATTTTTAAAAGTACGATTTACAATAGCTCCCCACCAAAATGAAGTACTTAGGTATAAATCTAACAAAACAAGCACCGGATCACTGTTCTGAACATTAGAACAATGCTGATGAAAAAGAAATTAAGACTAAACACTAACTAGAGAGAAGAGTAATTGTGTTCATAGATTGGAAGACTCAAAATTGTAACGATATCCATTTTCCACAAAGTGATTATAGAGTTTTGACATAACGCCAATAAAAATTTCAGGAGAATTTCTTTGTATGTAAAGAGGGGCTGACTATAAAATTTATGGGGGCATAGGAACTAGAATAGCTAAAACAATTTTGAAAAAGAAAATTGAAGCTGGAGGACTCACTGCTCAATATTAGACTTACTGTGTGACTGCCTAATCAAGACGGAACTAGGGACGAGAGACACAGTAGAGGGTGCAGAGATGGGCCTCCCAAACACAGCCACTTGGGCAGAGGTGCAGGGTGTCCACAGAGGAAGGGTAGGCTTTTTTTTCAATTTTATCGAAGCACAGTCGACGTACAATTTTGTGTTAACTTCTCCTGCACAGCAAAGGGACTCACGTATAAATATATATTCTTTTTCGTATTCTTTTCCTTTATGATTTGTGGCAGGATATTGAGTATAGTTCCCTGCGCTATACAGTAGGACGTTGTTTATCCATCCTGTGTGTAATAGTTTGCATCTGTTAACCCCAACCTCCCATTCCTTCCCTTCCCTACGCCCCCTCCCCCTTGGCCGCCACAAGTCTGTTTGTCCTCTATGTCTGTGAGTCTGTTTTTATTTCGTAGATAGGTTGATTGTATCGTATTTTAGGTTCCACATTTAAGTGATATATTTGTGTTTCTCTTTCTGACTTAATACTTCGCTTCGTATGATCATCTCTAGGTCCATCCATGTTGCAGCAAATGGCAGTATTTCCTTCTTTTTTTGATGGCTGAGTCATATTCCATTGTATTATATGTACCACATCTTTATTTTTTAAAACATACATTTATTTATTTATTTATTTACCTTGGTTGCCCCAGTCTCAGTTGCGGCATGCAGACTTCTTCATTGCAGCATGTGGACTCTTCGTTGCGGCATGCGTGTGGGATCTAGCTCCCCGACCAGGGATGAAACCCAGGCTCCCTGCATTGGGAGCTCGGAGTCTTACCCACTGGACCATCAGGGACGTCCCTACCACATCTCCTTTAGGAAGGATGGTCTTCTCAATACCCCGTGTTGGTGCCTCAGCCGTCCACGTGCAGAGGAGGTGGGCTTGACCAAGCCACACATCTTACAAAGAATCATTCAAAATGGGTCATAGATCAAGTTACATCACAAAGCTGGAAGACTTGAGGAGAAAGAAATCTTCATGACCAGGGGTGAGGCAAAAAGTTCTTAGTAACGACACAAAAAGACCACCCACAAAAACACGCTGATGAATTTGACTTTGTCAAGAATTTTAAAACTTGCTCTGTGAAATACACTGTTAAGACAAGCTACAGAGTGAGAGAACGTATTTGCGAACCTCGTACAGGAGTAGGGGCTGCATCTAGAATAAGATAAAGAATTCTCTAAACTCAACAGGAAGAAATCCAATGATCCAATCAAAAGACGTGACACTTCACCAGAGAGGATACATGTGTGTAAACAAGCGCATGGGAGACACTCAGTCCTTGGTGCAAACTGAAGCCACAGTGCGGCTGGACTGTGCAATGGTCAGATCGGCTGAAATTAAAAGCCGCGCCACGGATCCCGGAAGGACGCAGAGAAACCAGCTCTCTCGCGCCAGAGAACACCTGTGCGTGTCTGAATCGCGCTGCACCCCGCAGCCTGTCTCCCGGGCGGGAAGTGACAGCTCGGGTCCAGCAAAGCCTCGCACGTGAACGTCCACGGCCGGAGCGTGGGAGCCCCGGCGCCTGCAGCCCCGGGGGTCAGCGAACGCCGCTCGGCAGGGCAGCCGGGCCTGGGCACAGAGGGAGGCGCGGGCCCCAGGCCTCCAGCCGCGTGGAAGGAGCCAGGCTCACTGCGTCTCTGTGACGCCCCACCCCCGCCCCTGCCAAGGACAGAACGTCAGCAAGAAGAGCCAGTGGGGTGGAGGGTCGGGGCCGGGCTGGGCAGATCCGGTGCTGGTGGCCGTGGTCACAGGAACCGACACGCGTGCACAAAAAAGGCAATTTTACCGCACGCTTGAAAACCACCAGACACCTGGACACGGGGCTGACTCTCACCCCCTCCGGGGACCGGACGGCAGCCGGTCCTGCCTCCCGGCCTTTGCTCTGGCCGAGCCCTTGGCCTCGGGCCCTCTCCAGTCACCTGACTCTGACCTGCCCTTCGCCCGAGCCCTGGCTCTGCTCTCCTGCTGGGGCGGGGCTGGGGCGGAGGGCAACGTCTCCAGGAGGGGCCACCCTGGGCGGGGGTGGGTGACCCCGGGTGGGGCAGGCGGCAGTGGCTCGGCACCCACCTGGCCGCAGACCCAGGCGCGCGGGGGCGGGGGGGGGTGGTGACCAGCGTGGGCGGGACAGCACCTGGCGGGTGCCTGCGAGGTGACAGACAGCCCAGCTTCCTCCTCGCTGCCGCCACGCGTCCACCATCCCAGGTGAGGGGGGCCGTGCTGGTCTGGGGTGCTGGCAGGTCCTGAGGGGTGCCCTGACTGTGGGCGTCTCCCCAGCCTCTCTGCCCACCCACCGGGGGCTCAGGCGCTACGTGCCCTGGGGGTGGGTGTGGAGTGGGGTCCCGGCGTCGCGGGCCCCGCCTGTGACCTGTCTGTCTGCGTGAGGGGCCCGTGGCGGCTGCCGGGGACACAGGCTGCGGCCCATCCGGCCTGGCCTGTCGGTGGCTCGAGCAGGTCACCGTCCTCTCTGAGCCTTGCTCTTCCCTCTTTAAAATGGGGTCGTGACGCTGACTGGCCGCCCCACTGCCCGCGCTGGCCCGGAGCCCGGGGACCTGCATTCACCCCGGGCGGCGGGCACTCCCCGGGAACGGCGGCCTCCTGCGGGGGAGTGACGCCACACAAAGTCCGTGGGCCTCAAAGCTCTGCAGACCTTGCACGTTTCCTTCTGGCAGCGGCGGCGGCTGGCCCGGGGCTCCTGGTGACCTGGTGTGCGTGGGCGCCGTCAGGGGCTCTGGGGGCTGCAGAGGGCCCCGCGGAGACCTCGGCCCCCGAGCCGCTGGCACAGCCTGTGCAAACCACCTTCCGGGGTCAGCCGGGGCCACCTGCCGAGGGGCCGTCACGGGGCCAGGTGGAAAGTTTCAGGATCAGATCAGAGAAGCCCGAGCTTGTGTTTTTAAACAGAAACCAGATGTATCTGCTCAGAACTCCTCAGCCTTCAGGTCCTTTAGTGGAGAAACCGCGCTTCCTGGGACCCCGCTGACCTTACCCCCTGGGTTACACACGGGCCGCCTGGCGACAGTTAGATACCCAGGCCGTCACCTGTCCCCGCCTGGTTCAGGGCTCTTAGAAAACTGTCCTGGGAGAGGCCTGGAGTGGGAGCTGCAGGGAGGAGCCAGGTCGGTGGGAGAGGCGGGGTCCTGGGCTCCCCGAGTTCCGTGTGGAGCTGGGCTCCTCCTGTGAGGGAGGGGAGGGGACGGGGTCCTGGGACGGTGGGGGCGGGGGGCTGCCAGGTCACACGGCTGGCTCCGCGGGTCCCCGGTGTGGCATCAGGAAGGGCTCTGCAGGACGTCCTCCGCGCTGTGTCACAGGCTTGCCTGTTGCCAGACAGGGACCCCAGGGCCCAGCCCCCGGCCCCTCTGACACCGTGACAAGTGGGCAGCCTGGCCCTGCGGCATGGTCTCTGGTCCTGCCTGTCAGCCCAGCCAGCTGGAGCGGCTGAGCCAGGGGAGGACCGAGGGGCTCTCCAGGGCAGCGGCCCTGAGGCCGGCGCAGTCTGGGTGCCCACCGCCGCCCTCCCCCACAGGTGCCTGTCCTGCCCCTCCATGGGGCTGACCTGGAAGCAGCGGGTCTTCACAGCCCTGCTGGGGGCTGCGGCCGTCTCAGGCCTCACCACGCTCATTCTCATCCTGGTGGGGGCCACCCACGTCCTCCTGCCCGCCGACACCAAGGTGTGCCCCCGGACCCCACGTGGGGGGGGGCTGGGCGGGGCCGCGGCGGCCCCCACGCCCCCTGACCCCGGTGTCACCCCCAGTTCGGGATCGTGTTCGACGCTGGGTCCTCCCACACGTCACTCTTTGTGTATCAGTGGCCGGCAAACAAGGAGAACGACACGGGTGTGGTCAGCCAAGCCCTGGCCTGCCAGGCGAGAGGTCAGCGGGCAGCCCCCTCCACGGGGGATGGGGTTGGGAGCGGCAGGCCGCTGCCCGGCGGGGCTTCCCAGCTGGAGGGAGGTTTGGGAAGTGGTACAGGCTGGAGCGGGGCAGCAGCAAATCACCCTGAAGGAAAGGGGCTCAGAGAGGTTCCGTGAGTTGCCCTGGGGGCGCCGCTGGTCAGCGGGCACTGGGCCGGGCTCCGGAGGGGTCCTGCCTGGGGCTGCGGAGATCCGACCCAGACCCTCCCCGCTCCTGGGGGCTCTAGACGAGGCGTCCCTCCTGCTCTCTTCCGACTCCACGTGGCCTCTCCCACGTGCCTCCAACCTCCCTCTTCTGTCTCTTAAAAGGCCACTGGTCACTGGATTTGGGGCCCACCTGGGGAATCCAGAATGAGCTCATCTTAAGACCCTAACTTAATTGCACCTACAAAGACCCATTTTCTAAACACAGTCCCACGTGCAGGCTCCGAGGGTGAGGACGTGGACGCGTCTTTGCGGGGGCTGCCTGTCTGCCTCCCGCAGGCCCTTGTGGCTGGGCTTCCTTCAGGGCCTGGAGCCTCACCCCGCGCTGCTGTGTTTCAGGGCCCGGCATCTCCTCCTACGCCTCTAACCCTGAGCAGGCTGGCGAGAGCCTGCAGGGCTGCCTGGAGGAGGCGCTGGCGCTGATCCCAAAGGCCAAGCATCAGGAAACGCCCATGTTCCTGGGGGCCACGGCCGGCATGAGGCTGCTGAGGTAGGGAGGCTGGCGGGGAGCCCTCCGCCTCCCCGGGGCGCCGCGTGGAGCCGAGGCCCTGGCCTGGGCGGGGGAGGAGGGGTGGCTCTTGCCAGCTCCGGCCCCAATCCTCCTGCACAGCCAGAAGAACAGCTCTCAGGCGGAGGACATCTTCGCGGCGGTCAGCCAGGTCCTGGGCCGGTCTCCCGTGGACTTCTGGGGTGCTGAACTCCTGGCTGGGCGGGATGAAGGGGCCTCAGGTTGGATCACCATCAACTACATCCTGGGCCTGCTTGTGAAGGTGCCACAGGCACCCCCGGGCGGGGGCGGGGGCGGGGGCGGTCCCTGTGGCCGGTCCCGGGACTCAGTGTCCCCCGTCTGTGGCCAGTACTCCTTCTCTGGAGAGTGGATCCAGCCTCTGGAGGGGGCGCTGGTGGGCGCCCTGGACATGGGTGGAGCCTCCACCCAGATCACCTTTGTGCCCGGAGGCCCCATCCTGGACAAGGCCACCCAGGCCACCTTCCGGCTCTACAGCACCAGCCACAGCGTCTACACCCACAGCTACCTCTGCTTTGGGCGCGACCAGATGCTGAACCGGCTGCTGACGGCACTGGTGCAGGTGGGCCTGCTCTGCCGGGGGAGGGCGGGGAGCCGGCCGGGCTGGTGCTCAGAGCCGCCCCGCCCTCCCCACAGCGCAGCCCCGGCCTCCTGGTGCGCCACCCCTGCTACCACAGCGGCTACCGGGCCACGCTGGCCTCGGGCCCCCTGTATGAGTCACCCTGCATCCAGGCCGCGGCCCCCGCGGACCCCGGCCAGAACCTCACCGTGGAGGGGACGGGGAACCCTGGGGCCTGTGTCGCCGCCATCCGGGACCTCTTCAACTTCTCCGGCTGCGACGGCCAAGCAGACTGTGCCTTCGACGGGGTCTACCAGCCCCCCGTGCGGGGCCCGTTCTACGTGAGCTCCCGCAGCCTGCCCTCGGGGCCCAGCTTCCCCCCGGAGCCCCAGAGGCCCGACCCCAGGGGGCCCTTGGGGAGCCTGGGACCCCAGGTCAGGTGGGGTGGGGCCAAACCTAGCTCGTCCCGGGCCCCTCTGCGCCGCGCCCCACCTGGGCACACCACCCTCCTCCCCCCCAGGCTTTCTCCAACTTCTACCACACCTTCCACTTCCTGAACCTCACCTCCAGGCCGCCGCTGGCCACGGCCAACGCCACCATCTGGGAGTTCTGCCAGAGGCCCTGGAAGCAGGTTCGTGGGTCCTGGCAGCTCCCCCCACCCGTGGCCCCGCCCCCAGGCTGCAGGCTCCGCCCAGCAGGGGCTTGGGGGGATCCCACCGGGGGGGAAACCCACCCCGGGCAGTGCGGCCCAGGAGGTGGGGCCTCACCAGGCTCCCGGCGCCCAGGTGGCGGGGAGCTCGCCCGGGCAGGAGCGCTGGCTGCCTGACTACTGCGCCTCGGGCCTCTACATCCTCACGCTGCTGGTCGAGGGCTACGGGTTCAGCGAGGAGACCTGGGGCGGCATTGAGTTCCGCGAGCAGGTGACGGCTCAGGGTGAGGGGGCCAGGGGTCCGGGCCGCCGCCCGCAGCCCTGACCGGCCGTGTGGCCCGCAGGCCGGCGGCACCGACATCGGCTGGACCCTGGGCTACATGCTGAACCTCACCAGCCTGATCCCGGCCGAGGCGCCCACCCAGGGGCGGGCACAGAGCTGCGGCGTCTGGGTGGCCGGCGTCGTCTTTGTGGTGCTGACCCTCACGGCCGTCCTCGGGGCCAGCGCCGTGCAGCTCTTCTGGCTCCAGGACTAGGCCGGCTGCCGCCTGCCGCCGGAAGGCAGGGACCCAGCTCCCGGAGCCCTGTGCAGCCGCCCGAGCCTTCCTGAGCCCTGTGGCCTGTCCTGGGGGCTCCGGCCCCGTGGTCAGATGGCCCCCGTCCGCCCTCAGGGTCGCTCTGGCCACGGAGGCTGCGCCACGGCCCCCCCGCCCCCCCCCCCCCCGACGACGGCCCCCAGGGGCCAGCATTCCAGAGCGTTTCCCCGGGCGTGTGGCACAAAGGCTGGGCCGTCGGGACCCCTGCCGCCCCCAGGGCTGTGTGCCTGCAGACGGATGGGTGTGGGACCAGGCTGAGCCTGGGGTGGGGGTGACTGCTGGAGATAGAGGGGCCCGGCACCTGGGGAGGGGTGGCAGTGGGCCCCGGCCTCTCCCGGAGGGCAGAGCTGGCGTCCAGGCTGCGTGGGCTTTTCCCGGAGCGGACCCATCCACACCCTTACACGCCTGAGTCAGGCCGTCTCAGTGGCCACGCCCAGATGGACGACACCTTGGTGGGGGCAGCTCGCTTTTATTAAACCCTCCCTGCCACGGGCTTCTTAGCGCCGAGCTCCTCACGCACGCCGGACGGCCGGGACCACGAAGCACTTGGGGAAGATGCCGATGCGGCCGTCGCAGTGGCCCTCCAGCCACGCCTGGTCCACTGCAGGGGCGCCAGGGCGTCACTGCGCGGCTCGCGGACGCGGCCTGTGCCCCGGGACCCGGGGGGGGGATGGGGGGCGGTGCCGGCCCTACCTTCACACAGGACGTCCACGGTGTCCCCCGGCTGCAGGGCCAGGTCCTCAGGCCCCTGGGCGGAGTAGCCGTGCTGGGCCACCACCTGGCGGAGGACAGGCCGGCCGCCCACTCCCTGTGGCAGGGGTGAGGGCTGCAGGGTGAGCCTGGCACCGGGAGGAGGGCCGGCCGTCCCTGCCCCCCTCACCCCCACCCCACCAGCTCACCTGGCACCGGAGCTGCAGCCCCCCGGGGCCGGCAGCCGCATCCCCCCAGGCCCTCTGCAGGGCCTCCTCCCCGGTGAGGGGCGCCCAGCACCCGCCGTCACGAGGGTCTCGGTAACTGCAAAGAGACTCCTCAGCGCAGGCCGCGCGGGCCGCGGCTTCAGGGAGGGTGCTGACCTCCGACCTCAGAAGCCTCTCCCCGGGCTGGGGCTGAGACGTGGCAGCGCAGAGCCCTCCTGCCCCACCTTCCACCCACCTGAGCTGCCCACACTGGGCCTGGGGGGGAAGCGCCTGGCTCATCAGGGCCCGCAGGCCGGACAGGTCCGTTCCTCTGGGCGCCCTCAGGGCCAGCGTGAAGGCGCACTGCACCGTGACGGTCGCCAAGGACGCGGGGCCCCCGGCAGCCGCACCCTGGGTCCAGACAGAGAGGGGTGGTCGGTCTCCAAGGCCGCAGACGTGCCCGGGGTGGGCTTCGGGCCGCGGGCAGGGCCGGGACTGAGACGGCGGGAGGGCTGGGGCTGCAGGCTTGTGAGGCTTCCCTAGCTGGGCCCCTAAAGGCACCTGGAGGACGGAGTCTGGCCCTGCAGCCCCCACATCCCTGGGGAGTGGGTGTGAAATGAGAGCCGGTGCCTCTTACCCCAGCACCTGCGGGATCCTCAAAGGAGCCAGGCCCCGGCCCCCCAGCCACCAGCATCCCTGCGGGGGTGGGGTGGGGCGTCAGGGACTCAGCTGGCAACCGGCCCCCCAGGTAGAACATGCTGGGGTAGAGGAGCTGCTGGGACCACGTCCGCCAGGAGCCCCAAGGCCACCAGCTTCCTCCTCGGAGGACAGAGAGGCAGCCCCCCGCCCCCCGCCCGTCTGGGGCTCCCCCACCCACCACCTGCTGCTCGGGGTGTCTCACCTGGAGGAACCCGCTGGCCACCTTGCTCCACGTGGGGGCTCTGCAAGGAAAGCCGTAGGCTGGGCTCTGCGGGCCTGGGGTGGGGCCCTGAGGGTGCAGGCAGCCCTCCCCGGCCTGGAGTGTGTGGGGCTGCGCCTGGACCCTGTGCCGGCGGAGCTGGTGGTGAGAGCGTGGCCTGCGAGGCAGCCTGGCCGGGAAGGAAGCCCCGAGTCCCAGCATGTTGGGGGTGAAATCGGGGCACGACTGCGTCCCCGCAGGCCTGGAGACGGCAGACGGGCCACCCTGCGCCTGGCTCACCAGGAGGTGCAGCTCCAGCCTGGGGGGTCTCGGTGACCCCGGGGGGCTGGGACCGAAGCCAGGGACCGGCTGCGCTGCACCCCCTGCTGGGACCCTAGGCAGTGGGTGTGCAGAGGGCCCCTGGCGCCCCCAAGGGCCCGTGTCCTGCCACACCGGCCAGCTGACTCAGCGCCTGATTTCACGGGGGATCTGAACGTTGGACTACGTTTGTAAATGGAGCGTTGAGGTTTTTATGAGATTTGCCAGCTGTTTAAAGCAATTTCATCAAGCACAGCTGCGATGGAAGGGTGGCTTTCAAGGGCACCCGTCTGTCCACCGACTTAGCTGGACATCAGCGAAAGAGGACGTGGAGTGACCTTGTTTTAAACCGAGTCCTTTGAGAAAGTGAATGTGAAATTCAACCACCTCCTCTGTGCTCAGTGAACTCCCGGCTCCCGGCTCCCGCCCGCCGCACACCCCTCGCGGCACGCCTGCCCCCCCCTCCTCAGCCTCACCCAGCGCCCCGGGCACCTCGGGGATTCCCGTGTCCAGGAAGGAAGCCCAGGGCCCGGCTCAGGGCCGGCAGCCTCACGGCGATGACGCATGGGCTGCAGGCCCCTCCTGCGCCCGGGGTGGGGAGCAGACCCCCGGGCTCCTGCCCGTGTGTCCCTGATCCTGGCGTCCGGCACGGTGGCTGGCGCCCTCCGAGTGCCTGGCCTGTCTGAGGAAGCCAAAGCTCTGTCCCCCGGAGGTGATGAGGCCGCCTACCCTGCTCTGAGACCCTCGCAGGGCCCTGCCGCGGCCGGTCCCCAAGCTCAGCCTGGGGCGGGGGTCCCCCAAATACCGCGGCCCCTGCCGGCCCCGCCCGGGCTCACCCACCTGCTCCTCGCTGGTCCCCGACGTGCCCTGGCCGGCCCGCCCAGCCTGGCCAGAGCTGACCTCTGTCTCCGCGTCAAGGGGTGTCCTGGGGCTGCAGGCGGTGCCAGCTCTGGCGGGGCCTGCGTCACGGGCCCTGGAGGGCAGCGGGGTCCTCGTCTCAGGCCTCACCCAGCCCACGCGGTCGAGGGCCTCTGTGAAAGGCGGGCCTGGGGGAGCCCCGAGCTGCGGACGGGCAGCAACCCGGTCGCAGCGCCACCTGAGAGGCCGCGTCTGGTGGGGCCGGCGGGGCTGCCCCGTCCACCGGGAGCCCAGCCTGCACCCCACCCTGGCGCCTCTGGTGCCCCCTCCCCAGGCCTGAGCAGGGCTGCGGGGGCGGGGGGGGGCGGGCGGGCTCTTCCCCGGGAGCAGGAAGGGCTCAGCGTAAGTGGGGGCACAGGGAGGGCTGAGCAAGGTGGGACCCGCTCCCCGCACTGGGGCTCCGGCCCGCCTGGAAAGGGAACCAGCCACCCTGGCCCCGGCCCGGAGGGGCTGCGCAAGGTCTGCAAAGGGGCTCCCGGCTCAGGCCGGGAGGCAAGTCTAACGGGGCCTCTGCCGACAGGAGAAGAAGGGTGGGGGCGCCGGCCCCTTCCTACCACGCGGTAGCCCCAGGCCTGGCTTCCCCACGCACGTCAAGAGCCTGTGGGCACAGAGGGACCCCCTCCTCAGGCTGCAGGCCCCACAGAGCGTCGGGGGCTGGGTCAGAGCAGTTTTCACTGGCTCTAACCCAGGATGGGACAACCCCCGCCAAGTTTAGAGCAGAAGGACACTGGGGAGCCCCCGGGGAGGGTTCAGGGCATCCTTAAGAGTCTGGAAGGCCCTGACCGGCCACGCCAGAGGGGAAGTCAGGTGGCGGGAAGGCTGCCCACCCACCTGCGGCTGCCGAGGCCAGGCGTCCTCACGCGGGTGGTCGGGGATGGCGGAGGCCACCACCTGGTGAGGGACAGCGGGGGGCCGGCCGCGTCAGGGGTGCCCAGCCCTCACTGCCCACGCCGAACCCCCAAGTCTCCCATCTGCCAGGTGGGGGCTGCCCGAGCCTGGCCCAAAGCTGCTGGACAGCATGGCGGGGCCAGGGAGGTGGGAAAAACACGTCTGATGAAGGAAATCATCTGTGCTGATCATTTCAACTTATGTTTCGTACAGCTTTTAAAATATTCTTGTTTCTTAGAAACAGTCGTCTCCTGTGAGAAGAGGACTCCAAGCTGATAGGATAAGGCGGCGCAGAGGCCCCTCCTCCAGCACAGACACACAGCACCCGGCCCTCGGGTGACTGGGGGGGGTGGGGCCCGGCTCAGGGCCACCCGGACACCCGCGTGCATCTTCCTCTGCACACAGGCGCCCTCGTCTCCCCACCCCACCCCACCCTTCGGGGCGCGCGGCTCCGCCTCCCGTGACTGTGCTGGTGCTGCCCCACCCTGACCCGGGGCGGCCAGAGGTGGCCTGGCCAGACTGCCGTGGTCCCCCCCAGGGTTTGGCTCTCTGAGGCAGAGAGGGAGGGAGACACAGAGACACAGGAGCCCAGGGAGATGCTGAGGCCAGAAGAGCGTGTCTGGGGCGGAGGCAGGGCTGGCAGCGCCTCGGGGGTCCTCCGGGGCTTCTGGGGGCTCCGCTCCCACCGGGTTCCGAGACCCAGGTCTGTGAGCCCTGTTTGGAGACCCTGCCGCCCACCCCAGGAGCCTGTGCTCCCCCTCCACGTGCAGAACCCTTGGTGACCCCGGGTGTCCCTGCGAAGGCAGCCCCGATGCTCGGGACACGGCGCGCGCTCAGCACGGGCCTGGCCGCCCCTCTGTGGCCGCCGGGGGCTGCCGCTGGCCCCTGGGCGCCTGGGGCCCGAGATGCGAGAAGCCGCCCTTCCCTTTACCTTGGCCTTGCCCAGGAAGTCCACGGGCTGCAGGTGCTCCAGGTACCGCCTGTGGGGCCGGAAGACCTCACCCCTGGGGACCTGCCGAGGCTGCAGGGGCGCCCGTTTCTGGGGGGGGGGTCGGACAACACAGACCTGAGCCCTGGGCCAGGCCCGTGCGGCTACAGGAGCCACACAGCAAGAGGGGCGGCCTGGCCCCCCCCCCCCCACTTCCCATAGCCCACGGGAAGCCCAGCCCCACACCTGGGCACACGGCTGCCTCCCTCCAGAAGTTTCTTCATCTCACAGAGTTGGTCTGGGGGGCTGGACAGATCTGAGCCCCAGACTGCAGGCTGTGGGCCCGGCAGGCCGCCTGAGTCAGCCCAGGAGTCCGGCTCGCCTCACCTGCGCCCCTCACCTGCACTTGGCCCAGGGCGATGTCCAGGTCATCGCGGGCCCCTTCCAGCCCCTTGGAGATGGCTTCCTCCAGGCTGCGGGTGGCCTCTGCCCAGAGCCCCAGCCGGCTCTGCACTGCAGCCACATTGAACAGCACCTGAGAGTGCGGTGGGGGGTGACGGCAGGCCCAGGACCCACCCCCACCCCCCCTCCCAAGTCCCACCCCGGTGCTGCCCCGGCCCCACTGCCTGGTCCCACACCTGGCTGTGCCCCTGGTCCAACCACTGCGCTTCCCAGACACAGCTGCCCAGGGCTCTCCCAGGCGCCCCGCAGACGTGGAGCCTGCCCAGCTCTGCCCCTGCGCCGGCTCTGCCCGGCAAGCCTCACACTCCGGACCCCCAGCCCTCCCTGCGTCTCTACTCTGAATGTCAGGCCAACCTCCCACCCCTGGAAGCATCCTCTCGGCCTTCACAGCCGCATCCTGCATTTGGCCTGAACCCCTCCTCCCTGTGCTGCCCTGCTCACTGAACCCCCAAGAGTCTGGGGTGCTGTCTGAGGAACGCCTCTCTCTGTCCCGCGCCTCCCCCCACGTGGAAGGACGCTGTGCTGGGAAACGGCAGCAAACTTGCCCGGTGCTCCCGGGGCTGAGGGTGGAGGATGGGGAGTGCTCCCCGTGGTCTGCAGGGACAGCACGCTCCCAGAGCTACTGCCGCAGGGCCTGCTGGGGCCATGGCCGCGGACCCCCACCCCCCCGCCTGCAGCTCAGTGCCCTGGGCCAGCCCACCCTGGCAGGAATTCCCCCACAGCTGGCTTTACGGGACACAGGTGGTTCCCAGAGGCTCCGAGGCAGCATGTTTCCGGGAGCACTGAGAGCACGGGGGCTCCTCCCACGCCTCTCCCTCAGGGCCAGCCCCGCCCCAGGAGGCCGGGACCAGGGCCAAGGGCGGGGACGCCAGGGCCCACAGCCAGGCCTGCTCCCACCCAGCCCCACGGGCCTGCCACCTCTCGCTGGCCTCTGACCCTCCCCTGCCCCCACCTGGTGGGATCTCGGGGCCCCTCTGGCCAGAGGGAGCACCGCAGTCCACGTGGCCCCACCTGTGACAGTGACAAGGAGACGGGACCCAGAGGACGGGGTCTGCAGGACAAGGAGCCTGGAAGGACCCCCTGGGCCGTCTGCCCAGACAGCACCCCAGCGCCCAGCCGCCTGGGCTCCCGGTGGCCTGCTCCCTGCACACTCACCTCCCAGGCCTGTAGCTTGAACTGCAGGCCCAGCTGAGTGTAGTCGATGGCCACGTTGTCCCTCAGCTGCGCCAGGGTCCGCTGGAAGTCGGACAGGGCCTCCTGGAATCTGTGGGCGGCGGGGGAGCCTGGCGCGGGGGCCCCCAGTGGCCGAGCCCCGCCCCAGCCCCACCCTGCCCCCGCTCCTCCTCCTCCTGCTGTGGCGGGGGCAGCGGTGGACACCCAGGTCTCAGCACAGGTTGTCCACACACAGGCGGGCTGGGCAGGGTGTGGGGCTCCAGCTCTGTCCTCTGGGTGCCGCGCTCCCCTCCCCGCACCCCAGAGCCGCTCCCAATCCTTGGTGTGCAGAGTGCCCTGGGCGAGTCCTGCCTGCCTCTTGGGCCCCCGTCCCTGTGGGCATCCCCTTGCAGAGCCCTGCTGGAAACTCCCTAGCCCCTACCAGCATCCCCATCTCTCCCAGGAAGGCTCCTGGGCCGATGAGAAGAGGAGGTGGCCCCCAGAGCCCACCTGCCCCAAGTGCGACCTTCTGTGGGGATCGAGCCTGTGCCGCAGCCCTGATTCCTTCTCTGGGAAGGGCCCGGCACAGAGAGCCAGGTGGGCAGGGAGGACCCCACCACCTCCATGTCCTGGGATGCAGCACTCCTCCAGCCCTGCCCTCAGGTTCCACTGGCAGAAGGGCATAACCACCCCCTCCTTGCCACTGCAGGGATGTAGGAGCAAAGGAGAAGCAGGTGAAAGCGCTCTGTGACCCCCCCACCCCCACACAGAGCCCAGGGTTACAGTGCGGCCCCGCCCTGCCTCCGGCCCCCACACAACAACAGCATCTCTTCTCCGGGCTCCTGGGAGCCGCCCGGGAGGGGTTGATGAGAGGAGTGACCCGTGGGCAGAGGGGAGCACAGGAAAGGGCTTTGCAGAGACAAAGGGCCGTCACAGAAAGAACAGGGTGCTTCTGTGCTCACCTCTCCAGCTGGAAGTTGGCCACTCCTCGCTGGAAGAAGCCAACAGCCATGCAGGCGTCCTTGGTCACTGCCTGGTCAAATGCCTGGGGACAAAAATGCCTGTGGAACGCCCAGGTCTGTGACCCCGTCACCCCTGTGTTACAGAGGCGGTCCGGGCGGACGCCCAGCAATGGGTCAAGGAATCTGGTCGGCCCCCATCACGGCCAGCTGAGCCCGAGCCTGGGCGCAGGCGTCACGGCCACAACCCAAACCCGCCTGGGCTCCGGAGGTGCCCTGGGACGTGCTCGGGGGCAGGTCAGTGGCGGCACCAACCAACTTGTTTACCATGAGGACAAGGAAACACTCCACTGCCTTAATAATAGTTACCTCCAGGGGACGGAGTTGTGCAAGACCTTTGTCTTTTTTAAATCCTAGTTTTGGTAGTTGATACAAAATGACACACTTCTCATCTACTAGAATCAGAAAGAACAACACAAAGGTCTTAATATGTGTGTAAAACACAGCTCTTCCTGAAACTAGAAATGACGTCATCTGTTCCTGAGGAGGACAGCAGCCATCAGTTAAACACATGCCAGAGGAGGGCATGCAGAAGCCGTCAAGTTAGATACAGGCACCTGGAGTGGTGTCAGGCTCCCACGCTAACAAAGCTGGCCGAGTGCGGGGCTTGCTGAACTGAGTTTGACCGGAGGCTGAGGGTCCGCACATGGGTACTAAAGTGGCCACTTGGCACCAGGGAAGCCGTTTGTGATCCCGCCGCAGGGAGCAGCCAGATGGGAGCTTCCGAGGGGCTCCTGCCAACAGACCGCAGTCCCAGCCACCCCCACCCCCGCCCAGGTCCTCGGGGACAACCAGTTTATTAACTGTAGCCGTTCCATCTGCTTTTTTTGGGGGGGGGAATGGATATGTAAATTTAATAGGTATAGTTTTCAATAGATATATAAACGTGCCCCTGAGTTTTAAAAGGAAAGTGAGAGTGGCAAGACCACAGTCTTGGGAACCAAACAGTTGACAGAAAACTTCAATTTCTAAATGCCCCAATTCTGAGCCCCACGACAAAGCAAAAGACACAACTGTGTGCTGCCTGTTTCTTCATCTGTAAATGAGGGGTAACTATTCAAACAACAATAATTCATGAAAAGCAGTAACCTGAGCCTGGGGTCTGGTGGTAGTAGTGTCCATGTATTACGCATATTTGTAAAAGCTATCACGTTTGGAATGAGGGCATGCAAGCAGCCCTCCTCTATCTCTGACCTGCTCGAGGAGGTTCAGATTCTGTCCATCCAGGCTTTTCCCCTTCCCCACCCTCTGTGACAAGACTGGGAGGAAACGTGGAAGGAGAAAGCTCAAATCTGCATCTGGAAATGGGACTGTAAAACGTGAGGGCGCTGCATAAGCAGATGTGAGAGCGGAGAGGGCATTTCAAGATCCAACTGGCCTGCTTCGTGGGGTTAAAAACTATGAGGTGCCATTTGCATTCCTTTATTTCTTGGCTACATCCGAGGACACAGCATGCCGTTCCCTCTGCTTTTTAAAAAATTTCCGACAAAGATGCCTCTGCTGCTCCGTCTCTGGTTCGGGTGGAGGAGAATTTAACACTCAGGCCCCTCGGCCCAGAACCTTTGTCCCCTCTCTGGTTAAGCCACGGTTTAGAGAAGGCGGTGACTGGACTGGCCTCACCCCGCTGACCCCATGGTGTCCAGTGACCCCGTCCCCCTTGCTGGGTAATGTTCGCATGCTGACACTGCTGCTGAGATAACTGTAGATTCACGCACAGACGTGAGAAATGACAGGGCAGGTCCCTTGGACTCGTTTTCGGTAACTGTCACCGACGGCCTGAATGCCCATGGTGAGAACCTGGCTCTTTCTGAGGGGACTCGGGGACCCGAGTTGCAGGCAGGGCGGGCTTCGTCACCACCCGTGGGACAGGCATCCCCATGAGGAACCTGGGGCTTGAACGGCAGGGATGGGCCTCGCTGGCCCCTCAGTGGACGCAGGTGTGTGTGTCCCTGTGTCCCCCCAGCTCTTGGTTCTGCTTTGGAGAATGGGTGGAGACTGGTGGGCACTCAGATCTGGGATGTGGGCACCAGCCAGAGACCCTGTCTCCCGGCCATCACCACAGGTGTCTGCCGAAGCCCGGCCCAAACCCGACACCCTGGGTGGGGGAGCGCCCCTTCCCAGCCCCATCCGGCTTCGGCCTGTTTGCAGGTGTGCTAGCACCTTGGCTGAGAGCACCCGAGTCAGTTGTTCCGCCCGGCCTCTCCCCAGGACTGCAGAGCTCACGCTCACCGCACAGTGGAGGCAGTGCCGGGGCCCTGCACCCCCCTCCCAGCCCTGACCCAGCTCAGCTGCGGTCCCCGGCCCACACAGGTCCCACCCGCTTAGGTGTTCACCGGGGCGGACCTGGGGGGACATCCCCAGGTGGCCACCAGGGAGGCAGGGCAGGGGCCCTGCGGCGGGCACTCCCTGCAGTGCTCCCCGACCGCCAGGGCCAGAGAGCAGCGGCCCCCAGGGCCGGGGTCCCCGCGAGCCACCCCGGGGGCGCCGGCCGTGCGGCCCCCGGCTCACCCGCAGCGCGGCCTCCGGGTCCCCGGCCAGCAGGTGCACGCAGCCCACGTTGAAGCTCATCCGGGCGGGCGGCTCCGCGACGCCCGAGAAGAGGCGGAGGGCGCCGTGCCAGTCCCCACGCGCCACGGCCTGCGCGCCCCGGTGCCAGTCGCGCACCAGGTCCCCGAGCGAGGGCATGGCCACGCGGGCAGCGGCCCGGCCCGGCCCGGCGGAAGGCGGCGCTTTCGGGCCGCAGCGCGGCGGGCGGCTGTGGCGGTCCCGTCACGGGTCCGGCGGGCTGGCTGGGGGCGAGGACCGCGGAGCCGGCGTCCCGAGGTCCGGAGGGCGGCGTGCGGCTGCGGGGCGCTCCGGGCGGACAGGCGGGGCGGGGCCGGACGCCGGCGCAGGGGCGGGGCGCGGGCGGGGCCGGGCCGGGGAGCGCCGCCGCTCGCGGCCCACGGCGCCCCCTGGCGGCCCCGCCGCCCCGCCCCGGCATGGCCCCGCCCCGGCATGGCCCCGCCCCCAACCGGCGGCCCGGCTCCTCCCCGGGTCGGCCCCGCCCCGTCCCCTGACCCCTCCCCCGGCCAGCCCCGCCCCTCTGGACTTCCGCCCGGGGCTCCGCGCGCTCGCGCTTCCCGGCCCGACGCCCGAAGCTCGGCCGCGCGCGTCGGCCGCTGTGCGCTGCGGAAGGCCGTCCGGGCCCGCTGCTGACTCCGCGGCCGCGGCCGGGCCACGGTTCCGGGCGGACCCCGCCGGCGCAGGTGAGCGGCTCCGCGCGCGGGCGCAGCCGGGAGGGAGGCCGGGCCGGAGCCGGAGGGGGCCCGGGGCTCACGTGGGGGGCGCGTGGCGGTCCCGCCCGGGGGGACCCTCCGCTCCCGGCGCCCCTCCGCCGGCGCGGCCCCGCGGGCGGCCCCGGACGCCGGGCGCAGAGCTGCTGCGTGCCCCCCACATACGCGCCTCCGGTGGACCCTGCACGTGAAACGGCCGGTTACTTTACCAGCAGAGTGGGTTTGCCCGGGAACACGGGAATCGCGGTCCGGACGGGCGTGCCGTCCGCAGCGGGGACGGTGGGCCCGCCCAGCGCCCGGGGCAGGGGATGCTGCTTCCCGGGGCAGAAGGCGGGCGCGGCGGGCTTTCCCTCTGGGGCCCTGAGAGGGACGCCGCTGCCGTCGGGGGCCGCAGACCCGGGGCGGGCGGCGGGAGCGCTCCCCTGCCCGCCTTCGCGGCGCCGTTTCCATGAGGTTCCTTTTACTCAGTGTCGGGCGGTGAACGCCGCGAGGTGCGCCTTCCTGCTTCGCGGAGAAGGTAGAAGCCCCTGGAGACGGGGGCCCCTGCGGGTGGACTGAGGTGGCTCCATCCTCAGGAGAGGCAGGAGCCGCTCCTTAAAGGCGGGGGCCCCGTGCAGGTGCCCGACCTCTGCCTTCTCGGCACGCGCCCCCCGGACACCCCTGCGGGTGTCGTCCTCGCCAGCACGTGCCAGCACCCGTGTTGGGGGCGGGCAAGCCCAGGGTTGTCGGCGGGGAGGGGGCTGCAGGCCGGAGGCCAGGGGAGACCCGGTGCTGGGTCTCGAGTCTGGAGGCGACGGCCTGCTCCCTCCGGGCCGCAGGCTTTGCTCGCCCTTCAGCTGATTGGACGAGGGCCCCCCCCATCATGGAGGGTCTCTGCTTTGCTCCTGTTGCTTCCTGCTGTTTTAAATGTTCAGCTCATGTGAAAAATACATTGACAGCAACGTGTGACGGTATTTGACCAAATATCCAGGCACCATGACCTTGCCACGGTGACACGTACTAGGAACCATCGCAGCACCCAGCCTTCGAAACACTCCCGTGGGGGGCTCTGCCCCTTTACGTGCACCGGGCAGCATCCCCTGGGGCCCAGTGGGGGGGCTGGTGTCTCGGGTGGTGTCAGAGCCCGGAGCCCGGGGGTGACCCAGGGACCCAACTGCCCCCCATGCCGTGTGCACCCTGCTTGCTCGATGGGGGCTGTGGCTTTGCTCAGTTGCAGCTGAGTCTCCCTCCTGGGTGGGCCTGGGCCAGCTCCCTGCACCTTTCCTGTGCAGGTGTCCTGACCTGAGGACGAGGGAGGGTGAGGCCCACCCGGCAGGGCTGCCGTGAGAGGGGCCCGCACGGGTGCTTGTGGAGTGCTTGGAAGGCCTCCTGGGCGGCTGTGCCCCCGAGGACTCTGCTTCCTCACCAGTGGGGGCTCTGAGATTCCCGAGCTGCTGGCCTGGACGTGGGCGGGGACGCCACCCCACACACGCTCCTCTCCTCCCCGAATTCCCGCGTGGACGCTCCCTTCCTCAGACCACACCTCCCATAGCCCTGTCCGGTCCAATCTCAGGGTTCCCGCCTCCCTCGCAGCCCCAGAGGGTCCCTGAGCTCCGTGTCCCCTCCCGCCGGCCCCCCTGGGGTTCCTCGTTGCACAGCCCCCCACCCCCACCCCGTCCGCGCAGCTCACGCCCTCCAGCCGACGAGCCCCCACCCACCGGGGTGTCGGGTCTCTGATCCCCTCGTCCGGGCTGGAGGAGGCTGGCCTCACTGACCGGACTCTGTCCGCCTTGACCGTGAGCCTCAGGTGGGTCAGTGAGTTGTGCGGCCATTGCCACAAACTCCTCCCCCACTGCAGTCACCCCTCCCCCCGCCCCGGGCAGCCTCCGTCCCGTCTCTGGATTCGCCTCTTCTGGACGATTCGTATACATGGAATTGTAACACCTGTAGGTTTGTGTCTGGCTGCCCTCCCTCAGTATGTGGTTTTCAGGCACATCCACGTGGTAGCGTGTGTCAGAGCGTCCTCCTTTTGAGGCGGGCTTCTGCGCCGTGTGTGGCTGGACGTGTTTGCTGACCTGTTAGCCACTGATGGGCGTGTGGGTTGCGCCCACTGTTTGGCTCTTGTGAATCCCGGTCGTGTGCGGGCCTTTGTGTGGACGTGTGTCTTCTGCTCTCTTGGGTGCACACCTAGGGGTGGAGCTGCTGTGTCAGGTGGTCACACTCTGTAGCTTCTTGACTGTCTTCCCATCATGCTTTTTTTTTTTGGCCGCACTGCGCGGCGGGCAGGATCTTAGTTCCCGACTGGGGATCGAACCCGCGCCCCCTACAGCGGATGCTCAGAGTCCTAACGGGACCTCCCGGAGGTCCCCCATCACGCTCTTTACTCTGAACCCCGCTCCAGGCGGCCTTCCTGCCAGGGCTCCACCACGTGCGGGGTTTCTGGTGGCCTGCTTGTGGCCCGTCCACGCACTCCCCAAGGTCCCGTTGTTTGAATTACCCTCTGGGTGTCCTCTGTGCCTGCTGTTCTTCAACTTCTCTATCTCCATAATAAAAAGATGAAAAAAGCACCATCCCTGGGCCCGCCACTGTACACGAGTTACTGTCGCTGCTCTGCTCCTAACAGCCCCAAACTGGCAGCAGCCTAGATGCCCGTCGGGGGTGCTGGTCAAACAGGCTGTGCGTCCGCGCCGCGGAGCCCCCTCGTCAGGAAGGGTGCACTCTGCGCGCACGCAGCGACGTGCGCGCCTCTCACGGGAGTGTGCCGGCTGCACGCAGACCCCGGAAGGCCAGGCTGTGCGGTCCCATCCGTGCAGCTTTCTTGAAATGACAAAGGATGTGAACGGAGAGCCGATCCGTGTTGCCAGGGGTCACTGACAGATCTGTTTCTCGGGCAGCTGTGAAAGGGCCACAGGAGGGCTGCACGGGGCGGGAACGTTCTGGTTCTTGACTGAGTCGACGCAGCGTCCTGCTTGTGGTTTGGGGGATGTGTGTGGGTATACGAGTCACCTCTTTCTTATTTCTTACAAGGACACGTACACCTACAATCATCTCAAAGTGTTTCACTTTTTAAAATCTTTGAGAGGGCTTCGAGTACACGTTTTTCTATTTTACAAATGCCCTGAAAGTTGAAGTGATTCAATGACCTCTAAGATTCTTCCAGCTCTAAAATCGGATATTCTAGAGGTTGTTTAGGAAGACCTCCTCGGATCTGAGCTGAAATGCGTTCCCCTGTGGGCGTGGAGGCGTCTGCCGCGGCTGGGGCCTGGCGTCCTGAGCGGGCCTCCGCCAGGACGCTGCACTGTGTCTGCGGCAGCGAGGACTCCCAGCTCCTCCCGTCAGCATCGTCGGAACGGCGGACACCGTTTGAATCTCGCGGCCCACCGGTCAGGGCCGCCGGGAGGGAGCCGTTTCTCCAGCTGAGGACGTGACTCGGAGGTTGGCTTGGCCCTGGAACGTGCCTCCAGAAGAACGTAATAACTTTGGTTCGTTCTGGAGCGTGGGTGTCAATCACATGGCAGGAATTGGATATCTGGGAGTTGCTTTGAGCCCAGGACAAGGAGGCTGGGTTTTTTTCCTTTTTAAATAATGGGCACTTCCAAAAAACCCCAAAATGCCACATAAGACTTCTCTCAGAAAATAAAAATAGGCTCAGATGTGACAGAGACGCGGATGTGGGGCCCGTGTCCCCCAGGCTGTGTCCGTCACACGAGCCCACGGAGGGGCTCGCAGCGCGGAGCCCGCTCCCCACGCTTCTCCCGGGGGGCTCAGTTCAGGGGTTTACAGGCTGCCTCCTGTGAAAGCGTTTGTTCGCGGGGACCCTGCCCCTCCCCGCCAAGAAGTCTTAAAGAAGGAAAGCACGGATGACAAGGGCGGGTTTAGGGCAGGGCCCCCTCCAGCCGGGGAAGTCACGCACACAGCAGGTGGCTCAACATCGGTCTCCTGGGAGGTTCAGGGTTGAGAGGAGCACACAGAACTGGGAAACTGTCAGTTCTGTGCTGCAGGACCCTGTGGCGAAGGGCTGCCTCCTCTGGGGGCACCGGACCTGGAGGCACCGGCCACCGTCTCTGCTCTCACGGACGGACCCACCCCCTGCACACACACGGCCGTCCAGCCTCCTGCCCCGGGACAGCTGCTCTGCGGTCCAGGGCCTGTCCCCGAGCTGCGCCGCTGTCTGCAGGGAGAAGCCAGCACGCGAGTAAGGTGCTAGAAACTTCCAGCAAACGGGTAGCGATGAGCCTGTGATACAGAACCGGACCCGGTGAAGGAGAAGGGTGCGTCACGTGGACAGAGTGGAGGCGCGAGGGAGCACCTCCCGGAGACGGCCGGGGCCGCTCCTGAATCCCGGGGTAAAGGTCCAATCTGGGGGCTTCCAGGCAGACGTGGCCGGTCACTGACCAAGGATGGAGGGCCAGCCCGAGGGAAGAGGAACATCTGAGCTATTACGACAAAAAGGCAAATCCAAGAAGCCTGCATTTAACCAAAAAGCATTCACCTGTGGTGGGAAAGAACCCATGCCCCCCAAAGTCAAAAACAAACACGAGAAACCAAAGGAAGCAGAGAGAGCTAATAAGGAGAAAAGCTTGGAGTGAATTCCTGCCGTTTCTAGCAACACGGGTGGACCTAGAGATGATCACGCGGAGTGAAGTCAGGCAGAGATGTGTATCTAGTGGTGCTGCTTATGTGTGGCATCTCAAATATGCAAATGAACTTATTTACAGAAAAGAAACAGACTCACAGACATAGAAAACAGACTTGTGGTTACCACAGGGGGAAGCAGGGGGAATAACTTAGGATTAACATAGGCACACTAATACGTAAAACAGATATGCGACAAGGTCCTGCTGTACAGCCCAGGGAACGACCTTCAATATCTTATAATAACCTCTAATGGAGGATAATCTGAAAAAACATATATATATATATATATATATGTATATATATAACTGAGGAAAACAGAGAAAGCTTAAATAATTAAATCAAGAGGTATAAAATTAGTAAAAGCAAAAAATAGTTTTGTTTTGTTTTGTTTTTTCACTGCCCTTGGCAATGAAAGCACCAAGTCCTAACCACTGGACAGCCAGGGAATTCCCCCAATACTAGCTCTTTCAAAGACCAATGAAGTAAACTTTTGATAAGACTAATTAAGGGAAGACAAAAGAGAAGTAAAAATATTGCTGAACGTTCCCGAAAGGTGAGATTTACATCGTGTGCCCTGATGTTACGGTGATAAATGTGAAGACCTGGACATCGGAACCTCCTATCAGAACAGGCCTGGGGGAGGCAGGAGACTGGAGCGGGCGATGCAGAGACCAGACGGGCTCAGAAGTTCCCGCCGTCTGGGACCTGGGCCCCAGCCCCCCGGTCCTGGCTGCGGCCCCGGGGACCCTGAGTCAGGACCACGGCCGCTGCTCGAGACAGCAGAAGTGTCTGGTGGCCGCGGACAGCCTGTGACAGGAGGGGCCGGCTCTGTGCTCAGACCCCCTGCTTCTCTGGGCAGGCACCCGGCGTCCTCTGTAAAGCTAAGATTCCATCGTAGTTTATTTTAACTTTTAAAAATAACATTTGTGGTTTGATTCTTTTTCATGAATACAAAGCGGAGTGTGTTCGTTGAATAATATTTAGAAAATACAAAAAATAAAAGAGAGAACCCAGAGGACTGGCAGGCGCCCCAGGGCTGGGTGAGTCAAGCCCATGGGCGTGTGTTCCGACAGGGCCGCTTTGGTGACAGCCAGCTTCGTGCCACGCAGGGAGGATTCGTCCCCATGGCATTAAATATTTAATGTGAAATGTGGTTTTTAAGTATCCATTCATCGTTCATCCGATTTCTGCCCCGTTGTGGGTCGTCGGGAGGCCCTCAGTCAGAGCAGGCAGGGAGCTGAAGCCCCCCCGAATGGTGGGGCCGGTGACCCCTGGCCTGTGTCCCCTGCCCTCACCACAGTCCGGCACCTGGTGCGAAAGAGCCCACAGAGCCTTCTGGCTGAGACTGCAGGGCTGGTCCCTTTGTGCTGCAGGAGGAACTTGACGCAGTGAGACACCAATGCAGCGACCCTCGGTGGCCAGCCCGCCCGGCGTCCGGGTGGGGGGGCCATGCCCACGGCCCTCACCCCTGCGGTGTCCCTGAAGAGTCACTGTCTGTGTTTAAAGTTGGCGGCCTTAATTTTTAAAGAAAGGAACAATCCTTAAGTCAGTGAGTTAAAAATCATACCCCAGGATGGAGGGCGAGAGAAGAGAGACTGAGCAACGCCGGCCAGGACGCAGGGAACCCAGGCTCTCCGTGGTGGCGTTTCCTCGGCAGCTGCCCTGGAGGAGTCCAGGGCTTCCCCGAGGGTTAAGCGCCAGCGCGTCTGGCCCGGCGTCCCCCGCCCACGGATGTGCCTGTGGCCGGGTCCACACCGCCGCGTGACCCAGCCGACATGCCGCAGTGTGGGCGAACCTCGAAAACATCGCGCTGAGTGGAAGGAGCCGGATGAGGAAGGACGGATATCATGGCTCCATTTGTACGAAGCTCCTGAACAGGCAAAGTCACAGGCCAGGAGCAGGGCCGAGGGTGCTGGGGGACGGGGGGACTGCTGGTGGGGACGGGCAGTCTCTTGGTGATGGCAGGCTCTGGGTTGGGGTGATGACTGCACACCCCCGAAAATACTAGAGACGCTGAGCTGTGTACTTTAAAAGGATCGATTCCATGGTATGTGAATTACACCTCGATAAAGCTCCAGCGGAATCACCGAGATGTACGTGCAAACGTTTCATTCAGCGTGAATGGCTTTCAAGTTAGCGCCGTTGTTTGACTGAAGACACCTGAGTGGCCGCGTCTGCAGGGGCCGAGGCTTCGCACCCCCGTGGCTCTGGGCCTCCGGGGGCTCTGGGGTGGCGACCCCGTCCCCGCCTGCATTTGGGATTGGGGGACAGCGGGGTGAGTTTCCCCGTGGCCGTCGTGAGCAGCGGTGGCTGGGGGTCTGGGCCTCCCCTTGTCCTGCCCTCAGGGTCCAGGCACCGCCGGTGGGGAGGCAGCCGGCTGCCTGCAGGGCCGCCCTGCCGTCTGGTCAGCTGCTTCTCTCAATCAAAACCAGTGTGTCCAGAAATATGTGCGCCATACGTGTGGTTTTAAATTTTCTGTAAAAAGAAAGAGCGCAAATTAATTTTAATGATATATTTTATTTAATCCCAGTACACCCAGTGCGTTGCCAGCCGCACACGTAGTCGATGTGCAGAAGTCAGTGCGGAGGCCTTTTCTGCTCTCGCTGTGGTCGTGTTGTGCACCCACGGCAGGGCGGGTCCCAGGGCCGGGAGGCTGCCCGACTCCCGCTCGAGCCCAGCCCCGCCCCGGGCTCCTGCCTGCACCTCCGCAGGGACACGGGTGAGGCCGGGGTCCCTCTGGGGAGGTGGACCCTGGAGACTGTCGGCCCATTTGTCACCCTACCACCCCCCCCGCCCCGCGATGGAGAGCACAGGGGACACCCGGAGGGACACACAGCCAGCGCCCCCATATTTGCGGAAAACAACACAGAAAAATGACAGAGGAAGCGCGATTAGGTGTCCGACCCAGAGTGCTGCGCCGGGCTCGCTAAGGGGGGCTCTGGCCGCTCCCCGCGGTGCAGAGAGAATGCGTCGTGTTCTGTGCTCTCCTGGGCCGGGTGGACGGAGGGGCAGCTGGACAGCTGCACGGCAGGCTCGGGCCTGGGCCAGTAACATGACTCCTCGTGGGGTCCCTCGGTTCTCCTTTCTGGGCTGTTTGAAGGGCGGCTTTGGGTCAAACAGTGCAGCGTCTGCTCCTCACTGCCCTTCCCAGGCCCGGGCCGCGTGCGCTGGGCTCCGGGCTCCGGGCTCCGGGCTCCCACGGGGTCTCAGGCTTTGCTGCCGCGGCCCTGCTTAGGGCACAGCTGGCTGGGTGGGGGGACGTGCCCACGCGCGCCCGCTCCGTGCTCCGCTCCTACTTCTTGGGGGGCCTGGGCTGTGGTGGACGCGGGGGCGCTCTGTCTGGAGGCGGCCGTGTCCCCAGGAGGGGGGCGCTGCTGAGCTGCCCCCTTTCCCCTGCTGGGCCCGACGGAGGGCCGGGGTTTAGGAGGCCTCTGCCTCGGGCCAGCTCGGTCAGTGTGCCAAGCAGGAGGCAGGTGGCCGTGGGGCGGGCGGGTCTGGGGGCCCTAGGTTGCCCCGGAACCTGTAGCAGACCAGGCCGGCTCTCAGGTGGCTGTCAGGTGAGTTCTCAGGGAGGCACCCGGGTAGGTTTACAGGTAGGCTTTTATGGAGGCTCCCGCGTAGTTAAGTGGCCAGCTCTCAGGGGGAGGCAGTCTGGCCTGCGAGGTGTGTCTCCTCGGAAACCGCCCCGCGCTCGGCCTCGGGTTTGCGCCTGTTTCCAGGCGGGTCTGCCACCGGGGCAGGCGCTGCCCTCAGCGGTGGGGTGGAGCGGGGAAGCAGCAGCCCTGGGGGGAGGCGAGCGGGGATCTTTGAGGCAGACACCAGGGCGGCCTGCGGAGGTTTGGCTCAGCGTGGCGCCTTCCAGCAAAAGTCACGCGGCCACAGGAGCTGTGTGTGGGGACTCTGTTTTAAAGAAAGGTCGAAAACTGCCGGGGGTGCTCCCCCCGGGGGCTCCCGGATCTCCCGTCCTGGGAAGGCTGTTTGCCTGGGCGTGCGCTGAAAACGCAGCACCAAGATTCCAGCTGAAGACTGTTTGGACTCCAGGCAGACTTTTTTCATTTTAAAATGAGGTCAGTTTTTAAAGTCTGCAGTGGGGTGACCCTGAACTTGGTCATTGCCAGCTGTTTTCAATCCCAGAAGCACGTTGGGCTTCGTTCCTGCCTCTCAGGGTCGATTTCAGATTCCAGGGCTCAGGAGCAGACCAGAGCTGAGCCCCGGAGGCCTCAGTCCGTTCCCAGGGAGGGTCTGGGTCTGTCCACCTGATCTGGGGCCGGCCCGAGATCGCAGCCCGTCACCTGCCTCCGAGTGGCCGGGCGCTGGCCACTGTGACCCCGAGAGAAGGCTGAGAATTGGGACCAATAGGGACCTGGAAATATGCCTGCAGCAAATCTTAATTGTAGGGGCTCCCCCCTTGAGAGGATTAGGGAAAAAAATACCCTCCCATAAACAAACCACCGGGTCATCTGTCCCCTTGCTGGGCTGACCAGGGACGTGGGCGGCTGCATTGGAAAGGAGACCCTCAGGGCCACGGACTCGGGGACAAAACCCCGACTGGCCCACGTGGAAAGAACCTGACCACGAGGGGTGAGGGCACGCGGGGCCGGGGTTCCTCCTGGGGCCTGACTCCGGGGTGGGCAGGACCTCGCCCTGCGCTGCTGCTGGTCTTTATTACCAAGGTGAAGGCCGCCTTCGCGAAGACGAAGGTCCCTCGGGCCACACGAGGGTGGAGCCCAGGCCGGTTGTGCTGGGTGGAAGGAGGAGGGCCGTGGGCAGGAGGCCCTTTCAGAAGCCCCCAGGGCGCCTGTTTGGGGTTCCTTTAAACCACCCAATTGCTCTCAGCCCCTCTCGTGTTTTCGGGTGGGAGACGTGAGAGGGTTGTGGGCTGGAACGCTGTGCCCGGAGTACCGCCCCCGCCTGGAGCTCACTGCCTGGGGTTTGCTGCGTGTTTGGCAGGGTGGGTGGGTGGTGCGTGGATGGTTCTGGACACGGGCTCTAGAAATGGCCGTCAACGGTGTTGACCCTGTGGAGCCAGCCCGACCGGCAGAGAGCTCAGCCTTGCTCAGCCTCAGGGCTGCTGTGAGGGGACCCCACGGGAACCTGGGCCTGGGGGAGGCTGAGGAGAGGGAGAAACAGGCTGGGTCCTGGCGCCTCCGTGGGAAGGGGACCCGCTGGCGGGCCCGGGGGTCACACCCCTGCCGGGTGGGCCCCAGAGACGGGTGGGGTCACGGAGGCCACGGGCGGGCCGGGGAGTTGGACCCCCCGCTCAGCGCCGGAGCTGCACCGTGACCCCAGGGAAGGGGCTGCGGTAGACAGGCAGACCGTGGGCCCGTCAGAGACGGTGACCGGCGACGGGGCTGCACGGGAGGGCGGCCGTGAGGGGCCTGAGCGGCACGGCTGCTGCGTGCAGGACAGGCGTGCAGACAAGGAGCCTCGCTGCGGAGGGACAGCTGCCGTCTCGCCCCTGGGACCGCGCCGCCCGCGGGGGGGCCGGAGAGCAGCACAGGCGCCGCCCTCCCTTCCTGGCGGGAACGTGGCAGCCGGGGGGACAGTGCCCCCCCCGACCCCCCCAAGAGGGTGTGCTGTGGGGATGGTCTCTGTTTGAGAGACCCCCGCCGCCTAGACTGGCAGGCCCCCAGGGGTCGGGCCAGACTTGGGGTGGCAGGTGGGAAGGAGTCTGGGGTGAGGTCCCAGCAAGGGGCACGCGGGAAGGGGGCACCCGGCGTTTCTCCCAGAGCTGCCCTCGCGCAGGGGCCTGATTGCCGGCCTCACGTGAGGTCCACGAACATGACAGGAAAGATGTTAGAAAAGCCACCGTGCGCGAGGGCGGAGAGGAGAGAAGAGGTGCCGTCACAGGCTGGGAGGGTGGCGCCACCGCCGAGGGCTGGCCCGAGCCTGGCTGCAGAGGCGCCCGGCTGGGAACAGGGCCTTGGGGAGGTCTGTGCCGGGTGGGGACCTGAGCCCCCCGGTGGGGGAGGGAGGGTTCCTTCCTGACAGACGGACTGGTGTCCCGGGCCCCCGTTACCCGCAGGGAGGCTCTTCCCAGCTGTGCCCCCCCCCAGTTCCCAAGCAGCGGTCCAGGGCCTGGCTCTCCAGTGTGAGCTGCGGCCCCCAGACTCCTCGGAGGACAGGGACGGCGCACGGGGGGCGGGGTCCGTGCAGACAGACGAGAGCTGTGGAAGCCACCAGCCCTCAGGGGAAGGGACTCTTGGATGTTACTGAAGTTTTGATAGTAGAAATGAATGATGAGTGGAAGGGTTGTGAAGTAAAGTTTAGGAAATCTCCCCCAAAGGCAGAGGAGAGGTTCTTCTAGAAAGCCTAACATCCACGTCGGAGTAATTCCAAGAGGAGAGAAGGGAGAACAGGGAGGCCAGGACGTGGTCGGGGAACGTGTGAGGACAGTTCCCAGGCCTGAGGGACACACGCATGCCTGGCGGACCCTGCCCTGCCTGTCTGTCCTCCTGACCCTAGGTGCTGTCAGGGGACGGCCCCCCAGGAGAAGAAATGTGGCCTATCCGCGGCCAGGAGTCAGATGCTTCAGAGCTCTCCGCACCACCGTCAGGAGCTGGAAGGACCACCGCCATCACATACCCGGGGATGGCTTCTCGCCTGCAGCCCGTGCACACCCAGCCTTCCAGCCAAGGCTTAGTGCCCAGCGAAGACATTTCTAGGCAACCAAAGACTGGTTAAATGTCCCTCCCTTGCATTTCTTCTCAGGAAGCTCATGGAGAACGTGCTCCTCTAGAACCAGGAGGAAAACTGAGAAAGATGAAGGCTTAGAAGTCAGGAAATGCAGGATGCACCAGGAGAGAAGGGGCAGGGGGAGTCTTAGGGCAGCAGCCGTGCCACCAGGCTAGAGAGCAGCTGTCCAGATTGAGACGGGGGCCGAGGCTTGAGAAGGGGTGTCCCTGGGAACAAGTGACAGACTTCCTGGGGAGGCATCCTGTTAGTGATGGCCTTGCCGGACATCCAGCAGGGAAGAAGTGGTGTCATTTCTTCTTTAACCTTTCCCCCGTTCTTTAGATAGGATACTTTCTGTTGGTCTGTCCTCAGATTCACTGACCCTTTAATCTTCCATCTCCAATCTGCGGTCAAGGCTCATCCGTGGATTTCCCATTTCAGTTACTGTACTCTTTATTGGAGAATTACCGTTCAGTTCTCTTGCGTAGTTTCGTGCAGTTTCTGTTTCTCTCTGTTTACTCATGAAGACCATATTTTCCTTTAACTTTTCCAACACGTTTTTCATTCATTCTTTGAACAGTTACCATAGTCGTGTTAAAGTCTTTGCTGAATCCAACCTCTGAGCTGTCTTGGAGTCACTTTCTATTATGCCCTTTTCTGTATTTTTTCCTCTTGACTATGGGTCATAGTTTCCTTTTATCTGCAGGCCTTGTGGTTTTTATATTATGTACTGACCACTGTAAATGATACATTGTAGAGAGTGGGTTCTGTTACCTTCCTCTGAAGAATGTGGAATTTTGTTCTGTAAGCAGGTACTTCCTAGCTGGGGCCATGGCATGATAGTTTGTTAGGGTGGATCCTTATCTTGGCAGGATTTAGCCAAGCGCCCAAGTGCCCCGCGGATTTGAAGGGGGCTCGGTTTTAGATCTTGGCGGAGTGGGTCTGGAGCCCAGAGTGTGCAGCACTGCCCGACGGTTGGTGTCCCTGTGGAGCCCTCGCCGGGGACAGCGCCTCTGGGGGCCCTGGGGCTCCCGCGTGGCTCGCCTGCACGCCTGGCCCCGCGTGGCCCTCCAGCCGGTGCCCTGGCCCAGACACACGGCCCCCTCCCCTGCTGGGGATGCTCTGCTCCCCAGGCTCCAGGTCCCGGTCTTGCTGGGAGGTCGCCCCCAGCTGGGAGCCAGCCCACCCCCAGGCCCCCCTACCCTGGGCATCGCCTCCTGGTGGGAAGCACCGTCGTGTGCAGCCTGCTGTCCAGAAGTTGCCGCCTAAAGTGTGTCTGGTGGACGTCGTCTGCGGTGGGAGGGCCGGCCCCGTGCCAGTCGGTCTGCGTGGCCAGAGTACAAGTCTGGAGCAACCTGAACAAGGCAGGAAAGTGTCCAGCGTTCGCACCAGCTCAGCCCAGCTGTGTGTCCGTGTCCTGTAAATAGCGAGTCGGCGGGAGACACCCAGAGAGCTGTTTTGGGGGCTTGCGGGGTGTGGGGGGCAGGGGCACGACGGTGGACTCTCCACGGGGGCGTGGTCGGTCACACGTAAGCCTGGAACCTCGGGAAGCGGCCGTATCTGTGTGTCAGTGAGAAGTGTGCGTGTCAACATCCAAATGAACTGCTGAAAGCTCACGGGAGCGGTCGCCTCCGGGGGGAGCTGGGGAGGAGAGCGCGAGGGCTCTCCCGCCCAGGCCTGTGTCAGGACGCGGGTTTACGCAGGAGGTGCCGTGTGTGTCGCTGTGACATAAACCCCACCGCACGTGAGGAAGAACTAGGCCGCCTCCGTAGGTGTGGAAAAGTGTCCTGTGTAAAAGGCACATGGTCAGGAGCTCGTTGGCCCCCTGGTGGCATTTTGTTTTCAGCCTGGATTATTCAGGTCTGGGTGTGCCCGTCGGGGCCGCTCAGGGGTCCTCACGGGGGGCTGCCTCCGAGGTCAGCGCTGAGTGTCCCGGTCCAGCAGGGGCCGCCGAGGCCGCCCGGCCCCCCGGCCACACAAGTGGGCCCTGTGTGGATGCCGTGAGGGTCCGTCCCCTTCTGTGCAGAGCCTGCACCCTGACTGTCCTCCTTGCCGGTCCCCTGAGCAGCTCCCCGCCTCTCCCTGAGGATGGACCCTGGAGACCCCGCCGGAGACCCCGCCGGAGAGCCTGCCCCTGGAGACCCATCTGGTGACGCTGCTGGTGGTGAGTGTGTCCCCACAGGTGAGCCTGCGCCCCCCACAGCCCAGGTCCAGCGGGCTGCACGTGGCAGGGCCGGGCGCGGGGTGGGTGTGTGGGGCCCTGTGTGCAGCTACATGCGTGTGCACCGGGCGGGGACCCCAGGCGGGAGGCCTCCAGGTGGGGCGGCTTTCTGGGGGCCTGGGCTGCATGCCGCCGCCGCCAGTGTGGGCGGGAGCGTGCTAGGGGCTGGGCCCGCGGTCTCCCTGTGCTGCGGGCCACGGGGGGGCCCCGCCTTTGGCCTGGGAATCGTGGCTCCATGGCCCTGCCGGGGACGCCTGTGGGCCACTGGCTTGATGTCCGACACCGAGGGTTGGCTGTGACTGGACAGACCCTTCAGGGAGGAGGACGGAGCCCACGCTGCAGTGTGGCTGAAGCTGGGTGCGGGGGGCGCTGGCGGAAATGGTGGGGTGTCCTCCACGGCCTGGTGCTGCGCCCCACACTAAGGGTAGACACAGGACATCTTATCCGTCCCTCCGAGGAGGAGGGAGGAGGAGGGGCTGGGAGGTGTCTGGAGAGCAAGGGCTCCCAAGCCGGCGCTCTGAGCTCGAGAGGCCTGGGACCCCACGTGGTCCCCGGCCCCGAGAGACAGGAGGCCCTCGGCCTCGGTTTCTCCTCTGGGAGCCGCAGACTCCTCCCCGCGGTGGTGTCTGCGGGCTCCGGGAGGCCTTCTTTCTGAGCGTCTCCTGTGTGGGTGAGTGTTGTGGGCGGGGCAGACGCGGGGCCACGTGACGTGTGGTTTTGCCCTGCCAAGGACAGGTGGTGACGTGGAACGGGAGCCCGAGGCCCGAGGAGGAGGGGCTTCTCCCGGGTTGGGACCCTGTGTCCAGTTGCAGCGTGGGGTGCTCCTGCCTGCTGGCCCCTGGCATCCTGGGGGTGCTGCTCCTGTGCCAGGCCGGGGCCCTCTGGCGGGCGTGGGGGCGGGGAGAGAGCACCCAGCAAGGAAGCAGAGCGCTGCGCTCCCTGCGGGTGGGAGGGGCCCCGGGGCCTCTCCCCAGCCTTGGCCCCCCTGCCCCAGGTCCTGGGAGGCTGTGGAGTCGGCCTCCCGTCTCCTGTGGGCTCCTTCCCGGGGGCACACGGCCTGCTCCAAGCAGAGTCTTCGGGGAGGCGCCCGGGCACCCTCTGCTGCACACAGTGGACTCATTTTTCACTCAAGGTTCCCCAGGCTTTCAGACTGTGCTTTTCCCCAGCTGCCCACCGTGTGCAGAGTCTTCAGGCCCTGACACCGCCCTGTTGCAACTGGGGGATCAGACACAGCCCCCATCAGACAGCCCCCCAACATCAGACACACACCCCCATCAGACACACCCCCATCAGACACACTCCTGGCCTGCCCTGGTGTGAGGGACCGCAGGCCGGGACAGCCCTCCTCAGTGGGCATCTCTACACCAGGGTCTGGGTACCACCCCCAGGATGCTCCTGCCCCCTCTGCTGGTTTTGCCAAGACCAGGACCCTCCTCATCTGTGGCCCCAGGACTCTGACACCCCGAGGCCCCAGGGCCTCAGCGTGTCGTGAACCACCTGGATGCCACCCTCCGCCGCCCGTCCTGCTGCGGGGGTGAGAGGGGAAGGCCCAGGCCGTGAAGACCCGCGGTCCTTCCCGCACATCCTCCCCTCTCCTGGGAGCAAGAAAACATTCCCCAACCAAGAAGTCCGCTGGACTCAAAAACGGCTTTCCCCCTGAAATCGCAGCCTTTGGGAGAGTGAGCAGAGCGGAACTAGAAAAGCGCATCCTGAAGTCCGGCAGGTCCCGGGTCTTGGGCAGCAGTGGATTCCACTTCCATCACTTCTCAGTGTGGAGGGAGGGGCGGGTGTGACCCTCCAGAAAGCCTGGTCCCCTCCCCTCCGCCCCACAGGCTCCTGCAGTACCGGGAAGCTTCAGGCCTGGCCCTCCCGGTGTCAGGGCTGGGGAGGGGCCCCCCGGGCCCCTGGGGCTGTGGTCTTTCTTCAGCTTTCTGCTCTGTTCACCTGCCCGCATTGCGCTGGATGGTGGTAGTTTTATGATACGCTGCATCTAGTAGGACTAAAAACCCCTCGTTGCTTTTCTTTGTTTTCTTTTTTCTTTTCCACATAGACGTCAGGGTGCACTTGTTCACTTCAGAAGTCCGCTGGTGATTTTACTGGGTTTCATTACACTTGTGGTTGGACAAAGGGGCATCTGACGCCTTCTCATCCTGGCGTCGGGCAGGGCTGCGGGCTCCCGAGGGCCGCCCGCGAGGTGGGGTCTGCTTCTGCTCTGGAGCGCTGCCTCCCGGTCTTGCTCGGGGAGGGAGCCAGGCCCCGGCTGTGCCCGAGGCCCTGAGAAGAGCCTGTCTCTTTGTTGTCGTTGCCTGTCTCCTTGTTCGCGTGAACTCAGCAGCACTTTTAAAAGTAGATCCTGCACATTTTTACTACTTTTTACAACCAGGCACATCATCTTTTTAAAGTCCAGTCGTTTGTAGGACCTTTCATTCCAGCAGATTTTCCGATTTGCCAGCGAACCCTGGAGGCTCCCTTTCGGTTCCACCGGGTGGGCCCGTTTGCCCACGGGCCCTGGCACTGCTTCCTGGGAGCCTCCCCAGGCCGCGAGGCCGCGAGGGCTTGCCTCTCCCTTGCCAGGGGTGCCCGCGCTCTTTTTCTCCTCCCCACGCCGGCCCGCTGGGTCTGCATGCGGTGGGGGGGCTGCCAGGGGTGTGGGCCCAGCTCCTCCCCTGCACCTCTGCCTCGCTGTGCCCCGGCTCGGGGGGCCGAGCCCACCACCTCAGCCCAGCCCCTCCCAGACGCGCAGAGCCCAGACCAGGGGCCAGAGGGCAGGCGGTGGACCGCAGGCAGTGGCCACCCCCACCTCTGCAGAGGAAGCCTGTGCCCCCTTGCTGGCCAGGCCCGGGCAGCAGGCAGCCCGGTGGCCTTTGGGACGTGCTGCCAGGTCTGCAGACGGGCGGGGCTCCTGCTGCAGCCCCTGCTTGGGCCCCTCTGCTCTGCTCACGGGCGGGTCGGCTGCCTGCCAGCTGCAGCCCGGGGTGACCTCAGGCGTCCTGGTCGTACCACTGGGCTTTCTGGCCACCCGCTGACAGGCAGGTCTGGTCCGGGCAGCCAGGGCTCAGCATGGCTGGTGCTGCCTCCAGCGGGGGCTGTGCGGGGCGACTGACCAGCGGTAGGAGCCTTGACGCGTCCAGACCCTGAGCACCCACAGGCCCAGGTCCCGGGATCGCGCGAGGAGGCCGGCGTAGAAGGGCTCTGGGGGCTCCCTGCAGGAGGCCCGCTGTCCACTGCCCAGCTCAGCCCCCGACTCCACCAGGAAAAAGTACCCATTTCATTTCCTACCAGCAGCTTTAGGATCGCAAGGAACAGAGGTCTTTGTGGAAGTTGGCGTGGCAGCTGGGTTTTCTTCTAGAATGCACCTTTCCTGAAGTGAAGATGACTAAGGTAGCTGAGTGGCATCTGTCTGCCTGGTCCTTCCTGTCCCCGCATCTCTCCTCTGCCCGTCGGGAGCGCCCGTGGAGGCAACCCTGCGGCTCCGGGTGTCTAGTGGGCCGGGTGAAGCTCAAGGACGGAGCGGCCAGGGCAGGGGGTGGGCCACCCCGGTGCCGCTGCCGGGCCCTCTGGCCGCCCCCGGGCCCTCCGTGCCCGCCCCTGGGTCCTCCGTGCCCGCACGTTGAAGCCTGAGCCCCAGCACGTGTTGGGGGCTCCTGGGCAGGAGCCCGGGCGGCTCTGGGAGTTTGGTTCTTGAGCTTGACTTCCAGTGTGAGGCTGGCCCTGGCACCGCCCGGCAGTCACCATAGCGCGTCCCTCTAGGCCTCCGCGGCCTTGAACAAGGCCGGCACCGTCTCTGCTGGGAGCTGGCAGCGTGGAGGGGGGAGAGCTGGGAAACCACAGCCCACGTGCAGTGTCAGGCCAGGGCGCCAGGCCGGCGGGTCCGCCGTGCGTGGGGAGCAGCTTGAATGGAAGGCTGGGGCTGCGAGTGACCGAGGCTGGAGTCTGGGCTGTGGCTTTGACTCCAAAGGGCACCGGGCCTGGGGGAGTCGTGAACGGAGAGCAGCCCGGCCCAGCCCCACCGTGTAAGACGTTCCTCGCGAGGAACGTGGTCCGCGGGGCACAGTGGGGAAGAGGGAGACCCCTGGCTGCTGCCTGCTGGGCCCTTTCCGTGGGTAGGAGTTTTGATGTGACCGTGTTCCAAGGTCCTCAAGGCATCGTCCTGGTGCCCTGCAGAGGCCCTGTTGATCTGTCTTCGCAGTGAGACCTGCAGCGCCCAGTGGGTTTTCTGCAGGGGTGAGGTGGGGGTGCCACCCCAGTGTTTTCCATCAGGACACGCAGTTTCCCACGCCGGCCTCACGCCCTGGCCCGCAGAGGCCCAGTGCCAACTCCAAGGCCACCCTCCCTGGGCCACACGCTCGGCCCTAACCCCTGTGGCTCTGGCCTGGGTGGGGGTGCTTTGGTTTCCCCGTGGCTGTTCAGACAGGCCTTGCTACCCCTGCACCCACTCACCTGCTGCGGCTTAGATGAGAGTGTAGAACGTGCTGGTTAATTCGGGGAGAAGTGACGACTTCACGTTGTTGAGTATATGCTATAGGCCTTCCTTAATTAGGTCTCTTAATTTTTTTCTCAATAACATTTTATATTTTTTGCATGAACTTCTTTTGTTAGATTTACCCCAAGAAATTTGAACTTCTTAATGCTACTGTGCCTGATATTTTTTAATTTATTTATTTTAATTTTATTATTTTTTTTTTTTTTGGCACATTGGGTCTTTGTTGCTGCACACGGGCTTTCTCTAGTTGTGGCGAGTGGGGGATACTCTTTGTTGCTTCTCATTTTGGTGGCTTCTCTTGTTGCAGAGCACGGGCTTTAGGTGGTGGGCTTCAGTAGTTGTGGCATGCGGGCTTAGTGGTTGTGGCGCGGGCTTCAGTAGTTGTGGCACACAGGCTTAGTTGCTCTGCGACATGTGGGATCTTCCCGGACCAGGGATCGAGCCCGTGTCCCCTGCAGTGGAAGAGTGGAGCCCTGACCACTGGACCTCCAGGGAATTCCTGACAGTGGATTTTTTAATACTGGCCTTGCGTTCACCATCTGTGCTGAAATAAGCCCGTTGACTAGTTCCAGCACTTGTCTTTGTATTTTTCATTGCTTTCTATAAAATGAATCATTTGTTCAATGAGTAACGATGTTTTTGTTTTTTGTTTTTATTTTTAAAGACTGTTTTTTAGAGCAGTTTCAGGTTCACAGCAACATTGAGAAGAATGTAGAGGTTTCCCATGTACCCCCCCACCCTCCCACACATGCACCACCTCCTCCGTTATCCCCACCCCCACCAGATGGGACATTTGTGACAAGTGAGGAACCTGCCTGGACGCGTCATCGTCACCCAAAGTCCACAGTTGACCTTGGGGTTCACTCGGTGTTGTACGTTGTGTGGGTTTGGACCATGCAGGCTGACATGTGCCCACTATGGTAGGTTCATACAGAATAGTTTCACTGCCCTAAAGCCCCTGTGCTCTCCTGATCATCCTCCCTCTCCTGGCCTGCTCTTTATACGGACGGCACAGTTCTGCCTCTTCCTGAGTGTCACAGAGTTGGAGTCATACTGTGTACGTAGTAGTAGCCTTTTCAGATGGGCTTCTCTCACTTAGTAATTTGCACCTGAGCTTCCTCCAGGTCTTCTCCTGGCTCGACGGCTCGTGTCTTCCAGGCGCTGGGTCATATTCCGTCGTCTGGAGGGACCACAGTTCGTTTGTCACAGTGCTGATGTTTTTATTTTCTCCTTCCTCAGTTCTGTGGCCGGCCCTGTCCCTCTTGTGCTCTGCAGGGCGCCGAGTGGACCGTGGGTGTCCACCTGGGGTTCCCGTCTTAGGGCAGCTCCGTCAGCATGAAGCTCTGCGTTTGCTGCGGGGTTTTATAGACACCTTTTACCTGCTTAAGGAAGTTCCTTCTCTTCCTAGTTTGTTGAGTTATTTCTTAAATTATGACTGGAATGTCCTCTCGTGAGATGCTTGTTATGTGTCTGCTGAGAGGGTCCTGGGACTCTCCTCCTTTATTTCACTAGGGACCCAGGCTGATGGGCCCGCAGCTGTACAAGCGGCCTTGCTTTCTGGGTGGGCCCACCTGTGGCGCACGGGGGGTCCCCACGGTGTCCTGCCCTGGTCCCTGAGCCCGTGTCCTCGGGGCTGCCCTCCGGGGTGTGGTCAGGTCTCCCGGCCCTTCCCTCCGTCTGGCCTCCCGCAGGTGCCAGCAAGTTACCGTCGTCTCCCCGATTCTCGGGTGGATTCACAGGGGACGCCGCCTGGGCTCCTGACCCCCCGGTTTGGCCGGAAGGCTGTTAGCGGCCTCCCCTCCCCCAGCGTGTGGACGGACGATCAGGCCCTGCCCCCGACCGCGGGCCCTGACCCACACCGTGTGCAGAGCGTGGCTGGGGCCCTGGCTGGGTGCCGGGGGTTCCTCGCCCCTCCTGGGCTGGGGTTGGGGGCACCAGGAGCCCAGCCCCTCGGCTGCGTTCCCTCCCAGCCCCCTGGGCTCTGGGCCGCAGCCCCCGACAGTTCTGGGCCAAAGAACCAGAAGGGGGGCTTCCCTGCTGCTCCAGCAGTTAAGACTCCGTGCCCCCCACGCAGGGGCCCAGATTCGATCCCTGGTCCGGGAACTAGATCCCACACGCGTGCGCAGCGAGGACCCGGCACAGCCAGATAGATAAATAAATAAAATGGGGTCATTCCTTTAAAAAAAAAAAAAAAAGAACCTGAAGGTTTGTCTGTCATTTCCCAGCGCCCGGGCCTGCCCGGGCCTTCGCAGCAGAACCTGCAAGAGGCTGGGGTGGCCCTGGCGGGAGGGCGGGGGCAGGGGGCTTGGGCCGGGGGTGCTGCGGAGGCCGGCGGGCGGCCGTGAGTCCCGGGGGGCGGGCGGGCAGCCGGGGGCGCTGGTGGCCGCGGGCCACGCGGAGCCGGGCCCCCGAGCCCCCGGCCTCGGAGACCGCTCTCCTTCCCAAGCCACCAGCAGGCAGCAGCGGCCTTTCCAGGCCGGCCAGCCCTGCCCGACTCTGACCCCGGGCCTGGTCTAGGGTGCCCACCCGTCTCCAGCGTGAGGGTGACCCCGACCTCCCCTGCCCTGGCCAGCACTGGGCTGAGTGGTGCCCCCTCCATGACTCCATGCCCCGTCCTACAGCGGGGGTGGCAGCTCCAGGGAGCAGTGGCCGTGGGGGTGGACAGACTTCGGGGAGCGGCCGGCCTGTGTGGGGCTCGCCCAGGGCCGGGACAGGGTGGAGGGGAGGCGGGGGAGGCAGAGGCCGGGACCATTTTGGGGCCTTGGCAGGAACCAGAGGCCAGACGTGCTGGGCACTGGACAGGGCTGGGGGCGGCATACCCCTCTGGGCGGGCCTTGCCCGTGTGGGGCTGGGTCCGTCCTGCAGGCTTGGCCCCCGGCATCCAACACCCCTTCGCCGCTCACACGGCCGCTCTGAACCCACTGCAGCTGAAATGTGAGTGCGGGCTCTCTGAGCCGCGTGGGGAGGCCCACCCCAGGGGGCACCTGGGGAAGCAGCCCTGCTGGGCGGCCGGGCCACGGTCCTGGGGAAGGAGCCGCGCTCCGGCCAGAGAGGGCACGAGGCGCCGGGGGCGCTGGACGGCGTCCACGGGAGCCCCCAGGCCTCGCCCACCCCCCAACCCCGCCACTCAGCCCCTCCACAGCCCATGTCTTGTCCCCTCAGGCTGGGACCCACTCCTGTTCCTGCAGACCCTGCAGACGCTGTGGTCCACGCGGGAGCTGGGACAGGTGAGCACGTGGGGCGTGGGCACCTGGCTGCCAGCCCAGCAGGCCGCCACGTCTGGATGTTCTGGGGGACGCGTGGGGTTGGAGCCGTGGGACAAGGCCTGGTGGATGCTCAGAGCAGGCGGGGAGGGCCCGTGCCCACCACCAGCTTCCGGGCAGCACCGGGCACCTGGCGGGCCTTGCCCTCAGCCTGCTTGCCCAGGAGGGGTGGCAGGGCTGGATGGTGGGGGGGATGCGTGTGGCCCGGCAGGAGGGGGCAGCTCTGGCGGGGAGGCTGCTAGGTCTTCCACGGCCACTGGGGGCCCTGCAGTGGCAGCCACCGCCCCCCAGGCCGTGTCCCACTGTGGCCTGTGCAGGAGGGCGGCGCCGCCCCGTGCCCCTGGGGCTGGTGCAGACACTGGCCCCCGGCCGCCCCTTCCCTGCACTTTGCTCCCTTGAGGCAGCGAAAGGGCCGCAGAGCCCACGTGTGGCTCGAGGGTCAGGGCCCCATCCTCTCATGCCAGCGTGGCCTCCCGCTGCCCGCTGAGGGTGGGCAGGGCGCCCAGACCCAGGGCAGCCGTCAGCTGGAGAATCCGAAGTTTTTGCAAACGCCAAAATCTTTTTGATTTTTCGAATGCGTGCCCCTCGGCTTTGCGGGTGAGACTGAGGAAGCGGCCGTGGGGCCTGCCCGCGTGGCGTGTGTGGTGGGGGTGGGGGGTTTCTGCGCTGCTGCCGTCGAGGTGGACGGGCTCGGGAGCTGGGCTGGAGAGCCACGCCCCTGTTCACCGACGGCAGAAGCCCCGGCTCCCGGGCTCTGCCTTGGGGGCGATGGGGGGGGACATCCAAAGGAGGCCTGGGTCTCCCTGACGGTCGTGCCCCGGGTGGCGTGTCCATCCGCTTCCTCCGCCACCGCAGTGTGGCCGCAGGTCCCCCCCCTCCCGCCCACCGCGCCTCTTCCCGAGGGCTGAGCTCAGCCTTCAGGTGGCCGGGCGCCCCAGGCCTCGGTGGCGGGTCGGTGTTTCCGTGGCTGCATGGAACGCGACACCTTCTCCGAGGTCTCTTCGTCACGGGTTTGACCTTTAGGATTCAGTCGTCCTTCTTGTTTTCTGATTTTCCCCGTGTCCCCTTTGACCCACGTGTTATTCATTTCCAAAGACGCGCAGGGCTGTGTCTGGACATCTGTTGGCGGCGTGTTTCTGGCCGTGAAGGAGCCGGTCCACGTGTTCTGACGTCCGCACGGGACAGGCTGCTTATGTAAACGCTCCCAGTTCCCTCCGCGCCGGGAGGCGACACGGGGGCTCACCAGAGCTCGCCCTGGGTTCCCGCGAGCGGCCGGCCCCGCGCCGCCCCGTGTCTGAGCTCGGACCTTTGTGAGACCCAAGGGCCCAGCCGCGGAGCAGGGCGCGGGGGTCCCCGCAGGGACCGCACGGTGGTGGGGTGGGCACGCGGGGCGGGCTCCAAGGTGTGGAGGGACCCGGCCCGGCCTCCGGGCGCGGCGGCTGGAGATGCGGCGTCTGAGGCCCGAGGGTGAGGGTGCGGAGGAGCCAGGCGCCCCGGGGGCCGCGGGGGCTTCAGGGACGGGATAGGACAGGGAATCTGGGGCAGATTCTGGGGAACTCTCAGGGGCTTTGCTCTATGAAGAAAGAAATGGGCTGGTGGCGGGGAGGCGGGGGGTGGGGAGCGGTTGTTTCTTTAGGACGGAGCAGCCAGGACTCCGCAGGGGACAGGCAGGCACGGGAGGACAGCGGTGGGGTCTGGACTCCTGAGAGCCCCCGGTGTGGGGGATGTGAGAAACAGGGTGGAGGTGGGGTGGGGGAGCGGGAAGGACGGTGCCACCCAAAGTGAGACCTGGGAGCTTGTTGGAAATGCTCGTTCCCCGGTGTGCCCCAGCCCCTCTGGGCTAGAACCAGGGTGTTGTAACAGGCCCCCTGGGGCTCCGACCCAAGGCCGAGGACACATGCACAAGCCCACTGAAGTCGGGGGACAGCAACTTCACCCCCGGCGTGCGAGCAGGAATGGGGGTACTGCACCCAGGTCCCAGCGGGGTGGGTCCCAGCGGGGTGGGGGCGGGAGGGGGAGGGGAGGCCAGAGGGCAGGAGGGCGGGAGGGGTCCGCCAGGGTCTTAGCCAAGGGTCCAGAGGGGCGTCAACATGGACGCTGAGCCCACCGCGCCGAGGGCCAGATGTAAACCCTGGGACCTGAGGGGCCAAGCGGCCGGGGGGCTGGGCCTTGGTGCGCGAGGTCCACCCCGGGGCTGTAGCCACCGCTCGGGGCCACTTGTGTCTTGCTCTTTACTTAGTTTTGACGTTTCTTTTTTCTTTTCTCTTTTTTCTTTCCTTTTCTTTTCTTTTTTCTTTTCTTTTCTTTTCCCCTCTTTCTTTCTGTTTACTTTTTTGGCTGCGTTGGGTCTTCATTGCTGCACACGGGCTTTCTCTAGTGGCGGCAGGCGGGGGCTACTCTTCATTGCGGTACGCGGGCTTCTCATTGCAGTGGCTTCTCTTGCTGTGGAGCACAGGCTCTAGGTGCGTGGGCTTCAGTAGTTGCAACATGCAGGCTTAGTAGTTGTGGCACAAGGGCTCAGTAGTTGTGGCGCACGGGCTTCATTGCTCTGCAGCATGTGGGATCTTCCCAGACAAGGGATTGAACCCGTGTCCCCTGCATTGGCAGGCGGATCCTTAACCACTGCACCCCCAGGGAAGCCCCTGACTATCTTCTTCCGTAATTTTGGACATATTTATTTTCTGTTTTCGTTCCTAAACCGACAGTCCATCGCCCTTTACTCTCAGAGCCTCACTCGCCCTGCTTGCGGGCGTTGCTCACGGTGACTCGCTCCTCATGTGTCCTGTGGGTTTTCACTGTGAGCTCATCTTCACACAGCTTTTTCCCTCTGGTGGCCCAGGGCCAGGTCCCCAGGGGTGTCCCCAGGACCAAATTCCTGAGCACACGTGGAAATAAATGTAAACCCCCATGATGGGAGGCTCACGTCCAGGAGTGGCTTTCCTTTTATTCCTGGAGTCCAGACAAGCAGACAGAGAGCGACCAGGGCACCCTGGAGGGCTCCTGCCTGTGGTGGCAGCACCCCAAGGCAGCCCTGGGTCCCCTCATATGCTCACTGTGCCTTGTTTCTTGCAGACCCCATTTCCTTTCTGGGGTTCAGAGTTCGCCCCAGTGCTTGAGGGAAAGTCTGCAGTTCATTCTCAGTAATCGTGCCACATTGCCAAAGTACAGCGGTTTTAAAATCACATTGAAACTGAGTGGATGTTTGATCAGGGAACGTCCTGGGGAGCTCTGCCCGGACGCGGGGCTGCGGCCCACGTTCGACTCCGCAGCCCGAGACCCCGTCACCTGCCTGCCACTCAACAGTGGCCCCTTAGCCCCTGGGCTGAGCACAGCGGAGGCGTTCATGGGGGGAGGGCTTGCACAGACGGGACGCAGGTGACACCTGGGGCTCCAGACCTAAGAAACGCTCTCCCGGCTGAGCGTTGCAGGCCTGGCCTGGGCTGGGAAGGTGTCAGAGGACAGAGGGGCAAGAAGGGCCAGAGGGCCGGTGGCGCTCGTGACCACCCCACCGTTGCTCTCAGCCACCAGGCGGCGTGGGCAGTTGTGACCCAGGCTCTGTCAGCAGGACCCTGGAGAGGTCACGGGGGCTGCGGGGAGGTCCCCGCTTGCTGGGGAAGACGACAGAGTGGATCAGGGAGGCACCTGGGCCCTCAGTGGTGACACAACCAGGAGCCAGGCCTGCACAGCCCCCGGGAGCGTGGCTCCTGCAGGGCTGCCCCTGCCTTGGCACCAGGCGAAGGTCACGTCCGCGGGGGGCCTGGGGGAGCTGCGGGGCCAGTTCTGCTTGGGGCGTGGGGGCAGCATCTCTCCACTCCGGCCCCTTGGCTCTGAGCGCTGCGGGCTGAGGCCTGAGACGTTCCCGGCAGCAGGAGGACGGGGAGGCCTGGCTGCACTGGGGCAGGACACCCTGCACGTTACAGGTTGGGCCACAGAGGGGTGTGTGTCCAGCTCCCTGGGGGCCCTGAAAGCTGCTGGTCCCCTTGAGCTGCTCTTCAGAACTTCTCAGGGCAGAGCTGGCCCCCAGCTGCGGAGGGCAGAGCCCTGGCCCGGCCAAGCCAGCACGTCAGTGGTCATCTCAGAGGGTCCCGCCCACGTCCTCCCCGGGCTTTGCTGGTCCCCATGGGAGGTTCCCACCGTGGCCGCAGGCTGGATGCCTCCACAGGAAAGAGCAACTCTGCCACCCCTGCATGGACGGGGCCAGGGCCACCACCGGGACAGGGTCTGTGTGCCTCGCGGGGCCCTCTTGGGCATCCTTCCTTCCTGCCACAACACACCCACACCCGCTGCCTGTCACCCTGGTCCCAGGACGGTGGCTTCTTGGGAAAAGCCTTCTCTCTTTGTGGCCACTGGTCAGGGGGCCCTGGACCCAGAGCTGGGGGGTCTCTTCCTCCAGCCCCCGCCCTGGCCGGCAGCTGCCTGCACACCCTCTGCTCTGCTGGCAGCGAGGGGCTGGGCGGGAACTGCCCCCGGAGGAACCACCGGCATGTTTCCCAGAGCCCCTGCCTTCCGGGCGGAGGAGCTGGCTTGTGGCAGCTAGGAGCCACTGTGCCTGAGGCTGAGGGCGGGAGCCGCTACAGGCCAGAGGGAGTCCTTCTAGACCCTTCCTTCCCCCGCCCGCCCCCTCCTCTGGCTCGGCAGCTCTGTGGGAACCCCCGGCCCTGCTGTTGCCCTCAGATCCCTGAGTGGTGTGTGTGGCCTTGCCCGTCCGCTGTCCACGGGGTCTGCTTGAGGCTGTCCCGGGTGAGTCCCAACAGCCAGGGCAAGGGCAGCCCCTTCCAGAGGGGCCTTGGGTGCGAGGGCTGTGGCCCCCTGAGCTCACGCCTTTTGCCCGCGGCGCCACCCTGGGCCCCACCCCAGCCGGTCCTCAGTCAAGGGGTCTGTGCTCACCTGAGCCCCTGCAGCGGGCAGGGCCTGGTGGGCTGGCCGTGCGTGGCCCTGCTGGTCACGCGGAGGTCGCCCGGCCACCCTGGAGTCCGCCGTGCCGTGCACGTTGTTTCCCCGGACGTGGGGGCCGGGGAACACACCTGTTCTTGTTTCTGCCTTTCAGTTCTTACGTTCTCCCAGAGCTTCCCAGCACAGGAGGTAGAAAAGCTAACAAAAGGCATTTTTCAGTTTGGGTTTTTCTTCCCTTTTTTCCATTTCCTGTCACTTGCTGGGCCCTGCTGACCTGTCACCGTCCCTGAAGGGCCAGCGCCGTGTCCCGTGCGTGCCACGCAGGTGGACAGGGTGCAGAGGAGTGCTGCCTGGGTCTGGCCTGGGGAGCAAGCCCCGGCCTTTGCGGGACCATTGGCCTGGAGGGTCTCTGTGCCCTGCCTGGGTGCAGCGGACAAGGAAGGTGGGGGTGCCTCCGTGCAGGTGGGGCGCCGGCCGGGAGGAGTCACCACAGCGAGTCTTGTGTCTCCACAGCTCCGGGAGGAGGCCTGGAGGAGGTTCTCTGCCCTGGATAACCCGCTTGCGGCCCTCCTGGACCTGCTGGACCTGGACGGTGGCCAGAGCTGGCGGGGGAAGGGCCCCTCCCTGGAGGCCTGGGTCACCCGCGAGCTGAAGCGCTGGCTGCAGGCACGGCCGCATCCAGGGCCCGCCCAGGTGAGCCCCACCCGCGGCCCATGCCTGCTCCAAAGGCACGTCCCTGCCTGCCCCCTTGACCGGGCCCCTGCGGCCCTTGGCGGTTGTTCACGGTGGGCCGGGGTGTGCAGCCGCCCGACGGCCACACACGGGCCCACCTCGGCTCCCCTGCCTGTGCCCCTGCCCGCCCGCAACGTCCACCCGCTGGCTTGGGGCCTCTGGTGCTGGCTGTCCCTCACTGGGCCTGTCCGGGCCCCAAGCCCCGGCCCGCATCAGGCCCTGCAGCTCCAGCTGCCACCTCCACTGAGGCCAGGCCCGGGGCTTCCAGGACAGCCCAGCGCTGAAGCAGCTGCAGGCCCGCGCAGTCCAGCTCCTCGCCCGGAGCCCCCCAAGCCTCGTGGAGCCGCTGGTCAGCATCTTCCAGCTGCAGGACGCAGACCGGGGCCCCCTGCTGGCTCACGTCCGCTGGCTGCACCAGGAGGGCAAGTTCAAAGAAGTGAGTGAGACCGTCCCTGTGGCTCAGGGCCCCTAGGGCACGGGGTGGGCGTGTGCCAGGCTGGGCTCATGGTGCCCCCCTCTCCAGCGTGGGGGCCGCAGGGCTGTGGTGCAGGGTTTCGGGGATCAGCCCCCCAGGGACCAGCTCAGGTTCATGCCTGGCGTGGGGGTCCTGGGAGCCCCTCACACGGACCGACTGAGAAGGAGGCACAGCCCCCCACACCCTGCCCGGTCTATACCGCGTGCCCAGGGTCCTTCCACCCCAGGTGTCCAGCAGCCCGTCCCACTCGGTCAGCGGTGAGGGGATGCCTGGCTCTGGCCCAGACGCCCACGTGGCTGCAGGCCAGCCTCCTTTGCTGATTCTCGGGATCGCTTTTGGGGGCCAAGAGGAGCGAGGGTGTGGGAGAAGCCGGCCGCAGTCTCCGTGCCCACACAGGCCACCCCGGGCCCAGGTCAGACCTGGAGGCCCCTTCTTTCTTCTCCCACCCCTGCCCTGACTCACCCCAAGGTCGCTTGGTCTCGTGCTGGCCTGGCCTGGGGGTGGGGAGCTGAGGCCCCTCTGGGAGACGCCCCCTGCATGGAGGGAAGCTCTGCAGCCACGACCACGCCAGGCCGGGGGACTGGCCACTTTGCTTCCAGTCCTGGTCGGGAACAGAGCTCGTGTCCAGGTGTCTGTAGGGTGCCCGTGGCCTCCTGGACCTGCCGTGGGGCCCTGCCCTGGAGCCAGGGGCTGTGCTCTGGGTGGTGTCCACCCCTGCCTGTCTGCTGGGTCACTGGGACTGGGTCAGGCCAGGGGTGGTGACCCTGTGAGGGTCTGCGCTCCAGCCCCCCACCCCCACCCTGAGGACCCCCTGGCACAACACGCGTGGTTTTCAGATCAGTCATCAGGAGTCCGCGGTGTGTGATGCGTTTGGGTCGGGGGCTGCCCTAGGGGGAGGGTGTTTTGCTTCCTTGTCGTAGGAAGGGCTGGGTCGGGAGGAGGAATGTGGGGCTTGGGGCTGCGGGTATCTGGGTGGGACTTTGGGAGCTTTTGGAAGCTCGGTGGGTTTGCCGAGTCTGCTTTGTGAGCAGCAGTGGTTCTCATGTAAGCCCAGAAGGTTCTGAGATGAAGAGGGAGCCCCGAGAGCGTGGTCTCAGTGTCCCCGGCCTGGCCAGGTGCACGGGGGTTGACCTGTCTGTCTGCGGGAGGCGGCCGGGAGCGGTGGGCCCGGGGTGAGCAGCGAGCAGGCGCCGGCAGCCAAGCCCTGAGCGGTTGCTGCAGGGGCGGGGGCGGGGGGGCTCGCTCCGGGCTCACCTCGCGCACAGCCTCGTGGGGCCCAGAGACGAGCCCAAACGTTCGCGGGCTGCCAGCGGGGCGTGGTCCCAGGCCGCCGCAGGCCCACCCACTCCCCGCCCCGCCCCCCCCCCCCCCCCCCCCCCGGGCCCTCTTCCCCGGGAGGCGCTCCCGGGAGCGCGGGCGCGGCCCCAGCCCGGCCCGGCAGAGGGTGCGCTGCGCGGCCGCGACGACGGCGCGGGGCCCGGGCTGCCCGGGGCGGGAGGCAGAAGGCAGGCTGCTGTGTCGCGTCTCCGGTTACACTCGGGCCTTTCAAAGAGCGTCTGGGCGGCTGAATGCGCCTCCCTCGCGCTCAGAGGCGAGACTCGCACACAAAGGGGGCTCTTGTCCCGCACAGGCCCCTCGTGCGAAGAAAGGCCATTGTCCCCGAGCGGGGCGGCCCGGCGGGCGCTGCACGCTCCAGTGCCCACCGCCGCGCCGCCGAGGGGCCGCCTTCAGGCCTGTCCGCTCGGATTAGCGGGGACGCACGACTTAATGTGCTGCGATATTTCATGTCGAGGGCGGCGGCCGGCCCGGCCGCCTGAATGCCCGCTTTTGTCTGCTGAGTTATTTTATTTACATTTTTTAAACAGCTTATCAAGGTAAAAAGATAAAAAAAAAAACAAAAAAACCCTTGGCTGCAGGCCCGCGCCGAGCCTCGGAGGTGGGCGGCAGGCCGGCCCTGGGGTCTGGTCCTGGGGTCTGGGCCCCTGCCCGGCCTGCCTGCTGACCAAGCGGACCGTCAGAGGTCCGTGCAGGGCCCTTCCCGCTGTCCCTGCCCCAGCCGCTCCTGTCTTCTTAGTTATTTTCCCCCAAAGCGGCAGCTCTGGGGCCCCTCTGGTCAGAGGTCCCCACAGCCCCGCCCTGACTCAGCCGCAGGGCAGCCCTCTTCTCGGCGACTGGCTCTCGGCTTCCTGGGAGGAGGTCAGGGAGGCCCACAAGGTGCAGGGCGGGCCCCGCCTGGGCAGGGTCTGTCCACAGGTCCCGGTCTGGGGCTGGGGCTGGATGCAGACACCTGGGCCAGCGGGCGGTCTTCATCCGCCCGTGGGGCCCCCCGAGTGACCGGCAGTGAGCCGTGGACAGCCTGGCCTGCTGGCATCTCAGCAGAAGGTCAGATTGAGAAGTAACCAGAATCCAATTCTAAGCCAAGCCCACTAGATCCAAGGTGGAGGTCAGGCTGGGGCTTCCTAGAGGTGGCAGCTCTGCTGCCAGCCTGCGCCTTCAGGCAGCTGTGCCCCCCAGTGGAGTCAGGGTGCCCTCCTGTGGCTGTTGAGGCCAAACGGCCCCCTCCTTGTCCAGTGCCCCCCATAGCCGCCAGGTCACAGAGCTGCCCAGGGCTGCGCGGGCAGAATGAGGACCCTTCCCAGACTGTCCCTGGGGGTGTCCGTGGCCTTCCAGCCCTGGGTCCTCTGGCCACACGCCTCGGCGTCCACGCCGGCTGCCTGGCCAAAAGAGGGCAGCCTGGGTGCACACAGAGCTCCAGCCAGGCCTGGACAGAGGCTGGCTGCCCTGGAGGAAGCAGGCAGAGGAGAAAGAGACCCAAGCCCTGGGACAGCCGTCGTCTGTGACCAGGGCTCTGCACCCCCCACAGGCGAGGCCTGAGCCACACACCTGGCTGGGTGGGGCCAGCCTCGGAGCACCGCCTGCCTCTCCACACGGCCCCCCAACTCTGCACAGCCAGTGGACACTGAGCGCCCACCCTGTGGGCACCGCTGCCAGGGCCCTGACTGCAGGGCAGTGGGTGGACTGATGGGACCCCACGGTAGGCCCCCTGGGTGCTCCTGGCTCCTGGGTGGGAAGGCCAGGCAGACAGAGGGGGGCCCTCGGGGTGGGCCGAACCCTCTAGGCCGCCCTCCAGAGGCCCCTCCTGCCGCTCTGGGGAGCAGTGCCCGGCCCGCCCTTCCCCCAACTCCCGACTGTGGCCCAGGCCACCATCTCAGGCTCCCCCCTGCCTGAGGCCTGGCTCTGGGGTTCCGAGGACTCTCGGACGAGGGGGTGGCCCGCGGAGGCGGCTGCTCCTCGGACGACAGAGGCTGGCGGCCCAGCAGGGTGCTGGCGCCCCGGGGGCCCACCGCGCCGCCCCTCCCCTCGCCTTCCCTCTCCCGCGTCCCTGCCAGGGCCTGATCTGGAGGATGGGAGGGCCCTGGGCCCCCATCTTCCCGCCCACCACCCCTTCTCCAGCCGTGGCGTGGGCTGACCAAGCCCAGGTCCGGATGTTGGCCCTGCAGGAGCTTGGAAGCCAGGCAAGGGTCCAGCAGGTGCAGGACACTGCAGGCGGGGTGCTGGCCACCCCAGGTTCTGCACGTGGTGTGGGAGGCCCCCAGCGTGTGCACTCTGGCTTTACTGGGTGAGGGTCCAGGGCTACCTCAGCGTCTCGGGGTCTCCTGCCCAGAAGAGGTCAGAGCCACCCTGTGAGGCTGGAGTGGTGCCCGGGGAAGGTCCCCACGTGGTGGTACCTGCCCCCCCCCCTCCCCGCCCACAGCCTGGGCCCCTCCCCCAAGCCCGGCACCCTCTCCTCAAACCCTGGCTCCTCCCCTGGCCCCGCCCACAGCCCCTCCCCCGGGCCTACAACCCCTCCCCCAAGCCCTGCACCACGCCCCCTCCCCTGGCCCTGGGCCCCCCGGGGCCTGGCCAAGGCTGAGCTCCTGGACCCCGGCCAGGCCGCGGGGCGCCGGGTCAGCGCCGCGCAGGGAGAGGCCCCCAGCCCCGCGCCCCCGCCCCGCGATCCGGCCTCCGCTGGAGCAGCCTTTCCCAGGCCGCTATTTTGGGCCTTTCTGTGAGCTGGGGGGCGGGGCCGGGCTGCCTGGCCAGTTATTTTTGCTCCTAATGGGAGCACGATGTATGGAAATTATTAATAGCAGAGCAGCCTGCTACGTGCGGGCGCTCAGGGCAGCCTCGGCTTCCTCTGCTGGGTCGGGGGAGGGTCCTGCGCCCCGCACAGGGCCGGCAGCCCAGCGCGCCCACTGCCCCACCCGAGGGGCTGCCCAGGCGGCGGGTGGGTTCAGAGCCTCTTGCCCTGTGGATCCTGGGGCAGCTCTCTGCATGTGGCCAGCGCACAGACCACCGCCGGCCTGGCTGCCCTGCACCTGCGGCCAGCCGGCTCCATCCCACAGACTCCTAGTCGCTTCGGCGTACACGCGGTGTGGCTTGTGGAACGTGTTCAGAGGCCCGAAGGAGCCCCGCGTGTCAGGGCCACAGTCCCTCAGGCCTCCTGGGTGCACAGAAGCCCAGTGGTTCTCGCCGTGGGTACCGTGAATGGCAGGAGGGGGTGCTCGCGGGAGGAGGGGCAGCACGCGCCGGTCCACTGTGTCCAGGCTTCACGGGGGGGTGATGGGGCTCCCGCCCCGCCCTCTGCACCCCCCACCGCCTCAGCAGCAAGCCCTAACCTGGGCCACCTGGCCCAGCACACACTAGGGGCCCCATCCCAGCCTGGGGGGTTCAGGGTTCCTCCCACCCGTGCCGAACCTGGCCCAGCACGGGGGCTTGTGGGTTGGAACATTTCCTGATTCCCGGCCCCTTGGCCTGGGGCCACGTGTCTGGAACCAAACAGGCCCCGTGGCTGTGCCTGCAGTGACTGTGAGGTGGGGGGGGGGGCGTGCAGAAGGGTGGGGGGCCCCCTCCCCCCTCCCCCATGGCACTGCCTGTCCCCCAGCCCCAGTGTAACCCAGTCCCTCTGTGTCTCACAGGCCATCGTGCTGGGCACGAAGCTGCAGTTGCAGGCAGACCTCGATGTGGAGCAGGTGAGGCCTTCCTTACGCAGACTGTGCAGGTTCCCGCACAGAGGACTTCCAGGCCTCCAGAAACATGGCTCAGGGAGGGTCCCCACCACTGAGCCCTGAGCTTTGCTCCCCACAGGGTGGGCCCAGGGTGCTGGAGGGCAGGGGTCACGTGTGACCACCTGATCTCGTGAGGAGGAGCAGGGAGGGGCCCGTGAGTGCCCGTGAGCGGTCTGTGGGCGTTGGCGTGATGTGCTTAGAGAGTGGCCGACCGCCGGGAGCCCGGCACGCTGCCTCCTTGCTCCGGGGTGGCCACACGTGTCCTTAGGGATGGGGGTCCCGTGAGAACCAGCCATCTGGAGCGCTGGCTTGGCACCTGGGCCTCCGTTCAGTCTGGGCTCCAGGCAGCCTGACCTGTGTGACCGCGCTGGGCAGGGGAAGTCAGGTACGGAGTCTTCTGCAGGGGCTACTGGGAGGGGGCCTTGTCGAGACTTGGTTCTTTCAAGGGGGATGGCGGGTATGTCCCAAGGCCCGACGCACCTGCCAGGGGCTCCCTCGGGGCCTCCCGCAGGGCTCGGGCAGCTTGGGGGTCTTGTGAGCGTGCGCTAGGCCACGCGCTGATGCCATCTTGCCCACGGCAGGCATTTCTGGGCCACAGCTAGTGGTTGGTCTCCATCCTGCCTCCAGCCCCACGTGGTGGAGACAAGGGAATGCTGGGGCCCCTCCAGGACCCCCCTTGCCTCTTGGAGCCCTTATCCTTCGTGATGGAGATGGGGAGCAGCGGGGCCTGTGTGGGCGTGTGTGCGTTGCAGGGGCCACGCGTGGGGTGCAGGCTGTGAGCCGGGCGTGGGGCTTCATGAGGTCCTCAGGCACTCGGCTGGGCCCCTGAGCTCCCCGGGGGAGGCACGTCGTGCGGACCGGCCTGCAGGCCCCTTGGTTCTGACGCTCTGACTGCCTGCACGGGCTTGGAGGTGAGGCTGGGGTCTTGCCGTGGTGGAGCCGCGGCCTGAGGGCGTGTCTCCCCGCAGATGTGCGTCCCCCTGCTCCTCCAGGACAAGGCGGACCTCGTGGAGCGCTACGTGCATGGCTTCCCCGACCTCCAGCGCAGGCTGCTGGCCCTCATGGACGCCTGGTGCCAGCCCGGCTTTGACGTCAGGGTCGTCGCCAGGTGAGCCCCAGCGGGGCCCAGGGTGGGGGCAGGGGCTCGGCAGGGTCAGCAGGCGCGCGGGGACGTCAGCACACGCCCCACACGCCATCACCCGGGGGAGCCCCGGCCGGCTCGGCCAGGGTCCTGCTGCTGGAGCCAAGAGCCTCGGCCCGGCAGCCTCCGGGTGAGAGAGCGAACGGCTCTGAGGTGAACGAAAGTGATTCTCCACGGGGACTCCTTCCTCGCGCAGTCCTGGCAGTCGTACCTCTTATCCGCTCTCTGGCTCCTTCGTTCATTCCTTCGTCTCATAAATCTTTGTGGAGCGCCTGCCGTGATCTCTGTCCCCGCGGTTACAGAGGAAAGGCAGCATGCCAGCAGGGAGCCCACGTGTGCGCACGCGTGTGCGTGAGGCACGGGAGTGTCGCCTGAGCGTGGGCGTCTGCGAGGAGAAAGGCTTCCTCCCGCCTCCTGGGCGGGGCTGAGGGGACGCTCCCTGGAGCTGCCAAGGCTCCTTGGGCACCTGTGCGTCTGCAGGCGGCAGCGCTGGGCCCCCGTGCCTGCACCGTGCGGCCCAGATCGTCTCACGTGAGAGTCAGGCACCCCGGACCCTCCCTCCCCTGGAGCTGTGGGTGTCCCTTGCTTTCTGGGTGTGTTTCCTCATCCCTCAGATGGAACTAATTCTGTCTCGAAGGGCTGTTGTGACCGCACATCCTGTGAAGTGGAGAAAGCACCAGGTCAGGTACACGGCGTGTTGCCACCATGGCTTCTATTTTGTATTAGAAGGAGAGAGAAACATACATGGAGCAAATGCGAGGGCGTGGGGGGGGGAGGGGGAGAGGGAGACACGTGGGTGGGAAGTGGGAGGGTCCTGTGCGTTAGATTTATCTGTGGATGTGTAATGATTTTTAAAAACATCCTCGTTTTGTGCCCTGAAAAGGCTGAGAAGTGATGACATCCGTAGCTCTGAGCACACCTGGGCAGCCAGATCCTGGTCTCTAGGCACCGTTCTCCACCAAAAGGAACGGGGCTCCCGAGGGAGCGGACTGGGAGAGAAAACAGTAAAAGAGCATGATACCTCGGATTTTTTAAAGTGCCTGAGTGTGGAGCAGTGCTCGGAGGCAGGGAGGAAACCCTCTACGGTGCATGCCAGCTAGCGGGCGGAAAGGAAGGACAGAATTAGAAATCGCCGTTGGGTGACTTCCAGCAAAACAGCTGATTTTGGCACAGATCGTAAAGAGATGCTAAGAAAGAAAGAGATAAATATAAATGACCTATATCACGAATGCAAAGGAGAACATCACTACAGACCTCACAGACATTAAAATGGTAGTAAATGTTGTTTACAACTTGATGCAAATGTATTTAACAATTTAGATGTAATAGACCAAATTCTTGCAAGACACAGTTTACAAAACTGAAAAAATAGAAAATGTGAATAGTCCTATATCTATTAAATAAATTGAATCTGTCATCTAAAACTTTACCACAAAGAAACCTTTAGACTCACATGGCTTCACTAGTGAATTCCTTCCAACAGTTGAGGAGGAGATCGTACCAATCTTACACAATTCTTTCAGAGAATATAAAAAGAAAGAGCACATCCCAACTTGTTTTATTCAGCTAGTTTAAGCCTTGATATCAAAACTCAAAAAGGACATTAGGAGAAAGGAAAATTAAAGTCAGTGTATTTCATGAACATAGATGCAAAAATACTAAAAATATAAGCAATCAAATCAACTGACACATTAAAGAGTTAATGTGAAGAAAATAAGACAAGCTCAAAATGCAGGAAAATATTAGCAAAGACAGTCTGATAAAGCAGCGGTCCCCAACCTTTTTGGCACCAGGGACCAGTTTCGTGGGAGATGGTTTTTCCACGGCCGTCCTAGGGGCCGTTGGGGAGGTTCCGGTGGTTATGCGGGCGATGGGGGGGCTCCAGGTGAGGCTTCACATGCTCACCCGCTGCTCACCTCCTGCTGTGCGGCCTGGTGCCTACGATCCTCGGCCCAGGCGTTGGGGACCCCTGTGGTAAAGGACTGTTATCCAAAATGTAGAAAGTTCTCTTGAAACTCAGCAGTAAAAAAAACAAACAACCTGATTTTAAAAATGGACCAAAGATCGAGACACCTCACCAGAGAAGACACACAGATGACAAACAAGCACGTGAAAAGATGCTCTATGTCATATGTCATCAGGGAAATGCAAATTAAAACAATGAAATACCGGACTTCCTAGGTGGCTCAGTGGTTGGGAATCCTCCTGCCAATGCGGGGGACACGGGTTCGAGCCCTGCTCCAGGAAGATCCCACATGCCGTGGAGCAACTAAGCCTGTGCGCCACAACTATTGAGCCTGTGCTTTAGAGCCCATGAACCACAACTATTGAGCCCATGTGCTGCAACTATTGAAACCCACGCGCCTAGGGCCCGTGCTCCGCAACAAAAGAGGCCACCGCAGTAGGCAGCCCGCGCACCACCGTGAAGAGCAGCCCCCGCTCACCGCAATGAGAGAAAGCCCGTGTGCAGCAGCGAAGACCCAGGACAGCCAGTAAATTAAATAAACAAACAAAACACACTAACAGTGCGATACCATGACACCCTATTAGAATGGCTGGGATCCAGAGCACTGGCAACACCAGTCGCTGGTGAGGCTGTGGAGCAGCAAGAACTCTCGTCACTGCTGGTGGGAATGCAAAGCAGTGCGGCCACTTTGAAGGACGGTTTGGTGGTTTCTTACAAAACTAAACGTATTCTTGCTCTGTGACCAAGCCATCACACTCCTTGGTATGTACCCGAAGGCGCTGAAAACCTCTGTCCACACAAAAACCAGCACCTGAGTGTTTATAGCAACCCTGTTCATAGTTGCCAAGACTTGGAACCAAGATGTCCTCCGGCAGGTGATGGATAAATAGACTGGTCCCTCCAGACGACGGAATATGACCCAGCACCTGGAAGACACGAGCCGTCGAGCCAGGAGAAGACCTGGAGGAAGCTCAGGTGCAAGTTACTAAGTGAGAGAAGCCCATCTGAAAAGGCTACTACTATGTGCACAGTATGACTCCAGCTCTGTGACACTCAGGAAGAGGCAGAACTGTGCCGTCCGTATAAAGAGCGGGCCGGGGGAGGGAGGATGATCAGGAGAGCACAGGGGCTTTAGGGCAGTGAAGCCACTCTGTATCTCACTGTCATGCTGGGTACGCATGCATATGTCAGAATTTGTCGAATGTGCAACACCAAGAGTGACCCCAGGGTAACCCACGGACTGTGAGTGGGGCTGACGTGTCCGGGCGGGTCAGGCCTTCTGGCGGGGGTGCTGAGAGTGTCTGTGGTGAGTCACCACGTGGGGAACCTCCGTGCTCTGCTCCGCTTTGCTGTGAACCCAAAACTGCCCTTAAAAAATATAAAATCTATCTTTTCAAAAGTTAATGTACACCATGATCAAATGGAATTTGTTTAAGGAACGTGAGGTTGATAAAACATTTAAAAATCCGTCGTTCACCCCAGCGACAGGTTAGATAACAAAACTATATAAGCATTTCAACATATATAAAAATTATAAAATTCAAACTTTATTTATGATTTAAAAAAAAACTCTCAGGAAACTACACATGAAAGGAAGCGTCCATCACCTGATAAAGGGTATTACCGAAAATGAAAACCACAGCACGCGTGATTTTTCTGTAAGTTTTATGGAGGTGTGATTACCGCGTGTTTGGAGTGTGTGGTTCTGCACCTTTCGGTGCGTGTCTGTGTCCGTGAAACCATCACCACAGTGGAGGGACTGAGCGCAGTGACGTCCCCGGGGACGGCGGACCTGCTGCGTGCGACTCGGATTCCTTCGCGCGCTGCGGGACGTCGTGTGGGCGCAGCTGCGGCCCGCGGGCTCTGGCGCCCGCACTGTTATTCCGCAGTTCGTCCGCGTCCTTTCACTTTCGCTGGTGTTGCCGCGAGCGGATGCGCCGCGCTGTGCGTATCCATCGGCTCGTCCACGGGTGTTTAGGCGTTTGCGGGTTTT